>NW_028082759.1:30846069-31473569 GCF_014824575.4 Sturnira hondurensis
CGAGTGTGCCACCGCCGTCAGCCCTCGCCCCCTGGGGCCTGCGTGGTCTGTCTCACTGTGCGCGAATATGCGCCCGCGGTCTGCCCCGCACCCCAACTGGTTCCCGTCTGCCTGCGCGCCTGGGTCGGGGGCCCTGTCCTGCCCGACCCTGCTCGCTGCTGGCTCCGCCCCTCTTACCGTCCCCGTTGAACGGTTAGATGTAGTCGGACTTCCGTATAATTCAATTTTCTGTCCTTTGGTTGTGTCTTTGTTTCTCCAAACCTTTGTTGTATTCAAACTTGGTTGTGGGAGAAGGCACAGTGTTTCCACCTATGCCTCCATCTTGGCGGAAGTCCTACTTTTATTTTCTATTTGTTTTTTTAATCCTCACCCAAGGCTATGGTAATTGATTTGAGAGAGACAGAAAGAAACAAATCAGTTGCCTCCCGTATGTTGCCTGGGCAGGGGTCAAACCCACAACCTTTTGGTGTATAGGACAATGCTCTAACCAACTGAGCCATCTGGCCAGGGCAGTTAGATTTTTATTTTTTAGCTGTATCTGTCTCCATGATATTTTTATGCTTAAATTTTGAACTCATTTTTTCCAGAGATTTATTTCTACTATTGTTTTTTTTCTCCTACTTCAGCTTTCAATTTTAAGTCCTTTGGTTCTCTCCCTTTTTTGTTTCATGGTTTTCTGCTTCCGTCTTTTTTTTCATTCCTCCTACTTTAGGGGCCTTACTTTTACACATTTTGTAATGTTGAGTTGGGTGATGAGCTCAGTGCTTTTTAGCTTTTAACAAAGTTCTACAGGTGTAGATGTTTAAGTTGCATTGAAGGGACTTAGATGTAACATTTTTATTACTGCACTGATGTAAAAATGTTTCAGATTTCTCTTAGAATTTTTGGAGCATACTATTAGGAGTGTGTTTTAGAATTTCCACATGTGGGTAAGGTTTTTTTGGTTGGAATTATCTGTTTTGCTTCTAAAATTTATGTCAGAATATGTGATATTTATGATGCTGACTCTTTGGTATATAGTCTCTTTCTCTGGTGGTTCAGCGTGTGCTGTCATTTTTAGCTGTTTCCTGTATTCTGTATATTTAACCTGTATTTTTACTAACCTGTCTGCTCTACTAATTACTAAGAGAAATGTGTTAAATTCTCTTGTTATAATTAGAAAACTCAGGTTTTCTTTGTAATTCTGACAACTTTTGATATATGTAAAGTTGTAATTTTAGTTAAATACTGCTCTATGTTTTAAAAGCTTGTCTCCTCTTCTCAGTATGTAGTGGTGATTTTATCTCCAGCAGTAGTTTTCGCTTTGACATCCATTTGTGTTATAGTAATACAGTGGTGTCAGTCTTTGGTTTGCTTTTATCATTGTTAACTTATGTTTTAAATTTCTTGTAAATCATGTGTAACTGGATTTAGAGGGTTTTTTTTTAATCTGAGCTGTTATTTTGTTTTTCATTGATGATTCTACATTTTTTGACTGCTTGGTGTAAATGTATATTTTTGCCATCTTATTTTGTGTTTTCTAATTAGTCTAGGTCTTTCAAACTCCCCTGTTCCCCCCAACTTTTTCTGTCTTGTTTGAGGTTTCTTTTTATTTTCATCTTTTTTTCTGTTCACTGAGTTAGAGGTTATGTGTTACATATATACATGTCTTGAATATTTTATAATCTGTATATTTTATTGATCATTAGAATGTGTAGTTAATTATAGTTCAAACTGAAACAGCATCTTTTTTATTTAAGTAGACATAACCCTCATGTTTATACATGATCTTCTCTCTGGAATTAAACCTCTATTTTTGTGTAACTTATCCTTAAATAGTGTTGTCTTTGTTTCTGTAATTTTGGGCTTTTTTGTGGAGTTAATAAATTTCTCTAGTGTCTATCAGTCATTGTATGGGGAAGTATGAGCAGTGTTCTGTTCCATCCTGTTGCTTCATCTATGATTGTTTTTTATCTAGCTATTCAAAGCAGGCTTTGGAATTTCTCATACAAATCTGTTTTCTTCTTCTGAGAACTAAAGTTTATGTTAGGCTGTTTTCTTTAAGGTTTTAGAGCCTTTGTAAAAGTTAGATTAAGTTTCTTAGTACCAAATTTTTTTGTTGTTTTTCTTTATGTTGTTAGATTTTGGGTTTTGCTTATCCTTTTGAAACATGATTAATTGCTAGCACTGTCTTTTTTGTTGTTGTTTTCTTTAGTTTCAGAATATGTCACTGATACTATGTGTCTATGAAATAATATTATTTGTAGCTATGTAATAGGGCATTTAGTTATTAGCTTTCTATATTAAATACTGCTACTCATGTTCTAGGGCAATAGTAAAGTGAAAAAAGAAAGGAATTTAGTAACTTAAAGTTCTAACTTAATTTTCTGATGGTGTCTCAAAGTACAGGAAACTAATTTGACCATTTTAAAAGTATATTCTTATTTATTATGGAACATGAAAAATAAAATGGGAGTAGTGAAAACAGAGTCTCATACTGTGTTAAACACAAGTGGCTTTTAGAGTGTGCTTCTCGGACCAGCAGTGTTGGGATCACCTCTGAACTTGTGGGAACTGCAAACTCACAGGCTCAGCTTCAGATTTTGGTGGCCCAGTACTGTTTCCACAAGCTGTCCAGGTGAATGAAGCCGAATGTTACGCAAGTTTGAGAGCACTGGATACACACTAAAACAAGATGGTACAAACAAACCATAGGATGCATTCAATTAAAAGAAGTTTTATAGGTACTGTAAACATATTTGGTTAATAAACTGGAAAACATCACTTGGTTCAACTTTTGTTCAAGGCGTTTCTACTTTCTTAGAAGGAATTGTAATGTTTCTTGATGTGGAAAGTTATGCTGAATGTGAGAAGATGATATAGAGGAAGTTTATGATTCACAGTATTTTTGTAATTAACACTGACAGTTACCCTTTTGTCCTAACCTACCTGAGCCAATAGTTTTTGAAATTGCTACAGAGCTTCCTTTTAGTCTTTTTGATACCTACTGTCAGAAAGTCTTTGAAAGGCTAAAAAGATATTATTGTAATCTCAGCTTAACCAAAATGCTGTGTGCGAATAGGGCTGTGGTAGAGGGCTTTACTGTCTGCAAATAAGAGTTTGGAGTTTTTTATTTTGAAAATGTTTTGTGGTAATCTTCCCGCTATGGCATGTATAGGTAATAGGAAATCCGTTTTAACTAATTACTTGAATTAGTATTTGAAGAACTTTTTATGGAGATGGTTTACATTATATGTGAATATAATTTAAATCTGTATATAGTGATGGTATTTTGTTAAATTATTTTTTTTTCTTTCAGGAGAGAAATAGAAACAAACAATAACCGTATGAAGATGTCCTGTTAGAATTACAACACTAATGATGTAGACTCTGGAAATGCCTAATAAGTCAAAGAAGACGTTATTAAAGCTTTTTTCTGCTTAAGGTGACATCTCTAAACTCTTTAACACAGAATTGACTCTTGTAATGGTTTTCATCAGCGCATCTGCCCTTATACTCTCACCAAACACACTTGAGAACTGTAACTTCGTCAAGCACTTTCTGTCCTGAAGCTTTTACCAGTATCTGCTGTCTTTTGTAATTATGCATCCTAGCTAAGGCACAGAAGACTGAATGAATGCAAGGATTCATTAACTCTTTGAATTTGTTAAATACTAACAGTTAACCATTAGAAGTGGTTCAATGATGTAAGAGTCACACTGCTTCAACTTTTCTTTGTTGTAGTTTTTAAATTGTCGATTTTTAGCTATTTGACAGATTAAAAGCAACATAATCATGCCATATTTAGTCCTGGAGTTCAAGTCTAAATGTTTATGTGAAGAATTATTGTAGTAAACTTTTAATATGGCAAAGCAACCTTAAGCTCTATTTTAGCCAAATGAGACATAATCCGAGATTATATTAGAACATTACCCTTGTCTTTAAACCGTTTGGTGTAACAGAATGTTGATATGCAGCTTGGTGGATTTCACCAGTTAATGCACATTCTTCTCCCTTGCCCCAATAATATGTATACTGAGAAATGTGCATTTGTCTGAGGAATTATTTTGTTTGCTACCACTTAATGAATCTCAAAATTTTGAGTAAATGTACCTCAGTCTAATCAGACTTTTTATGACCTTTATAACTACATGTAAAACCCTTAATTCCTGTTTCTGGGTGTTTGCGAGCCTGATTGCTATCATGAAGTAAAAATTTATTACTCTAGGTATTCACTAGCTAAATAAACATAGTTCTCGTTTAGCAAGCATATACTGTTCCTCAGCTATTTTCTCCAGCTTTTGCAGTGTCCTGGCATTCTTAAAATACTTTGGAAATATGGCCTTGATCCATGGATTAAATCAGTATCTAAGTGAATGTGTTGATGTTTTACTGATCAGATCTATATAAATGGGAATACAGCATATATCTGGGTATTCTTATAGTTATCTTTTTAACATCTTATTTTTCTCATTAATTACATATCAACATTAATTTTGTATCTTGAAGCAAATTGATTTTGTATAAATTAAATGTGTCAAGCATCTGTATTAAATGATTTGGTGGCATACAGTTGTGAAGATAATGTACTGTCCCTTATATTATTCCAAAAGGAGAAAGCTATGATGAAAGATATGAGAAGGGTGAAAATAGCAATACAGTAGATTTGAATACCGTGGTGTTTTGCATTACTCCATTTATGTTTACATCATGTTTAGAAACCTTTTCATTGACATCTTTGATCACATCGGTTCAAAAATTCAGTGACATGTTTCTTTGAGGCTTTCATTTATATAATTTTTTGTACAATATTTTCTTAAAATATACAAATACTGTATTCAAGTGAAATAAAATGCAGTATTTGTAGATAATCATAGCTACTTCACAGGTCTTCGGTAGTTCCATTGTAGTTATATCAGTGTTTACTGAAGGGAACATTAAAATATTAATGGTATATTACAAAATAAAGACTTTCTTAAAGGAAAGTTGCACCTATTTTACCTTTTTAAGAGTAAGCCATGAAATCTTATCTTGTAACATGTCTCTTAACTATTTATAATAAAAATTGGCATTTGGGTATAGTAACCACAGCAATGTTCTACGAAATCCCTGAGATTATATAGGTAGGACATGTCAAAGGTGACTGTTGTCACTCTGGAGGTCCTATTAGAGAAAACTGCAAGGGGCGACGACCTCACAGAAAGGATCTGAGTCCTGGCTCTGAGGTTCTCTTTTTCTTGGTGCTTTATTAGCAACTCTGAATATTTTTATAAAACTAGTTACATTTTAAATGGATTGAAACTTGTTTGATTTACCTTTGGTTTCTATGTGAAAAGTGTCACAGCAGCATTCGGCAGACAGACCAATCGCCACAGCAGACTCAGAAATGTCCAGTGTAATTGAGTAGTCTGTTCATCGTGAGGAGTATATCCCAGTGCCTTTTACCTGGATTTCTAATATTACGTGAAATGGGTGCAGCATTCCTTTGGAAATAAAAACTTTACAATTGGTAGTGTTTTTTTTTTCATTTACGATTTTTTCAGAGCACCTACTTTCTCTTCCTCCTTGGTCTGTCAATACATATGTTGAAAATATTTTTCTCTAAGTGAAATTATTATCACAGGTTGTCTCAATAGCACAACTAACTGAATGTTTCTTAACTGTAGGGACCAAAACGGGGAGAACCTGAGCTCTACAGCGGGAAACACTTAATCAAATGTTTGAATAATCACAAATTAAGACATGACTGATTGGCCCAGTAAATTTTTTGCTTGATGTTTTTCCAAGATCTGGTTTGAATGTTTCTTATTAAAGTTATCTTTTTTGGGTATTTTATTTTGAAAGGTATAATAGTTTGTATATTTAACAGTAAGGGGAAAAATGTAACCAAAATTAGTATTCTTTCTCTATACTTATTGGTACTTGAAGATTCCTTTCAAAAGAAGCCCCAGCCTTTTCCTCATTTCAATACTTAATTCCTTATTTTAACTTAAGTGATCTTTCTAATTCAAAGGCTGTGTTCTTTTTGAATACCATGCATGGAAGTTAAGCTGATGTTAAAACAGTTTGCAATAAAAAAATCAGCTTAAATCATTTAATCATTTCAAGTGCATCCTGTAAAAGTAAGTTTGAGAAAATTGAGAATTGTGTTTCCATTAAGTTTTGCATATCCTTTGTTATGCCATGTAAATTCCCTTCTTTTTCATGTGATTACAGAAGGTTATGATAAAATGATTAGTTAATTTACATTCACTTGTAGCAATTACATGAGAATTTGAATTTTGTCGTGTTTGGGTTTGTTCATTCCTGTGAATGATGGTACAGTTGGGTGAGATTTTCTGTTATGGTACCCAAACTCACCATTTGGTCCTCTTTAATCTTTGAGGGTTTCAATAAAAATTGTTCACTCATATCTGTGTTCTTTCCATTTTATCTTTCTAAATATGTACTGTTGGCTAGAAACACAACACTTTTGTCAACTCCTGGATTTTTTGACTGACATGTCTTTCAGGCACAGGCAGATTCTGTCACTTGTTTTAGTTGGCCCTTTAAATGAAGTGGGGATGTTAAAGAAAGGGAGGATAAGAGTTTATCCTAATCTTCATCCATCAAAATGATTTTATTGGGTTACATCCTCTTAATATTAAACTTAGAGCCAAAGACAAAGAGGCCCAAGTATTTTCAGGTAACAGGAGGGAGTGTTGTCACCGGCTGTCTCATAACCCTGACACCCTGTTCTTGCTACTAAGGACCAGTGCTTTTATGGTGGTCTGGACATTGTCCTTTGGGGTAGAACTTACGTGAGTAGGATCATGGTGACTCTGGATGGTACACCGATTATTTCTGGGTTCTCTAAGGTACTTGTTCAGATGGGAGGAAAACCAGAGATGATAGTTTTGTGATGTCAAAACCTGCCAGACGCACACAACACTGTTGAGCTGGGACTGAAGCAGAGTTTTACAGAGTCACCGTGTCCCACACTGCACATTATCAGAAGCCTCCGTGTTACTAGTCATGTCATGAGAGGGTTTGCATCTCATCAGCACACATTTCTAGTTGGAACCCTACTTCTTAACTGACTTGGCTTCATCTTAATCAGGGATACTGGCTTTAGTTAGCAGTTCGAGTCTAGGAGCTAAAATATGCCTGCAGTCAGAACTTAACTGACCAATTCAGGATCTGCATTCAAATCAGTACTTGCCATTGCGTAAATATCCGTGTGTGTTTATGCTTTCCTCAGTCCTCTTGGTCAGTAGTGGGAAGTGGAACTTGCCTATATATCACAGGCAAGTGACACACAGGAGTGGCGGTTTAATTAGAGTTTCTAACTAGTGCACTAAAGTCAGAGTTTGATGTGTAATTTGTTACCTGTGCAACATTGGGACTAAATGTAAATGTGAACTGTTTCTGTAAAGCTTAGTATATAAGGAAAACGGGTGCAGAGTTTATATCACTGTAGGTTCCCCATCCCTTGCGGCTACTCCGCTTACAAAGACACCCCTTAGGTAGAATACACAGGCTTACATGTTCATGTACCGTTTTAAAACATTGGATGTTTCTGACATCAGTAATCACAATGGAATTACTGTGTGATGGGAGATCTTAGAATTGGGAGTAGAAAGACCAGACTTTACTTCTATCTGGTAGAATAATGCTGAACAAATCATTTCTTTTGTTGTTAGTGCTCAGTAAATTCCAGAAGGTTGTCATCGAAGGCATCTAAGGTTCTTTGCAGTTTTGAAAGGCTTAAGTGTGGAAACCAATATAACTTGGAATATTTATCCTTTGTTTATTTTTCAGAACGTAGGTAATGAATACTTCAAATTGCATTTTATTCATTGAGTCTGATAAAATATGACCACTATTTATTTCCTTTAATTTTGAAATCTGGTGTACAAAATCCCCATCTTTTCTGCAGTGTTGGTAAAAAGAAGCAAGAGAATGTGTGCTAAAGAAATCCAAGCTTTTTTCTATTCTGCCATCTTAAATTATACTTTTATTTTTTTTTAATGGCCTTTATTTTTTTTAGAACGGGTCTGGAAGAAGTGGGGAGACAGTACAGAAGTTTCCTACAGTGACCTAGCTTCCCCTGTTACTTGTATTTTACATCAGTGATGGATGCATTTGTTACAATTAGTGCACCACTATTGGTACATTTTCACCACTTTCTAAAGTGTTTACCTAATGTTCTTTTTCTGGTCCAGGATGCCAGCAAGGGTGTCACATTACCTTTAGTTGCTATGCTCCTTGTGTTCCCCTTGGCTGTAATGATTTCTCAGACTTGTTTTTGATGACCTTGACTGTATTGAGGAATACAATTTAGGTATCTTAGAGAAGGCCCCTCCTTTGGAATTTGTCTTGTGCTTTTCTTCTTATTAGACTGCGGTTATGAGTTTGGGGAAGGAAGACCACGTAAGTAAAGCGCCATCTCCATCACATCATTTTCAAGGTTACATACCACCTCCATGTGCCTGTTGATCCTGACCTTGGTCACCTGGCTGATATAGTGTCTTTTTCTCCATTCCAGCTTTTTCCCCCCTCCTCGTCTTCATACTCTGTGTGTTCTTTGGAGGGAAGTCACAGTCACCCTTTGAGTGGATAATTATGCTCCCACTTGTTGTGTGTTTCAAGGGCAATATGGGAATCTGTTTTGTTACTGCTTAGCCTCATCTCAACAGGCTTACGTATGAATACATTTGTTTTCCTTTTGTGTCTTTTTAGAACCCCCACCCTCTCTCCTTCCTCATTTTTCAACCGAACAGTTGTATAGTGGAAGAATTTAATGGATACTCATACCTACTCCCTAAATTCTAATTGTGTGCATAGTGGGGAGATAACTTTATTAAAGGATTAAGAATGTATTAAAGAGAAGATTCAGATTATGTCAAATTATCTTGATCTTAATGTGTAGAGGTTAAGAGTGTATAGTCATTTAAATGTGGCTGGGTTGAAAATCCTGAGGTAAGCAGTAATATGGTTAAGAGTGGTGCATTCCTTCATAAAGAAAAGGTGATTTAAATAGCATTTTTTTAAATGAAATGCTTTTGAAGTACTCATTAGGCTGCTGCATACTCTTCTGGCCAAAAGCATAGAGGTTTTTAAAAAATGTATTCATTTTGGGGAATAGGGAAACAGAAACATAGATGTGTTGTTCCACGTATTTGTGCAGTCATTGATTGATTCTTGTTTGTGGCCGGACTGGGGATTGAACTCACAACCTTGGTGTATTGGGACAATGTCCTAACAAATTATAAGCCACCCAGCCAGGGCAAGAGCATAGATTTTGGAGTCCGATAGCTAGATTTCCTTTAGGATTAAAAAAAAAGGGGGGGGTGTTACAATAGAGTCTATTTCAGAAAGATTAAATGAATTAGTAATATAAAGTGTTTAGCACAACCCTGGGCCAGAGGCAAGCAAGCCCTCCAATGTTAACACATCAGATGTTAACTATCTTGTTTCTTAGGGAGAATTTAGAATTAATTGATTGCCATTGAAGATTTCTTAGGGTAATATTTACAGCTTTGATCAATTTTAAAGGTGACAGAATGTTGATTATTTTCAACTCATATCATTGAGATCCAAAGACCAGTCACTGCCTGAATAAATCTTAGATTATTATTTATTTTTGTTTTTACGACTTTTGGTTTCCAGAATTTTCAGTGACTGTCAGCCATGCTTTTGTTAAGTAGAATATTACAACATAGAGTTAGTTTATCCTGCTAGAGCAGAGCGGATGACAGAACCAGAGGCAAATTAGACCGGAAGGAAAGCCAACAGGAAGTGACAAAACCTATCAGCAATGGAAGACAAGCCAAAGATGAAAATTCGTTCAAGAAGAAATTTTTTTCTTGTTACAAATGCCTGTTGATAGGAATTTTTAAAAGTATATCAGTAAAGTGTAAGAGCTCCATTATGAATATTTAGTAACAGTTCAGAATGGGAACTAATGTGGATGTGTTACTTCCATGTGTCATCGATGATACTCTGCAACTTTAGAAAAAAGATATTTGACATAAACTAAGATGGCTGTTCTCTTTTAGTATATATCCAAAAGTAAGATTGTATCTTGAAGTAAAAAGATTACAAATAAAGCTTCAACGTGATACTGTTGCATGTTAACATCAATGTATGTCAGGGTGGCACCTTCTCCCTGTTGCTACTTAGAAAAATAAAACGCCACTTACATATTTATTTCCAATATCTAAACTTAGGCAAGAAATGTTTTTCTGTATAAAATGTTGCACAGAAGACAGGTAACTGAGTAACAATTCCTGGTTTCTAAATTTAAAGCCACTGAAACCATGTCAGATCTTGGGGGTCGGCTTGAGTAAACCGGTGCCCCTTTGGAAAGGCACACCGTCTCTGCTTGTTTGTGAGAGCTTGCATAGGCTGGTGTTCCCCCACCCCCGTCCTTCCCTTTAATAAGGAAAACAATGCCGCAGGAAGAGGAAGTTAGCCATTAAATACCTATCATGGAGTTCCAGCCTTACAGATAGGCTTGTTTTTTAATTATCTGCTTTCCAGGCGACATTTGAAAGTCCACACTGAAAACATGAAAACCCAATGGAATGCATGCTAATATGCAGAAATAAACTATTTGTGTCAATATTTATTTTCAACTGGATTTTTACAATGTTTCACAAAATGCATTTTGAACATCTTTCTAACAACAAAGACCCAAAGATTTTTAAAAGCTACATTAATAATCAAGTTTTATTTGTTACCAAACCAAAATTCATGTGCCCAACGGTTTGAAAGGCCAAAACTCGGAATGTCAAGAGTTGGGAGTAAGGAAAGGTGTGTTGGTGTAGAGGGTACCAATTGAGAAGATGGGAAACTTAGGGGTGCCTCAAATCCATCTTGCTAGAGTAGGTTAAGGGAGGGTTTGGGTTTGGGTTTTTTTTTTTAAGGTTTTATTTATTCTTAGAGGGCAAGGGAGGAAAGAAGAGAGAAAAGATGAGTGAGAGGAACATCAGTTGGTTGCCTCTTGCATGCCTCCTGCCTTGGACCTGGCCTGCAACCCTGGCATGCACCCTGACCAGGAATCGAACTGGTGAACTTTTGGTTTGTGGGAGGATGTCCAACTCCCTGAGCCATCCCAGTCAGGGCAGTTAAGGGTGTTTAAGGGGCCGGGAGTGTTGGGTTGTCATCTTTTTTTGTTCACTCTGTTGCAACATCGCTGGTCATGTACTCTTTCTCTGGGAAACCAGACGGTACATTCAAGAGAGAATGAGTGTGAAGAGCCTTAGTGTGACTGCATATGAACTTGGCATTGCAGACTCCTCTGGGAACATGATGTTCATGGGCTAATCGGCGTTCGTAGTCCTTTGTGTAAGTGATCTTCCTTAAGACCTTTTGAAGCACTTTTTGAGCAGTCGGGCCTGTTCGGCAGCTCTCCACTGCGCAGTCATACCTTGGTGCTCTTTGACTTTAGAACTCGTCAAACCCTGTACTGGTTGCATTATGACAAAAAATATTTCAGCACTCAGCACTTGCTTGGGAAGCGTCTCACTTGCTAGAACTTGTATGAGACGTGATGCCTTGGGAGAGAAAAATGCACCATTCAGTACCCACGGGTTCGGCATTCATCACGAGTTCCCGTGAGTACCGAGGTAGCACTGTACATACACGTGGCCCCCTCACCTTCCCTCAGACCACACCAATCCTTTCTTGATCTACTAACATAAAGTCAAATACACATCTCAATCAACGTACTTGTTACAAGGGATCTATTGATGCCAAGGTTTTAAATATCACTGAACTTTTTTTAACTTTACATCATTTTCTTACCCTATCTGGTGCTTTATTGTCCATGAGAAGAACATGAGTGGTTTAACACCGAAACTTATCTTTGATTCCTTTTTGTGAGAGTTAATTGTTTGTTTGTTCATTTGTTGCAGATACTTTGCATCTGAAGGGAATGCTTGCTTTACCCTTGGTCTTCCTTATCTGCCTGTTCCCCACCCTCCCAATCCGCTTTCTGTCACTTCCATTTTCTCTGCTTGTAACCTTGTAGAAGTTTTCTTTCTTTAATATGACCTTTTCTCCTTTCTTTTTGTCTCAGACTAGCCATGTCTAGCATCCCAACTCACCTGCCTCCTTTCTTGCAGGACCACTCACGTAATCATTAAGCCCTCAGGACAACAAGCTTCGGGTCGGCATTAAATAACTGTAGGAACAAAGCCTCGGGTGTGTTGACCACAGAGATAGAGTTTGGGGCAAACTATAGCTAACGAATAGGCCTCAGTTGTGTTTCAGCCCCCAAAAGCAGCCAAGCCAGATGAAGTGATGCAATAGCTGACAACAGGACCAGGGGCAATGATCAGCCACCCTCTACCCTGCACCGACCAGTCAGTAGAGACCAGGACCCTGACCATGACCCTAACGCTGTTAGTCACCATGAGTAATGATTTTCCCCTTACACAACCCATCCCCTGGAAGCCATAGAAGAGCCAGGTCTTTAAGCATTAGCTCACCTGTGTCTCCGGGCATGGGCCAGCTCCTAAAAATAGACTCCTGCTCTCTTTGGTGCCAGGTGCTGTTCATGTCTCACTGAGTTTTGATGCAAAACGGGCCCTTTTAGTCTGGTAACATGCACTTCTTTTAGGACCACTAATGTAAGCTACCAAACTCCAAGCAAAGGTAGTGGTAACAAAAGCAGGGGGAAATTGTCACGTGATTAGTGACTCCGCTTTTCCCACTTTCCTGGGTTGTCGTTTCTCCAGTCCCAGGCAGCACTCTTCACTCCCATCGTTAGCCAGCCCTGCTCCTGCTTCAGGAACACACCACCTTAGACTCACAGCACCTCCTTTCCACCTTGTCCCGCACTTCAGCCTTGCTGGCTTTCCCATCTTCTCACAAACTTCAGATTCGTTCCCACCTCTGGGTTCTGTCCTGCCTGCCTGTACGGAGCCTTGCTCTCTCCTGTGTCACTCTTACGTTCCATTTTCTTCATAGAACTTAGCTACAGTCATTTGTGTATGGCCTTCTCTCTGTCCTGTAAATTGTGAGATTCACAGGTTAGGGGACTTGGTCTTCTTGATTGACATCAACACTGCCTGGCGCACAAAGTTCTCAGTGACAACCAGTGGGGTGAGTCATGGACTTCCCGAAACCCCTTTCGTAGGTTGTGATGAAGGGAGCCCTTGCTGTCCACGCTGAAGGGGTGACCTCCTTGCCTGGGAACCCAAGTCAGTCCATGAACTGGTGATGGGTAGAGGAGAAAAGAGTTGGTCCTGTTTATTGTTGCTGGGGGAAGAAAGCCGTGTGACTTTTATTTTCTTTACCAAATAGCAAGTTGACTGTCTGATAATATTCCCATTTGACTTTGCTAATCTACTTGGCTGGTCTCCGAAGTCTCCCCGTTGCCTGCAGGCCTGTCTGCCTTTTTCCCTCCCTCCTTCCCTTCTCTCCTTCCGTTTTTTTTTTTCTCCTAAAATTGCCTTTGATTCTCATTTAAACTGGATTTTCTCTGAGTCAGAAAAGGTGGCGCTACGCAGTGTGATTTGCCATGAGATTGTTTAGGGTGCTGGGGAGGATCTGGGAAGTCATTTGATCCAATCACTCAGGTTCCAGATGAAGAAACAGACCGAGAGGCTCTGATTTTCCCAAGGTCCCGGTTAGTGACGGAACGAGAACTTGAAGCCCAGATTTTCTAGTTCCCTCTTCAAAGCCAAGTGCTTCTAAATCAGTGCCCAAACCCACTACTTAGTTGTTGACTGACCAAACAATTCCATGACAAATAAGCCTCGGTCAGATGTGTTTGGTGAATTAAATGAAAATGCTCACTGCACGACATCTTGAAGCCTTCAGTGTGTGTGAGCTCTGTTCTCTGCGTGCGCGCTCCCTACCCCTTTCTCTCTCTGGTACGGCATCCTCACGGAGAAAAACTTATTTCCCTGGTTCAGGTCATGTTTGGTGTTTCCACATTCTACTGAAGAGCCTCTTAAAAGACATTAGCTTTTAGCTCTAATATGACTGAAATGTCTAGACAAGTGAAACTTTAAAAGCTTTATTTTTTAAATATTTCATTTATTTACTTTTTTAGAGAGAGGGGAAGGGAAGGAGAAAGAGTGGGAGAGAAGTATCAATGTGTGGTTGCCTTTCATGCGCCCCCTACTGGGGAACTGGCCTGCAACCCAGGCATGTGCCCTGACTGGGAATTGAACTGGCGACCCTTTGCTTCACAGGCCTGTGCTCATTCCACTGAGCTACACCAGCCAGGTAAAAGCTCTATTTTAAACAAATTTAATTTAATTTTAGAGACTTATGTTTCTTTGTTGTTGAAGCATATATATGTATACACACACACACACACACACACACATATGTATGTATGTATCTATATCTATATCTATATCTATCTATCTATCTATATATATATCACTTTGCACTTTAAAAATATAAGCACTTCCTTAAATTATACCAATACCTTTACCATATAGAAAAAGTCCGGACATAAGATGGTCATTATTCATGATACAGGACTGGTGTTTCCAATTTGATATAAAGTGGGAAGGATTTTATCAACTGACTTTACTACCCAGCTTCATGTGGTTCCTTATTGAACAATTACAAAATAAAACAGACATAAAGAAAATAAAACACAAAGTTGAAAAATTACACAAAGAGACAGCAGAGGGAGCTATTGAGGTTTGAGTATGTTTTCCTTTGCCCTGGTTGAGGTTTTTGCCTTTGTTTTTCTTTTAAACTGATATTTTGACTTAGACTTTTTCATCTCAATTATTGGCATTCAGGAAAAGTTTTAGGAGATTCAAGGATGTATTTGTAGTTTTGGGGATTGCAAAAAATGAGGCGTATTTTCTACCAGCCTCCCTTCAATTCCCTTATCATCCCAACATTCCTATAAAAGTTGTTGCTATAATAAGAGAAATGACAGCTTTACAGTTATAATTTTAGAAATGAGATGAGCTCATTAGAACAAATCTGGGTTATTGGGGTCAGCGGTGCTCTAGGCCATTGTGGTCTGGCTCCTTGGAGACCTCTGTTGGGCTTCAGAGGGTTAACGGGGCTTGCTGTGTGATCACTGTCACTCAGCTACATGTGCTGCAACAGGAGACTTGAAAGGGTTAAAATCCAAACATGTAGTGAAAACCCTCATGAGAAGTGGGAAGGGGGCATTGAACTTGGACGAGATCTGGTGTGTGCATGGGTGACTGTAGGTGTGTGTTGTAGCATGTGGGTGAGGGGTGGTAACGGAAGGGCAGTGGGAGAAGTTTGTTTCAAGCTTTCTCCACAGTATTCTCTCGGTGTCGTCCGTGTGTACAATCTACTCCTGCTCTTGACATCCGTGTCGCCCCCTTCCCTACCTGCTGACCCTGTGCCTGCTCACTGGACCCTCAGCCTCCGAGTTTCCCCCCCGCCAAGCCCATCCTCCACACTTCAGCCACGGTCTTAACTTCTTCATCACTTACATGCTCTGAATTCCTTCTCTAGGAATTTCCCCTTTTGTAATAGCGAATTAGAAAATGGAAATGAGTCTGTTTATTTGAAAAATAAATTGTGGAATGTTTTATAATGAAATACTATGCAGCCATTAGTGCCAATTGTGGTAATACGTTGATATCTTTTCCTAAATTAAAATACTCACAGTTTATGTAATCTATATGATCTATATTATAAGGCTTTAAATTTAACATATAATTGAAACAGAAGACTTACACTTAATTTTAATACATAGTTTAAAGCAATTTTAAAGGATTTTATAGATAAAGTTTCTGGAAATATACACAAGACAAAATATAGCCAGCGGCATTAATGGCTATATGCTATTCATAACAATGGCTACTTCTGAAAAAACGATGTTCGACTTGCTAGGTACAGGCAGATGAAAGAAGAAAGGTTTTACTCCTTGCCTTATATCTTTCTTTGGTTTGAACTGTCTACAAAGAACTTGTACTTATAATTAAACTAATTTAAAGTTACAAGAAAAAATATTTTATTTATTTATTTTTAGAGAGGGGAAGGGAGGAAGAAAGAGAGGGAGAGAAACATTGATACGAGAAAGAAACATCAATCGGTTGCCTTCTGGGTGCACCCTGACCAGGACGGAACTGCAGCCCTGACTGGAGTCAAACCACCGATTTTTCTGTTTGCAAGATGATGCTCCCCCAACTGAGTCGCAGGAGACCTACTTGTCTTCCAGGGTTGAATCCCAGCATCCAAGTCTCCCTAAAGCCTTTCATATCCCCTTGGTCTAATGTAGAGAGCGGTCCTTCGTGGTAGCTGAATTGTGATCCCCTCTCTTCTGGAGGTAGCTTCCTGCATAGAACCAGTAAGGGCTTTGATATCAGGCATAACTGGGTAAAAGTTCCAACTCAGCCTTTACCCGTGGGGTGGTATTGGGCAAGGAATTTAACCTCCTTTAGCTTGAGTCCCTCCTTCATTAGACTGGGGATATTGGGGCCATTCTTACAAGATGGTCGTGAGGGACAGAGTGAATTTATGCAAAGGCTCCTAGTACAGTGTGATGACCAGCAGATGTGCGTACCCAAGGGGAGGTGTCGGGCACTTTTTTTTTGTGAGGATGGAGATTGCTGTCTCTATTATTCTGGCTTCGACACATTGAATAAATGCAGTAATGCTTTATACCAGGTGTTTTTCTGTGTCCTGACATCATTCTCCAGAATTCTGTGTCAAATTGTACCTGTGCTGTGTCTCATTCATTTCAAGCCGTGATCTCAGCAAGCTGTTGGGATGAACAATCTTGACTGTGGCCAAATAGCAAAGCCTGTGGACATGCTTCTAACAGGCCCCTAATGACAGCTCAGAGGGGACCCTAATGGTGACAGCCAGTCTCCTTATCAGAAAGAGCGAGTTATAGAACATTCAGAAGGAAGGTTTGGCATTCTCAAATCAACTATGTAAGTGGTTTTTACTACTGATGGTGTGGGTTCTGTCTGGTCAGTGTGGAGCAGAGGACAGCAGCAGTCAAGTTAGTGCTGCTCCTGAGGGCTGTCACCAGCCCACATCAGAGATAGTGAGTAGTCTTGTCATTTTAATAGTGTCACCCCCTTTGGGAGTTACCCCTTCTTGAAAGCTCCTGTATTGCTTTCTATTAAGCTTTCTTTTGAGATTGTAAGCAACCTTTGTCCTGTAGCAGAGCCTTATCAGCACAAAACTTTGAATGAATTAATTGATCTATGATTTTTACCCAAGTCTGATAATATTCCCAAGCATGTGATTTTGTGTCATTTTGTTTAATGCAGTATAATCAAACACTTTCTTCTGCTTCTTCAGAAGCATTTAGGGGGCAAGAACCTCTGACCAACGTTACTGTTCCATAAAGGTATAAATGCTACCAGCAGAGTTCAGTTGTTTAGAAGGTGTGTCTGGGACCTGGTACTGCAGTCACAGGACAGGACGGATTCTAGGGGAAGATAAACCCCTAATTTGGTAGGTAAAGTGATGCATCCAGGTGAGCGAAATACGCGTCAGAAATAGATCTTATAAAAATTCAGTGCTTCCTGTTGCCTTAGTTCCCTTCAGCAACAAGCTGCAAGTGTGCTTGGTTTTAGCTTTTTGTTTCTTTTGACACTTCACTTTTTATCAGCAACAACAGATGTGTTGTTTTATCTTCTGCTTTAAAACTTGCCCCCACGCCCCGCATGCCAAAAAGAAATTAAAGGTCTATTTTTCTCGATGGCTACGATTGTTATCCCAGGAAACACGTCAGGGAAAGTGCGTCTGCATAAAATAGCAGCAGCAGCATCTGTTCTTAATGAAATGCATTGTTCTAGCAAGATCCTGGTGCTAGTGAACAGCTCAGATGAATCTCCCAGATCACGCCCAAATGTTTGCCAATCAAGTCCATGTTCCAAGTTATATACCCGGGAGGGAATGCTCCCTTAAGTACATCTGCGGTACTACTTGGAGTGGATAAAACGTGGCCGATTGGGAAGTAGTTTATTTTCCCCTAGAATCTGTCCTGGCCTGCGACTGCTTCACCAACAGAAGGCTGTGCAAGTGACACTTTCCTCAGTGGGGCTAAGCCTAAGAATGCCTAGAAACTTCTGCTTTTATGTTGTTGGGAGCCCTGAGTAGCCACATAAAAATCTGGCTACTCTGTTGGAGAGACCACCAGACACCCCATGGAGGGAAAGACTAACCCATCCCAGGAAAGCCTCTGAATGACATCAGGCTCATCCCGTCCTGAATGCAAACTTGCGAGAGACCTGCCCCAAAAGCCTGTGACATATGGCTCAGGATGGGTAGAAGATGGAGAGAACTCAAGGCCATTTGTAGTGAGGCTGGGAAGGACCCTTGCAATATCATCTTTAGACAGTGTCTCCTGACTTCACTGGGTGAGGAAGTCAGCATGCCCACAGGCCCCTGCACCCCCCGTTTCCTTTCCCAGCTTCAGCCAGGGGCAGGCAGCATGATTTCCACATAGTCCAGGACAACACATAGTCTGTCCCAAGTGATGAGGTCAAATATATTAACTTTTTCTTCTATAGAAATCAGTTTAAAATCACGCAAAATTTAAGATTTGGCACTATGATTTTTTTGTACAGCATTTTCTTCCATTGCTCCCTTCCTGTACTCAATGGCTATCTTTTTTCTTGTTGATGATAGACGTTTGTACCTGATTTATCCATATGACTAAAATCTTCAGGATTTTAACAGCTTCATTGGTTATGTGAAATTTGCTCCTAGTGACAGGAAACCAACTGAAACTGAACTAGAGAAAAGGGAATGGTCATTTAGAGCAGAGTCCAGGACTCAGATGGTGTTATTGTTAGGAATCTCTCTCCTTTCCTCACCTGTCTTCTTTTTCTCTGAGCTGTTTGTTCTGAAGTGAGCTCTGAACAAGTGGCGACAGCAGTGGCCGCCACAGCTAACAGCCTACGAGACTAGCATCTCTCACCTAACCACCGAGCAACTTATGACAACTGTCTTTACTGTTTCCTATGCTTAAGGAAACCCAACTAAAAGATATCTTTTTCACGAATTTCATAACGGTCCCAGGATTGTGTTTCATTGACCTGGCGTATGTCATCTGTCCTTCTCTGAATCTACGACTCTACCTGGCAGTATAAATGACTGTGATTGGGGAGGTATCCGTGAATCCCTAGTTGGGGGACAGAGTCAGCCATGAAGCCTTATTGAAACATAGTTAATTCCACGCGGAAAAATCAGTCAGCACAATGGATGTGTAGTGGAAAGTGCATAGCATTTGATTTTTAGATGGATTTGTGTTTAACCCCCACCTTTGTTGTTCCATGCTGTGTGGTTAGGGGAAAATTAATCATTTCTCTGGGGATTTTTTTTCCCTTTAAAGGAGCATACTTATTTTGCAGGTTTTTTTTAAAAAAAATATTTTATTTGTTTATTTATCTTTAGAGGGGAANCTTTTTCACAAATTTCATAAGGGTCCCAGGATTGTGTTTTATTGACCTGGCGTGTCATCTGTCCTTCTCTGAATCTACGACTCTACCTGGCAGTATAAATGACTGTGATTGGGGAGGTATCCGTGAATCCCTAGTTGGGGGACGGAGTCAGCCATGAAGCCTTATTGAAACATAGTTAATTCCACGCGGAAAAATCAGTCAGCACAATGGATGTGTAGTGGAAAGTGCATAGCATTTGATTTTTAGATGGATTTGTGTTTAACCCCCACCTTTGTTGTTCCATGCTGTGTGGTTAGGGGAAAATTAATCATTTCTCTGGGGATTTTTTTTCCCTTTAAAGGAGCATACTTATTTTGCAGGTTTTTTTTAAAAAAAATATTTTATTTGTTTATTTATCTTTAGAGGGGAAGGAGAGAGGGAGAGAAACATCAATGTATGGTTGCCTTTTGTGCGTCCCCTGCTGGGAGTTGGCCTGCAGGAACCGACCTGCAACCCTGGCATGTGCCCTGACTGGGAATCGAACCACGATCGTCTGGTTCGCAGGCCCGCCCTCAATCCACTGAGCTACGCCAGCCAGGGCTGCAGGTTTTGAATATATAACGTAGTGGATGAAATGTGTCCTGCTTAGGAGACAGGTGAGAGGCGCAGGGATGTGGTGAGGCATGGAGAGGTGTGGCGGCGGAACGCACGGTCCCACGTTCACGTGTGGTGGATAAAAATCAGGAGGGGTACCTTGGGAGAGAGTGGTCCCAGCCTTGGGCCAAAACGCACAGACCAGGTTTCCAGTGCCAGGAAGATAAATCCCCAAACTTCTGGCTATTAAGAACCAGTGGGGGTTAGGGCAGCAGAAGAAACTGCCAGATTTTCAGGAGACTCCACTCAAAGGGCCCATAGAGATTTAAAACAGATGCAGACCTACCCCCTCTGGGATTCAGCACCAGGACAACGGGAAGGGCACCAGCTGTATACTGGGAGTAAGTAAACTGACTGGAAACAGCGTGAGGGATGGGCCAACCTGCAGGAGACAGGCAGTGACCTTGTCCCCTCTCGGAGTCCTCCCCACCTACAGAGCCACAAAGCAGAGAAGCCGGTTGCCCCACCTTCAGTTGCCCCACCTTGGAGATTATCTAAGGCTCCGCCCCACACAATTTACAGATGCCTTTCCTACAATAGGCTATGCCACGAAGACAGAGAATCAAAGCAGCTCTACCTAATACACAGAAATGAATGCAAAGAGGCTACCAACTTTAGGATACAAACAAATATGGCCCAAAGAAAAGAACAGAACAACACCCCAGAAAAAGAACTAAATGAAATGGAAATAACCAACCTATCAGATGCAGAGTTCAAAATACAGCTGATCAGGATGCTCAAACAATTCATTGAGTACGTCAACCATGTAAAGGAAGAAATGAAGGTTACACTTAGTGAAATAAAAAAAAAAATCTACAGGGAACCAACAGTGGAGGGGATGAGCTGGGATCCAAATCAATTATTTGGAACATAAGGAAAAAATAAACATTCAACCAGAACAGTAAGAAGAAAAAAATAATTTAAAAAAATGAGGATAATATAAGGAGCCTCTGGGACATCTCCCAATACGTCAATATCTGAATCATAAAGGTGCCAGAAGAAGAAGAGGAAGAGGAAAAAATTGAAAATATATTTGGAAAAAAATGAAAGAAAACTTTCCTGATTTGGTGAAAGAAATAGACATACAAGTCCAAGAAGCACAGAGAGTCCCAACAAAGTTGGACCCAAAGAGCAACACACCAAGACACATCACAAAGAAAATGCCAAAGTTTAAAGATAAAGAGAGAATCTTAAAAGCAGAGACTTACCTACAAAAGAATTCCCATCAGACTGTCAGCTGATTTCTCTAAAGAAACTTTGCAGGCAACAAGGGACTGGCATGAAGTATTCAAAGGGATGAAAAGCAAGGACCTACAACCTAGATTGCTCTACCCAGTAAAGCTATTATTTAAAATGGAAGGGCAGATAATGTGCTTCCCAGAGAAGGTAAAGCTAAAGGAGTCCATCATCACCAAGTCATTGTTATATAAAATGTTGAAGGGACTTACTTAAGAAAAAGAAGATGAAAACTATGGATATTAAAATGGCAACAAATCCACAACTATCAACAACTTAATCTAAAAAACACGCTAAGCAAGCCACCTGAACACAAACAGAATCATAGATATGGAGATCACGTGGAGTGTTATCAGTTGGGGGTGGGGAGGGGCAGAATGAGAGAAAAGGTTCAGGGAGAAAGAAGCATAATTGGCAGGCACAAAATAGGCAGGTGGGTGTTCAGAATAGTACAAGAAATGGAGAAGCCAAAGAACTTATGTGCATGACCCATGGACATGAACTAAGGGGAGGATTGCTGGAGGGAATTCAGGTACCAGGTGGAGGGGAGCAAAGGTGAAAAATTGGGACAACTATAATAGCACAGTCAATAAAGTATATCTGATAATAAAAGAAATGTCTTGTGTACAGTAGCTGCTCAATAAGGAACAGCACTACTTTAGAATAAGAATGTAACAAACACTCATGAATTTAATAACTTGGCTTAAAAAGAAAACACTACCAGTGTGGATGAAAAAGTGGCCACAGACCTGGCTGGTAGTTCAGTTCTTTGAAGCATCACACCAAAATGTGGGTTCGATCCCAGGTCAGGGCACACAAGTAGGCTGTGGGTTCAATTTCAGTTGGGTTGCATACAGGAAGCAACCCACCAATGTTTCTCTCCATTTCTCTTTCTCTAAAATCAATGAACATATCCTCAGGTAAGGATTAGAAAAGGGGCCACATACTAAACCTGACAAGCTCAGGGAAGGCCTAACAAACTCGGAGGCTGAAAGTAGTCACATAGGACAGTATGAAATGAAAACTTCTAATCCAAAGCAAGTCATGGGGGGTAGTCACACCCTAGACCTGTAGCTTCCTTGACAAGGGTCACTCTTTACCTTAAGTGAGCCAGTCTTTTGTCCTTTGACCTAAGTTATCAAACCTTCGAAATGTCAGAGTAATCTTTGTCAGACTCCTTCAGTCACCAGAGCAGGAGACCACAGATCCCCTTACGGTTATCTTGTTCCTCACATACCCCCTCCCTTCGCTGTAAATGTTTACTATCCTGTACCCACCAGCTAAAAGAAGTGTGTGTCTCTACAACTTTCCTTTCATCCAGTCTCAGAGATTTCCCTGCTTCGCTTTCTCCCTTCCCCTTAATCTACCACCAATAGATTCCATGCCACCCTCCGTAGGACTCCTTTCATTCTAATGTGTAAAATATGCTGTAAAACTGCCACTCTCTGGAACATTTTCTCAGTCCTTTGAGACTTCTCTTCCTGGCTATTGTCATCAATTTGGCTCAAACAAACTCATAAAAATTCTCTATTGGTTTGGACATTTCTTTTGTCGACACCAGTATACACAGTTCCCTCTGTGTTCTCTTCCTTCATACGTCCTCCTGTCCTTTTCATATCACTGCCCTGATTTCAATATTCCCCTTCTCATTATTAGTGTTGTTTTGCATATTGGTAAACTTTACATAAATATCATTACACTGCCTTTTTCTTCTGTAGCTTGTTTTTTGGGGGGCTTCAGCATTATATTTGTGAGATTTATCTGTGTTGATACACATATCTGTAATCCACTGACTTTTAGATAATATCCTGGTAGAGAATTATAATTTTTAAAATCCATTATCTTCTTAGTGGATATTTAAGTTGTTTATTTTGTTTTGCTATTACAGATAAGATTGCCTTGGAAATTTGCATGCCTTTCTCCCTGCAGATACAGAAGAGTTTTCCCTAGGGCACGTATGTAGGAATGGGTTACTGGGTTTTAGGGTGTGAATTTTTTCAGCTTCTCTAGGTTTTGTCAAATTGTTTTCAGAGGTTGTTGTAATTGTTTATATTCCTACCAGCAGTGTTTCGAAAGTCCTGGTGTTGTTGAGAAATGGGTGAAGAAATTAATTAAACATTTTCCAAAGAAGACATGCAAATTGCCAACAGGTACCTGACAAGGTGCTCAACATCACTAATCATTAGGGAAACGCAAATCAACACCACAATGCAATATCATCTCACACCTCTCAGAACGGCTGTTATCCAACAGACAACTGATAACAAGGGTTGGCGAGGATAGGAAGAAAAGGGACCCCTTGTATTGTGTTGGTGGGAATGTAAATTGGTGCAGCCACTATTGGAAACAGTACAGAGATTCCTAAAAAAAAAAAAAAAGAAAAGAAAGAAATAGAACTAACATATGATACAGTAATTTTACTCTGGGTATATATCTGAAGAAAAGGAAACGACTATCTTGAGTAGATAGCTGTATTCCTCTGTTCATTGCAGCGTTATTTAAAGTGGCCAAGACGTGGAAACCATCTAGTTGCCCGTTGATGGATGAATGAATCAAGAGGATGTGGCATGCATGTACAATATAATTTTATTCAGCTATAAAAAAGAGGGAGATCCTGTGATTTGTAATGACATGGACGGACTTGGAGGGCAGTATGCTAAGTGACATCAGTCAGACAGAGAAGACAAACACTGTATAATCTCACTTATTTGTGGAATTGAAAAAAATGAACTCAGATACAGAGCATAGGTTGGTAGTCACCATAGCAGAGAGTTGGGGGTGGGGGGACTGGGTAAACATACAAACTTCCAGTGATAAGTTCTGCGGATGCAATGCACAGCGTGGGAACTACAGCTAATGATATCATAGTGTATATTTGGAAGTTGCTAAGAGTGGACTTTAAAGTTCTCACCATAGGAAAAGAAATTTGTAACTATGTAAGGTGATGAATAACCTTACTAAGGTAATCATATTGCAAAATATACATATATCAAAATGATTATGTTGTACCAGTTGAATATAATGTTATATGTCAAATATATCTCATTAAAATTGAAAAAAAATTCCCATTGTTCTTCATCATTTGAGAACATTTCCCCACCATAGAGTGTTGACGGAAGATAGAAATGTAAAAAAGTATGATTGTACAATAGAATAGGTTGCAATTTGTTCAACGGAAAACAGAAGAAAGGTAACAGAGATCCTCTGTGCCTAGAAGCATAAAAAAGAACAAGGACAGAAGGGACAATTGGGAGCATCGTCTCTTTGAGACGAGGGAGGTGAAATTCCACAGGGTCAGGCTGCTAAGCCAAGGCTTGGCAGTTTCTTGGTGTTTCTTCCAGAATTCACAAAGGGCAAAGGGGGCATATTTCCCCCCATGAATTATCCATTATGTGCCTGTTTGGGAAAGGAATCACTTTCAGATAGCTTTGTTCACCACACTCAGGTACATTCTACCAATCCTAGTAACAAGATTCTCTTTGGTGTCCTGGATCTGGGCTAACCGTGGAATATTATGTAGAGAAAATTTTAAATGATATATTTGGAGTTATCGGGACTTTTAACGTTACACTATGTGGTTTTGCTCTCTCGTTTTTGGTCTCTGTATATGCACACAAGTATATATATTCCTGGCTAGGGAGTTTAGGACTAATTTCTCACAGAAGCATAAAGAAACATTTGTGATTGCTTTCATTAGAAATGGTGGCATGTTTCTTGAAGGAGATAGAGTGAATAACTAATTTTCTTTTCCTTTCTTTCTTTTTTTTTTTGTTGTTAAAGTACAATTGTCTCCATTTTCCCACCACCGCTTTCCCTTTCCCCACCCACCCCCGCCTCCCACCCTCAGTTCTACCCTTTTTGGCTTTGTCCATGGGCCCTTTATACATGTTCCTTGACCACCCTTCCCCTTCTTTGCCCCATTATGAATAACTGATTTTCCCATTGTGTCAGGCCTCCTCAGCCTCTGAATTGAAATGGTCTTCTGTCTTACATTAGTATATCCTTCTGTATTCATGAAGTGTTACAAAATATTTTGATAATGGTGTCCATACTCTGCTTTATGCCCCTGACTCTGGGAGTTGAATTTATATTAAATGGAAAAATATTTAGAGTTTGCAACAACAGCAATAGTTTGGTGGAAATGATAAATAAAGTGAATTGAAGCAAACCACTGAGTAGTTCCCATTATGTGCCCTTATGGAACCTTCTAGACAAATGACTCTAAAGATGCTTTCATACCTTCCAAGTTAACAGTAAATGAGTTTAAGCTTGTCTACAAAGTTGCAAGTAGAGCAGTTTAATGACATACAGTTTACCCTTGAACAGCAGGATTTGAACTGCGTGGTCCACTCATTCACAGGTTTAAAAAAATAAAAACAGCAGGCCCATTCTATCCTCAAATATGACATCTACAGTTACAACCAGCCAGAAATAAAAAAATTATTTTTGCATTCTTGTGGATGGAAAATACTGTTTCCTAATCTTGGTTTGTTGAATCTGCGAATGCCAAGGACAGACTATAGAATTAAAGTTATACACGAAGTTTTGGCTGCCAGGGGTTGGCTCACTTCATCCTCTCTCTATTCATGAGTCAACTGTGTAACAAGCAAGATGAAGTAGGTCACCCCTGTTCAAAACCCTTACCAGGCCAGTCAGCTATGACAGCTGAATTGTAAAATCAGTGAAGGGAAGGGCAGTGGAAGGGGTGATGGAGAGCACAGGAAACAGGAGGTTTCTGTACTGCGGTTGTACAAGTCAGAGGGCCAGAGAGAGGATGGGGAGGGTTGAGGGAAAGAGATGAGACAGAGACACATCAACATCCCCTGCCTTTGGACATCAGTGGCCCTGGCTCTCAGACTGGTACGTATACCCTCAGTCCCAACTTTTAGGTTGGACTGGGATTCCACGACAGGCTTTCTGGGTCTCCAGCTTGCAGACTGCAGATTGCAGACTGCAGAACTGCCCCTCATAATACATCTTTCTACAAATCTTTATGTATTTCTGATTGGTTCTGCTTCTCTGAAGAACCCTGACTAATACAATCTCCATTTACTGTTCGCAGAACCTCTGTTGGATGCTTTGAATTATTCAAAGGGGTTGGAGAAAATGCCATCATTTCAAGTCTTCCTTTCACTTCCCAGTACTTTTCTCATACCAGGTGTCTCTACTTGTCTTCACGTTCTCAGCCTCCACTTACTCTTTGGTCTCCTCAGATCTCCCTTCAGTCTATACCACTGCATGAAACCTTCCTATGCCCAGACCGTCGACAATGCCCTTGCTGCTGACTGTGAAGGGCAGTTCTGAGGGTTCAGGTCAGCAGTATTTGGTACCATTACTTTTATTTAACACTCTCTCCTGTCCTGCATTCCCTGACACTGCCTGCCTGATTTTCCGCCCACCTGGTTTTCCTCCTGTTTAATTTCCTTTGCTAATTCCTCCACCTTCACCTCCTCCTCTCCCACTATCCAGTCTTTAAATAACTTCGTGTGTCAGGGTTTGCTCCTGGGCATTCTTTTCTTCTCCCTCTGTCCCCAGGTGTCTCATCTGCTCTGAGAGTCTGAAATACCACCTATTTGCTGATTCCGTTAGAATTGATATTTCCAGCCAAATTTTGTCCCTTGAGCTACAACCTTGTAAATCTTACTGCTAACATCTCCAGTTGGGTGAGTAATAGGCATCTCGAATTGAACATGTTTTAAATAGACCTCCCTACCGCCAAAGCCGCGGTCCCTGTTCTGCCCAGAGCTCTGCTCAGCTCAGTCACAGTAAAACGCTCAGGCCCCAAACTGGGAATCAGCTGACTCTGCCTCTCTCCTCACCATTCATATCTAACCTCTCAAATACAGTTTTTGAAATCACTCCATTACTTACAGCTCCACTGTCACAAGTCTTGTCTGAGTTTTTTTTTTTAAGATTTTACTTATTTATTTTTAGAGAGGGGGAAGGGAGAAAGAGAGGAAGAGAAACATCAATGTGTGGTTGCCTCTAGAGTGCCCCCTACTGGGGACCTGGCCCACAACCCAGGCTTGTGTCCTGACTGGGAATCTAACCAACGACCTTCTGGTTTGTAGTCCCAGCACTCAATCTACTGAGCCACACCAGCCAGGGCTTGTCCGAATCTTTTTTCTGGTACCTGTCCCCTCTGATAGATTTCTCACTGGTCCTGTCACTTCAAACCCCATTCATGTTGTCACATGGCTACCGGGAATATTTTTAAAAATATATAAATCAGTTTATATCACTTCTATACTGAAGTCTAAAATCCTTTCCCTGACCCAGAAGGCCCTGCACAATTGGGCCCCTGCCGAACTCTTTGAGCTTGGAGTCTCTCCCCCTTTGCCATCACGTGGCAGGCACAGTCTCTTCTTCTGTTTCGTAGTCACCCAAACCTTTTGCCACAGAGGGTCCTTGTACTTACCCTCCCCTCTGCCTGGACTCCTTTTTCCTAGCTCCTTGGAAGTCTAATCCATTGTCATTCGGGTCAGATATCACCTTCTCTGAAAGGCCTTTCTCGACCAACCTGTGTAAGCTATCCTTTTTCTGTTATATCATAACCCTCTTAGCACTGATCACGATCTGTAGAAATAATATGACCAATAATACCCTTTTTGTGTTTACAGACTTCCTGTCCAGCTCTCCCACCGCAGAGTCAGTCCCGTCAGATGCGTTTTGCCTTATTAACCACTGGATTCCCAGTGCCCTGTGCAGTTTCTGGCACAGGAGAGGCATTGAACAAATATCTGTTGAATTCACATTTGTTTAATATATCATTGTCTGAATGTTGGTCCCAGAAGGGTGGTGTGGGGAGACAGGAAAGTGTCGTATAAGGTTCTGTTACTGCTGCCATGTCTGTGCTTAGTTGCAACAGGGTCAAAACTTTTAGAATGTGAACTGCTAGAACATAACACTCTTGCATGTGGTTACTTACAGTGAGCATAACTGAATTCTTAATAAGTACTCTTTCACCATGAAGATAGTGCTTTGTAATCAACTATATTGGGTAGCTATAAATACAGCATGGTTAATTAATCTTTGAGAAAGAATTTAGGAGGGTGCATGGCTGAGCAATATATATTATTAATTTAGGGATTAGGATCGATTTCCTCAAAACATTTCATACTCTGTTTCAAATGGTTGAGCTTGTCTAGCTTGAAGACGATTTTGTGATTGGTAGCCAAAGGGTTGATTGTAAAGAGTTTGGTTTTGTGTTCACTCCACAAAATCAATTGTTGTCTAACCAGAGTAACATATTTAGATTTCTAATAGGGGTTTCAAAGCAATCATAGTTTCATGTGTTAATTTCACGTTCGTAAGGAAAAAAAGGAGAACTGAAAAGCAAAGTCTTTGTGGCAGGTAACTTCTGACGGGGCGTGTAATGACCCCGCCTCCTGGTACCCTCCCCCTCGCGGAGTCTCCTCCCCCAAGGCGTGGCTTGCTTCTAGCGGCGAGTATAATACCGCAACAGTGAGGCACTTTGCTTCCAAACTCAGGTTATAGGAGACCGTGACATTTCTGTCTCCTGTGCACTGTCTTTGGCTCGTCTCACGTGCTTGCTCTGACGAAACAAGCCTCTGGGAGAGGCCTCCGCAGGGAGGAACTGACAGCGGCCTCCTGCCGGCCATGACTGAGGAGTGAGGCTCTCAGCCCAAGAGTTCTTTGGGAACTAAACTCTGCCAACCGTCATCTCAGGGAGTTTAGAGGAAGATCTGGACCCACTGGAACCTTCAGATGGGACCTTGGCCCTAGACGGCACCTTAACTGAAGCCCTGAGAGACACTCTGATGCAGAGGACTCAGACTCTGCCGGGATTCCGGATGCATGGAAACCTTGAGACACTGTACACCTGTTGTTTTAAGTCATTAAGTGTTGGCATACTCTGATACGTAGCAATATAAACTAATGTAGCAGACTTTCATAACAATATTAAGGGAACCAAATAAAATACTAATTGACAGTATATGTTGTGCTACACTTCTACCTGTATTATCTCATTGTTCTTCACACCAACCCTGTTGTTCACTTCTGACTGGCAGTTTCACAGACTTGAACACAGTTAGGATAAGTGGTTATTGAGCCCTGAAGTTTCCATTTGGGCTCTGTGCCAGTTATCAATTTACTTCCTGTCAGCTCCAAATTCATCTTTCAATACATGTTCTGCAATAACGGACAGGCTAACTTCAAACATTTCTCCTCTACAGCGAGCATGTCATTCAGCTCTCTTATAGAGGGTGCTGGAAGGATACTACTGTAGACCGCTCTGCCTGGTTCTAGGAATTGTATCTTGATCCCTTGTGGCTAAGGGCGAGGGATGACCTCTGGAATACGAGCCACAGGAGACAAAGGTTGTCTCTGGTAGCAAACGCTGCCTCAGTTTCCTCTCCCTGCCCCCAAAGCTTGGTCAGAAGTCAATGACGGGTAAGAACCCTCACAGCGGAGGGCAACCTAAGCCAGACTCCATCACTTGGGAGGCCTTCATGGAAGGACTCAGAGTCTGCAACAAAGAGCAATGGACTCTGGCCCCCCGGCTTTGACATAGCCCGACTCCCCATGTCCTCTGGGAGAAGCGATTCCTGGCTCTAATCCCCTTAAGCCCGAATACCTGTTGGAAGAGGTGCAGCTCCTTGCCTTGCTAGAGCGTGTCCTGGGGAAAAACCTGACATCACAAAGACTTCCTGATAAACCTGTGAAATGTGCTCTGCTAAGAGTGCTTTCATTCATATGTTAAGGGTTCGAGAAATAAACCCTAAAAATTCTGTTCCTGACAGATTCTGACTCATAGTAAGCCCTCAGATTTCTTTGAAATGTTATCTATTGTTTGATCCTTGCTGCCCTGTATTCCTGTGTATTACGACCAATAAAAGGCCCCGGAGGAGGGGGCATGAGGAGGCCTTTTTCTCCTCAGAGAAACTGGCCACTGCTCACTTCTCCTCCCCAAGCAGATCACATCATGTCTCGGTCGTATTTATTCTCATCTGTGGCACACGGGGGGACTTGCGAGGAAAGTCACCCCAACACCACACTGCAGGAGGAAGGGGTTTTTGTGTGGGCGCTGCTGGCTGCAGAGTCTGTCAGCAGTGTGGGTGGCAGGACTTCACTGCTGGTCTGCCCTGGCCATGAGTCAAGAATGCATGGTGCTTTGGTGACCTTGCAGCCTTGTCTGGACTGATTATCACGGACACTGTGCACTCTAGGCCCCCTACCCACACTGACACCTCGATGGCCTCTGCTTGCCTGCTCCCTCCATCCCAGGACATCTCCTGAATCCCTCTCGATACAGACATTGGGTGCCCCAGAACTCTTGCCTACAGTGATGCACCTCTTGCTTCACACAATGGTGTACCTGCCCATTAGTCACAGCTTGCCTGCCCCACAGACAGTTGATTCCTGCTTGCTGTCTGACTGTGCACCAGCACACTGCTCTGCCACTCAGTGGGCTGCAACTATACCTTCTCTATTGAGATCTGAACCCCAGCCATGTGGAGGGGACAGTCTCTTGTGTTTGTCTTTCCTTGGGTACTCTCCTTAGTTCTAGGATATCACATGCAGTTTTCTTATGTACTAGATTTACTCTTAAATCAAAGAAGTCACATGACTCCACACCAGGAAGACAATCCAAAAAAAAAAAAAAATGGGCAAAGGACCTGAACAGACACTTCTCCAAGGAGAACATGCAGAGGGCCCAGAGACATAAGAAAGGATACTCAGCATCACTAGCCATCAAGAGAGATGCAAATTAAAACCGCAATGAGATACCACTTCGCACTGGTCAGAATGGCCATCATAAACAAGTCAACAAACAACAAGTGCTGGTGAGGATGTAGAGAAAAGGGAACCCTAGTAGATTATTGGTGGGAATGCAGACTGGTGCAGCTACTGTGGAAAACAGTATGGAATTTCCTCAGAAAATTAAAAACGGAACTGCCTTTTCACCTGGTAATTCCACTGCTGGTATTATTCCCTAAGAACCCTGAAACACCAATTCAAAAGAACCTAAGCACCCCAATGTTCATAGCAGCACTACTTTCAACCAAGTGCTGGAAGCAGTCTAAGTGCCCATCAGTAAATGAGTTGATCAAAATACTGTGGTACATTTACACAAAGGAATACTACGTAGCAGAAAGAAAGAAGGAGCTCCTACCCTTTGCAACATCATGAAGGGAACTTGAGAGCATTATGCTAAGTGAAATCAGTCAGGTGGTGAAAGACAAATACCATATGATCTCACCTATAATTGAAACCTAATAACAAAACAAACAAGCAAGCAAAATAGAACCAGAGAGATGGAAATAAAGAACAAACTGACAGTAATCAGAGTGAAGAGGGGAGGAGGATAATGGGGGAAAGAAGGGGAAGGGTCAAGTCAAGGAATGTGTATAAAAGACCCATGGACAAAGACAATGGGTGGGGGAGGATTAAATGTGGGAGGTGGGGGGGTGGGGAGAGCAGGGGAGAGTAATGGGGGAACATGGTGACAACTGTAATTGAACAACAATAAAAGAATGGGAAGAAAAGGTTTACTCTTAAACCATTGGTAGTAATTCTTAGCACTCTACTTTTCCTGTGTAAGTCACTGGAGATTTTGTCTCCTAACTGGACCCAGACTGACCGAGGCCTCCTGAGGAGCATAGGCTGCTCTGTAGGGTCTAGACACCCCCATAGTGTGACCCTGCTCCCCAGGGACTCAGAGAAGTGACATGATAGAGAGAAGAGCATGGGGCAGGGATGCAGGGACCCAGTGAACCACAATAGCTCAGGCAGGCCATTCACTTCTCCAGGAGAATCTGTTTTGTTCTGGCCACAGTGCTGAATGCAGGGATGTCTACTATGAATAAAACATCCTCGTTTGCCTCCAAGGAACTCAGTGCCCAGGGGAAAGGGGGAAGAGAGATGTGGGAAAAGTATTATAATGTGGATATTTCTACAACTGATGTACAGTAAGTCCTTTCTTAATGTTGACAGATTCTTGGAGCCATGGCAAAACTACATAAAATGAAAACAATTTTGCCATAAGCTAATTGATATAAGCAAGGATTAAGTTTCGATGGCATCTCACCAATTTTACAAGGAAACAACTTTGAACTAGACAGATGTTATTCAAGGACCTGCTGTAGGTACAGAGAGAGCCCAGAGGAGGAGAAGGAAGCCAGTAACTGTTCCTACGGAAAAAAAGGGAAGGTTTTACAGAGGAAGTGATATTTCAAGTCCTGAAGAGTGAATAATCTGGGGAGAGACATTTCAAGTAGACAGGACAGCATGTACGAAGGTAGAGTGGTGAGAAAAGGAGATAAAAATACTAATAATAGCTAATAAACGTATAGAAAAATTACTATTTAACACTTACTAGGCTAAAAGTTTTACATGGAATTTAAACTTCATTAATCAGTTGAGGTTGGCTAAAAAGTTCCTGGTATTGTAGAATCTCAACAGAAATGTGTGGAAGGACCGAAGGCTGAACCATTCTTACTTCGAAAACGAGGGCGTGGACTGACTGCAGGGACCGTAAGCACGTTGTCCTCCACACGTAGCTGCTCTGCTCTGGGAGATGTGCTATAATTGGGACAAGGGCCATGAAAGGGGGATGAGAGAAAGTTGGAAGGGCAGGCAGGGCGACATTGTGAAAGATCTTGGTGTCACCTCTTAGAGCCCAGTTTCATCAGCTGCAAAAATGAAAGTGCTGGCCTAGAGGCCTCTAGCTCATACAATCTCAGTGCTTCGGCCCATGACATTCAGGGACAAGATTCTGGAACCTTCCTGTAATGACTCATTTGCCTATAATATTCTTCGTACAATTTTCTAAGTTCAGAAAGAAAAGGTTTTGTATCTCCCAAGGAAAAAAGGTATGAGTTTGAGTCATGACTAAGTTCCTGAGGTCACTTGCCTACGAGGCCTGGGATGCTGATGGTGGCCGGGTGGGGTGGGGCACCCACGGACCGGGGCAGAGGGCTGAGTGGCCTCCCACTGGGTGAATGTCTAAGGAAGATCGGCTGATGGTGGTGGGTAGTGGCATCTTCTGATCCACTGCCCAGATGTTGGATTAACAACAGAGGCCGCCTATGAGAAATACTAGGTCCGTGGCTCTAAGCGGGAATGGCTATGGACGCGGTAGCTTCTCTGTGTGAGGCTGCCTCCAGGGCAGGCTTGACTTAGCCAGAGGCCCAAAGCAGCGGAGCAGGAAACACACAGGCGGGCGGCGGCTGTGAGTGGGCCGCGGCTCTGAGTCCTGCTCTGACATTGACTAGCTGTCTGACCTTGATCATATTCATTGTAATTCTCCAAGCCTCAATCTCCCCATCTTAAAATCGTGAAAGAAATACCTATTCTATAAAATTGCAATTATGCTTAAATGAGATAGGATATAAAGAGTGCCTCTTATGGAACAGGGACTCAACCAAGAAAAGCTGAGATTATTATTAATCGAGGTATGTTAGGGTCTGTCCTCTATTCTCACTAAAGCAGAGAGAAGTGGAGGGAGGCAGGTTGAATGAAGGATGAGAGGAGGGTTCGGTATAAAATTTTAATGGGCATAGATTATTGGAATGATACTAACCTGACTTTAGTTTTATAATAATTTTACTCTGCAGACTTGATGTGGGTATAAAAACCTCTTTCCCAGGTTCTCGTATTCCTCATCCATTGTTCTCTAAATCGATAATATCATCATTATTCTTAATTCCTCGGTGACATCTTATGCTAACCCATAGCCTCAAAGTGTGTCCATTGTAATTACTTCCCCAAGATATTCGGTGACAAGTTTGATCTCATTATAAATTGTTGAATGGTTGCTGAAACCAATTTTATAACCTTGATCTTCTGAGAAATTGATATCCTTCTTTGTTTTCTGCTTGACTTCACGGTGTTCTAACAATTATTGAGATTTATTAAGGTGTTTCAGAAATTGTTTCTTTTTTGTTGGAAACAGTCTCTAGTCTTTTACTACTTAGAAGACATAGAGGTGTTTGTTGTTTTGCAAAAGCAAACTCTTCTTGGATTCAGTTTTACTTGTAGGAGAAGCCTTTCACCTAATAGATTGTGGGAGACTCCATACGTGCTACTAAATGCTTAGAGAATCCATCTGTGGACATACCAGTTTAACAGGTTTCCATGCAGTCAGCTAAAATTCTGAGCCATGGAGGTGATATCAACATTGGCAATATGTTTCACCTCTTTTCAAAGAAAGACCAGGTGGGAAGAAGGAAAAAGAAAAAAAATTACAAAGACGAAAACCACCCTCACACTTTGGATTAAACTTATCTAAGTAAGTGACATTGTCGGAAACTGTGAGGGTTAAGTGTTAAGTCACCTGCAAATGAAGTAGTTAGTGAGTGTAATGCCTGAGATTCTGTTTCTATCTTCATGTCTCTCCCCCTCACTCACTTCTTCTCTCTCCTGCCTTTTCTTTCTCACTATTTAATATTTTAGTTAAAAATCTTCTTGACATATATGCCAACATACATACATATGCACACATACAGCTTTACATAAGTGGGATAATATCCTAATTTGTTCTAGGACTGTAATTTCTCTTCTTTGCTTCCTCTTGCCTCTCCCTTTTCCTGCTCCCCAAGTCAGGACAATTACCTTTTATGAATGTTTGGATTCATGCTCTGTAATTGTAAACAGACTATAGACAGACACACTCATTTATGCAGGGGCACAGGAAGAGATGGCAATTTTTCAGTTGTTTCTTAAAAGTAGTGTTATATTATTCCTGCTCTCCTGCACTTCCCTAATCTCACTCAGAAAACTTCAAGGAGCTCTGCCCAAGCATATCTATAATTCTAACTTGCTCTTGTAGGTAATGCAAAATTTTTCACGATGTAAATTAATCTCAGTACTTTCAACCACTCTTCACATTGACGGGCATCCACTATGCTTGTTTATGGTACTTTTACCCTAATAAAAAACTCATGTTGTCAAATCTATCTTCCTGCCCTCACTCCTTTGGTCCCTGACTCCCTCCCTTCCTGATTTTGTTTCTTTCGGCTTTTTGTTTTTCTTGTTTGGTTAATAACTTTTCTGCTGTACCTAGATCACAGTGCGTGCAGCTTCTCACATTTTCTTCTGGCATTTTAACCTATTCAACTTCATTTTGTTAATTTACACAGTTAGCTCTATAATCACCTGGAGATGGTTTTGCATACAGTATAAGTAGAGACCCACCCAACTTTATGTTCTTCTTATGAAGCCCTGGCTAAGACATTATGATTTTTAAAATAATCATTTCAATACTCATAAAATTAATGTATCCCCTGTCACATGTACACTGGGATCCAGTCTGGGCTGTGTATTTTATTCCACTGATTTATTAGTGGCTTTATTACAGTGGCTTTATTTATTAGTGGCTTTATACTACATCTTCCGTTGTCACTAGATTTTTAAATAGTTTTCTTGGCTATTCTGGATATTTATTCTTCCATATAAAATTCAAGTTAATCCAATTTAGATAAAAGGTTTCTATGGGATACTAATTACGATTACATTGATTTACATATTACTTTTGGGAGAATTGGCATTTTTATTATTGTCTCCCCACTCAACAGTGTTATATCTTTGCATTTGTTCTAATTTAGTTTTATGTCTTTTAGTAATATTTGTGCTGGTCTTCATACATCTGCTGTTCTTGTCACTGCTTTATAGTTTTTGCCAGTTCTGCAAATGGAATATTTCCCATTTACATGTGTAAGTGCTGTTATTACTGCAGAGAAAAGCTATTGATTTAGAAGTATTTGCCTCGTACCCAGCAGATAGATTATTTCGGTAAGTGCATTGGTCCTATTTGCCATTCACTCAGCAACTATATGCCTTCCTCTTTTCTTTGCTGCCTCGCGTGCTTTTGTGCATCCCAGCGAAGAGTATAGGTGCTCCATGGCAGGTCTTTTCATTTATGGGGGGATGCATCACAAATCCCTGTGTCGCCATTTGGCACTAGGAGAAAGGGAAGAGGCAACGGCACCACGACATCTCTAACTCTTTCTAGAAGCCAGTTAGTTAAATGCTGTGTCACTTTCAGTTCCATTATCCACATAGCTATAGGCTTTTCATCACCAAGCAGTGGTGAGTGCTTTGTGGAGGTATAAATAGATTATCATTACTTTGGTGTTCCTATGGATTTGTTAAATCGTGGCAAAAGGCATGATGTAGTTCAGGTTCTTGTGAGTATGTACTGATAGTTTGCCTACATCTTCTTCTTTTCAAGATAGGCAAAATCAATTTCTTTGTTGTGTTTTCAAATACTTTCTGAGATACCAAGATACACATCGTTTTGGTGATTAACAGCTGAGTGACTCCGTCCCTTCTGGAATTTGACCTCTGTCGGTGTGTATAGGTCTGGAATAGCTCCTCTGTTCACCCTAATAAATCAAAGATAACTTTTTCAATAATTTGCTGCCTCATAATCCTGATAAGATTGTTCATCTTTATTATTCCCTGTCTAGACTCTCACATCTAGGGGTTGATTATGACAAACTTGAATTGTACATTAATCTCTCTCTAGTTTGTTTTCAACCGTATTAACTGAAATTTATAAACCCATTTCTGTTTATATGTCCCTAGAACAAGATTATTCGGCTGGATTTTTTCAGAGGCTCCATCTACACAGTAATTGGTGACTGATAAAAGATTCTCTAAATGATTTAGCTGTTAAACTTCCGGAGGGTGGGACAGATACAGACTGGGGATGAGCTGCCTGGCAGACAGAGGTATTCTGAGTGCCTGATAATCATTCTAACCACGGGGGAGAGACACTCAAAGATTAGCGACGTGTCAGGGTACTCCAATCTCTCCCTTGTCCACATCACAGAGAATCACGTACCCTCTCTGCATTATACTCATGCAATTTCTTAGTGTTTCCCCTGTCACTATTCAGTTCCCTTGTTACTATTCAGGTAGACATTATGTTACTTAAAAATAAGGACAATGTCCTTAGTTTATTCATTTTGACCAATTATCTATCACCTGGCACTGTGATCCATACAGATGTCCTCGTACATACGACACTTAATGACCATTGTTGATTTGCAGGTTTGGAGGCCCAAACATCCTGGGCCGGGTTATGCAGCCAGGGGAGAGAGCCGCATGGATATGGTAAAACCTCTCCTGCTGTTTTCCTGCTACCGAAACATCTTCATGCAGAAATAGCCAGTCGAGGCTCAACACCCGAGTCCTGTCCTTTGGGGAACTGGAGTGTGTGAAACAATTTCTGATGAGTCAAGATTAGCTCCTGGGGAGCAAATTACCTCGGTTAGGGCATGGCAGGGGGTAGCAGCTGGCTGTCCAGATGACACCCCCTTCTGTTCCAAGTTCTCCGGCAGGTGGAGAATTAGCAGAATCAGAATGCCTCTCTTAACAGGCTCCCTAGGAGAAAGATTTTTGGGCTGAGAACCTTGCCCTTTAAGGATGTCCTTCAAAGGTGTAGGTTGAACAACTCAGAGGATAATCCTCATTTTCCCCCACATCTGAGTGTGGGTTCCTCATATTCTTGGCTATTTGGAAAATACCAAGGATTATTTTGCCTTTTGGGAGGCAAAATTCCTATAGAAACAGTAGTTAGAGAGAATCCTTCTATGCACTTATGTGAGAAGGGTAGAAAGTGGGTGATTGATTTGTACTTTAGGTTCGGGTCAGCCTGACAAGTCCGGGCACAGACAAGAACTGTGCATTTTCTTAGACTCCAGTGTATGCTGCTGTTCACACATAGTTTTAATTTTAAAACGATTGTATAGAACCACAACTGACCACCAGATGGCAGCAATGTAGGCTTTTGAAAGCCTTTCCAATAAAATCTCTTCCTAGAAACCATATCCTTAAATTTCATTAATTCAACTTGTGCCCTACTGAAATATACCTTTACATTATCTGGGGAGGAAAATTCATTTCATTTTGGCATGGAGAAAATGAGCTTAAACTCTGAGTTATTGGAAGCCTGGATTAACAAAATTTTAATATACAGATTGTTTTATAATAATGAACAGGATAATATCTTTTAAAGGAATCCAGCACATTAATTATAGCATGTAAATATATAATGTTAAGTAAAAATATGTCTTATCTTGAAATAGAATGGGAGAAAAGTCCGTATTTGGTTGCAGTCTGTTGGCTGTAGGTTCAAGTTAGGCTTTGGACTTCCCAAAAATAACACTACCTTTTAGTGACATAGTGTATTGATTTACACTGTTCTCTCCAGTTAGTCTGAGTCGGTGTTTTATTGTATGTTTCAACACCAAATTCAAATATGGTAGTGGAAGGATTAGTAATAATAATGATAATAATAATATATACTATTAATGGTGTTCTGGAGAGTTGACCAAGTATTTTCCTGTATTCTCTCTTATTTTATGACTAACAGCTAGTAGACTGATTTGCATATAAATTCAGTAAGATATTAGAGTTTTAATTCAGAAAATACTTCCTGAACTTTTTCTTACTTTCCTAGATCATTATTTGGGGGGGGGGGTGTCATTGCATACAATTAAGAAGTTGCTGATTTGTGAAGGAGAGCATTGGATCACTACTAGGGGTGACAGGACAGCCTATGAGGTGATAGATCGTGATAGTTATCTCAAGGGCACCCTTGAATCCCAGAACTGTCTCACTGAGATGACACAGAATGGATCCCAGACCAGGATCTACAGCACCTGGATTTTCCCCCGGATTTGTTACTCATCTAGTGGTTGGACGGCGACATGCTGATTCCCTTGCCCTTTAAAGAAAGATATCGAACTAGATGAACTTCCTCTCTACTTCCCCAAACCTCATGACCTTGCAATATGGCCCCAGTGACAAACATAGACAGCTCAGCTTGAAATACATGCAGGAAAAAGGGTGCATAATTCATTGAAGATCACCTTTGTCCCAAACTCTTAGATGATTGATTCTGGGGGGAATCCGTTTGGTAGGAGTTAATCTGTTCCTCGTGCGCAACCATTAGTGAGGTTTTGTGAAATGACAGACAGCATTCTTGGATTATATTCAATTTAAAATTACAATTCAAAAAAATTAAAAATCACTTAACTCCACATCTAATGTCAAACCCAGGACTCAACAGATTTCCAGCGCATCTGAGAATTCATTAGTGTTCCTTTTTCTTTGTTCTTTGACTTCTCTTGACTTCATGCTCGGTGTACTGATTCTTTTTCAGCCGTGCAAGAAGATCTAAAAGTATCTGTCTATAATACTTATTTTTAAATGCAGAACAATTCCTCTCCCCAGGCTAGTGTTAATTATACTGTCAGGATGCAGTGGTGGAGTTAGCTCAGTGAAAAAGAGAGAAAGAAAAAAGCACTTGGTAACTTGCAGCAAGGTTTCTGAGGCTGAGATTCGGCAGGAATGCTTGGTGGACCGGGAATTAAATGTCCCTCTGGCCCTCTGGTTGGTGGCATGCACACATGTGAGGTTGGAGATTTCCTGAGTTAAGAATAGTAATTCTTTATTTGTTTGGCTCCATGTCTAAGGCTGTTCAACTGGGTTCTTTCTCAGAAGAATGTCTATGTCTGTCCTTACAGGAGATGTCGGGCAGGCTTTCTTCCTACTCTGTTTGGGGGTCCTATGCACTGTGTCTAGGATCTAACCATCAGTTCACTGTTTCTAAAAACAGGCCACCAGTCAGGTCTGTTTTGTCTGCACTGCTGCGGGGGCTCCAGCCCACCTCCAGCTGGGGGCTCTCTGAACGTCAGTTTCATCATCAGCAACATAGAGATATTAACATCCAGACATGATAATGTATGCAAATGTATGCAGAGAGCACTCACATAATGCCTGGCATCGTTCTAAACCCCTTTGCTCATTTCTGTTCTTTTCAACACTCCTCAATTCTTCCAAGAGTAACAGCGGTCAACCTTTTGAGGATGGATAGTCACAAAAACTTCCTGCTTTGTATTCTTTCTCTGAATATTGTTTTTAAAAAATTATCGAAGTATCTAACATTATATTAGTTTCAGGTGTGCACATTGTCTTGCTACGATTCCCAGATTTTCTGATTTGTGAACTTGCAAAACTTCAGGAAAGTTCCGAGGGCTGATACAGCATTGCAAACATTTCATTTAGCCAAGTATGTTAAAAACATCTTACATTTGTCATCACTGTTTCATAGAGGACACTATCATTTAGCTCTCAAAGGTAAGGAGGATGCAGTTTTAAATAGAAGACAGTTTTTAAACGTCACCCATCTCGCATGGCAGGAATGAGAGCAAAGGTGCCGCCCGGTTCAGTGCGGAAGGAGCCTGTGTCACCTGGCGGTGAAAGGCCAGAGCCCCGTGTCCCGTGCGTTGGGGGGACAGGCAAAGCGTTTCTCTCCCAACACACACACACACACTCACACACACACAGACTGAAGAAGCTCGAGAGGTTGTGGGGAGCTGTGTTTGAGAGGTTGGTGAGCCCCTGGCAAGAATAAAAGGAATACAGAAAAGGTGAAGGAGCAAGACGGATTCGGAAACGGATTGAGTTTGGAGGCGAAATCTTGAGGAGCAGGGCAGCGGGGGGAGAAGGATGAGAGACAGGAAAAGGGGGCTTTCAAAAGTTTTGGTACTTTCCCTCCATCAACTGAAGTAAAAAAGTAAGTTATTTTTCAACTATTTAGGATAACATCAAAAGAATGATTTTTTGTTTTCATAGAACCTTTAAGTAGAAGCAAGTTGCCTCCACTATGTGAAGTTCACGTTCACTCCGTGCAGGTGTTTGCTACATGTGGTCGCTCTTCTCATCTGCCACGGATGGCTCTGCGCACCCGTGTGCAGGCAAACGGCCCGGCGTGCCGCCCGTGAGTGGGCGGGGGCGGCGGCGGCCAGGCTCCCTCCCACCACAGCCTCTCCCTGGCAGGCCCCTGGGTGGCTGTCTCTTTCTTGGTGGCTGTTAAATGACTCCTGTGGCCATCAGGGCCAGCCTGATTTGTGGCTCCATCCAGGGCTGGGTCGGGGGGTGGGGTTGCAGACTCTCTCTTTCCCTTTCCAGATTCTTCTTTTCATTGAGACATAGTTGACATAAAACATTGTATTAGATTCAAGCATACAACATGATGATTTGAGATCTGCATATACCATGGAATGATCACCACAGTAAGTCTCGTTAAGATCTCTCACCACACAGAGCTGCACAATTTTTTCCCTTGTGAGGAGAGCTCTCTTAGACAAGTTCAAGTGTTGCTAATAACTATAGTCGCCATGCTGTACGCCACACACTTGGGCCTTTATTTTCTGACTGGAAGTTTGTACCCTTTTGACCACCTTCACTGGTACACATTTTATATTAGGTTTTCCGAACAGCTGCTGGGTGTTCCAGGTTTAAGTCTCCAGAGAATGGTCCAAGGTGCACTTGAAAGATACCACTTAGAAGCGCTTCTTGTGTTTCCTAAATGCTTGGGGATGGAGGAGGAGCTGACTCATTCCTGACCCCCGTTTGCCTGCATTTCCTTCTCGTTCAAGATAAACCTAGTTGGGGTTTCCTGGGAAACAGACTCTGGGGTGAAGATTTGGGTGTAGGAGATTTCCTGGGAGAACCTGCAGGACCAGTCTCTGTTGGGAGTGAAGACAGCAGGCCTGGGCATGGGGTGCTGAGCCCAGGCCCCTGCCCACCCTCCCCATCCAATTCTAGGCTCTCTGGCACCCGGATGGCCCTTTGGCCTTTATAGACACACTTACTAGTCCTGGGAAGCAGCTGGCCCAGGAAGAGTGTAAACTCAGCCACAGGATTCCCTCTGACTGAGGGCAGTTCCTGAGTTGGGAGGGAGCTGAGTGCCACCTGCCCCGGAGCCCTCAGCAGGGCAATATTGGTGTTTCCGGCTTAAGGAGGGCATCTGAGTGGCCCATGCCACAGCGCACATTACTTCCTTCTAGGAGTTTAGGAATTTGCAAAGCAGGATCACTTCAGTTTCCAGAACTGACCACAGATCCCAAAGTTCTTGTCACCATTTTTTTAAAAAAGATCTTACTTACTTATGTTTACAGAGAGGGGAAGGGAGGGAGAAAAGAGGGAGAGAAACATCTATTTGAGAAACTGGCCAGTTGCTTCCCCAGGGACAGACCTGCAACCCAAGAGTGTGTACTGACCGGAAGTCGAACTGGCAACACTTTGCTCTGTGGGACGATGCCCCACCAAGTGAGCCACCCCAGCCAGGGAACCATATTTTTTTAAAGGCAGTCTAGATGGACTTATGCCAAGGGGATTTTAGGAAGTCTCAGGGAATTACTGAGCAGTGCCTGGTTACATTTACCATCCCTGTCAGTTATCTTAATACTTATCTAGACCCTTGTGAAGGGTGGAATGCCTGTTGCTTAAATTATATCCTCTCTTTGGTGTTTTCATAGGCAAGGAGACCGAGGCCCAGTAAGGTTAAACGGCTCGCCCAAAGTTGCATAGATGTGTTAGAATCAAAACAGTAACTGAGACCATGTTGTCTTCACTGTCCGGGTCAGCTTCTTTGTCATCTGTCTCTCAGGCATCTGTCTTGGAAACCGCTGTTACTCACAAAACCCGTAGAGTCTTATTGTGGCAAAGGCAAAGGGCAGTTTTCAGTCCTGCCCTCACTTGATTTCTCTGTGGTATTTAACTATTGACCTGTTTTTTTCAAAGGGTTTTCTTCCTTTGTCTTCTGGAAAACTACACTCTCTGGTTTTTCTCCTTCTTTCTGGCTCATCTTTCTGTCTGTCCATTAAACATTTCTGTTCTCTGAGGTTTCATTTTACACCATTTTACCTTTTCAGCCTATGCTTTCCCTCCAGATGATCTCATTTACTCTCACGAAGTAGTTGCATTTTAAGCTAATGATGCCTAAACTGATAGTTCTACCCCAGATTCCATTTTGGAAGCTTGTATCCAGCAGGCTGCTTGCTGAATAACTCTACACCAGTGTCCTGCTGGCCTCACTGGTCAACAGCTGTGTTGTTCAACACCGTTTGTTTGAAAGCCATATTCAACAGAAATTAACATTTGAACTTGCTTCTGCCAAAATGGGGGATTTATTTGATTATGTGACCAAGTCCTGGGCACCTGGAATCAGGGACTCCAGGGCATTGGACCTGCCCCAATCCCTTCTCCTGGCTTCTCTTGCTGTATTGGCTTTGTTCCAGCCGAGCATTTCCTGGCCTTTTCAGTATAATTGCTGGCAGCTCTCAGATTCCTGTCTCAGAGCATCACACCGGGAAAGGAAGGAGGCTCTTCTCTTCAGCTGCATCTAAAAAATACTTGGGAAGGACCCTGCCGGTCTGTCCTATACATTCCCATCTTACAGATTGCTTCTTATGGAATCAGAAGAATATAATTTAAAGAAGGGCTGACATTATTAAACACATTTCTTGTGGCAGCTACTGTGCTTAGCCATATTACTGATATTATTTCACATGCTCTTTGCAGTAACTCCCTGTGCAGGTACTATTACTATCACCATTATGTAAATGAAGACTGAGTTTGAAAGGTGAAGTAGCTTGTGCAAAGTCACCCATCTAGTAAGAGGAGGAGCCAAGATTCAAATGCAGGCAGTTGGACTCCAGGGCTTGTATTAACCGCGGGTGTGCTCCTCCCCCCTTTGAGGGTGGGAATGCTGCTCTTCAATGGAGGAGGTATCAGTACTTCATTTCTTTATTTTTTTAAATTGTGGTAAAATACGTATGGCATAAATTTACCATTTTAAAGTGACATGAAGTACATTTACAATGTTGTATCACGACTATCTAGTTCCGAAATGTTTTCATCACTGAAAATGGAAACCCTGTACATATTAAGCAGTCACTTCCCAGTCCTCCCTCCCCGCAGTCCCTGGCAACCACAAAACTGATTTCTGTCTCTAAGGATTTGCCTGTTTTGGAGATTTCACATGAATGGAAACATGCAATATGTTGCCTTTTGTGTCTGGCTTCTTTCATTTAGCGTAATGTTTTCAATGGTCACCCTGTTGTGGCATGCGTCAGTATACCATTCCTTTTTCATGACTGTATAATATTTCATTATATGGATATACCACTGTTTGTGCGTTCATCAGTTGATGAACATTTGGTTATATCTGTTTATTGCTTATTATGAGTAATGATGATACGAACATTTGTGTATGTCAGACACAAAAGATCACATATTGCATGTGATTTTATTTATGTGCAATATTCAGAATAAGCAAAATCCATAGACACAGAAAGCAGATGAAAGTTGCCAGAGGCTGAGGGGAAAGGATAATGGGGATATGGATATATCTTTAATGGATATGGATTTTTTGGGGGGGGGAATAATGAAAATGCTCTAGAATTAGATAGTGGTGATGATTACACATCGTGAATGTACTAAAAGCTATTGAATTATGTGGCTTCAATGGTTAAAATGTGAATTTTAAAAAAAGAGAGGGGGCAGGGAAAATCAACTGAGAAATGTTCACAGCCCACTCAGCCTGAAATGGCCCCCAATACATCCACCTTCTTCTATCACCCTCAAACCTGTTTCTTTTCCCAGGCCCTCATCATGGTGTTCACACCAAGTGTGCAGTCGCCCAGGGGAGGAAGCACATGCCATCCTTGATGTCTCCTGCATTCACATCTTCTACAGCTAAACGATCACGAATGGTACATACCCTCCTCACCCTCAAAGTATCTCAGTCCATTCTTTTTTGCCCTCCCACTATTGTTAGTGTTATTAGTAATATGTATCATTTATCGAGCATTTCCTATGTATCCGTCATGTGCTAAGTAAGACCTTTAATGAAGACTGCTTTTGGTTTTCACACAGATTTTGCACTTGTGTCCTAACTGCAGTAGGTCCTAGTTTTCACTGCACTTCACTTCTATTGTCTTCTATTCTTCTTATTTTCAGAATGATATTTCTAAGTTAGTAGCTGGCTTATGTGATTCCTATTCTTCTTTTATTTTATATATTTTATGTATTAAATATATTATTGATTATGCTATTACAATTATCCCATTTTTTTCTCCTCTTTGTCCCATGCTGTCCTGCACCCCCTCCCACCATCATGCTTGGTTCATGTCCCTGGGTTGTACATACAAGTTCTCTGGCTTCTCTGTTTCCCATACTATTCCTACCCTCTGCCTGTTTACTTTGTACCTACCATTTATGCTTCTTTTTCCCTGTACTTTTTCCCCCATTCTACCCCCCATACCCGCTGACAGCTCTCCATGTGATCTCCATTTCTGTGGTTCTGTTCCTGTTCTAGTTGTTTGCTTACTTTTTTTTTTTTAGGTTTGGTTGTTGATACTTGTGAGTTTCATATTATTTCACGGTTCGTATTTTTTGATCTTCTTCTTTTTCTTAGATAAGTCCCTTTAACATTTCATATAATAAGGGCTTGGTGATGATGAACTCCTTTAACTTGACCTTATCTGGGAAGCACGTTATCTGCCCTTCCATTCTAAATGACTCCCATTCTTAAAATCTTTAGAGAGTTTCCCATCACTCTTAGACCAAAGACCAAGCTGTTTAATTAGAACTCCAAGGCATCATATATATATGTATATGTATATATATATGTATTTTGCCATCTTCTTGGTTCTCAGGCCTCACTTTCTTCTTCCTTCTGGGCCCTCTCCCCAAGCATCCAGAATCACTTACTGTTTGTCAAAAGCTCCACACTGTCTTGCTGGCTTTTGTGCTTTTGCATATGATGTCTCTTTGCCAGAGACACATTTCCTGTTGACCCTCTCTTCACCTGGATATCTCCTATTCGGCCCTCAGGTCTCAGTGTCAATGGCACTCCTATTGGGAAGCCTGCCCTTGGCCCTCTTAAGAACCCCTTGTATGGGCTCCTACAGAGCCTCATGCATGCGTTCATTGTAATGCACTGTATACTCCACTGCAGAGGCCAGTCCAATGGACTGTAAGTTCCTTGGGACTTGCATCCTTCGGAGGCCTGTCCCACCACCTGGCATGACACAAGCTCATGGTAAGTCTGACTGAACATGTTACAGGCCTGGAACTGCCCTTCTAGGAGGCGGAGCCTCACTCTGTGAGTGAGAGTAGAGTGCCAACACAGCACGGGCTCACGCACAGGCTGCCTCGCGCTGGTGCGCCTCAGAGTCTCCGTGTGTCAGTGGCAATGAATATGAGTGTTTGCAGTGCGGGCCTCCCAGCCCGCAGTGTAGGTGACTCAGGCCACCAACAGGGATCGCACACACACTGGACAAACATGGTGGACAACGTTGCAAGCCTTTGTTTTTTTGAAAAATGGCTGTAGGGTCCCTGTCATGGATGGTGGGTGGTCAAGGCCTCTCTGTAGCCGCCTTTAGTGTTTCGAAAACACTGCCTCCTTCCCCTCATCACCACCACGACTGACTCCACATTGCAATGCTCTATTATTTCTCCTTCACTGAAAGTAAGTCACTCTAAAGGCACCCATTTCACGGACAATTATTACGTATTACACTGAGGTAGAGCACATTTAGTGACAAGAAATAAAAAGGATTGACTGTTACTGCAGACTCGTCACAGTGGATCGCCTGGAGGATTTTATCTCCCTGTTGTGCAGAGGAGACAGCGCTGTGTGGGAGGTGAGAGCCCACGTTCATTGTCCGGCCAGTTCGCCCTGTCCTTTGTTTCCCCCATTGATTTCTGAGGGCACATCAAGGTATAGAGGAGGGTTCTTCAGAAACAAAAACAATCCACACCTCTTTATTTTCACTCTGGTAATGAAAACAACGAATCTTCTACTTGTCACAGAAAGCCAGGAATATCCTCTGGCAGGAGAAAGGAAACATGGATCGAGTGCTCACGCCTGTTTATCTTAACCCTTCTATATCACTGAAAGGAGATAGCATGTCGTCGCCTTTCTGCTCAGGCTTCTTGTAGCCCAGGGAGGCCGAGGAGGGAGCAGAGCGGAGAGCTTTTATCTCATCAGAAAGCAGTTGGCTTTGGCCTTGCCCAGAGAAGCTGCACTTGCTGAGGTTATCACTGGTGCTTTGCTTGTCCTGGTAACCTTTGATTGCCACAGTCAGAAGTGCTGGCCCAGATTCTTGTAACAAAGCAAAAGAAGCTCTAGCTGGTGGTGCTAGCCAGTGGCCAGGCAGGTGTGGCTTCAGCAACCTCCCAAGGGCCAGTGTGGTGTGGTGGGATGATTACAGATGTGAGAGCCTGCCAGGCCTGGCTTTACATTGTGGCCAACATACTTCCTTGCTGTTACTAGAAACTCCCGAGACTCAGTTTCCTCACCTGTAAAATGGGCTCAACAATTTCCTCTTTGAGGCTTTATTGTGAGGAATAAATACTAATAAAATAACTAACATAATTGAGATCTTGCTCTGGGCCAGACTCTGGACTGTGTCTTTTGTGAACACGTGATATAAACAAATGAGCCAGCCTTTCAGCCCCCTGACAAGCTGTGAAGTCATTTGTTACTATTTCCATGTTATAAGTGGAGTGACATGTTTAGAGGCATTGAGTAACTTAGTTGACACCAGAGAGCTAGTATGAGCCAGAGCCTGGGGGAACCCGGGTTGGTATGTACCAAAGTTGTGACCATAACACTGACACAAGTTTTTCTCAAGCTTAAGCAACATCCTAAATCCTTTAGGTGTGTGTGTGGGGGGTGGTGGTGGGGAGCGGAGGGTCAGGTGGGAAGAGTGGATTCTCAGATCCCCATGATGGATATAAAAGATTTTCATTAAATATTGCTAAATTTTCGTAAGCTGAGAGTTAAGTACATGTTGGATGATGTGTGGGAGATACTGCTGCTTTCTTCACCACCACGGGGCCACGGGGCTCAGCACTAAAGGAACTAGAGCTTCGGGGTCGGCTCCACTCCTCTGCCATGTGCCGCGTGACAGCTCCATTGTCCTGCCGCCTCTCCCGTGGGGACTGCAGTCACAATGCTGTCGTGCAGCCCGATGTCATTTACGGCCTTGAGAGCCCTGAAAGACAGATTTCCCTCTTAGGTTCACTTCTGCTGATTTTACATTAATCTTCGATGCAGAGCAACCTGGTGCCAACACATCTATAAAAGCAGATGCTCTGGCAGTCACTTTACCGATATTCTCAAATTTTAGTGACGGACAGACCCTCTCAAAAGAAAAACTGCAATCACTGATGTCATGAGACTCACAAGTTGTGCCAAGAGTAAACAACAACAACGACAAAAGAAAAACTGTTTCATAAAAGGAAAAGTGATATGAATAAGGTTGTTCTTTATGTGATTGAAACTATGCTTTTATTACTTTTAAAAAGATGATCAGTTTAGTGGAGACACAAAATTTAAATATTCTGCTGGAAATCCCCGTGCCTTTGAGAATATAGCTGAAGAAGGATGTGGAGAAAAGGGAAGCCTGGTACACGGGTGGTGGGAATGTGAAGTGACTCATCTAGCGTGGAAACAGTAGGGAGGTCCCTCAAAAAAGTAAAAATAGAATTACCATATCATCCAGCAATCGCATTTCTCGGTATATATCCCCCAAAATGAAATCACTATCTTCTAGAGTTCTGTGCATGCACATGTTGATTGTGGTGTTATTCAGAACAGCCAAGGTCAGGTTCAGCTGAGTGGCAGTCAGTGAATGACTGGACTACAAAGGTGTGGCAAATATGTACATGTACCCAGTAGAATACCATTCGGCTACAAAAAAGAAGAAAATCCTCCCACTTGTGACAACATGAATAGAACGTGGGGGCATTATGCAAAGTGAAATAATGGTTATTATTATGACATTATAACCATACATTATATATAAACTATATATGAAATATATACTTTACAAGCATATTTCAAAATTAGAAAAAGTTATTACAAAATAATGTCAGAGGATGACAAATATGGTATGATCTCATTTATATGTGGAATATAAAAATCTCAACTACAGAAACACAGTAGAGCAGAGGTTGCCAGGGGTTGGGGTGGGGGAAGTAGACGATGTGGAGAAAGGGCACGAACCTCCAGTCAGAAGATGAACAAGCTGGGGACCTAATGTGCAAAATCAGTGACGCTAGTTAGCAGTACAGTGTTGTGTACTTTGCAGTTGCTTAGGAAGTAGATCTGAAATGTTCTCATCACACACAAAAGCGATAACTGTGGGGTGTGTTAACTAACCTTATTTTGGTAACCGTCTCACAAGATATCCATGTATCAAGTCAGCACACTGTCCACCTTAAACTCACACGACGCTATACGTCACTTACGTTTCAGAAGAGCTGGGAGAAAGAAGCGAACACAGCGAGGACTCTGTGGGCTCCGTGCTGGGAGCAACTGCTCTTGTTGCTTCCACGGTGAAGGCGCACGGAAAGTGTTCAGTTCCAGGGTTGGGCAATCATTAAATATTTACTTCATTCCATTTTTAACGACGTTTTTTTGAATAGTCAATATATGGTCCAAAAATTTAAAAGTACAAAAAGGAGATGTGACACTTAAATGGATGTATGTATACGCTATCCAAGGAATTGGTTATTAATCTCAATGTTTTCCAATCAAAAAGGTGGATGATCTGACAAAGATATGTAAAGCATACAAATGACATTTTTTGGCGTGTACTTCCGGTCACAGTTGACTTCAAATGCCGGCGAGGCGAATTTTTAGAAGCACAGTTAAATAACTTTAACATAATATATGCTTGCATGTAGTTCCACGCATTCTCCCTCGACAGCAGAAACCGGTCTTGGAGAGAAGACCCCCAGTACCGATGAGACACACAGCACGTGTCGGGGTGAACGGATCGTCAGCAAGTCAGAGACGTGTTGCTTGTCGCAGAGCATGGCATTTCGAGATACCGAATCCAGGAATTAGAATTGTGTTGCCAGGAAGGCTCGGAGAGAACAGATGTGAAATGCTAAGCCAAATGAGCATGTGAGTTTTTCACATCTGTCCTTTTAATTTCCTGTATTTTTGCTTCATTATCTGTGTCGTTGGAATGCTGTGTCTGTCCTATGCCAACAGATGGCAATATTAGAAGATCATTTTTTCAGGCTGGTTAAAATGAATGACATTCTCTGCTGCTCCCAGATCAGTCAGATAGAAGAAACAAGATTTTCATTCCTTGTCTCCTGGGTATTACAAAATCTTATTCCTCTAAATTTTTCATAAAATATTAGCGAAGTTTTTTTTACCTCCCACTGCCCCATCTTGACTAGTTTTCTTTGACTTCTAACATTACATCTAAATCCACTTTTGCTGTATTCTCTGTGCAAATATTGGTATATCTGCTAATAATGAAAGCAAAGTTTATCACTATAAATATTATTAATTACTAGTTGGCATATAAAATACTTATGTCAAATGAAATTTCTTTGTCTTTTTTTTGCGAAAAAAATATAAACAAACCACACTCATACTGTTCCTCATTTTTTAAATTTTTAAAAAATTTATAGATTTATAGGGGTAACATTGGTTTATCCTCCTTTTTAAACCAATTTTTAGATTGGCATAAATGTTTTCTATTTTAGAAATGTGTTTGTTTAAAATCTGTAAACACGTCAAAAATTAAATGTCACACTGTGGATACAAAGCTGCTTTTGTTAAGTATACGGTGCAATCTGACTCTACTGGAGCCTTGAAAGACATTTAAGGAGCTCTGAGTTCTGGCTGTTGGGATGAGATTAGAGCAAAACTTAAGATGGCAGAGAAATGAGTCTGTTTATATGAAATTAGTAAATAATTAAAACTAATCTATTGGTAATGAAAGTTAGAATAATGATTACCACTGGGGTGGGCGTGGGTAGGGGTGCAGGTACAAGCTGGGAAGGTCCCTGTGAAAACGTCATGAGTTCTGGAAATATTCTTTGCTCTCCCCACTGTATTCACATTCACTGAATCCTTATGATCCTGTCGTCTGAGTGGCCCTCACTGCCTTCCTTCCTTCTGTTCCCACGGAGCATCCTCTCTCCCTTCTGAGACTGGGGTGCGGTTATTCCAGGATTGTGCTCCTTCTTCCTCCTGGACCACCTTCCACATGATCAGTTCTCCCATTCCTGCGGTCAGGGTTGATGTCACTGGCAGCTAGAACGAAGCTCAGAACTCATTCTTGCACTCTCTGCATTCGGTGTTCCCTCCATTCACTACTCACAAGGCTGTGCAGCTGTGGCCTGGGGATGCGTGTGACTCCCCCCTGGACTGTCCTTCCCTCCAGGGGAACATATTGATCACTGCTGTAGCTCAAGTACATGGATGATGTATGTTCAAGAATCAGTTCCAAACATTCTAATAAATCTTCCTGCTTCCTGTTTCATTCTCAAGTTCTTTCTGAAGTTCCTGTCCTCTTACGTTTATTATTACTCTTCCTATCAATAGCCTCCTGAGTTTTTAGAACGGAGGCCAGAATGCTCACCTGCTGCGCATGTGTAATTAAACACAATGGATTCCTGCTCAGAGTGTCCGAGCCAAAGAGGAACACGAGTCTCGTTGGACGAAAAAATTTTAATTTTACTTGTGACAAGTGAAGGAGGCGGGGGGATAATTTTCAAAGTTCTATCTCCCCCCAAAGAGGCTTTGCCGTGGCTACATAAACTATTTGGTTAGTTACACATTAATCTCTTCTTTGCAGTTGGCTAAATTTATCCAGGTGCGTTCAGGTCAAGCTCATCCAATTGCAGCTGCATCTGCAAAATGCCATGCTACATTTTAGCACTGAGCGAGAATAGCATTTAGTAGGAACTGGCCAGACCTCGAGACCCTAGTCCTGTCTAACACAGGGACTCTACCCCACAGGCCAACACGGGGTGGGGTGGAGTTGTGGGACCCCCCCTCCCACCACTCTCTCTCAATCTCCCTCCGTCTGGGGACCAGACCCCTCATCAATCTCAAACTTAGGTTCTTCAAGGCCCTGTTCAAACTCTCACTCATCACGCAAATACCGTTTGCTTTCTATTCGTTTCCAGGGACTCTGACATGCACTGAGACACAGAGGTTAGCAGGATATATAATATCCCTGTTCTAGTGGAGCCTGCATTTTAGCACAATGGTAACAGTAGCAATAATTAAATAAGCAAGATACTTAACAATTTCTGAAAAATGTTATGAAGTGATTTTGTAAGTGAACCACTAACTGTGTAGAGCATTCTTTAAAATTCTGTGGTCAACGGCACTTGTTTTAATTGAAATAACTTTACTGGCAATATTGAGCTTTTAGATTAAATTCTGGGAACTCCCATGTCAGCATCCCTGTGTCTTTTACACATTGATTCCTTCAGTGGCTTAAAAAAATGTGCCACGGATGTTTCTTAGAGAAGCTTTTACAAACTTTTAAGTAAGGGAAAGCACCAATCAACATACTTCAGGGAAGAGAGGTCAGGTATACGAAGTGTTTCTATGTAGCATTTAGGATTTTTAATCATCCACCTTGAGGTAGGAAATCCAAGGCATAGTGTGATGTATAGAAAGAGCAGTGGCAGGTCGAGAATTTTCAGTCTCATTCTGTTAGTTAACTACGTGACCTTGAATAATCCACTTAGCTCATTGTGCTCATTTATAACAGAGGTATTTGAAGTTGAAAAATCTCTAGATTCTTGTCCTATGTTAAAGTTGCATTATCAATGGCATCCAGCAGGGATAGGATTACCCTTCATACGTCTTACTTAAAAGAAGCCTCATTTAAACCACAGATCAGTGTTTTTCTGTTTCCCTTCCTCCCTCTCATATTAATAAATGAAATTTAGAAAAGAACCCTCATGTATTAAATTTTGGCTACCTTTAGAAAAGAAATGAAGGTTTGTGATTTTTTTTTTGGCCTACTGCTTCTGTGGTGTTATTGTACCGCCAGTCCCAACCTTGCCAGTTCCAACCAGGGGTTCTCAGACCTTGTCTCCTTTAGCTTACCAACAGCACCCTGCTGGGGGTCTTTTCCTCCTGCTCGCTGAGCCCTTCATCATCCGTCTCTTTGTTCTCCTTCAACTTCACCGACTCTCTTGGTTTCCTTGCCTCTTTCTCTTTCTGCCTTCTAAATAGTGGCAGGACCTGGAGGTATCGGGTCTACTGAGGGCCAGGAGGTTTGGGATACTGTAAGCATGTTCTTAACAAATATATAGACATCTGCCGTAGACGACAGTATTTTTTTACCTTGTAGTCTGTATTATTAGGTCAATGCGATCACACGAGTTGAGCTACTAATGCACGTACCTGGAAATTCTCAACTTCTCCCCAGACCTCCAAACTAGGAAGTATTGCTTTACTCATCTAGCGATTAGAAGCATAAAAGATTACGGAGATGTAACGGAGATTTCTCATTCTATTATATGATTAAGCTTTATGATATCAATGGAACTGGCTGTTGGCCAAGTCTTGTAACTAAATGGCTTGTGGTGATTAGGAGGAATATAACAACTTGGGTTATTAAATGGTGTTGCATTCGGTTTCATGGTTGTGAGAGTGGGCTTAGCTCTGACAGTACTCCTTGAATCTTTAATGCTCACAGTCACCACAGGGGTCGGACAAGGTGGGAGGGGCGTTTGCTCCCCCCCACCTAGGCTTCGCAGGACTCTCCAGGTGGAAGAGCGTCTACCGTCTCCTCCTTGACGTAAGGTCTTTCAGGTAACTTAAGTTTTTACGTGCCGTCTGCTTCTCTTGCTTGTCTCTCTCCAAGCAGATGATGTCAACCAACTCAGCTTGGTCATAAATCCATTTTCCTTAAATTTTATTTTGCAAAAGGTTTTTAGGCATAATTAAAGCTGAAAATTGGCACTTGGTTATAGCAGGGGACACATTTGCTGCTTTGAATTTAGGTTTTCATTTTATCAAGTAACACATTCCCCTTGTCTTCTCCAAAGCAGCTTGGAGTATGTCCCCTAGGGTCTGTATTTATTGCAAAAATATAGAGCTGTGGGCCAGATTTAAATTCTATAAACTTTCCTATGCAGTGGATACTCAAAAGAGAAATGTTAATGAGGTTTGTATATAAGAGCTAGAAATTTGGAGGCAAATATTTTCTAAGGTATAGCTACTTCACTAATGTCCCTTCTCCAGGGTTCCAACTATTAATTGAGATCCAAGGCCCACTTTGTGTTTTCCCTTTGCCCATGTGGTTTATTTATAAACAGTTTGTTTATGACAGCTACATGTCTTGTTTTTAAATAAGATTGAGATATTATTACTGCTCATGGCAATCTCCAGTCTGATTTAATAATTCACCTGATACAGTTTCTCTAATTGAATTGTGTGAGTTATAGACTGTGGTGAGGGACTCAAAGCTACCTGCTGTCCCAGGGCTCTGCTCGTTCCCTCTGAACAGGAAGCTGAAGTTTACAGAGGAATTGCTTGGTAAACAAGCATTTAAACAAACACATGTGGAGACCAAGGGGGACTATTAAGAGCTTGGGTAATGTAATAATGTCACCCATAGCTCTGGGTGTACACACTGCAGATTTATGCAAGTAATTAATAGTGTCTTGCCAAGAGAGTCTGTAGGCTTTTCAAAAGGAATCTTTCTTTGTGTCTTTTGATATTTAAAGAGCTGTAATTATGATGGCAGAGCTTTGAGTTCTATTTTTTTTCCAGCCTCTTATACACATTAATTTATGGACCAATCCGGCATTACAGACAAGCTAATGAAAGAACCACACACTCCCTTTATAATTTTTTTTTACAGTTCCACCGTGTGGATGAATGTAAAGTAGTTAATGCTATAAATAAGCATAATGATGTATCTCTTCTCTCAATTGCCAGTTGTTGATGCTGAGGTCTCACACAATAGAAAAAAAGAATGGAATTTAAATCTCTACCCATCTTGTCTTATTTTTCTCTCTTGTGCTCCAGTTAAGAAATTCAAATGTCTGCCATTATGAGGTGTTTTAAAAAAAACCTCAAGCTGGATTTCTCCTCCTCTATTTTTAGAGTTATGGAAGGCTCAGAAAAAAAATTACATAACTTCAGCGGTCAGCGTTTGTGAGGCTCAAGCTCAAACTCCTCAGTAATAATTCCTCTGTTTACCCTGATATTTAAAAAAAATATTTTATTTATTTATTTTTAGAGAGAGGGGAAGGGAAGGAGAAAGGGTGGGAGGGAAACATCAGTGTGTGGTTGCCTCTCATGTGTGCCCTCCTGGGGACATGGTCTGCAACCCAGGCATGTGCCCCGACTAGGAATCGAACCAGCGACCCTTTGCTTCACAGGCCTGTGCTCAATCCACTGAGCTACACCAGTTAGGGCTGTTTACCCCAATTTTATTGAGGCATAATTGACAAATAAAAATTACATATTAATGTTTAAGGTATAAAATGTGATGGCTTGCTATGTATATCTGAGGTGATTATCCCCATCAAGTTAATTCACACATCTATTACCTGACATAGTTACCATTTTTTTCCAGGTGTGTGTGTGGTGAGAACTCTTAAGATCTAGCAAATTTCAAGTATACAATTTAGTATTTAATTATAGTCACCACGCCATACATGAAATCTCCAGAACTTATTCATCTCATGATTGAAATTTTGCATCGAGATCTCCTCATTTCCCCCACTCCTAGCCCCTGCCCACGACCTTTCTCCTCCCTGGTTCTACGAGTTCCACATTTTTAGATTCCGACATAAGTGAGAAGATCACACAGCCCTTGTCTTTCTGTGTCAGGCTTAGGTCACCGAGCATAATAATCTCTTTCACTCTGGTCAGGGTTGGGGAAAAGCCCCCTGTGATTAGAGCACGCAGATCCCTGGTATTTCTCAGGCCACACCACATGGGACACACTGACAGCGAACCTTTGTGTTCACAAAAATGGTTCAGCCTCTTGTGGGAGAGCCTTGGGTGGGAACCGTGATTGTACGTATTCTCTCAGACTTTTGAATGTCCCTTTTTGAGTTTGAATGATGTTTGCTTGTTCTACAAACAAGCCATTTTTGTAGGCAACTAAACTAAGGTATAAATTTATTAAGACGTTTTACCTAAACAGCCTGTGGAGTACAAGGCCAAGGCCAGGCCTTGGCATTCACATGGCATTCACATAACTGGAGTCCGAAATGTGAGCCACAGTTTTATTATTTTTATAGAAGCGCTAGAGCCAAGATACTTCCAACCCTTTCTCTGTGCAGTGACTCATTCAGCTTCTCCAAACAAAAGGCACACTGCACTGCACTTCGTCCTTGGGCCTCAGTGACGTGTTCCGGAACGCCAGCGTCAAGACTGCTAATTCTCTTCTCCTTACTGTACGTGTTTCCTCCATGAACTTAGACCTTGAAGGGACCTCCTCGCCATCTAACCCAAATGTCATTTTTTTTTCACAGATAGGACTCAGATCCCGAAACAGGAGGCGGTGTGCTGGGGTCCAGCAGAGAGTTGGTGGCAGAGCTGGGAGTTAGGTCTCCATTATTCAAGGACAGACGTCCTTCTGTGTAGTGCTTGCTACCTGTCCGCTTTGTGGCATCAGAGTGCTAACATTACTCTGCTGACATCTCCGTTCACTGACCCCTTTGAACGGTGATTCCCTGGGGGGCAAAGACCATACATGCTTACGTTGCTCCCTAAGGTGCCTGGGAGAACTTTATGAAAAGCGACGAGTGCATAATGTGCAGCATATTCCAGCAGCAACAGGGCATACTTTTTAAAAACCAAGTTGGGGTGTGGAAATCCTGACACCACAAATGTTTTGATAAATCACTGGGTTCAGCTGACCTATCCCAGAAGGGCATCATTGAGTGGGAGCCACATCGGTGACAATGAGAGGAAAACAGAACCCACACAATTGATACAATTTAATAAACATGTAATTTAAACATAATTTGGTAGACAGCATACTAAAATAACGTGTAGTGGCTAGGCTAAGGGTGTTCGCTCTGTGTCGGTCCTATCAAGGGCATGTGTTTAGCTGTTTATTTTTGCGGGGCGGGGAGGATGTTGTTTACTGATCTGTCATGGAATTTCACACTTGTGTTCATGGGCTTTGGAAAGTTCTTCTCATATTGATATTCTTGTACTAATTGCCAAGAATTGTCACATACCTTTTGACATTTGTTTAAGGTTCAAACTCTAAGTACTGAGTGATTATTAACTACATTTCCATGGTAATTGTCACTGCTATTTCTAATCTGCTACTGGGAGGAAGAAAGCGGCCTGTGATCTGTTCTCTCCTTATGAGGAGTTGCAAGTGCTCGCCATTAAAAAATTGCTCTTGACACTTAGGAAAGACAGTAAGGCAGACTTTATTCAACAGGCAACTACAACAGGGTTTGCTGCAAGGGAGGGCGCTCAGGCTCGACTCCAAACACAAGGAAAAGAAATAGAAATGTACAGCCAAGAAGCAGGTGGGGTCAGCGGATGGAAAATTACTCCGAGGAGATGTCAGGAGTCATGGGGTATTCTGGGTCAAACAACTGAACAGGATTCTTGCTTAAAGCCGGCCAGGGTGATCCGGCATCGTTGGGGGGTGGCTGGGGATGAGGAGTCAGATTAGATGTCAAGGGTGATCAGATATCACGGAGGGAAGGTGGGGGGGATTCTGGTTAAACTGACTTATCAGGAGTCTGGCTAAAATCGAACAATCCAGAAACAAATACGGAAGTCCAGAAGTCAAGGCCTAGTTGAAAAAGAGCTCAGAAGAGACCGACTAGATTTGGGTTAGGGTATCTTTGTCAGTGCCCGGGGAAGAGAGAAGACAAGTGGTGAGGTATAACATGCAGGTGAAAATGCTAATGACCAACCTAATTACTGGTATTTTATAGGAGGGGGATTCTTGTCGGCTGGATGTTTTTAGTAGCTGTCCCTGGTTTGGAATGCTTAGGGTAAACAGGTCTAGAATCTGTGGATTAATGGAACATGGCTCCTTAGAAGATGTCACAGGTGTAACTTTCTAGATGTTAGTCAGAGATCGTTTATAACTTGAAATGCTCGCTGCCAGGACGGAAAACCGCACTTTACCTGGGGAACTGATCCACTGCTCTGAGACGGAGGGTTCAACCGACACAGAGAGTAAGCACCTGGAGGGCTGTCGCTGGCATTGCAGACCGCACCTTGCTGTGCCCGTGTCCCTTAGCTACTTGAATTCCTATGATTACTAGTAAAGTTTGATATGGGGAAGATCCTTGATTCCTTGGCCGCCTGACCCTCTAGGTTAGCTCATCTATGCTGCAGAAATAGAAGGAGATGGGCTTTTCTTCAATGTTCCTTCTCAGCGATCCCCACTTATAGTAGTGACACCTGAAGATTTTCCCCCCAAGAATCATTACTGCCTATGTCCCATGATGGAGAAGGCTGATCTATGTGAATCTCTTCCTCTTCCTCCTCTTCTTCTTCTTCTTCTTTCTTATTCTTATTCTTATTCTTATTCTTATTCTTATTCTTATTCTTATTCTTATTCTTATTCTTATTCTTATTCTTATTCTTATTCTTATTCTNCTACAACAGGGTTTGCTGCAAGGGAGGGCGCTCAGGCTCGACTCCAAACACAAGGAAAAGAAATAGAAATGTACAGCCAAGAAGCAGGTGGGGTCAGTGGATGGAAAATTACTCCGAGGAGATGTCAGGAGTCATGGGGTATTCTGGGTCAAACAACTGAACGGGATTCTTGCTTAAAGCCGGCCAGGGTGATCCGGCATCGTTGGGGGGTGGCTGGGGATGAGGAGTCAGATTAGATGTCAAGGGTGATCAGATATCACGGAGGGAGGGTGGGGGGGATTCTGGTTAAACTGACTTATCAGGAGTCTGGCTAAAATCGAACAATCCAGAAACAAATACGGAAGTCCAGAAGTCGAGGCCTAGTTGAAAAAGAGCTCAGAAGAGACCGACTAGATTTGGGTTAGGGTATCTTTGTCAGTGCCCGGGGAAGAGAGAAGACAAGTGGTGAGGTATGACATACAGGTGAAAATGCTAATGACCAACCTAATTACTGGTATTTTATAGGAGGGGGATTCTTGTCGGGTGGATGTTTTTAGTAGCTGTCCCTGGTTTGGAATGCTTAGGGTAAACAGACCTAGAATCTGTGGATTAATGGAACATGGCTCCTTAGAAGATGTCACAGGTGTAACTTTCTAGATGTTATTCAGAGATCGTTTATAACTTGAAATGCTCGCTGCCAGGACGGAAAACCGCACTTCACCCAGGGAACTGATCCACTGCTCTGAGACGGAGGGTTCAACCGACACAGAGAGTAAGCACCTGGAGGGCTGTCGCCGGCATTGCAGACCTCATCTTGCTGTGCCCGTGTCCCTTAGCTACTTGAATTCCTATGATTACTAGTAAAGTTTGATATGGGGAAGATCCTTGATTCCTTGGCCGCCTGACCCTCTAGGTTAGCTCATCTATGCTGCAGAAATAGAAGGAGATGGGCTTTTCTTCAGTGTTCCTTCTCAGCGATCCCCACTTATAGTAGTGACACCTGAAGATTTTCCCCCCAAGAATCATTACTGCCTATGTCCCATGATGGAGAAGGCTGGTCTACGTGAATCTCTTCCTCTTCCCCCTCCTCCTCTTCTTCTTCTTATTCTTATTCTCTTCCTCCTCCTCCTCCTCCTCCTTTTAGCAGGAGAAGAGACCAACCTCTAGTTTGAACACTATCGAAAAAATTCTCCTCAACTGTGAGGAAAACATCAACTCTTTGGGATTCCCACTTTTGAATTCTCCAAAAATGCTCTCCTGCAGCAGCTACCCAGATTGTTTACTGATTTACCATTTTGTGAACACTGTGTTTGTGAGCGATGGGGAGATGGCAGGGAAGGGGAGAGTGCTGAGGTCTGTCTCAACTGACATTGTCTGTTCTTTACATCGTTCTTGAAGGAACAATGTTTCTTCTGGTCGTGGACTGAGCATGAAACCAGACGTCAGGAAATGGCCCTATTCTGCTTCTCATTGTTTTTCTGCATTTTAATGTGGAATTTATTTTCTGGTCTTCACTCCCTTAAAAAACCAGAGCGAAATATTTTCCTTTTGTAGTAAAAGTTCTCAAACTATTTATGTTTGTGCCTGTGTGCTTGAACATGTGCGTATGTGACACAGACAGTAAAATCTTGTTGCTCTCGGTTCCCTAATCCCAGGCAGTCAATGCAACAAGCAGAAACTTCGCAGTTGGTTTTTAGATAATAGCACAGCACACTTTATGAGTATTTAAGCTCAAATACTCAATGCACACTCAATAAAATAATAATAACACAGCCCTGGCTGGTGTAACTCAGTGGACTGAGTGCCGGCCTGTGAACCAAAGGGTTGCCAGTTTGATTCCCAGTCAGGGCACACACCTGGGTTGTGGGCCAGGTCCCCATTGGGGGTCACACAGGAGGCAACCACACATTGGTGTTTCCCTCTCTCTTTTTCTCCCTCCCTTTCCCTCTCTCTAAAAATAAATAAATAAAATCTTTAAAAATAGTGCCAGTAGACTGGTTGGCAGACAGATCTCTGGCACACAGTGTAAGTAAACCAAATCCATGTCACCTGTACTAAACTGTATGACTGTCCTTTATTAAATTAGAGCCTTTGAGAAAGTGACCCTACTTTTCATATTTTTTGCTCATTGGAAAATAAACTTTTTAAGGTTGGAAAAGCCTTGTAACTAATATATGAAATTCTGTCTAAGGTCAGAAAAAAATCACTTCACTAATCTTTATAGAAGCACAAAATTGAACCAAATTAAGTTAAAACAAAAATTCACTATTTCTAACTACAGTCTTCATCTACACCTATTTTTTTCTAGTATGTAGTAGATGAAAGAAGATTCTTTAGACTATTTAAGTGACAAAAATCAAGAATTATTTTAAAAGTATACAATTTTAAGGAGACCAAATTACCCCATAAGTCATTTAATACCATGTTGGTGTTTTAAAACGTGTTTGAATTCACATCACTGATCATTTGTTAAGCACTGCTGGGTAGAGTCATTGATACTACAGATAGACAGGACAGGTAACACCCACACTCCTGGAGCTTGCAGCCTAGTGGGCAAGAAAGCAAATGAATAAACTTGACACGTCATTTAGAAGGTATATTTGAAACTGGCAAGTGATAAAGAGGAAAAAGAGAGGAAGGAGACTAGGGTGTTGTGGGAGCAGGAGGCCACTGCAGTTTTAAATGGAGTGATTGGGGCGGACTCTTATGGTGAAATGCGGGCGAAGGCGGCGAGGAAGTGTGTCTTGTCACTGTACCAGGGAGGACCCACAGGAACAGCCAGGGGAAACCTCCTGTGGCAGCAGTATGTCCTGAATGCTCAAGAGCAACATAGTGGCCACTCTAGATAAGAGTAGGGCAAGAAAGAAAAAGAGTAATGGAAGATGACATCAGAGAAGTAATGGTGTGCGTGCGTCCGTGCACGTACATGCAGATTACGCGAGGCCTCATGGTTGTGCCGTGTGGCTCACTCTGAGTGAGCTCAGAAGTCACTGGAGGGCTTTCAGCAGTGGTGTAATATAATACGTTTCAAGTGAATTTGCAGTATTCACTCTGGGAATAAGATAGGAATGTTATAGGTAGATGATACTTGAGTCATAGATGAATGAAAGGTTAAGAGGATGATCTGGTTTCAGTGTTGAGTTTAGGTAGAAAAGCAAAGATAATAGTAGTTTGGAAGATATTACAATAATCTAAGCAGAGTTGATGGTAGCCTGGACCAGGGTGGTGGAAGGGGTTTAATTCTGTGTTTATTGAGAAGGCAGACAGAATTTGTTGACAGATTGGATGCGGAATATTAGTGAAAGAGGAGTTAAAGGCAATTCCAAGGTCTTTTCCTTGTATCTAGAACGGTGGAATTGCCAATAAGTGAAATGGGGATGATTCTAGAAGAAGGATTTGAGGTTCATTCCGTGTATGTTAGATGTGAGGTGTCTGTCAGATATTCAGATGGAGATATCAAGTTGCTAGTTCAACACATGAGCCCGAGGAAGAGCTCAGGGTTGAAGGTATACATTTGGTAACCATATGGCATTTAAAGTTGTGCCCTTGGACGGGACGAACCAAGTAATGACTGGAGAAGAGAAGCAGCCCAGGAAGGAGTCCTGAGGAACTTCAATGTTCACAAGATGAGAAGCTGAGGGAAGACTAGTAAAGGGCGCTGAGAAGGAAAACTCCTGGGCAGCCGCCGGAACCAGCAGGTGAGTGCGGTGTTTGCAGGACAAGGAAGACAGTGTTTCAGGAGGAGGCTTGTTCATTGTTTTGAAATATGATCCATTGAGATTCTTTTTTGACCCTTTAGAGATTCTCCAATGTTCGCTATTTAATATTAAAAAAGAGGAAAATTACTGTAGCATACACATTATTTGAAATTGTAGGGGAGCTGGATTTTGATACCACAAAGTATGTCTCTTTGGCATGAGGATGATTTTAGGTTGATTTTAAGAAGTGGTCTCAGTCTCTTCCCCTTAACTGTCTAAAGATACTTCAGGGAAAGGGCCTGGTCCAGGAAAAGCACCATCCCAGAGACATCTACAGAAAACCTGCAGCTAGGTTTGCAGGGGCCAGGGACGGGGCGGACTCACAGGCCATGGAGACCGGAGGCACCTCGGTGTCCCACTGTCTCCGCATAGCTCGGCAAGCATCCGTTTACCAGACATTCGTTTTTCTATCTCTGTGTCCATGGCCTGCCTTCCCTGGGCAGTCCCACACCCCAATCCCCTTTCCTTCATTCTGAATGGTGTATAAGCCCCAGTTGCCTGACCACCTGTGGGTCCCCATGCTCTTACGGAGCCCCCATAGGTATAAAATTAAACTTAACTTTTCTTGCTAGTTCGTCTCATGTCAATTTAATTCTTAAACCATCCGGAAGAACTGAGAAGGGCAGAAGAGAAATATTTTCTCCCCCCCCAAATCAAGCATTTTTCTCCTAAGAGGAGAGTGAGATATTCTTTTTTCTTCTTTATTATTCTTTGGGAGAAATATCAGAGTAAACTAACATTAGTTTGTACCTTTTGCATGATGGATGACATGGCACAGCTTGAAACAACTTGGAGGCAAACAGTATTGATAATGTGTAACAATAAATACTGATTTGTTTTACTTGGATAACAATGCACTATTTAAAATGAAATAATTGACTAAGAGCATACTTTTAAAAAAATTTGATGAAAATACAGGTTTTCCCCCCATCTACATACTAGATATAGAGAATGCTTGCCGTTTGTATATACCCAATCAAGCACTTCTGGTTCTCCGAAGTTATTTTTTTGGTGCTTTTTCGTACATTTGGGAAAAGAATTACTCATTGGCAAGTGTGTGAACCTCGTGAAGGCAGATGGAACATTGTATTAGATTATCTCTAAAGCTTCACCTAGTTCAAAGCGTCTAAGGATGATGCTCCTACCAGCGGTCTGTATTAACTAAGTTGGATGGGGGTGGGAGTTAGCAGCCCTTCAAATAAGCTGGATGAACCCCACTGCCGTGTCTCTTAGGGAAAAGGCAGCTCAGCTTTTAAAAGCATGTAGGTCATCAGTAAAAGTTAGATTATAAAAGTCTTCAAGTCACAATCATTCCATAGAGTAATAGAATTGAATGTGATTTAGGCTTAAGAGTGAGGGAAATGAATTTTTAGTTAAGAGCCATGAAAATCAGCACTATTTTATATAGTTTAAATAGACTGCTATTCTTGGTTCAATATAGAAATTCATTCAGTTCCGTTTCCTCCAGTTCAGAGGTAATAAAAAGATACACATTTTTCTTCAAATTCAATCAATTTTGGAAGGGCCTATCATTTTAAAGCTATTTTTTTTTGTTTAAATTGCATAACTACTAATTTTTCATTGCCAATTCCAAAGACAGAGAATGCAATCCAATCCTTTCATGTCTGTTTTAAGATTCCGTAGAGGAAGCGGGGGGCGGCGAGATGCTGGAGAGGTCCTTTCACTTTTCAGGTGTTGCCTGATGTTTCAAAGGAGTTCCAAAGTGGGCAGGATTCTGAGAACTTCAGACCAGCACCTTTTCTCTCAGCAGTGACTCTTGATAATAGTATATCGTAAACAGCAACTTGTTTGGGTGGAATGTGCCAGAAACTTGCTTCATGAATGGAATTTATTCTCATGTAAAACTAGTAATGGATTAATTTTTATCAGAATTGTCTGAGAATAGAAGCTGATTTTAGGGATAAAAGGATGCAAAGTTGAAGTCACCGCTGTTAGAGTCAGACAGGAAGTGGACCAGTGGATACTTGAGACCCAGATGAGCAGGACAGTTCAGGGTGGGCATGTGGGAAGGAGTCTCAGTCCAGAAGCTGGTGGAGGCCGAAACCAGCAGTTGGTGGGCCTCACACACGTGGGTGCACTGAGTCATGGGGTTGGGTTCTTGGGCCTGATGAGGGTCTCCACTCCAGAGAGTGGCCCATGCCTGACTGGGCGCTACATTAAAGAGCAAATAAAAACACCATGATGGGCCAAGAGAGAGGCTGCGAAAGAAAGGAAGTAAGTTGCACATGACAGTATCTTTGGTAGTCCTTTTTCTGCTTTCTCAAGGGATGCCATGTGTCCATTGTGTGCTTGGCTCTGCAAACTCTAGCTGGCGTTGACTGCAGCCACTTGAGTTCATGGTTACCGGCCTCAGTGGCTTTCCAACAGAGCCAGCCAGCCAACCCTAGATACTTCTCTAGCCAGCTGTCTCCCCAGTGCTCACAGTGCCTACACAGGCCCTACTCTTCCCAAATGCATTCTCCTTCTCCCTCCACCTTCATCTCAGCAAACAGTGCCAGCTCTTACTCAGAGCAAAAGAAATAGAAGCCACCAGGTGAAAATCTCCTTATGATCTGAGCCTGCGTTTCTTCACCTCTCAGCTGATCCCTCACCTACACTCTGCACCCCACCCCTTCCTGTCTTCCCAGAATGGAGCCTTTCCCTCCTCTCTGGAGCTCACACTAGAGACATGGTCTACAGACATTGCCTGGGACTAGATCCCAGCTTTGTCCCTTAGAGCTTGTGTGACCTTGGGCAAATCTCTTAGAGCCCCATGCCTCAGTTTCCTTATCTGAAAATTGGGATAAAACAGTACTTCTTTAACTTGGTTGTTATAAAGATTAAATAATTTGGTGAAATGATTAGAAGAAGGTTGGCACACATTAGGGGCCATAGAGATGTTTATTTAATACAATCAAAGAAAAAGGCCCTCCCCTTCCTCTTTAATATACTTGACTCCTTTTAACATACCCAGTCCCCCCACCCCCATCTGAAAAATGACCCCTCCTTCACCTCCACATTCTTACAGCTACAGTTCCATTTCTTTCCTCCCTCCATCACTAAATTTCCTTGGAGTTACCTATGTACAATCTTTTCTTCCTAACTGCCTACCCGCCCATTGGCTCACATCATGATGCCCGTCTTAGTATGCACTGAAATGGACCTTGTCATGAAGATACACACATTTATGTCACCAAACTGTGTGTGCACGTGCATGTGTGTGTGTGTATATATATATGATCTTTCATTGAATGCTAGACCTTTGCTTTCTCTCATTTGCATACTAAATGTAGGACTACAGATGGCTTTATGTTATTACAGCTGCTGAATCAACTTACATTAGCGGCAGAATTCTACTGCCCTTGACACAGAAAATGACCTTGAAGTATTGAAGAACTTGCTGAGTTTTGTTCGGGAAGACAATAGCAAAAGCAGGGTTGATTCGAACGATGGGTTCTATATTTTGAGGTCCTTCCAATCATTCCAAGGGCAGCTAGAGATCTTTTTTAAAGTCAGAATTTAGATCTAGAAGCTCTGTAGACCTCTTGTTCTCCCTCCCATGTTGTCATTTCATGTCTAAGCAACACTAGTTTCTCTTCTATTTGTGATGAGGTAGCTGAACATGTGTGGTCTCTCTTCTTTTCTCCTCTGTTTTCCACACTTCTCTTTTAACGAAAGGAAGATAAAAGAAAGAGTGCCTTTTTTACCCATTAAATAATTTTACCTTTGCATCAGCATGTTTCTCACGTCTCAGAGTTTGTGAGAATGTAACTGTTGTAACAGAGGTGCGCAGCAGCATGTCTGAAGTCTGTCTGAGATCACAGAATCCCTTTCCATATTTACGCAATCCCAAAAGGCCAATGAAAAGTGCTGAATGAATCAAATGAGAGCTTGTGAAGAAAAGTTAAATGGATTGGGATTATTCATTCGGATAATAAGGGAATTTGCTAAAAATAATATTAATTTGTCTCAGACAATGTGATATATTAAAAATGGAAACTATAATATCTTTAAAACAAAACCTCCTCTGTGAATCTTAGAGACATATCTAAACTGAGTGGAGGGAAGATCTCTTGGAGGTACTGGTTTTAGGGCCAACTCGGGGTCACCCAGAAAGGAAAACCAAACCACACAGAAATTTGAACAGGGGACATTTAATGTAAAGAGTCATAAATTATAATCGGGAATTGTAGTTACAAAGGATCGACTAGTAAGAAGAGAACTTCAAACAATTCAGGAACAACAGGTGTAAAGCGCAGCCATTAGACAGCCATTAGCCATTCTAGGCCTAGGGCAGGGGATCTGGAAAGGGGCCCTTTTCCTGACCCCCAGGAATCAGTTGGTGTTGGAGAATGCATGACAAGTTCAGTGACTGGCAGAGAAGTCATTAAGGTGTCGCTCTGGTGAGAAGTTGCTGCAAACGGACCCTCTGGAGCTTACTGGAAAGTCGCCCTGTAGGGCGCCAGGGAACTCCGTCGATAGGTGCCTCATTGGAGGCACTGTGCTAGAAAAGCTCCCGGAGAGAGAGTGCCAAGGGGAGCTGCTGCGGCTGGGTCCCTGGGAATGCTGGTGAGCTGGCACCAGGCGCCGCGGTAGGCACTGGAGAAGTCATCCGCCAGAGCCTGCGAAGAAAGCCCCTCTGAACCAGGAAAGAAAACCCCTTACTCCTGCAATGTCTCTACAGGGCCCTCTATTGGTGAAGGTTAGTATCATCCCGCCTGGCAAAGAAAAACTAAACGGTCCTCATTGATTTTTTTTGCCAAGCAGGCAATGAAGAGTGATTTGGAGATGAGACAGGCAATACATTTGTAACTGGCCATATTTTGGAGACAGTGACAGGTAAGCCGTCTGGCGGTCTGAGGAACGGATTCTGGCCTTGGTGCAGCTGTGTGATCCTTCAGACTGCAGCCAGGAGGTGGGGCTATGTAACCTAGACCCTGCTCAATTCCTGTCTTCATTCTGTCAGGGGTTCTCTGTGGGGCTTCTGTTGTCTTTGCAACAGCTTATTAGCCTCTTGGACTCGTTTTCTTTTTCTAGTTTTGAAGAAGTCTTTTTATTATTGTTATTGTTGCCAATCTGAGAAAAAAAACTTCTTACCGTAGATTAATTTAGATTTTGTGATTAAACCCCTTCTGGATTTTTCCTCACCTCATGCACAATAAAAGAAGCCTTGCCTTTGCTTTGTCTGGGTGGGTTTTGATCATTTGGAGGGACCATTGCAACCTCTGGAACCGGGAACTTACATTTAAAAATACTGTTTACATATTAAACCACAGCTGCGGAATGAAACATTTTTTCCCCAAACTAATTTGTGCCAAAAATTATTTTTGTTATCTTCATAAGTAAAAGAGTAATAGACCTTGTAAATTCACTCAATAAGTTTTGTTAGTACTTTTTGGAGTAAGTCCCAGAAATTGAGAATAAGGATGATTGGGTAAAAATTCTATTTCAAGTCCAATAGTTTTTTTAATTCTTTGCTTTCTACAGAATTGAAGACAGTAGCTTTTTCGTTAATGGATCATTAAGAAAAAGGACTTCAAATAATATAGCACTTCATGGTATTTTTATAGATTAATTTAGAAGTAGTTTAAAGAATTCCTTTACATTGCTATAACAAAATCTCATTCCATGATCATTTACTTATTTGTGTGGACAAAGTGTCTCAGCGCCTGCATATTTGAAAAGGAAAAAACCAGAAATGCAGTTTTTGTTGAACACATCTCGTTCTGCTGGTAACAGTCGTCCACAGACATGGGGGCTAATGAAAAGGGTCTCACGGGGGCTAATGAAAAGGGTCTCACGGGTCTCAGTAGGCGTTTTTCTAATAAGGAGATACTGTGGGTGGCAGAATGCTTCAGATGGCCTCCCAAGATTTCTGAACCCTGGTTAAGGAATCAAGCACTAATCTAGATTTTACTATGAAGGGACTTTGCAGAATTAAATGTACTCATCGGTTGGCCTTAAAATAGGGAGAATTCTGTATTACCTGGTGGACCCCATGTAATCACATGGAACCTTAAAAGCAGAAGAGGCAGGTAGAAGTGTCAGCTGGAGAGATGCAACAGAGAAAGGTGAAGACGTGGAGAGCAGGGGTGAACTGCTGCGTGGCTGCTGAGTCTGAAATGTAGGGACTGCCTGTGAGGAGCAGACAGAATTCTCTTGCAGCTAAGTATTGTCCCCAGCAGACAGACAGTAAGGAAGTAGGACCTCTGCTCTGTATGCCCCAGGGACTGAACAGACTTTGTTTAAATTACGTAACAACCCAATGAGGCAGTTCTTACTACTTTTCCAGGTTAGGAAGGTACATTAAGAGATAGGAAATAACTTGCCTCAGCTTGTAAGCAGGTGGACAAGGATCCAGAGCAGCAAAAATCCAGTGCTAATTCAGGGGCTCCCTTATATTTCGGAATCAAATGGATCCTTAGTTTACAAAGGAGGGAGGCAGTTACTCAGCCTCATCTATAAAAAGAGGTAATATCTATTAGCAGCATTCTGGTGAAAAATAGCAAAATTATCAAAAGGAAGCTGCTGAGTTTTTAATAAATAAAGCCCAGCTCCTCCAAGCCTTAAGCTGGGAAAAGATTCCTAGAGCCTAGGATCCTAGCCCGCTCTCCTGTCCCGCCCACTCCACAGGGTGCCCTCGCCTTGGGAACCGCTTGCAGGCCTCCAGCAGGGGGCACCACTCTCCAGGTTTTACACTAAAGCTCAGGCATATACAAGTGATTTTTCCCTTAAATACCCCATAATACAGTCAGTTGGGCTGGGAAACGTCACTAAAGTCTGGGAGACAATGGAGAGAAAACCAGCACGAAGGGTAATATAAAACTAGATCATTTGGGTTGAGAAATATGGATTGCTTGAACTTACCCAGACATGGCCCAAGACAACTAAGAGTGTGTGATCTTGGCTGGCTTCTGAAGTTTGGGCTACTCATCTGCAGTCTTAGGACCCACGATGTCTATTTGGTAGAACTATTGTGAGAATTCAGTTCATTTATTTAACATGCATTTATTGAGCCCCAGGCTATGCCTTCAATGATGACTAATATCTAAATAGTTTTTGCTTTAATGGTGCACAATTTTCAAAGTACTAATTACATGAGCTCACTCAGTCCCATGGGGAGGAGGGTGCTACTTCCATTCCCCTTTTACATACGGCAATAGTAAGGCCCCAAGATGCTAAGAAACTTGCACAGGTCACACAGCTGGTGATTGACATGTCTAGGACGGGAACCCAGGCGGGCTGGATCTGGAGAATGAAGATTCTATCATCATGAAACTTACAAGCTAGTGTGTTACACATGCAAGGAACACGGGAGTGCATAATTGCCACGAAAGTAAATGCTGCGAAGGAAATGAATAGGGTGTGTGGCAGAGAATGATGAGGAAGGCCTGTTGGAGATCCTTGAGAGGGGGATCATCAAGTTTTTTTTTTTTAAGGAAAGTGACCTTTAAGCTTGGATTCAATTAGATAATTTGTTTGTTAAAGAGAAATCTGGGCACCCTGCCAATAAATTTTTCCCTTCATTTCTTCCATTTATTGAAATAAAAGTTTGCATACAGTTCCTTGACCCTGCATGAACTCTCACTGCTTTTGGCCACCGTGAGAGGCAGACGAGGATGGGGGCCTGGCCCTCGTTAATCGTGGGCCTTGACTTCCTCGTTCAGATGAAAACTACGGAAAGCAGCGAGGATTCCCATGCTTGAACAACTGGCATACAGATGCTTAAACAGTACTTTGCTTGCCCATTAACTCTTTTATTAGATAATTGAGGAAACCTAGCTGTTTACAGGTGTCGTCACTTTCGTGCCTTTAACAATTGGTTCCATTTCAAAAGCATCAGCTTAGTTCTGCTGTTCACGATGGCTTTGAAAAGGCGGTAAGACTTCTGGAAATTCATTGAGGGTGAGCAGTATCTTTGCCTATACTTTTTTATTTCGAAATAATAGCTGATTTCTCCGGCAAACCCATCATTTCTCACTTAATGGGGAGTACTTCAGTAATTGAACTAGCTTTTTGAAAGCTACAGTGGCAGCTAAGGAAATCATAATAGAGGACTAAAATAAGATAAATGGGGAAAAAGACACATTACCTCTCTTTGCACATCTGGTTGTTATTATTGTTAATAATAGTAAAATTCAAGAAATTGACATACCTGTCTTTTTTTATGATCGTTTAAAATATCCTTGGGACTGTCACGTAAAACAGCAGCCGCAGCAGAGCGATGGGAGGTAGAGCACAGCAAGAAAACCGGCCGTGGCGGGTTCCGCCTGACACCTGCTGCCTGACACTGTGAAAGCAAAATAGTCCCTTAAATATTTGTAGGGCATTTTAGTGAGAAGGAAAAAAAAAAAGGAACTCCTATTTCTAGGGGAGCTTTACCCTTCGTCCTCCTCCTTCGGTGGTGATATATTTACATGCAGGGAGTGGCGGTTACGGTACGGCAGGCAGAGTCTGAAACGGCCCCACTTTCGCCTGCTTCTTGTGTTCATGTCCTATGTCTCGTGAGTGTGGGCTAGGCTTGGTGACTCACTTCCAACAAGCAGGACGCGCAGAAATTCTGGGCTGCCACTTCTGCGAGTGGGTCGTCAAAGATCGCGACTTCCATCTTGGTGGTCTCTCTTGCCCTCCCTTAGATGTCTCACCTGGGGAGCAGCTGCCATGTGCGAGCAGCCTGTGGAGAGCCCTGCATGAGAGGGGACTGAGGCTTGCTGAGGACCACAGGAACAAACCGGGACGCAGATCTCCGCCCCCACCCCCCTGCGCCCCGCCCCTCTCCCCACCCAGCTGGGCTTCCAGATGAGACCACAGCCCTGGCCAACAGCTTGATCTTCTCCTCATGAGAGACCTGGAGCCAGGGGCACAGAGCTAAGTGACACTCAGATTTCTGACTTGAAGAAACTGTGAGATAACAATGCTCATGGGTTTAAACTATGAAATTGAAGGCTTACTGATTGTGCATCAAAAGATAACTAATATGCATAGGAGGGCAATAGGAGCAAGAAGTTCTGGAGTGGGCCCTAGGTCTCTGGACAAGAGAGTTAGAATGACGCTATCTCAAGGCACCACTGTGGCCTGGTGCTCAGAGCACATGCCACGGTTTTTGCAAGCTCTTCATTTTTCTAGACTGAGGCTAAATCTCTGTCTTTAAGCCTCTTTATTAAAAGCAATGGAAATGGAATCTAGCCAACTAAAGCAAAAGCAAACTTACTGGAAAGATATGCAGGGTGTAGTGAATGTTGATGAAGCAGGCTGTAAAAACAATGGGAAGCTTTGAGGCTGGGAGTGGGGACAGGCAGGGACCCTCTGAATTCCAGGGCTGGGAAGAAGCATGGCAACCTTCTCCTAGCAGCGAGTTGGTTCAGCACACAGGGCAATATATGACCTCTGAGGTCCTATCCTTGCCTTACTCACTCAAGATTTGAAGCCCTGAAAGGGAGCATTCAATTGACCACAGTTTGTTATATGCTCACCTCCTGGTGGCTTTGGTGCTGGCAAAGGAAGGAAGGACCCTCTGGCTCGCTTAGTGGGAAGCAGACATCAGGGATTTACTCTCTATGGCAAAGACTATGACTCTTTCCCCATTATTTGCTTTCCTCTTCGGTTTTACTAAAAGTTGTAGCTGGATTAAAGCCTACATTTTTTCCAGCCTCCTTTATACAAAAGTATGTATCTTATTTCTACTCAGTGGGATCACATGGGCAAGAATGGTGCAACTCCTGTATTGTACCCTTACAAGGAAAGGTACTTATGTTCCCTTTTCCTCATTTCTTCTTTTTTATAGCTGAATGTAAAAATTGCAGGAAATCATCTTTGCCCTTGTGGACAAGGACCATACGCTAGGGAAGGCAAAGCAAGAGAACGGAAGGAGGCGCTGTGCTCAGGGCTCTTGACCTGCCACTCAGGCCTGGGCCACCGTCTCAAATGCTGTCAGAACTTCTGTGTTATGTATGTTATATAAGAAGGAATGTCTGTGTTATATATGTTATACGAGAAAGAACGTCTGTGTTACAAGACAGAAATAAACTTCTACCTTCTTTAAACAAGCTCTTCTGGAAGCAGCCCAGTCTGTATCCTGAGGCTACAGCCAGTAGGGGAAAGATAAGGTGCCACCAGGATGGGGAACATATGCTGGGTGGCCAGATGTCAAACGTCCTCTATGGCTAATGCCATCACACTGCTTATGAGGTTCATAGCTTTGTGTGAATGAAAGACTTCCTTCATTTTTGATTATGGCATTAATATATTGGCAAATTGGAATTCCTACTTTGGACCTATACCCTGGCAGTGAATTTCACATTTACCAATTCCCATATCAACCAGTGTGCCTGTACAGTTCTCATACCCTTTGTCATTTCCCCATCCACAGACACCTTTTTATGGAAGAGAACTCTTTGGGCCATGGACTTTTTGAGCTGCAAGGTCCTTCAGTGAATGAACAGTCCCTAGTCAGTCCTTGTGGTACAGTCTCTAGGGAAGCCTTTTGAAAACACGGACCCTGGCCCTACAACCTCCCCACAGTGGCCTCACTCACTCTGCACGGTTTAGTTTCAGTATTAGTTGCTCTTTGAGGACACTGATCAGTTCCACAAGAAGGTAAAGAAGTCCCAGTTGCTCCTACGGGCCTTGTGAAGGAGTCTCTCCATGGTGAAGGGCCCATTTTCCCTCCCAGTCAATGGTGCTGCTCCCAGCATTGATCATTCACCATGTCTCCAGATGGATCAATATGGCTTGCCCTACTATGTGCTCAGGCTGGTCTGATTCTCTCAAAGTGAAGAGCTTCTGAGAATGGCAGGACCTCTAGACATTGCCTAGGCTTGTCAGGCCCTGAGGCTTATTGTCCAGTCCTTCCTGATCCCCTCAGGCAGTTTGGGTGTCAGACCTGCATCCCCAGAGCTGCCTGGGTCTGATGGCTGCAAGGAAGCTCTGCTGTCTTCCACGGTCCAAGGCTCTGCTTCTAATTGCCACCCAGGGTGGGCTCCCATACCTCCCTATCTTACCCTTGGTGCACAGATGTCTCCAGACCCTCCCCATCCAAGGCAGTCCATGCTGGTTCCCTCAAAGCCTAAACCACAGCAGCTCGTAACTTAGCAGTGAGGAGAACAGGAAGCACGAACTGAAATGCTCTCAGGGCGGGCTAGGTGGTGACTGGAAGTGAACAAAGAGTAGGTAGGGGGTGTCCTGGGGAACTGCAGAGCACATGCCCACCGAAAGGGTCATTTACGACTGGGTGGTGCTGACCTCCTGTGGAAATAAGCGCCTAGTTCAGTCCGCACCCCTAATTTTTCAAAAGAAGCTGAACATTTGGATTTTAAAAAGATGTAAAAATCCTTATTTAAAAATATTGGCAATTAATATTCAAAAAAGAAATCACATTATGGGTTTTACATTTCAAAGCCGGATTTGCACTACGGGCCACTGATTTTATGATCTTTGGCTAGAATTTAGCAGTACGGGTCCTGGTGCAGAAAAGGGAAAAAACTCCTTTTAGTTTTGTTCCAAGGAGTATAACGCAAGGAGAGAAACAAATAAGGTAGCCAATACTTTCTCAATAACTTATCTTCTTACATCCATTATTCTGTTGCAGGGTTTAAGCAACAAAATGAATACTGATCATACACAACGCACAGTGTCAAGTGGTTAAACAACGTGTAACTTTTAGTTTATAGCCTTGAGGTCATTTCCGTTCTATTCTACTTGCTTATTTCTTGCTTATTTCCTAGCACCAAACTCTTTATCATTGTGGCTTCCTAAGGTATTTGGTAGGACACATCTTAAAAATGGCACAGGATTTTATTGAAGTCACATATTTTAATTTACTCACATACATGCTCATGTTTAAACAGATGAAATCAGAAGCATCCAGTTTTTTCACTGGAAGGGAGCTTAGAGTTTATCTAGCACTTCACAAATGAGCAAAGCGAAGCCTGGAAAGATTAAATGGCTTGCTTAAAGTTTTCCAACTAGTTGGTGATTTGTCAGATCATTATAAAAAATTTTTCTTTTCTGCTGCATAGAATTCCATTGTGTAAATGCACCATAGTTTTTTGAATCCATTCATTTGCTGATAGGCACCTAGGTTGCTTCCAGCCCTTGGCTATTGTGAATAGTGCTGCTATGAACATTGGGGTACATAGGTTCTTTTGGATTGGAGTTTCAGGGTTCTTAGGATATAACCCTAGCAGTGGAATTGCTGGGTTAAAAGGTAGTTCCATTTTTGCTTTCTGAGGAAATTCCTTACTGTTTTCCACAGTGGTTGCAACAGCATGGATGGAACTAGAGAGTACTATGCTAAGAGAAATAAGCCAGGCGGTGAAAGACAAATACCATATGATCTCACCATTAACAGGAACCTAATCAACAAAACAAAAAAGCAAGCAAAGCATAGCCAAAGACATGGAAATTAAGAACAGGCTAACAGTGACCAGAGGGGAGGCCGGGGGTGGGGGTGGGATAATGGGGGAAAAGGATGAAAGGTTCACAGGAACAATTGTAAAGGACATATGGACAATAATAAGGTGGGGTGGAAACAGGGGAGGAAGGTGGGGAGGGCTGGGGTGGTGGGAGGGGTGAGGGGGGAAAAGGCAGAAAACTGTACTTGGACAACAATAAAATAAAAAATAAAAAGCAAACAGAAAATAAAAAAAATTATTTTTATCCTCACCCGAAAGTATTTCCTGGTTACTTTGAGAGAGAGAGAGAGAGAGAGACATTGATATGAGAGAAACATCAATGTGAGAGAGAAACATCAATTGGTTGCCTACCATATATACCCTGACCAGGAATCAAACCCACAACCCAGGTATGTGTCCTAACTGAGAATCAAACCCTCAACATTTTGGTGTATAAGATGACGCTCCAACCAACTGAGCCATAATGGCCAGGGTGGTGATTGTGTCAGATTAGAAGTGATGTGTTTTAACTTCTTGTCCAAGTCTTCTGTCTATGCTGAGCTTCCGTAACTCCGTGTATCCTTTTGGTGTGGCTGATAATTTCACACTCCAAGCAACTGCTCATGATTAAGTCAGCAGGCACAGATGATCTGGCATGCATGGCACCTTGCAGAGTAACATACTAACATGTTAGTTCAGGTTAGACCCTTTAGGTTACTCTGGGATGGGGGGCGGGTGCCAGGCTGGGATGAGCTGTGCTGGTGGACGTGCTACTGGGACGACTTGAAGACAGACTTCACTAACTTCTTAAATTTTCCTCTGATCAGCTTTATCACATTAGTAAAAGCAGGACTACAAGAAGAAAATGCTGGATGCTAGAGAGAACTTGCTGGATGCTTAAACTAAGACAACAATATGAACATAGTTAAGTATTAATAGTAAGCATAGACAGTGTTTCCATTTAAATAGGTCAAAGTTAATTCAAACTTGATTGAAAAAAAGTATTTGCTTCCCCTTCCACCAAGTCAAGTACAATTCTAATTGTCTGTGCAGTGTAGGCTTGCAGTTGGAGCCTACCTTCCTTCATTGGGGAACATTAGAAACTTGTGGCGACACTGGGGCTCATATTCATGTAACCAATTAGGTCTTTACAAGGAGGAGATGGGTTACTGTAAATATTGCCCAGAATTTTTAGTCCACTTTCAGTGGGTCCTTTGTGGGGGGAATGTATCTGTATCTCACAATAATAATATCATCATCATGAAACAGTTCACAAACTCAGCTGAGGAATATATGTAAGCTCTTTTTTCTACAACTAAAATTAAGTTTTAATATTGTGTGTTAATTGATTGGGGTTTGTAAAATCTTCATTTCAGCCTATTGGGGTTTCACCTTTTTCCTCTGGTTCCATCATAGTTCTGGGGACTTACATGGCAAGCAACTGGAAAGAAGGGAGACCTCTGGTCCTCAGCTATCACCTGTCCACATTGGTATCCACTGAGGCATCTGTCAACCTACCTGTCCCTGGGGGGTGCTTTATGAAGGGCATTTTGTTCCTGCCCTACAGGCCTGTGCAGGTCCCAACTGTTGCTTGTGCTCCTCCAACATCACACTTGAGGTCACAGAATCCTCAGCTTTCAAGCCACTCCAGTGCTCAGGCTGGAGAGTGACACTAGTCCGGTAGACTCCCCCAAAACCTGTGGGCTCCAACGCCTCCCTCCGTGGAACACATACTGGAAAAGTGGTGTGCAGTCATGGCTACGCTGTCCACTTCTCTCTGCGTTTTTTTTTTTTTTGACTCAGCTGAGTCTTTCTTTTCTACCATGAGAGACCTTCCTGGGAGAATTAGGAAGTGACATACTGAGGCTAGAATGTTGCCACTGAGGCTTCTCAGGTCAACTTTGACAGCCAGAGGCAAAGAACTCCATTGCCCAGGATACAAAGGGATAAATGTGATGAGATTATATTTTTGGAATATTACTTGATGTCCTCACTACTTCCACTATTAAGATAGATAATTTCAAGTTTGTTGCCTTAGGGATATCAAAAGAAAATCAGGAGGAATCAGAAGGAAAAAAATAATAAGAAATCAGTTCTTAGTTTTTGAGCATCAACAGCCAAACCTGTCCTGCTCAATATGTGAGCCCCTCGTCCATAGCCCTGTAGTTGTTTAAATTTAAATTAATTAAAGTTAAATGAAATTAAAGAGCCAGCTTCTTATTTGCACATTCTGGCTAGCTCAGAATTACAGATCATTTCTGCCGTGGCTAAAATTGGACAGCTCTGAGCTAGACCATAACTCAGAGTGAGCTAAAGTGAAGCTTTTAGCTTCTGGGACATGAAGAAATTTCCCTGGCGTGGGGGGGGGGGAAGGGATTAGGAGGCATTAGAAAGGAAAGAGGGTGGTGGATCACGTCCCAGGGGGTGGGGCCACATCTATAGGTACTCAGCATCCATTGAGGAATGCTGCCCACTGAAGACATCTGGGAGCTTTGTGGGAGCCAAGTCAGTGTCCAAAGACCATCTGGTCTCCATTCAAAATTGCACCACACAGAGCCTGCCTTGAGGAGCCGTGTCAGGTGTTTTTCCCAGTGGCATGAGTCACAGGAGGATTGTCGGTCCAGGTCTGGCTTCAAGGCACTGACACAATTAATTTGAAGTGTGATGCTGTGGGTATTACAAATGACATGGAGGATAATCATGTAAATGACGAGGGTAGAATTTGCTTAGAACCGTTTTTTTCAAAAATAGATGTACAAAGCCATGGCCAACTCCAGAAGATTTGTAAGGTCACCATTAGGAATCTTTCTTCAGATGTGCCCAGTCTCTTCTAGTTGGCTAACTGTTATTGAACCTGAGGGTTGTGGACATAGAAAGTAAAGATGCCAAGTGGTGGATGGATGTAATGCTGGTTGGATGTTGCTCTGAAGCTCTGTTTCGGTCAGTTCTCTTGAGCTGGAAAGCTCCTGGATTACAAGGTGGGGATCAAAGTTGACCTCAGATTATTCCTAGTAATAATTCTTCAGATTATTCCTGAGGTCAATTATTCAATCAAAATTGACCTCAGGTTATTATTATTCTGCCTATCAGAAGTCTCAGATAGGGAGAGACTTCTGCTCTGCCTATCTGTCTCCTTCTTTCTATGTTCTAGTAGGTCACAAGATAACCCTCCCATTAAAATGTATCCTCATACTCCCTTATGAATTGGCTTTAATACATATTAGATTATAATCTCCATGAGGCCAGGGACCACTCTTTGTTGTACTGCCATTTAGCTCAGTGCCATACATTGTGTCCCATGGATGAGAGGGCAGGTACAGAAAGGATGTAGATGGGAACGAGCTGATTATCAGCCTGGGCCGGGTCACTAAGGACAAAACAAGCAAACAGGCAATAAACGAAACACCATTTGCAGATGACCAGAAAGGTCGAATAATACAGCTCTGAATGATTTCAGAATGAAATTATTATGGCCTTAGCTTCTCACTCACCTTTGTCTAGGCTGACCCCAAATTGCTTTTTGTGATGGATTTAACCTTTGACTATGCTCCTCCTTTGCATGATCTCATTTGGAAAATAATGCTCTTTTATTTAGGAACTTGTCTCCTTTAAGCTCTTCAACTTTGACCCAAGGATGTTGCCGCAGTGACTGTTAAGGAACAAAGGTCTGGGCATTAATCAGTAACAGGTAATTTCTGTATTCAAACTTAAAGCAGCACCATCTGGGTCAAAACCTCATTAAGAAAATTAGTATTTCTACAGACTGTCTGAAGACTATGAGCCATCTAGTCCTCTTCAATGTACAGACTAAAAAGTCTATTTTAAATATTCCATTAACCTCTTTTTAATTCAAGCAACAGAAAACCACTCCAGCTAACAATGAAAAGCAGGATTTGTTTATATAATACTGGGGGAAGTCATACAATTATAGAAGCCACAGAAAAATCAAGCTTCAGGAAGGGCAGGAACCAGGGGAGCTCATGGGACTTCATGGCAGGAACTCTATGGGTTTCAGACTTCTCTATGGTTGCTTCTGTGTGATGACTCAGTTCCTGTACCCCAAAGACTTTGTATTTCTGTTCAGGATTGAATTCAGGCAGGATAACGTCTTGGCTTGCTGGAGTCAAGTATCTCTATCCTTGAATCAGTGAACCACGGCCAGTGAACAGGAAGAGGTGTGTGTTGATGGGCAGAGTCGACCATGGGATGTGGGCCACCACCTAGCTGGTGTCTAATATGCTGACACCAGTGAGCTGGGTAATCTCTCCTTGCTCCTCTAGATTCCTCTTCTAGCTTAGTACAGGGACCCTACCAGTACAGACTGCATCACCTGCTCATCTTTTCTGACTCTTCCAGCACCAACAGGAAAACAGGAGCCTGGGAGAAGAGAGACCTCCGGGTATTCCCCCCCAACTTTCTATTTCCTTTAGGGCTGCTTCCCAAGAGCAGGCACTTTCCCCAAACCAGAGCTCTCGCTGGGCACCTCCAACTCCACAGCTCCGCTGGCAAAGTCACGGCCACGCCACTCTAGGAGTTTTAACAGCTTCCCGATGCCGCTGTATTCTGGATCTCTCAACACCTCCCGTGTGTCTGCACCCAAGTTCACATCTTTATAAGTACCTGACTTCTTTTTTAATTAAAAATTTAAAATTGTAGTTTCAATATTATTTTATATTAGCTTCAGGTGTACAGGAGAGTAGTTAGGCATTTATATAGTGAATGAAGTGATTTCTCTGATAAGTCTAGTATCCAGCTGGCTGTATTATTGACTGTGTTGCCTGTGCTGTACTTTACATCCCAGTGACTATTCTGTTCCTACCACTTGTACTTTTAATCTCTTCACCCTTTCACCCACCCCGCCAACCCTCCTCCCCTCTGGTAAACATCAGTTTGTTCTCTATACCTATGAGTCTGTTTGTGTTTTCCTTGTTCATTAATTTTGTTCTTTAGATTCCACATGTAATTGAAGTCTGCTTATTTAAACCATGTGAAGGAATTCTAGTGTATTCCAGAAATCTGGCCTAGTCAACTCAATTAAGCCAATTAAACCAACAGGGAGGTATGTGCATGGCTAACACTCTGCTGACCATGATAGCATTGGAGAGCTTTGGTGTGAGAATATTAATCCTTTTAAGGGAAATGTGTAAGAAAGAAACAACCTCATTAAGTAAATATTTAACAGTTTTTCTAGAAGTATGTTGTTGGGATGTATGATGGACAGGGAACATGCTTGTGCCTGGTCAGAATCCCTTTAAGGAAGCACTCATCTCTGACTTCGAGTCTCACACTGACTCAACACCCCCACCTCTGCCTCCAGGAGACGTAAGGATCTCACCTCGACTGCATGATTTGTTCAGAGGTAGGTGTGTGACCAAAGCAGGGACAAACAGAATCAGTGCTAGGACTTCTGCTATGTCATTAGGGCAAGTGAGCTCTACTCCTCTCGAAGAGGCTAATCCGGTGGAATAGAAATCTGGTGGCCATTGTTGCTTCTAGGAGGGAAGTGCCTTCTTGAAAACAAAACGGCTCAAAGGAAGGCACACTAGGTCTGAGGTCTGGAAAGGGAGCCCTCACAGCATTGCTGGAGCCCCTGAACCTGGCAATGCCTGGAACCATAGATCAACCCCTTGGACTTTTAGTTACACTAGTCAGTAAGTTCACTTTTCTGCTGTAGCTACTTTGAGTTGGGCTTTCTATCATTCGCAATGGAAAGAATTCTGACCAACTACAAATAGTAACAATTGTTACCTCTTTTTTTGAGATTTCTCAAGAGAAAATTGTTTGAGGGTCTTAGAACCAGGAAAGGCTATTTCCCTTCTGAATAATTGCTGTGTTTGTTGGACACTGTGCATCATGTAAGCAATTCTGCTTTGGGCAGAAAGTTCAGAACCAAATTTTGGATTCACTTCCAGCCAGTGGCCAGGGCTTTATCACATTTTCCTAAGTGTACCAGTATTATTTATGGCGCTCTCTTATTTTTTCTCATTTTATTATTCTTTTGCTCTGATTCCATCACCTATTTTTACTTCATTTTACCTTGTTTTATTTTATTCCTGTAAACACATCTAATTTATTTTTTTAGCAAAGGCAGTATAGAAATAAATAAATAGGCCAAATGAGGAGAAAAGTCTGTAAGGTTCTGCTTGCATTTATATTGTCAACCAAGAACATCTGTTTATTTTGAGAAGATATCTCCTTGGTGTATTACAAACATCACTGCCTGCCTGTGAGAGATAATGTGCATAATCTTGCATTTCTTAGTAGGCTTGTGGCTTGACTTAATCTCTTTGCCAAAAAATGATTGTTTTGAGGAGAGAGCACAGGCTGTTATTTAGGTGCTTATATAATTTCTCCTCATGAAAAAAATAACCAGGCCATGAATGCATGGATTTGGTAGAAGTGGGCCAGGACGTCAGCCTAAATTACTGGGTTTGGTGTGTTCATTCTGTAACAATGTAAAGTGTTTTTATGTGTTGTTTCAGAAATATAAGATTCTGTGGCCATTCTTTCTTCATAAGACTTCTCTAACACTGCTTGATTCGAGTCCCTTATCCTGTAGTCCCTCAGTTTGCATGAGGTCCACTGAATTGGCCACTGCGGCTCAGCTGTACCTTCTGCAGTGGGCTCCGCACATTGTTACCAAAGCGACGTTCTTAAGCATTTGGACAGGCATGCTAGGCCTGTTCAGGTCCCTACTGTGCTTCCCTAGCTGGCTATGATTTCAGAATCGTGTCCAGTGGGGTCACATGATCTGTCTGCCTACTTCCGTGATTCCCACTACCCAGTCTCCTCGTCAGTCACACCGGCCTCCTTGCTGTGCTCAAGGCAGAATGTTGCTCGTGCTTTTCTCCCACCTCAGATGTCGTTTCTGAAAAGTCCCCCTTCTTTCTCTATTCATTCACATCCTACTCAGGTGTGATCTCAGTGCGATTCTTCCCAGCTGTTACACTCTGCACAATTGTTTCCTGTCTATAAATCTTCTTGGGGAATGTGCTGATTCTAGCATTACATTATGTGCAATGGCATATATTTGTCCAAATAAATAAATATGTGTTCTTTATGTAAAGCTTTATATCTTAAGAATAAATAAAAGCTCCGTGAGGGGAAGTATGAGGCCTTCGTTTCTTTCTTATTTCCAAAATATTTAGCACAATGCTGTTATGCAGTATGAATTTAATAAAAGTGATATGAAATTTAGTTGCAAGTTTGTTTTTTAAGTTTGACTTGGTCTATTCAAGACTGTATTTTTGGGGGCCTCTAATTTCTTATTTAAAACAGGAAAAAAAATGGATGTCAAGGACCCTCTGAAAAGAAAAACCATGTACAGGCTGCTGAAGATACGTTCACAAGTATGTGAACAAATAAGGATATCTTAGTGATGATTCAGAGGGAGTTTTGACTGGATGTGTAATCCCCAATACCTGCATTCTATTTCTGGGCACACGCCTGCTTTAAAACTTCAGGCTGTCTTCCAGTTGAATGTGGCCACAAGGCTGAGTTTTGGCCAATGGAATGTGCGGGTCAGGTGTTTCCTTGCCAGCCCAGCTGACGAAATTCTCTCACACTCGCCCTGCTCTCATTCCCTGCATGTTGGTGGAGTGCAGAGAACTCTGTGGATTGGTGTGGGTGGGGGGAGGTGGGGGCTGCTTTCCGCTCCTTGGGCACACAGCTGGTTTATGGTTCCTAGAGTTCTGGATAATGGGATGTGGACAGAAGTCACGTCCCAAATTACAGGCCTGAGCTATCAAGTCCTCCCACTCTCTTTACCCACTGAATGGGGGAAAACTCCAAGGACCCAGAGGAGGGTGGAGCCGCAACATGGAAGTAGCCTAGATCCCCTGAAACATCCTGTAGAAGAGCTCCCCCAGCAGTCCTCACTGCGGAGTAAACTGGGAACTGAGATGTCGGGCTTTCCTTATTTTTTATATCAGCTAGCATTATTTACTCTAAGCAATACATGTGTTAATGGACTAAGTAGAACTCCAAGTGACCAGGACATAGTTGTGAATTTTCCTGGTCCACTTTGTATCTGTGTTAAGTCATAGATACTCAGGGACTAAGAAGTGCTTTAAAGACTTTATTGTGACAAAATGGGAATTCTGTCTCTGTTGACCTCAAAGTGAAAAACATTAATGTAAATGGAAACTATTTTCTAAATGATAAATGATTTTTACAGATTATAGCACTCAGAATTGAAATATGAATTCAGAGTATTACTTGGTCTCCTTGGAACAGAGTAGTCGTATATTAAGGCAAGATGTAGTCTGCACACAAAAAGACTAATTCCGTTACTTTATGGCAACAGCTAAATACTTCAACTATTGCAAATCCCCTGCTCTGGGGTGGACAGTAACAAGCAAATCGACAGCCACTCCCTCAATGAGGCTGTGGGCCACCTACACAGTAATTTAATTTTGTGAGATTTCCAGCCAGGGCTTGGTTGCTCTATAGGATATTGGTTTTTAAGTACCTGCAGGACCCTTGTTTTGTCCATCAAAGACTGAACTTGCAGTACAGTTAGCCGAGATGCTTCACACCTGGCTCTTGGTTCACAGAGCTGTGTTTCTAGTGGTTTCCATAGCAATGACAGTAGAAATAGCGCTACGTTAGACTTGCCAGCTAAGCTCTGAAAAGAGCTGCTTTCCTCCTTGATGCCCAGAGCCAGTCATGGGCATGGAAGGAATTATAGGATCCCCACGGCTGCAGTTACTCAGATGACTGAGGAAATCTGTCGTTTTGGCTAACAGTTATGGTAATTAATTGAAAAGCTTTTACAGAAACTAAATTACTTAAATTGGATATCTTCTTTGGATGCCAGTTAATTGGATCAAATATTAACACTTCAATTTAATGTAGACTCATATCTCTGATTTAGTAGTTGGTGCATGGCTTTCATAAGCATGAATTTGTGAGAGTGTGAAAAACTCTGCACTATTATTATTTAGGGAAAAAGAAGACCACAATATTGTGTATCTTAAGACCATTCGATGAGAAATATGTTCTCAAGTATTTCATGATAAATTGGGAAAATGTGTATTTTTATTAAACTCTGTGGCCATGTTTAAATTCTGCTATAACTTGCAGGAAGAATTAGCCAAGCTGCCTAACCCTTGTTGCTTTAGTTTCCCGTTTTCTTTTCCTTTTTAAAAATTACTTTACTGTTGTTCAATTACAGTTGTTGGCATTTTCTCCCCACCACTCCCCCCGACCCCAGCCAAACCCACCTCCCTCCCTTGCTTCCATCCTCCCCCTTGACTTTGTCCATGTGACCTTTACGGTAGTTCCTGAAAACCCTTCTTAGTTTCCCTTTTTCTTATGCAAAGTTTCGTGAAGGGGGGTAACGAAGAATGGGATTTATACTGACAGAAATACTTATGAAGTTTTTTAAGAGGGTGGATATTTATTAAAATATATTAACATGTAAATGTAATGATCATTTATTGAACCACTACTATAAATGCCACAGTGTTTGTTCTGGAAAAACAAATATTCTACATTAATTATTGTTGATATATAGTCTATATATGATATCAATTTTCAAATAAGTTGATATAATATGACAGGTTTTAAAACTTCTCTACACAGAATTTAGTCTTTGATGATGCAGAAATCACTATTATAGTGTGTAATATGTGTAGTATATTATGAAAATCAATTTTCAGAATATAGGACTATAAACACTAAAAAGGGGAGTGATTGAATGATCATCACTCCTAACTCTTTAAAGGTATTAATTTAACTTAATTTAACAAATTATTATTTGACCATTTTTATCTTCACCATATAAAGAGAGCTCAGGAAAATCATTCTGGTTATTTGGCTGTTCCGCTGGTTTAGACCATGACTGGAAAAGAAATGAATGAATTATAAGAAAGTGAATATGATTATATACATCTAAATCTGACCAGTGAGAAAAAGACGCTGAAGATGTACTACGTGTACTCAGAGGAAGAACACCTGTTCTGATGTAATGGTTAAAATGTGTGTATAGGAATGAGAGCTGGAAAGCATCTAGTCTATGTTCACAGACTAGTAAACATGTATGTTAATTAAAGCTAGGGAAATCACCAAGGGCAGACTATGATCACATTATCATCTTTAAAAACAGGAAATGAGATATTTTGAGTAGATTTAAGGTTTATTATAGAATATAAAAATTCAGATGAGGAACGCAGTAACGTTCGTCGATATTTCCCATGCCATTTGACAATCTTACCCTGCATGCGATGCCAGTTCGCTTTTTTTTTATTCCCGTGTTAGCAATTATTTTTTACATTCAAGTCACAGTACTCAGGATATTACAGCTTTTGATATTTGAATTTAATATCCTTATAGGACAACTGCTGAATCTATTAGTTAGCCATCTGGTTGAGGGTGGCTTGCCTGCTATTTCTTTAGGCTTTCAAATTCTTGAAATGTTTTGTGCTTAAGATCATTTGCATTTTAAATGTGTGCATGCATGTTCATGTATATGCTGACATCTTGCTGTAATATTTCACTCTTTTAGAACTGAATGAAATGAAAGAACAACTTCCAAGAAGAGCTAGTAATTCAAATGCCAAAGTGCTCTCATTACAAAGTTTTGTCTCCCAGGTGTATTGGTTTCTTCCGGCTGCTGTAACAAATTGCCACAAACTTGGTAGCACACGCTTCTGGAGGTCAGAAGTTTGCCATTCGTTTCATTGGACTGGAACCAAGGTGTTCGGCAGAGCCTCCTCTCTCTGGAGGCTCTAGAAGGGGCTCCTTTTCCTTGCCTTTTCTAGTTGCATTCTTTGCATTACTTGGCTGGTGGCCCCTTCCTCTCTCTCCAAAGCCAGCATGTCAGCATCTTGCTTTAGTCTTCGTCTGGCCCTCTGTCTCCCTGTAGTTAAATCTGCCTCTTCCTCCACTTTACAAAAATCCTTGTGGCTACACTTAGGGCCCTCCCAGATCATCTAGGATATTCTCTCCATCTCAAGATTAATTTAACTGTATTTGTAACATTGCTTTTGCAATATAGGATAACATCCACAGGGAGGAGGGATTATTCATCTGTCGAGGAAAGGGTTAACTTAGCGGGCCAGGGCTGCTCAAATCCTGAAATCCCCAAGATCTTCAGTGGTCCTTGACCTGACCTCTGAGACTTGACCTCTGAGTCCTTGGAGTACCCTGCTTGGTCATTTTCTTCGTATTAGTGAGGTCTTGGGCCATGTGAGACAGTTCATGCGAGCAATATGATTGAGAGTGAACACCTGTGTCCGTTTGCCTGCGGCTTTGGGGCCCCACGGTGAGTTTGCGATCTCAGAGGAGGGGGCTGGAGACTGGGTAGCTAAGGTCAGTCACACAGGTCTCCACACCAATGTGACTGACCCCTAATAAAACCCTGGACATGATGACTCAGGTGAGATTATTTCGTTGGCAACACTCAGCTCTCAGAAGGGTTTTGCTTGAGAACATTCATGAGAGATGGGTGGAAAGGCAGAAGCAGAAAAACTATGGTATCTTTTTTTCTTCTTACCCATCATAGACTTACCAATTTTATTTTATTTTTTCACACAGCTCTACAGAATCTCACTTTCTTTCATACGGTCCCTCCAGATTTCTTAACACATACAGAACACTTGCAAGATTAAAATTTTTTTTATCTAAACCATGCATTAATTTTTTCCCCACAGGTAAGAATTAAAGTATTCTCATTAATTTTAATGAGTATTTAATATATTATAGAGTTTCAGGAAGGTTTTTCTTTAAACCAAGACTCTTAACAATTGTTAAATGTCAGCCCTGGTAATTTCTCTGCTTTACTCAGTTTCTTAGAACTGAGCTTTGTTTTACAGAGTGAGAGAAGTGAAATGTATTTTCTTTACCACTTTATTTTCTAAAAATAGGATGACCAACTGATCAAGTAAAAAGGCAACCAAAATGGAAAACAATCTGTGAATAATCATGCTAAGAAGAAACCCACTAAAACAAATAAAACACCAAAAAGAAATCTTTTTGACAAATTTTGCACTCCCTCCCCCTCCCCCCAAAAAAAAGAAAGAAAGAAAGAAAGAAGAAAAGAATACAGGAGTCTTAGACAGTAAGAAATTACTCATTCGGTTAAACAGCAACACTGATCTTAGTACCTGGTTTTCTCTTTGTTTCTGAAACTGTTTTTAAAGGCAGTGGAAATAGCTGGCAGAGGTATGGCCGTTCAGTTTTAGGTGGGGTCACAATTCACCCCAAAGAACCATATATGTAATGGTGGTCATAACTGATGCTAAAAAAATCTCTCTCTCTCTCTCTTTGACATTCATCTAGATGCCTTTTCCCATTATTTCACCATCTTCCTTAAAAATATTTCCACAAAGAAAATTTTCAAAGTTTAGAAAGAAGAGTACTATGAATCCTTTATAGATCCATCTTTCTGATCTAATCATTTATTAATATGTATTAATATTTTACTATATTCATTCTATGTTTAGGATGTATATAGCTTTATTACTCCTAGGTTTTAAGAGTTTTATTTTACATTGAGGTGTAATTTATATACAGTAAAATTTTTCAATATTAGGTGAATAATTTTGTGAGATTTGACAAATATATACAGTCATGTGACAACCACCAAAAACATGATATTGAACACTCCATCACCCTAAAATTTTCTTAGGGCCATTTGCAGACAGTTCCTTTCCTCCAACAAAGCTTTACCTTTGGAACCACTGAGTTCCTTTCTTTCTCTGTAGTTTTGTCTTTTCTAGAATTTCATACCAATGAAATCATAAAGTAGGTAGTGTATTGCGCCTGCCTTTTTAAAATTTCTTTCATTTTCCATAATGCTCTTGAGATTCAACCATGCTATTGAACATATCAATATTTATTTTTTTTACTTCTTATTTCTGATTAGTGTTTCATTGTATGGCTATATTAAAATTTTCCATTTGGTNTTCACCCCAAAGAACCATATATGTAATGGTGGTCATAACTGATGCTAAAAAAATCTCTCTCTCTCTCTTTGACATTCATCTAGATGCCTTTTCCCATTATTTCAACATCTTCCTTTAAAATATTTCCACAAAGAAAATTTTCAAAGTTTAGAAAGAAGAGTACTATGAATCCTTTATAGATCCATCTTTCCGATCTAATCATTTATTAATATGTATTAATATTTTACTATATTCATTCTATGTTTAGGATGTATATAGCTTTATTATTCCTAGGTTTTAAGAGTTTTATTTTTCATTGAGGTGTAATTTATATACAGTAAAATTTTTCAATATTAGATGAATAATTTTGTGAGATTTGACAAATATATACAGTCATGTGACAACCACCAAAAACATGATATTGAACACTCCATCACCCTAAAATTTTCTTAGGGCCATTTGCAGACAGTTCCTTTCCTCCAACAAAGCTTTACCTTTGGAACCACTGAGTTCCTTTCTTTCTCTGTAGTTTTGTCTTTTCTAGAATTTCATACCAATGAAATCATAAAGTAGGTAGTGTATTGCGCCTGCCTTTTTAAAATTTCTTTCATTTTGCATAATGCTCTTGAGATTCAACCATGCTATTGAACATATCAATATTTATTTTTTTTACTTCTTATTTCTGATTAGTGTTTCATTGTATGGCTATATTAAAATTTTCCATTTGGTAGCTGATGGGCATTTTGGTTGTTTCCAGTTTTTTGGCTATTCTGCATAAAGATATTATGAACATTTGGATAAATGTCTTTGTGTGGACCTTTTTTTTTCTTTTAACTTCTCTTGGCTACCTACCTCGATGTGGGATTTTGGGCCATATATTAGTGTTTAATTTGATAGAAAATGGCAAAACTATTCCAAAGTGACTCTACCATTTTGCACTGCCACCAGCTGTGAATGAGAGTACCCATTGCTTCATATTCTCACTCACACTTTATTATGTCCATCTTTTTAATTTTAGATATTCTGGTGAGTTATTGCATATATTAATTTACATCACTCTAATTATTGATTATATTGAACACCTTTTTACATGTTTATTTGACATTTGTCTACCATCTTTTGTGAAGTGTCTGTCTAAATCTTTGCACATTTAAAAAAATGGGTTGTTTGTTCTCCTATTATGGCGTTTTAAAGGTGTTTTTAAGAGATGATTCTGAAGACATTTCCTTTATTGGATGTGTATTTTGTAAATACTTTCTCTCAGTCTGTGGCTTCTGCTTTCATTTTCTTTACTGTGGATTTTGAGGAAAAGAAGCTTTAAATTATGATGGATTCCAAATTATCAATGTTTTATAGTTGATATTTTCTTTTTATTTTTTAAAGTATATATATATATATTTAAAGATTTTATTTATTTATTTATCTTTAGAGGGGAAGGAGAGAGGGAGAGAAACATCAATGTATGGTTGCCTTTTGTGCGTCCCCTGCTGGTAGTTAGCCTGCAAGGAACCGGCCTGCAACCCAGGCATGTGCCCTGACTGGGAATCAAACCGCGATCCTCTGGTTCACAGGCCCGCGCTCAATCCACTGAGCTACGCCAGCCAGGGCTTTTAAAGTATATTTTATTGATTTTGCTATTACGGCAGTCCCAATTTTTCCCCTTTGCCCTTCTCTGCCCAGTAACCCCCCTTCCTTCCAGCAATACCCCCACTTTATTCATGTCTATGGTTTGTGCATATAAATTCTTTGGCTTCTCCATTTTCTATGCTATTCTTAATATCTCCCTGTCTATTTTGTGCCTACCAATTATGCTTCTTAGTCCCTGTACTTGCCCCCCATTCTCCCACTTTCCCCTCCCCACTGATAACCCTCCATGTGATCTTCATTTCTATGATTGTGTTCCTGTCCTAGTTGTTTGCTTAGTTTATTTTGTTTTTGTTTTAGATTCAGTTGTTGATAGGTGTGAGTTTGTTGTCATTTTATTGCTCATAGTTTTGATCTTTTTCTTTTTTAAAAATAAGTCCCTTTAACATTTCCTATAACAAGAGCTTGGCAATGATGAACTCCTTTAGTTTTACCTCATCTCAGAAGCACAGAAAATCAATTTTTTGTAGGCCAACAGCAGCAAGATATTTCTCCTATATGTTCTTTAAGAAGTTTTATAGTTTTCTATTGAAAGTTATACACATGATGTTAGGTAAAGATCCAAAATGTTTTTATATTTGCATATAATTATCAAATTCTTGCAGCAATGTTTATCGAAGAAAACATTTTCCCCATAAAACTATTTCAGTACCTTTGTAAAAATCAACTCATTTCCTCTATGTGTGACTATTACGGACTCTCTGTGCTGTTCCACTGATCTCTATGATAGCCCTTTATGCCAGTACCACAACTGCTGTGATTACTGTAGTCCTATAGCGAGTCTCGGAATAACGTAGTCCTCAATGGTGCTCTTCCTCTTAAATATTACTTGGCCACTCCAAGTGTTTTGTATATCCACATAAATTTTTAGAATCAACTTGTCAATTTCTACAAAAAGAGACTGATGGAATTTTGATTGATATCGTGTTGATAAATTTGTATAGTTTAGACACTTTAACAATATTTAGCCTTGGCTATTGTAAATAATGCTTCGCTGAACATAAGGGTGCATATATTCTTTCAAATTAATGTTTTAGTTTTCTTCAGATAAATTCTCAGAAGTGGAATTGCTGGGTCACAAGGCAGTTCCATTTTTAATTTTTTGAGGTAACTCCATACTGCTTTCCACAGTGGCTGCAGCAATCTGCATTCCCACCAAGAGTGTATGAGGATTCACCTTTCTCCACATTCTCACTAAACTTGTTGTCTGTTCACTTATTGATGATGACCAGTCTGACAGGCTTGAGGTAATATTTCATCATGGTTTTAATTTACATTTCTCCAATGATTAGTGCCGTTGAGCATCTTTTCATATGTCTATTGACCATCTGTGTGTATTCTTTAAGAAGTTTTATAGTTTTTCATTTAAAGTTATGTATGTGAATTTAGGTGAAGATCCAAAATGTTTTTATATTTGCATATATTTATCAAATTCTTGTAGCAATGGTTATTGAAAACAATCTCATTTATTGATGGGGCATCTACCCATTTTTAAAAATGAGATTGGTTGTTTTTTGATGTTGAATTTTATAAGTTTTTAATGAAAATTTTAAGTATTAACTCCTTATCACATGTATTGGCAAATAAGTTCTCCCATTGAGTGATATGTCTTTTCATTTGTTTGATGGTTTGTTTTACTGTGCAAAAACTTTTTAGTTTGATGTCATCCCATTTGTTAGTTTTTTCTTTTCCCTCCCTTGCTTGAGGAGATATATCAGAAAAAATATTGCTGTAAGAAATGTCTGAGATTTTACTACCTATGTTTTCTTCTAGTATTTTTATGGTTTCAGGTCTAATGTTTAAGTCTTTCATCTATTTTGAGTTGAGTTTATGCTTGTATACAATGTAAACAGGTGGTCTACTTTCATTTTTTGCATGCATCTATCCAATATTCTCAACCACATTGTTTGAAAAGACTGTCTTTACCCCATTGTTTGCTTTTGTCTTCTCTGTTGAATATTAATTGACCAGAAAGTTATGGGTTTATTTCTGCATTCTCTGTTCTGTTTCATTGATCTATAGGTCAGTTTTTATGACAGTACCACGCTGTTTTGATTACTATGGACTTGTAATATAGTTTGATATCAGGTAGCATGATTCCTCCAACTTTGCTTTTCTTTCTCAAGATTGCTGAAGCTATTCCATTCTTTTGTGGGTCCATGTATGTTTTTGGAATATTTTTTCTAGCTCTGTGAAATATGCTGTTGGTATATTGATAGCAATTGTGTTGTATGTATAGATTGTTTTTGAGTAGTATGGACATTTTAATGATGTTAATGCTTCCTATCCATGAACATGGTGTATGCTGCCATTTGTTTGTATCTTCAAATTCTTCCTTCAGTGTCTTATAATTTTCTGAATGCTGGTATTTTACACCCTGGGTTAAATGTATTCCTAGATATTATGTATATATTTGAAGCACTTGTGAATGGAATTGTTTTCTTGGTTCCCTTTTCTGATAGTTCATTATTGGTGTATAAACATGCAAGTGATTTCTGGATATTTATTTTGTATCCTGATACTTTACTAAATTTATTTATCAGTTCTAATAACTTTTTGGTGGAATCTTTAGGGTTCTCTATATATGGTATCATGTCATCTACCATATATACCATAATGATGGTTTTACTACTTCCTTTCCAATCTGAATGCATTTTATTTCTTCTTCTCTGATTGCTGGTGCTAGGACTTCCAGTAAAATGTTAAATAAGAATCAGCATTAAATAAGACAGTGAGTGGACATCACTGTCTTTCTCCCAGTCTTAAAGGAAACACTTGTAGATTTTGCCCATTGAATATGACACTGGCAGTAAGTTTTTTAATATATGGCCTTTATCATGTTTAGGTATGTTCCCTCTATTCCCACTTTGCTGAGAGTTTTTATGATAAATTGGTGGTGGATTTTATCAAACGCTTTTTCTGTATCTATCTATGGTCATGTGGTTTTTACGCTTCATTTTGTTTATGTGGTGTATCATGTTTATTGATTTGCAGATACTGTACTGACCTTGCATTCCTGGAATAAATCCCACTTGATCATGGTGATGATACTTTTGCTATATTGCTGAATTTGGTTTGCTAATATTATGTTGAAGATTATAGTATTTATGTTTATCATGGATATTGATCTGTAATTTTCTATCTTTATAGTGTCTTGTTTTGAAATTAATATAATATTGGACTTGTAAATGAGTTTGGAAGTGTTCCCTTCTCTTGAATTTTTTGGGAATAGTTTTCAAAGGTTAGGTATTAGTTTTTTGAATGTTTGGTAAAAGAAATGGATAGAAAACAAGAAGCCATCTGGTCCAGGACTTCTGTTTGTTGGGATTTTTTTGATAACTGCTTCAATTTCACCAATTGTAACATATCTATTAAGATTCTCTGATTTTTTTCTGATTCTGTTTTGGAAGATTGATGGTGGATGCACATCAATTTGCATTCATTTTGTCCACATTACCCAATTTTGTTGGTATCTACTTGTTCATCATATTTTTCTACAATCTTTTGGGGTTTTTTGGTCAGTTGTTACCTCTTCTTCTGAATTTATTTATTGGAGTCTTCTTTGTTTTTTCTTGATAAACCTGGTTAAAGTTTTATCAATCTTGTTTATCTTTTCAAACAATCAGCTATTGGTTTCGTTAATATTTTGTATTGTTTCTTTAGACTCTATCTTGTTTATTTATTTTCTGATCTTTATTATTTACTTCCTCCTACTCACTTGTTCTTCAAGTTTCTTTAAGTGTTAAGTTAGATTTTTTGAGATTTTTCTTGTTCTCTAAGATATGCTCATAAGCTATGAATTTTCCCTCTTATAACTGCTTTTGCTGTGTTCTGTGGATTTTGGGTGGTTGTATTCTCCTTTGTTTCAAGGTATCTTTTGATTTCTCCCTTGATCTTGTTAATCCACTCATTGTTTAATAACATGTTATTTAGCCTCCGTGTCTTTGTGTGTTTTTCAATTTTTGTCTTGTGGTTGATTTTTAGTTTCATACTATTGTGGTCAGAGAAGATGCTTGATAAGATTTTAATCTTAAATTTATTGCGACTTGTTTTGTGGTGTAATGTGGTCCATTCTAGAAAACGTTCTATGTGCACTTGAATGTATATTCTGCTGCTTTGGGGTAAAATGCTCTGTAGATGTCAATTAGATCTATATGGCCTTGTGTGTCATTTAATCTTTCCATTTCTTTGTCGATTTTCTGTCTGCAAGATTTATCCTTTGATGTCAATGGGGTGTTAATATCTCCTATTAAGACTGTATTATTATTAAAATCTCTTTTTTAAATCCATAAAGATTTACTTTATGGATTTAGGTGCTGTTATGTTGGGTTCACAAATGTTTACAGGGGTTGTATCCTGTTGTTGGAGTGGTTCTTTTTTCTTTATGAAGTTTCTTTCTTTGTGACTTATTATAGCCTTTATTTTCAATTCTATTTTGTCAGATATAAGCATTGCTACCCCAGCTTTTTTTAAATTTCCATTTGCATGGAATATCTTTTTCCATCCCTTTTCCTTTTAGTCTCTGCATATCTCTAGTTCTGAGGTAGGTCTTTTGTAGACAGCATATCTATTTCTCTATCTATCTATCTATCTATCTATCTATCTATCAAATCTTGTTTTCTATCCATCACCTACCCTGAGTTTTGATTGGAGCATTTAAACCACTTATATTTAAAGTGATTTTTGATAGGCATGCAATTCTTGTCATTTTATTCTTTAAACTATCTTCCTCTCTTCTCCTCCTTTCTCCTCTTCCTCCTTCTTCTCTTCTTCTAGCACTCCCTTTAACATTTTTTATAATACTGGTTTGATGGTAAGAAACTCCTTTAGCTTTTTCTTGTCTAGGAAGCTCTTTATTTCTCCTTCAAATTTCAATGCTATCTTTACTGAGTAAAGTAGTTTTGGTTGTAGGTCCTGGCTCTTCATCACTTTGAATAGTTCATGGCAATCCTTTCTCTCTTTTTTTTTTTCTTGGAAGATTTTATTTATTTATTTTTAGAGAGAGAGAAAGTGAGAGAGAAAGAGAGAGAGAGAAACATCAATGTGCAAGAGAAATATCAAGTGGTTGCCTTCTGCACACCTCCAACAGGGGACAGGGCCTGCAACACAGGCATGTGCCCTGACTGGGATTCAAGCAGGTGACCTTTCAGTTTGTAAGATGATGCCTAATCCCCTGAGCCACACAGTCAGGGCTCTGCCAATCTTTTCTTGCCTGAAATATTTCTGTTAAAAAATTAGCTGACAGTTTTATGGGAGCTGTCTTGAAGGTAAGTCTTTCTCTTGCAACTTTTAATATTCTCTCTTTGTCTTTAACTTTTGACATTTTAATTATGAGGTGCCCTGGTGTGGGTCTGTTTAGTTCATCATGTTTGGGAGTCTCTGAGGTTCTGGGTCTTGTATGTCTTTTTCCTTCACCAGGTTAGGGAAGTTTTTAGTCCCTTCCTAAAAGGGAAGGGGACCTCATTTTTAAAGATCCTTTTATATTTTTGCTGCTCTTATCGGGTGTTTTTTTCTACCTTGTCTTCCAAATCTCTGATTCGATACTCTGCTTCATCCAAACTACTGTTTATTTCTTCCTGTGTATTCCTCATTTCAGATAATGTATTGTTCATTTTTCACCAGCCCCTTTTTTATGGCTTCCTTTTTTCATTTTGATGAGTATCCTTGTAACCATTACTTTGAATTCTATATCTGACAAATTGCTTGCTTCCATTTCATTTAGCTCTTTTTCTGGAGATTTCTTCTGTTCTTTCAAGGCTTGTTTCTCTGTTTCCCCATTTTGGCCAACTCTTTGTGTTTGTCTCTAAGTATTAAATCAATCTGTTGTGAATTCCAGTCTTTGTGGAGTGGCCTCATGTAGTAGGTGTCCTGTGGGATTCAGTGGCGTGGACTTCTTGATCATATGAGCTGCATGCTCCAGAAATGTCTCTTGCATGGGTTATGTGGGCCCTTCTTTTGTAATTGAATCTTGATTCCCATTGGCCTATTTTATGCATGGGATCAACCCTCAGACTGGTTGACTGTGAGATTCAACCCTAATTACAACATACAAGTGTTCAGGGGCTCCACCCACAGAGCCCCCTGCCTGCCTTGGATGAGAATAAGTCTGCCAAGACTTGATCTACTTGGGGAGGAAAGGTGGCCAATCTCTCAAAGGAGAAGGACCAGGGACCTGTTCCTCAATGGGCTTTTATTATTGGGTTTAATTTGCATAGTAACACAGGATGTATATATAAAGCTCATCAATCATTGTCAGGAAGAAATGATTGAACAATAGACAACATTCAAGGAACTCTGAGGGCTTATTCTGAGTCAGGGTCAGATAGTTAAAGCACCATAAAACTTTGGGGAACAAACTCACTTCATGCTTGGACCCTTATCATTTAAATTGAGGGTGTTAGCAAAGTAGGTTTCATAGGATTTTATGCATTTCTTCTTAGGCCTGATGCCCTCAGGGAGCCCACCCTTTTAAGAACAGGGCTGCAATGAGCTCCGACATTGTTTCAGGCTTAAGGCAGGTGGGGAAGTAAGGCAGCCAAGAGATTAGGAGACATCTTGCAGACAGAATGAGGAGTAAGGCTACATCAAAGCTGGAAGGTGAGGGCCCATCCTCCTCTTTTTCTATAGCCCTACAAATCCTTCTGCTGAAGCCTGGGGTGAGTGGCTGCGAACAAAATTTTGTGCATTGGTCCTTTAAGAGGGTGCCTGCATCTCTAGCTGACTCCTGTCTCTCTGTGGTGGACAGAGCCCCCACAGCATTTCACAGCCAGATGTTATGTGGGCACCTCTGCTTGGCTCTGGTGCTCTGCCCTGGGGAGCCTGGCTTGGGGTTTAGACACCACCCTTCTTAGGGGGATCCACCCTGCCACAGAGGTATCCCTCTGCAACTTCAGCCACTGCCCTGGGAGCAGGACCAGCTCTATCACATCTCCACCCTTTCTGCCAGTCTCCACATGGTTTCTTCAGTAAACCCTCGGTTATAAGACTTTTCTTCAGCTGGTCTCCAGTTGGTTAGTCAGGATGACTGTTGCATAATCTGGTTGCAATTCCAGTTTGGTTCTGGAAGAAAGTCGGTGTAGCTTCCACTTACTCTGCTGCCATCACAGATACTTCCATGGACTCCGTTTGTTTCATCTTTTAAGTCTATTTTATTTGACATTTTCTTCTCCACTTCTTTTTTCCAATGACATTGAATAATTGAGAAAAAACATTAATTTTTATGTTCAGTGACCCTTATTCTGGATTTGTCTCATGTTCTTTAACTTGTTTTTCTATGTCTTATATTTCCTATGAACTTGAAACTGGAACTAAGAACTTAATTAAAATCAACTTAAACATTTTTGGCAAAATGTATTCCTGGTGATGTCATATACTTCATAATTCGTATTACCAAGACACACATAGTGTCTGATTACTCTGTTGTTAACGTGTATTAGTGGGTTCAGGCGATCTTTGATCTCCTTCCTTCCAGACTCTTCTTTCCCGAGATGACTTGATTAGCCAACTTGGGAATCACTAGCCACCTAGATCCACTATATTTACATTAGAATCACATTTCTACCCTCCAACTCTTAATTTATGTCATTGCTAAAATGAGAAATGATCCTCAAATCCTTTCTGGCTCTGACTGAATCAACAAAATTAAAAAAAAACATCTGCGTTGTATTACATTACCTTAGTCAGTTATATCTATACATTGTCAAGTATCCTTGGCTACTCATATATCTCTCTCTGTTCTATAGTTATGCTTTGTAAGTCTCTGGCTTTTAAAAAAGTACTCATTGTCATGCTGATAATTTATAATTTATTTCTTTATTTGATTAATACAAAGAGCTACAGTGAAAAAAATCAAAACAATTTAAATGACCATTTAGGACTGGAATTACTATTTTGATTTCGTTGGCTTAGTATTCAATTCTTGAATCACAGAAAACTTTCTTTTTATATTATGCAGCTCAAGTCAGTTCCTATATATTAGATTATATCAACCTGATTAAATTTTCTTTTATGTTTCTCAACTGGCAGTCATTTCCATGGGCTAAATAACGACCTTCGAATTATCTTCTTATTTGATTAGGACATGCTGTATTTTTTTAACCTTTTTCTCTCTCTCTTCTAAATCAAGATTTAGTCATGTTAATTAGAACTGGTAGACCCTACAGCCAAATTTTAAATCAAACCAATGGTCTCATTTTTTGAAATAGCAGTGGGCATTTGCATGGGGAAATCTTCCTTTATTACCATTTACTATGGTGGAAGCAAGCAGAGCAATTACTATTGCAGAGTAATTTAATACTGTTTTATTAACATGGTCTTTCATCGTGGAAGGAGTGCTGGGATTCATGAGGATGTCCATTTTCTGTGAAATATTATCCTATTTAAATAGATTAATTCATGGTCTACAGTTATAAAAACATAAAAGAATAAAGATGAACTAAAATCTGAATAGTTGATAAAATGTAAAAATCAATTAACTTGCATCCTTTAAAAAATTATTATGTGTACTATTACCTTTGATAATTAGATGTACTTTTTCTAGTTCTTACCTGAGCTATTGTTCTTTTTTATGTCAGATACTTGACGTGTTGGAGTAGAGGAGAGGAATTAAAACTTGATTAATGGTCCCCAATAATTTAGAATTTAAATCATTCAGGTAATATAAATTGTATAAGTGGATACTTGTTTTTAAGTAGTGGATAGCTCTTTTAGCAGACATTATTTGTTTTTTAAATTACAGTTTACTTTTTCTGCCCAGTTTTCTGACATAATGGTATTGTGTGTATTTTAGAGAATTTAAATGAAATAAAAAAATTTATGTAATGCTTTCTGTGTAAAAGCACCATAGAAACATAAACTTTTCTAATAATTCTTCTTTCTTTTAATGGCAACTATTATTTCTCCCAAAGGGAAGTGAAATTAAATCACAGAGAAATGAAAGGATTGTCTTTTAAAACCAGGTAGTCTTTAATTTGATTGAATATTCATTTTGTTCTTCATACCTGAGTCATCCTTCATTTTTCCAGATCACAGAATTTGTTATGTTGTTTTCTATACATATTTTGCATGCATTTGTATGCCTATATTTTCATTTATTTGAAATAAATTTGTTTCATGGCATTTAAGGCATTTTTTAGAAAGCCACATTTATTTATTTATTTTATTTTTAAATAAAATTTTATTCAGGTTCCATTTAACCATAATGTTTTTTTAAATACACAGATTAATTTTATTTTATTTTATTTTTGATTATTTTTTAAAAATGTATGTAGTTATTTTTCAAGTACAGCTTTCTGTCTATTACTCACCATAATGTTTTTAATCCTAAGACATGCTGTATTTTTTTAACCTTTGATTTTTTGGTCTCATTGGTTTGATTTAAAGAACTATACTAATTCCCCAGCCTCTGAGTTCCCCACATTAGAAAGAGGTAGATGTGAACTTCAGTTTGAGAGGGCCATTTTACTACTTTCCTGGCCACATGCAGTGATTGTCATTGCATAGGGTAGAGGCTTGGCTCTGAGGACTATGACCAGTTCCACCATGACCTGCCCTCCATTACCACCTGGGCGTGTAGGCTTGTTTCCTTCCCCTCCACCAAGGAATCCTCTCTCTCCCTGACCACGGTGGAGATGGGTGTCAGGAAACCTTGTTTTAGATCAGGAGAGCTTCTCCTCCAGAGCCCCCTGGTGTCTTCAAGACCCTTAAACTGTACTTTAGATTTCAGATCACCAGTGATGGGTTCTTTTCATGGGCACTATGATATTGCGATTCATAATAAGAAATGTATATTTTGTCATTGTTCCCATTTCTGGCAGAGGCTCCTGAAAGCCTTGGAATTTCCAAGTGGTGAGAGCATCAGAGGTCTTTTGTTATGTTAATGAGGTGATGTTTGGACTGCCCCAAGGACTGGAAGGTCAGCAGGTTGCTGGGTGAGCCAACCCTGTAATTAGAGGTTTGGAATGGTTAGAGGCAGGCATCCCACCAAACTCAGTGGAGGGCTGGATACTGAGTTCAGTTACCAATGGCCAATCATTTAATCAATCAAGCCTATGTAATGAAGGCTCTAGATATGCCAAAGGATGGGGTCTGGAGCGTTTGTGGGCTGGTGAGCTTGCGGAGGTTTGGAGAGTGGTGCTCCTGGAGACTGCATGGGAGCTCCTGGCCCTGTCCTTATCCTTTGCTCTACGTATCTCTTCAGTATGGCTGTTTCTGAGTTTTATCATAAACCGGTGACCTGGTGAGTCAATGGGTTTCCTGAGTTCTGTGATCCACTCTAGCAAGTTAACTGAATCCAAAGAGAGGGTTTGGGGAACCTCTGATTTATAGCCACATAGGCCAGAAGTATAGGTAGCAGCCTAAATCTGTGAGTGGCATCCTGAGTTGGAGGGAGCTGCAGGAACCTCCCATCGGTAGCCAGTCGGTCCACAGCACAGGTAGTAACATGGGCTCGTGATTGGCTTAGGAAGTGGAGGATGATCTTGCGGGACTGAGCCCTTTCCGTGTGGAATCTGATACTCTCTCTGGGTAGTTACGTGTCGGAATTGAGTAAAATTGTAGGACATCCTGCTGGCATCCTGGACGATTGCTTGGTGGTAGGTGGGGAAATTGCCCTCCTCATATATTGGAATTTGACCAAGAACCCCGTTAGGTACCATGAAAAGCCTCCCAAGACATGTTCATCTTTTTCACAAACTTAGTAAAAAGGGTACTTTTTCCTCAGAGGTTGGTTGGTGTCTGAAGTACACTCCTGCTGTACATGAGCAGAGTGAAGACCTTTTTTCACTTTTCAGCAGATTTAAAGCCATGCTGCCGGGTCACGACATCTACATGTTGTTGGCCAGACAAGGAACAAACCCAAGTGGAAAGGACTGGAACAAATCCAGTCCTTTCATTCAGCAGCCGGTTCTGAGCATCCTCCAAACTGCAGAGTAGACATGATTATCTTCTCCAAATCATTTTGCTCCAACTCACAATACATGTTGGGGAAAATTATGCTCACAAAGATCCCTGGCAATCTGGAAAGATGTTCCCATCGTGCGACATAATGCACTTGCTCCTGTCGATGAAATAGCATCCAGCCTGAGAAAAAGTCTTGTAAGAGTTTCCTTGAGCCAAGCTGATGACAGGTGTTGGAAAACAAAATCTCAACGAATTGAGAAAATGCACCAGAGACTAGCAGTTTTGCAGCTTATTTTGTACAGGAAAATCAAAGGAGATGTAAGGAGGTCACGTGAAATTCACAGAGGGTAGACTAGGGAGGGCGGAGAAAGTAACATGGGAAAATCTCTGAGACTGGATAAAAGGTGAAATGGAGACATGTAAATCCTTTTGCACTGGGGACACAGTGCAGTCAATACTTATAGCTCATAGAGATCGAATATGGGCAACAACATTGCAAGGTGGTCTGCACTCTTGTGCCAGGGCTTGTGCCTTCAAGATGTCTGGGAAAGGAAGATTATGCTGACATTTCAAAGGCTGTTATTTTAGATGCACAACAACCAGCGGCTATTTCAAAGGTGAAGACCAACCTTTGTCAAGGAACCTATAGGCCTAGGACATGACCACCCACCATCACCTGCTTTAAGTTAGGAATTTTTGTATTCAGACTACGCTGTGTGATTACTGTTGGCCTCTGAGTTTGTAAAGCCCACCACGTGGGCCTCCCCGAGGTGGTCAGGTTTGTGTGTGGCCCTTTTCCCATCCACACTCCAAACATGTTACACCGTTATTTATTTACTTTTTAAAAGCACATGTGGCTTGATATTAACTCATCAGGGTCATCATCAAATTCAATGCTGGTCATGTGGGGCCCACTTTCTCCTCTCGGGATGATGTAGGACCCACAGAATGTACTGGATCTAGAGCACAGTTTCCCAATCTTGACTTATCAGCATGTTGCATCAGACTATTTGTTGTGAGGGACTGTCCTATGCGATGCAGGGTGTTTAGCAACAGCTCAGTCTCTCTACTCACAAGATGCCAAGTACCATCTGGGTGCTCATCTGGGAAAAGGTAAGCAAGAGCGGGAGGTTGGTTCTGCATTTCCCAGACCATTAAGAGCTCTTCTCAAAACCAATTTAATAACGGCACTATTCCCTCCTCCCCCACCTGTCCTCCTTCAATGGGGACAACCAGAAATGTCTCCAGGCATTGGCAAGTATCTCACCGAGGGCTAGTTACACTGGTGAAGAACCACTGGTCTAGAATTGGGAAGGGGCCTAGTTTCAGTCCTAGTTTCCATGGCTGCTCCTGGTCTTTGTCTCTGACAGTGACTGTGGGAGGAACTCCATCCCACAGAGCCCTCCAGGCCACTGCAGATGACAAACAAGTTTTCCCGGACACAATCTTGTTGTTCCGGCTGGAAAGAGGGTGGCGATTCCCTCTAGTGGGAACTGCCCCAAGCCCTTCTCCCAAATGGCTTTTATTGGGAAGGTATGTGTAGGTGTGTACAGCATACATACATAGCTCATCAGTCAATGTCAAGAGGCTATAGTCATACAAAAACAGGTATTATCTACAGACAGCAATTGAAGGAACACAGAGATTTGTCATAGGCCAGGGTTTGTTAGTCATGCTGACACCAGATGGTCTTTAAGACGTGTTTCATGAGATAAGGAGTTTGCTCCTTCTGCTTGAACTTAAACATCCAATTTATATTGACAGAGCCATCCAAAGCAGAGCAGAGCAAGCTTCAAAGGATACAATGTATTTATCAGGCCTGATTCCAACAGGAACCCTAGGTGTTAGAGTCCGGTCATGTTTGCCACCTGCATTACCTGGTTTTCCAGGGAGACTTACTAGCCCCTTTCAGGGCTTGCTCTCATGGGGCTACAGTCTCGGAAACCACACAGAGCAGTCCTCAACAAACGACTGCCTGTCACTGTCTGCAGGCTTGTGCCTCCACTTCCCTTTCTCTGGGTCCTGCGGATGTTTGCCAAGGCTCCAAGCTGCAGTCCTCACTGCTCAGCCTCTTTAGGTTCACCTGCGATGAGCCTTCTTAGAGTTGTAAGCCCCGGAGGCGCTGTGTACATAGGGCAGTGGCCCTCGGTGACTCTGTCCTCCACTGTTCGGGGATCCAGTTTCTGAGTTCAGATTTTTTCGATCGTTCAATTTTTAGCTCTTCTCATCTTATAAAATTTTGTCCAATGCTCTTATCATATTAGCTTTGAGAACAGTTTCTGAATTGTCTGGGAAATGCAGAACCATACTTCCAGGACACAAAGCTCTGTTTTCTCAACAATACCCAGCAGAGGGAAAATGTAATTCACTAACCTTCCTTTCTTGCTTATTTTTTATTGGTGTTACTCTTCTCTACTACGTCTCCTTCCCTGTAGTCTTGCTCCTTTTCTTCTCAGCTCCCTGAATTACCCTTCTGTCTCTTCCCCAAGGAGAGCAGTTATGGGCACAGCAGATCTAGATATATGGGAAGTAAAGGGAACCTAATCTCTCCTACATCTCTGTGATTGACTCAGAGGAGGCAGAGACTGGGAGTTACGCTCTCTTTAATTTTTGTCCCCAGGAGGAAAGCAGTTGTAGGTGTTTGGATGGACACAGAAAAGGCACTTAGAGTAAAATGTAATGTATAAATGCAAGATTTACAATGCCGGTACAATGATCTTCTTTTTCTCCCCCTTTTTTGAGTTTATTTTTGTTTCGATTTTCAGCTAGTAGCAAACATTGCCTGAACCCTGAAATCAAGAACTTTGACGTGTCTCCTCAGGGAAGAGAGCAGGCTGGGGAGAGCCACTGACATTGTTAATCACAGTGAAGGCTGGGGAAGGACTGACATTCATCCATAAATTGGAATGGAAAAATTCCTGGCAGAGTTTCCAAGGCTGGAAAATCAGTAATTTTCCTTTTCCTCATCCACAAAAGGGCAGGAAGCTTTCCGGTCCTTGGATAGTACAGCGACCCTTTTCTCAGACACTTTCCAAATCTGACCATCTCCCAGCCACCCGTTCTGCACTGCTCTCCAACTCCCCCACCCCCCACCCAGGGGTGTTGAGGAGGACACTCAGACCTGCCTTCTGACTGCCCTCTCTGCTCCACGGTCACCGAGGGGTTTCTGCTTGCTGTCCGTGTGGACGGTTCAGGACTCACTTTCCCAAGAGCACGCCCTGGGGGAGAAAGTCAGTTCTCTAGGTTGGGTGAAAGCGGTTACAGGATCTGAGCCAGCCTCTGCCCCCGAACTTGGCGCACTTGTCTTACTTGGTGAGTGTCCAGCCCAAGGACTGTTGAATGGACTGCCTTGGGCTGTGATGTTTCCAAATTCTCGCTCTTTGTTCAGTTGATTAGAATCCCTCTTAGGTAGTAACCTGGAACACTTCACAGAGAAGTACCAGGTCGGTTTACCCTACTGTGGCCTCTGCCTCCAAATACTGGCATCTGGCTTAGTGGGAGCCTCTGACTTTCTCACTGCCCTGCCCAGTGCTGCAAGGTAACTGAAGGACAGTTTGATTTCTCTCCCTACGTACCATTCTTAGAGTGGTCCAGACTTGCGTTACTTGCTGCCGAACAGGCTGCCAACACTGTCATGTAGTAACGTAATTTGCATCCAAATTCATAAGCCAATAGTATCTCAGATGATGTTGTTGTTATATACAATAACATTTAAAAAATAGATTTTAATTGTTTAGAGCATTTATAGGTTCACAGCAAAATTGAGTAGAAGGTACGGAGATTCCCCATGTCTTATACCCACTTCCCCCAACCCCCCATAGCTTCTCCCATTACCAACAGCCCCTACCAGGGCGGTGCATTTGCTGCAAGTGATGCACCTACATCGACGCATCACTGTTACCCAGAGTTCATAGTTTACATCAGGGTGTAATAGTGCAGTAAGTTAACTCACACTATACTTAGATAAGCAAAGAAAATATGACTACCTAATATTTTTTAGCAAAACAGTACAGATATGTTGTAATAAAGGTAAAATGATGATATAATACACATCAGCAAACCTTTAAGAAAATTAAAGCTCCCCTTCTCCCTGGCTCCTGTACTCGGCCCCACTGCTTTGCTTTTACAGAATAGGTAAACTCTTATTCTCGCTTTTCGCTTTACCATTGCATGTAGTTCTTTATATTCTACTTCATATCATAGAGTGTGAATGGCAAATGTACAAGTTTGCAGCATAGACTCTGGAATCCAGCTGCTTAGAATTGAGCCCTGTGGTCCATTTTACTAGCTAAGCAGCCTGGAGAAGTTACTTTTTATGTGTACACCCCCACTTTCCTTTCTGTAAAGTGGGACAGTAATACAACAGTAGCAACCTTTTAATACCGTGAAGAGTAACTCATTTAATATACCTAAAATCTTAGAACAATGCCTGGTGCATAGGTAACTCCATAATAAATGTTTGCAATTATTATTATCTTAAGCCAATGATTCTGCATGGTTTTTAAACAGTACATAAATGATATACTGTTTTATGTGTATGTGTATCTTTTTGAAACTTTAGTTGGTTAATATTATGTTTGTAACCTAATATCCATCCATGTTGATATACATAACTTTCTTTATTGTACATTATTATGTGATTTTATCCCAATTTACTTATTCTTCTGTTGAGGGACATTTGGGTTATTCTCTGTTTCTATGAATATTTTTGTAGGTGCCGTCTTGTTCTCAGGAGCAAGGTTTTCCTTAAGGTTTATGTACAACAAAGAATTTCTGGGTCTTGCGTTTTATTTTAATTAAATAGTTGAATAAATTTCTTCACAATTCAGCCTTATAATCCCCATTCTTACCAAGAAGCCCATTGATTTCTCTATATAGTAGAGAAGTTTAAGCTTTCTGATTAAGGATAACTCAGTTCCTTTGGTTTAAATGGATGATTCCTATCTTAGAGTAGATGCTAAATTTTTATTTTTATTTTTTTAAAAAATATATATAATTTATTTTAGACAGAGGGGAAGGGAGGGAGAAAGAGGGAGAGAAACATCAGTGTGTGGTTAGCTCTCCTGAGCCCCCTACTGGGGGACCGGGCCTGCATCCCAGGCACGTGCCCTGACTGGGAATCGAACCAGCGACCCTTTGGTTCACAGGCTGGTGCTCAGTCCACTGAGCCACATCAACCACAGCAATGCTAAGTTTTTGTATTTCATCTCCTTCCCCTATTCCTTGGTAAGATGGTGTCTGGGTTTGTAGGATGGGCGGGGCTTAATGATCAGTAAGGGGAGGTAAGGGGCCAGATCTTCACTTTTCTATGGAACCTTGCTGAATGCCTGGCTTTCTCTCTGGTCTGCCATTCACAACAGAAGACTGTGGTCCTAATTGTTTTCATTAGTCTTCAAATGGCCACATATGGGAGCTGTTCTTTTTTTTTAGTCATTTAAATTTTATTTTATTTTTAATTTTTTTAAATTACAGTGGACATTTAGTATTATTTGGTATTAGTTTCAGGTGTACAGCATGGTTGTTAGACAATCATCTACTTTACAAAGCAGCCCCCCGATATTTCCAGTGCCCACCCGGTATCATACGTAGTTACTGCAGTATTACTAACTATATTTCCTATGCTGCCCTTCACATCCACATGGCTATTTTGTAATTACCCATCTATGCTGAAGCTGTTTCATCTTCATTGTAGGCCTCTCGTGTTTCCCCAGCACGTCCAGTAACTCGCAGTCCCCACTCACAGTCAAGACAAATGGAGACTTTCCAGCTTTTGCATGAACTGGAGAGACTGGGGGCCCGGGCGAGCTGCCTCCGGCTCATATAAACAACAGGCCTCACCCTGGCTGGTGTGGCTCAGTGGATTGAGCGTGGGGCTTTGAACCAAAGGGTCACCAGTTCAATTTCTAGTCAGGGCACATGCCTGGGTTGCAGGCCCGGTCCCTGGTGGAGGCCAAGTGAGAGGCAATCACACATTGATGTTTCCCTCCCTCTCTTTCTCTCTCCTTTCCCCTTTCTCTAAAAATAAATAAATAAAATCTTAAAAAAACAACAACAACAAGTCTCCTTCCATGAGGTAATACCACTTCTGCACTGGACTGGTGCTGGCCACACACACGTGGAGTCTTCTGGGCACCCCTCCCCCCACACATGAGCTAGACACAGGTTGGTGTAACATCACCTCTTTGACGTTCTCTTCTAATGGTCTGGATGCTTCTATTATGCTTCCTTTTGAGATTCTGTCTCAAGAGGGGGAAAGTGGGAAGGTTTATATTTGATTTCTCAACTTTGTCTTCCTCTCACTCGAGACATTCAAGTGGTCAAGGATTCCCCACACTCTCCCCTTTGGAAGGGACTTCCCCTACAGCCCGTCTTCATGATGGGCATTTGCTTTGTCCTCTTCCCTTTTCTGGAAATGGCTGGCTGGGTGCCGGGAGGGAGAAGCCCAGGGGCAAATCAGATGATGCCTTTATGAACAGAGATGAAAACTACACTTGAAAGCGAATTTGCTGCTGTTCTGGAGTAATTTTATGTGCTACCGCACTGTGTCAGAGCTTACCCAAGGCAATGGAAGGGTGGTGTCAGCAACCTCAGGTGGCAGGTCAAGGGACCCGGTGCACCACAGAGCCAGGGCTTGGGTCCTGTCATCTGTGTGGCCAGCTGAGTGGCAGAGTGGGTGTGCCTTTATGAGTTCCTCAGACTGGGCATGGGGACAGCTGGTGCGGATCGAGTTGGACCTCTGTTCTGATCTCTGTACAAATGATTTAGATGCCTCTCGGAAGACATTTCATATCTTTTGCCTCATAATAGTCGGTTTAAAGAATTGAAGGACAGGGGAGAAGTCAAGGTGAGCACTTCAGATGCTCATTACCTTGCTCATAAAAGGACCCTATAAACTTGCCAATATTATTACAGGCTAGTAGTTTAAGCCATCGCTGCATTCCAGGGGTGCCTGGGGTGAAGGGCTCTTTTCATTCCCTTTCTCTCATACCCTTATAAGGCTGTTCTCACAGAGCAATGATGACTTAATTCAGGTATGGCGAATGAGCAGGGCATTCAAAGTATTCCACGGCATAAGCAATTTCACTGGAAGAACAGAAAGCTTATTTAGGAAGCTCTTTGGTTTTTGTGAAAATCCTCTCTTTAGACATTAGTTATGGGAGGAAGAATTAGAAACTAATGTTCAGGAGTGAAAGAACCGAGTTACTTGCAGAAAAGGTGCAGGTTAATTAAAGAGTCAACATTTTTACCCAAGTGCAGGATAATGTTCCTAGCCAGGAACCATTTCATAGATCGGGCTTAACAATTTGGTGACAAGGCATCTTGGGGTTTTACCAGTGATGAGATAACCGAAGAGGGAAAATAAAGTTGGCTAGGAAAGGAAGACAACAAAGGCTATCTTGGGAAGACATTGTAATGCATTCTCCTTCTCCAGTAATTTCCAGAAACGGGCAGATGCGGGTGGTAGTCCAAGGTCTTATAAAAGTTCATGTAAATATATATGTAAATATGTGGGACATAAAAAGATACAGCTGAAATAGATTTCAAATAATTTTAAAAGGGCAGGAAGAGGACAGAGGAGAAAAATACAATCAAGAACAAAAAGAAAAATAACAGAGGATCTAAGACCAAACATCACTCACACATACACACACACACACACACGCACTTGTGCACACGCATGCACACATGGTGTGGTTTCCTGTGTTCATCTGGCAGGTAGTTTTGGTCCTGTTTCTTAACCATATAGTATTCCATCTCCTTATCTATAAAGCCAAGTTTGTGTTGCTGGCTGTTTATGAACTGAGGGGCTAGGAATGTTAATAGAATCTTACATTGGTCCTGAATATCAACCTTCCAAAGTGCAGAGCTGTGCTCCCTTTCCCATATCAGACCATGAAAACTGACTCTGTGAAAGAGTGGATAAGGCTGCATTTTCTTTCTCCGGCACTCTCGCTCTTCACCCATGACATTCGGCTCTGATACTGCAGTTCCTCTCCTTAGCCTTAACTCTTCCGATGTCTAAAAATGAAATTGGACTTTGGACTGGGACTGAGGTATATTCCATTAGTTGGTGTTGACAGAATTTCGATTATATTGAGACTAGAGAGATTAGCAGTGAACCTGGGAGAATGCAGCCCAGAAAGAGCAAGAAGAATGTGCTGGAGTCTAAGACAGTAAAGCCTTCCCTGGAATACAAAATGTGCAGAAGCAAGATAGGACCCAGGAGCAATATTGTGCAGAATAACACAATTCTCTGGTGAGAAGTCCAAATCCAAATTAGCATCAGTAGGACTAAGAGAAATGACCTTTAAAAAGCAGAGGTTGCTCGCAATTTCCCATTGTTTCGCTGTGAGTTCCCTGCTGGTCCATTATCAGTTTTCTTTTCCTGGGTCTGGTGGGTTCAGGGCTGGTGGTTTCTGGCAGACACTTCTTTTCCCTGCAATGGCACTAAAGGGTTACAGTTATTAGCAGCAGACTCTTTCTGGGGGAGAGCTACATAATTTTCAAGGGGACCTGAAATAATTTAGTTGAGCAAAACACCACTGTGATCGGCCAGCACAGAAAAGGGGCTGCTGAGCCGGCAATAATTCATCTGCCTCCTTTAACAGCCACCACTTAAATTGCATTTGAGCACTGAAAACAAATATACTTTCATTATATGTCTAAAATCTTTAATATGGCTTCAGAGTTCCCGAGGAAAATACCGCATTGCAGCAATCCGGGTTTTGCAGACACTTTCTGTTGGCCTGTGGCGGGCAGAGGAGGAGGGTGCAAAGACACCCTGTTTTCAGCTCAAGTCAGCAGATCCCTGGGCTCCAGAATATAATGAGAAAAGCATCTTCAGCTAGCTTGGGAGCAAAGAGACCGGGGAGGGAAGGCTAGGTACACAGGTACTAATTAGATCAGGTCTGATTATCCTCATTTACTCATTTAAAAATTACTGGGTGTTTACCAGGCAATACATTTTCTTCAAGTAGACTTTTTGTTGTTGTTGTTTCTGGAGAGTTTATGAAACAGATCCAAGAGGCCATTCCCATAGGCTCTGCTTAATCACAGCAGATGGACATTTCATGTCTTGGCCGTTAGTGGACTGGCCAGAGAAAGGCTCGCTGCAAGCTAAGCAAAATTTGGTGAAACATTTATGGGAAAATGATGTTTACGCATGCATTCTCCATGTGGCTATTGGGTATTCTCACCATATTCCAGACACAGGAAACACAGAAACACGAGACCCAAACTGTCCACTGCAGCAGGGGCTGCTCTGTCCTCACCAAGCTGCAGTTCCCCTGGGTGTCCCCAAGTCCCCACAGACTGTCATTTCCCTTTGTTCCCCAGAGCCCCGGGCCAGCTCTGGAGCTGGGTCTGTGCCATAGTCTAGCCAGTGCTGCTGATTCATGCCTCTTGTCTTTAAATTTTTCCTGCTAAATTCCATTTGCAGAGGCGCAGAGCACACACAAGAAACACACAACGCTCTTCCTAAAACTGATGGTAATTTAGGTGCTATTATTATCCTCTTTTTGCAAAAGGAGAGCATGAAGAAAACAGGCTTTGCCAAAGGACGTTCAGCTAGGGAGATTTTTGACTTGGGTCTTTGGATACCCACCAGAGCCCTTGACCACTGTGCCTCCAGTCCCCAGGCGGTCTAATGATAGCTAGCTCCCTTAGGTGTGGGGACAGCAGGACCAAAACTGGTGGATCCTAAAAACACATCAGTGGCTCATTAGAGATGGTTTATTTTACTCCCTGACCTTCCTTATGAAAGAACGCCTTCAGTCTAATCTTGGCAGTGACTTAGCTCACAGGGTGTGTTTCCACTAAAGAGCTCGTCCGCCCCACATTCGCCTTCTCTTTCCTTCTTCCCTGCAGTGACTAGTGTTCTCTGACGCCCCAGCTGGGGCGTTGTCTATTTCCAGCAGTTCTGAAGGCTCCCTTCTGAAACGCAGCCATCTAAAATTCCGCTTTTGCAACCCAGTGCATCTGTCCTTTAATAGTATGAAAAAAATCTCCCGTAAGAGACTAGTGTTTCTTCACAACAACACGCATTTTCTAAAAATCATGCCTTGAGTTTACACAGAGATGCCTCGGCTATTACTCCAAGAGTAGGTTTGTCTTCGGGAAATTGTTTTTCAGCGTAAAGCAGTTTGAAAGAGACTTTGGGTGAGCTTTTGTTCTTGTCTGTTTAACAGCTTCGGGTTTAGAGAAGCCTGTGTGAGTTCACCTTTTGCATTTGAGTCCAAAGCTGAATTCATTAAAGCTCTCTCTTGAGCCTGCTGTGCATTTCAGTGCTCCTAGGAGGACGCTCCAGGCTCACTTAACCGGTTTGAAATCTCATGGCCTCCGGCTCTGCCATCTTTATTTGGAGGAGGATGGGAGTCTGGGGAATTACTTCAAAAGCTGTAACCACTTTCCCCCTTTCCTCTCCAAATTCTGTTGTTCAGCATTCGTTCCACACCATTTGCAATAATTTAAGAACCATTTCAGAGGACTTAGGTCAACAGCAGTTAGAATTAATATCACTCTATCACCTTCTCTATTTTTTCTTGCTTGTACCAATGTAATCCATGTGTACGTAATTTGGGCCTTGAAAATTTGGGGGGTGAAAAAAACACTGCAGACCTTCCCTCCAGCCCTGATGGAATCTGTGTTATTTGTTTCTGTCTGTGGTTTTGTGAGTGTGTGTGTGTGTGGGGGGGGGTGGAGTGGGAGGAGGAGAGGGAGAGAGAATGTAGAAAACAGACTGAGGGTGGACTTTGATCTCTGACAGGCAGATGTGAAGAGGGAGTGTGTATTCTCTGTAGAAGGGGGCTTGGGAGGCAGGAAACAGGATGCATCCAGGGAGGGTGATGCTCCTGCTTTCCATCCTGCTCCAGAAGCACTTCTCCCCCCAGATTAAATCACGGGCTCTGCATCTATCCTGCCTGCCCCACGAAGCAGAGTGGGACCCACTGAGCTTCAGCTCTACCCTGAGCAGGTTTAGAGAGGGGCTTCTGGTACTGAAAGCTCTTATTGCTTTTGGATGTAAAACCAGGACTAGTCAGAGTTCAGCTATGTTAGTCACGCTCAGAAGGCGGTGGCCTAGGAAGTGACGGGCACTGCAGTCCTGGGGCTGAAGTGTGGGGGGGTCTTGGCGGCAGGTGGCTGCAGATGCCAAATATGGCTCTGAAGCCCTTTCTGGGCTCCAACCCCAGTTCTGGGCTGTCGGAAATGGTGGGAGTTTGATTGCTTAACTCTTCAGCCTCAGAATCCTCATTTATAAGGTAGTAACAACCATGAGACTTAGTTCCTGGGCTTTTACAAAGGATTAGTGAAGCAATCAATTTAAAGTACTTGGCCCAGGGACTGGTGCAGAGTATGTAATCAATACACGTTGAATAAAAATTGAATTATTATTTCTCTTCAGTGACTAGGTATGCCGGAGGCTAGCTAGCTTTCTCCAATCCTGCTTTCTTTTCCACCTGGGCACACAGCTACTGCATGTCCCAGCCTCCATTGTGTTAGGTGAGACCATTTACTGGGCTGTGCAAATTGGCTTGTGGGTGGAAGCAAGCACTCTCCTTCCAAACCTGGCCCATAAAAGTCTCACATGCAGTCTCCATGATCTCTTTCTTCCCTCTTCTGTCTTTATCTGCTGGACACCAAGACACAGCGGAAAGCCCAAAGCACCCAAGAAGAGTGGGGTGCAGTGTGGGAAGGAGGCTGAGTCCCTGGATGACTGTCTGGAGACAAGCACCCCTTCCTTTCTACCTCCATCACCATTTGAACTTGAGTGAGAAATAAATCTGTGGGAAGCTGCTGAGATTTCTCAGTGGCTGAATGTGTCGTTCAGTGACTACTGAGTTTTACCTTATAATGTAGGACCTCCTGTGTGGGTCAGAGGACATGGTATCATCTGGAAATCCATGTATAACAAAGTTCTTACTTTAATTTTGAGACAATGCTGCTTATGAATTAATAAATCAATAAATGACCATGTGGCACAGTGAAAGAAAGAAAAATGATGTGCTATCAGACAGAAAGGATCAGAATCAGGGTTGATCTGGGATGAAGACAGAGACACTTACATAAGCCACATTAGGAGCCTTTAAAAAACATTGGTTCTTCAGTGAGTCACGCTGGTTGCTGGTGGGACCAGTGTGTGCTATGCAGCTAATGCTCTGAGGGGCCATTCCTCCTCCTGGAGTGTGTGAGTCAGTCTCTTTCTAGAATTGAAGGCAACAGCAAAAGATATCAGCTGCCCCCGACCCCCACCCTTTAAATGACATCTTGATGCAATTCCTCTTGTGAACCGGATCCAGCAAAACTAAAGAAAGTCACACACCCCTGCCCCTCCCCCCTCACCACCACTGTCTTCACAATGATGGAGCTAATATTTTGCCTGATTCGCCTAAGACTTGCCATATTTTAGAACCACATGACCCTGGCTGGTGTGGCTTAATGGAGTGAGTGCTGGCCAGCGAACCAAAGGGTCACCAGTTTGATTCCCAGTCAGGGCACATGCCTTGGTTGTGGGCCAGGTTTCCCAGTATGGGGTGTGTGAGAAGCAACCACACATTGATGTTTCTCTCTCTCTCTTTCTCCCTCCCTTACCCTCTGCCTAAAAATAAGTAAATAAATAAATAAATAAATAAATAAAATATTTAAGAAAACCATATGAATAGATTATTATAAAACATATTAAGGAAGAAAGAAGCTAAATTAGCATATGGAAGACTTGGCCTCCAGGGGCACTATATCGACATGCTTCTTGCCCTGGTTCAAGGAATTACTCTGCCCCATTCACCTTGGCCTTCCAGGCTCCATGCACGAGGCCAAATGAAACTCAGAGCACCAACATTTCCAGACAAAAAACTGGACGCGTTTGGAAAAGACAGGGTTTTGGAAGTAGAAAGAGAGAAGAAGTCGAATCCCTTAAACAGAGCCGGAACATGCGGTGTGAAAAGGGTGCTGGGAAACCAGCAGCTCGTCTTCCTGCCGTTGTCAGAGCCCCTGAGCGCTGGTGAGGGGTTTGAATAGGCACTCGGAGGCTCCTCTCCCCAGCACTCTCAGGCCATTTATGTAACTCAAGAGTTTTCAGACTCCAAAGTGCCTGATTTCTATATTGTTGCCAGCATGACTCAAGCTCTTCACTGACTTTAATGGGCATTTTAAGCACCTTAATTTATTTCCAACCATCAAAATTGTTTTCGAACCTCTTGTTTTGTTCAGCGATTACTCCCCCACTTCAAATTTGCTTCAGACTGAAGGGTAGTGAAGGAACACGGGTTAACTTGAGTCTGACGCTCTGAGGGAGCGAGTCTGAGCTGTGGTTATGAAGGAGTCATTTGTGGCTGAGATGAGAATACTCTGGTTTATACGTCTGGAATTTGGAAAGGTGGAGAGGTCTCTGTGTTAGTGGTCAAACTTAGCAATCACTTCTGAAATCAAGCCCATGGAGTCTTGAAATGGCAAATTAGACCCAATGCACACATTTTAGCCTTGAAGAGGTAAGTTTTTGGCCGAGTCTACAGAGCTCTCTGTAAATTAACTCTGATTTTTGTACTCAGGTTTTCTCTCATATTTTCTTGCCTAAATTTCTTGACTGCTTCATCTCTTCATTCACTTATCCATCCACCCATTTACTTAGTAACTTTATTTGTTTATCCTCACCACAGGACGTGTTTATGGATGAGAGGGAGGGAGAGGAAGGGAGAGAGCATGCCTCATGGACTGATTGCTTCCCACATGCCCACCCCAGCCCAGGATCAAACATACAACTTTTTGGTGCTTGACACAATACTCCAATTCATGGCGCCACCCAGCCAGGGCTGCTTAGTGACTTCACTGAGCTCCTGTTGCGAGCCAGGCACTGCCTAGGTGCCGGCTGTCTTGGGAATGCTGCAGTATAGCCGGCAGATTCTCGCACCTCTGTCCAGTGTGCAATCCTTCCATGCTTTTCTTTCGTGCTTCAGCGCCTTTCTTGTCTTACTTCTGTATTGTCCCCTGTAAGACTTGTGCCCTGGTATCAGATTGGCAGTTTCTTTCTAGTTCCCACAACTGACATTTATAATTGTCTGACATTTATAATGGCCGCATCCCATTCCACCAAATGCCATTTGTTTAGAGTGTTTCAGCTCAACTACTGGAGGTGGGGGTGGGGACATTGGGAAAGGTGCAGGTGCTAGACCCTAATTTCCCTATTTGTGGTGGGCACCAGGGGACCTGAAGATGACTAATGAGGTATCCCCATAAAATTTCAAAAATTATCACAATTGGAAAGAGCCTAGCAGGTTACCTCATCCCATTTCCTGGGACTCAGAAATCTTCTCTATTACACCTGTCCCAGATGAAGATCCAGCCTCTTCTTTAATGTCTCAGAGACGGAACATTCATTCAGCAACACACTCATGGGTTCCTTGAACTATGATAAAATTCTTCCATGTACTTGCACTGATATCTGCTTTTTAAAAATAACCTCAACACATTGGTCCTTGGGCAATCTCCCTGTGGAAACAGGAAGAATTTTTGCCATGTATTAATATGGATGTTTTCATTTGTAAATAACCCAAACCAAATCTTTTTTTTAAAGATCTTATTTATTTATTTTTAGAGAGAGTGGAAGGGAAGGAGAAAGAGAAAGAGAGAAACATTAATGTGTGGTTGCCTCTCACAACCCCCCACTGGGGACCGAGCCCGCAACCCAGGCAACATGCTCTGACCTGGAATTGAACCGGTGACACTTTGGTTTGCAGGCCCGCGCTCAATCCACTGAGCTACACCAGCCAGTGCCCAAACCAAATCTTAATGAGCCTAGGGGGGAAAAAACCACCATAAGAAGGATGCAGCATTTTCCCGTGGAATCCAAGGATAGACAAGCAGAAATGCATTAAGCATCAGGACTGATCTGGAATCAGAGACTTGGGAATATTGCTCCTTGCGCCTCTCATCTGTGCTATAACCTGTGCTTCTCTCTTTCCCTGTCCCATGATTCCTGGAGAGTGCAGTGCTGGCCCTAGCTGGACCAAGATCCACCCCGAACAAATCTGTGTTTGCTGACAGCATCACAGAGGAACCATGATCGTTCCCGCTGCCGTCATGTGGAGAAAGGGAAGGAAAAAGGGCCAATTTCTAGGAAAACAGCATGTGATGGGTAATTCTGTGTATTCTATACACACCATACAGTATTTGAATGCAGAAATATTTGCCAATGGTTTTCCTAAATCTTATCCCCACGCTATATGCTTCTAATTTCTCCATGCTTTTCTCAGATGACTCCGTTTCTATGAAGACACCTTCTCTATTTAGTTTTCTTTACTCTTTGAATTTTCATCTATAAAGTGTGGCTTTTAGAGTTCACCACAACAGATATATACAATCAATATAGAGTTAAGGAACTCAACAAGAGTTGGAGGTCTCCTAGCAGATCCTTTCCCTTAGAACTTACCACTCCACCTGACCTAGAAGTTTTCATTACTGGCAGGAGTTATGATCCCAAAGACATTTTTCTGTTTAGTGAATTCAAGATGAAAGACTGAATTAATGACATTGGCCAAGGACAATTTGAATCTAAGCAAAGTGAAATCCTATTAATAATAGAACTGGAAAAGTTTTCCCTGAGAACACTGGGCCATTACTTATCCCAAGCTTTTAGAGACATAGTGTCTCCTTCAGTAGTTAAAATTCATGAGCTACAAATGGTAAATACATACAGTAAATATTTTATATTTCTATACTATTTATTTCACAGATAGTGATTCTTAAATGGTACTTAAAAATACTTTATGTTTTGTAATCATTTTAAGTTTCATTATTTTCTAAAATAACAAAATCACCTTCAGCATGACAGTATTTAATTTAATTTAATTTAATAAATCCTTTATCAAGAACCATCTAAAGGCATTATAAAAATATTATGCCAGCTACTGGGATTGTGGAAGTAAATAAGGATTTTGAATTTCAAGAGCTCATAATCCAGTGATGCACACACAGAAATAGCAAGGAAAGGTGTGTCTTGGGTTTACCTAGGGCTGCTACAAAAATAAAACAAATAAAGGGCAATATGGGGGCATGGTGAGCTGTGTAGTGTTTTGGGGTTAGATAGACTGTTTCTTCAATCTTGTCTCTGTCATTTATTCTCTATGTTACCTTAACAGGTTAAATATCCTCTTTGCGTCTCACTTTCTTCCTTTATGCACAAGGAAGAATAATATTTATCTGACAGGGTTTATGTGAAAATTAAATAATATATAAAAGTATACAAAGTGCTCCCTGGCTGGTATAGTTCAGTGGATTGAGTGCAGGCAGGCCTGTGAACCAAAGGGTTGCCAGTTTGATTCCCAGTCAGGGCACATGCCTGGGTTGTAAGCCAGGTCTCCAGTAGGAGGCACTTGAGAGGCAACCACACATTGATGTTTCTCTCCCTCTTTCTCCTTTCCTTCCCTTCTCTCTAAAAATAAATAAATAAAATCTTAAAAGAAGTATACAAAGTCCTGTTCTGTTTTTTTATCCTACAAATATTTAGAAGCTTTTAATATGTTAGAGGATTTAAATAAAGGAGCCCCCGGTCACAACGCCATGTCATAAGTGACGCAACAAAAGACTACAGTGGAGTTTGGGCTTTTGAAAAAAAATTAGAAGCTATTGACAAGTTTCAAGCAAAATCCTACCCTTTCAAATTCCATTTCTGAGAAATAACTCTGGTCATAATATAATGAATGTATTTGAGGAGACAAACTGGAGGGCAAGGGACTCATCCATAGCTGTTGCAGAAGTCATCGGCAGAACAGCGCTAAGGAGGAGGGTCCAGGTTTGGGGTTGACTCAGCAGGGAACTTCTTGATGGACCAGCTGTAGAAAAGGAGAGAGGAGGAGAGGAGGAGACAAGCATGACTCTGAGACTTAGGTGTCAAGGGATACAAGAAGATAAGTGGGTTTTGGGTAAAGGATAATGAATTATATTCTGGACATGCTGAATTTGAGAATTTGAGGTGCCTGTGGCTTATCTAGGTGGAGATTTTGAAACACATATTTGGATCTTGAAAAGGAGAGCTAGAGAGAGAAGGCTAAGACATGGCTGTATGCTGTGTGCATTCTCACTAAGTGAGCCTCTTCATTGCTCTTCGTCAGAATCTGCTCCCTGGGGCTGCAGTGAGCAGATGACTCATACATTGAGCACTGGACACCTGTCATCAGCATGATGAGGTGGCAGATATGGCCTTCTACTGGTGTGAATATACCCGGAAGTTTTCTTATGTAGCAGAAAAATCACTCCTCCAACCATTGCTGTCTAGGACTAGACCATTGGCAACAGATTGTACCGAGGTGGTAGACATGGAGACCCATTAGTCAAATGGGTCACATTGGGTCTCACTCATATGAGCAGTTGGAAAGAAAGTCTCTGCTCCAAGAACTGTCACGGAGACACTACAACATGAACAAAATCATGGTTTAAAAATTTATCGTCGAGAGACAGGAATTTCATCAAAGTTCCAGGAACTCCAAAGCTTCCAGTAATGTGTGAGTCACAGGGAAGGGACACTTCATCTTCGGGCTGATGGCTGACGAATGACAGAAGCCCTCTCTGCCAGCCTCTCACATCCGGTCAGCCGCCAAGTGTTAGTCATTTGACATCACAGATGATTCCCATCTCTCTCTCTCTCTCTTCCTTTTAATTTCTTGCTGTGGCACTAATTTGCTCAACTTGAGCATTCACACCAGCTTCCTTCCTCCCTTCCAAAGCATTCTATACACAGACCTTAACTCACTGGACGTGGTCCAGGTTAGTACTCGGGTTTACCTTAACTTTTACCTTAACTCGCTGGATGTGGTCCAGGTTAGTACTGGGGTTCCTCGACCGTAAACCCCCAACGTGGCTTTTCTACCTCGTCCAGTCAACAAACGGTATGAGAAGAAGACTTAAGAAGCTAGGACTTTTCTAAATGCATCTTCATTCTCTTCTTCCTGCAGTTTTGCTCTTGCTATTTCTTCCGGCATGTCTTTTCTCCATCTTCTGCCTTATCCACCACCCTGTCTTTAACAACCAGCCTAAACACCTTTTTTCTTAGAATGCACAACCTTATCACACTGGGTGGAAATCTATCCTCTTAAAAAGAAACCAAAGTCACCACACTACATTTAATTAAAAAATTTAAAAAGAGGTATAAAAGAAGGTTCATGCATAATAAATGAGAGGTTAATTAACATAAAAAATAAATAAAAGGAACTTTATTATACAGGATTTATTATAAGCTACTTGTAGTGATGTATGCATTTGTCCTACTCAAATGTTTTCTTAGGACAGGCCAATGTTATTTTGTTTTATTTTTGTATCCTAGACAATGCCTTTCATACAGTAGGCACGTATTAAATGACTGTTGAATAAAGAGCTGAGGCCGTAGGTCACAAAACTCCCTTATGTTAAATTGATCCATTTTAGCATTCCTCAGAGCCATCCCCACCTCCTCCCAGAAACAAACTTTGGCCAGGGGATTTTTTCCAACAAATGTTCCATTCCAGGTGTGTCTTAACCTTTGTTTAAGCAACTGGAATTTAGTCATTCAGGGAGCATTTATTGAGAGATTGCTAAGCCTCAAACACTGGCAGGCTCCGAGGTCACAGACCTGAGGGAGAGGCAGTAGTCCTCGCCCCCAAGCACTGCAGGAATAAAAGTGCTCTGACAGAGGCATGTCTGAAACTGGAGGGAATCCTGAGGAGGGTGCTCTAACCTTGCCTGGGGGGGTTGGACAAGCACCAGCACAGCCCTCCGTGTCACGGTTCATGTATCTGCCCCGACGCTGTTGCCTTAACATTCATTCATCAGACTTTACTGAGTATCCAACTGCGTGTTTGCACTCAGCCCATAGATGAAATATTTTACTTTTTACACAGTTAATAAAAGAGTTCCACAAGATTGACAAATCTGTAGCTTATTGTATTAGGCATTATTCTAAGCACTTAATAAATAATATGTCCCTTAATCTTTGTGAAAATTTTATGGAATTTGTACTATTTTATATCCATTTAACGGGTTAAAAAAACCACCCTTGGTACAAGAAGCATAAATTAATTGTTTTGTACATGAAAAGAGGCCACATACTAAACTTGACAAGTTCAGGGGAACCCTGTGCGGTGGCCTTGGAAACTCAGATACCTAAAGTAACCACAGAGGATAATCTGAAATTAAGATTTTGCAACTAAAAGCAGATTGTGGCGGGCGTTCATGTCGTGGGCTAGCATCTGCCATGCCCAAAGTCAGCCTGTATCTTAACTGGCTGGGCCTGTCTATCTCTGTTTTGTGTCTCTGAGAACATACCTTTGGAAGGTCAAATTTCCCTTCTCCAGACCCGTCAAAGCACGAGCACCGCCCCGGAGACACCACACGCCCCTCACGGTTCCTGTTGTGGTGATACTCAATTGTTGACTGTTACTCTCCTGTGCCCACCCGTGTAAAAGAAGTACGAGTCTATCGTTTTACTTTTTTTTTAAAGACTTTATTTATTTATCTTCAGAGAGGAAGGGAAGGAGAGAGGGAGAGAAACATCAATGTATGGTTGCCTCTGGTGTGTCCCCTGCTGGGAGCTGCAACCCAGGCATGTGCCCTGACTGGGAATCAAACTGCGATCCTCTGGTTCGCAGGCCCGAGCTCAATCCACTGAGCTACACCAGTCAGGTTGCTTTATTTTTTTATCCGATCCCAGAGGTTGCCCGCCCTTTGCTTTCTGACCCCTCCCCAGTCTATCACCTGCGGATTTCAGGGAGCCCCCTTACAGTTTCTCTTTTGATTGTAGTGTATAAAAGAGGGTGCAAAACTGCCATTTTTCCAGAGCATTTTCTCAGTCCCATAAGCTTTTGTTTCTGAGCAATTGCTGTCAGTTTGGCTCAAAAAAACTTGCAAAAAATTCTTACCGGTTTGGACATTTCTCACATTGACAGTTCATATTAATTGGCAGGACTGGGGTTTAGCAGTCATTCTAATTCCGTAGCTCATTTTCTTACCCGTCGTATTACGCACTCAAAATAATTTTGGAAGGCCGTAGATATGGAAAAATTATAAAAAGATATCATACGAATAGTTTGACATTTAAATGTCGTAACATTGATCAAAGCAAGCCTAAATAGATAGCTACTCTCTTTCTTTTCTTTCAGGATGAAAAGCACTTCGGGTACTATTTAAAGTACAAAACAATCAGTAAACTAAAACCTCCCTGCAGAACTGAAGGTCTGTGAAAATGAGATTCTCCCAAGTGTGAGGACAGAGAAGCATCTTATACCGCCGTCAGTATGAAAATGGTCACTTCTTTACTGTTACATAAATAACAGAGCTGCTCAGGCTGCTTAGGGGCAGGATAACTGCTTTTGCAGGAGCTTCGGATGAGTCATCATGATATTTGCCCTCCCTCTTATGTGCACTTTTGGTGGGAAGGAAGTCTTTGGGTATTAACAGTCTCTGATTTGAGTTCCTACGGCTCAGAATCTCCCTTTCATCCCCTGAAAATCAGTTTCCGAAGTAGAGCTTGGTTCTTAACACTGTGGATTTTGAAAATTTGATTTTATTATTTTATCACCATATGTGTGGGGGGGGGTCATGAGGCTTTGATTTCTATTGTTCCCTCTGGAGTGATCATACCCTAGAGCTTGAATTTTATTTTCTAAGTCACAATGGAAATGTACTCATTTACACCAAGAAAAGGAGCTGTAAGAGATCCGAAACATCCATATCGGCTGTTCATTGGTTTGTCTTCATAAGAGTAAGTTGGCTTTAGAAATAAATTTAGAAATCAGCCAGTTATTTGGTAAGTTACTGAACAATGTATGTTAAAAAGAACTATATATTTAGAATAGTTTAGAAAATCAGTCCGTAAGTTTTACACTAAATTGTTAACAATGCTTACAGCTGGAGGTAGGATTATGAATAAGAAGACTTCCACTCTCCCTATGTTAGATTTTTTAAATTTTTAAATTTTTATATTTTTTGCAGATTGTTGTTCAAGTACAGTTGTCTCCCCCACCCCTCCACCACCTGTGTTGGATATTTTAAAAGATCCTATATAATCATTGGAGAGACAAAAACAAGAACAAAACACATTTCAAAATAGATCCTTCCATTTTGAAAAAAAATTTCCTCAAGTATAATTAGAATAAAGGGAACTGGATGTTCTTAAGCTAGACTGCGGTTCAGCAGTGGCCTGTCTGGTCTGCCCCTTCCAAATGAACCAGGTTAATTGTGGTATGCAACCAGAAGACTCTTTTTCTTTGGGAATATTTGGTGTTTCTCTGACATAAAGATGCACCCCAACTCTCCTTTTTGAATACCCTTTAGTGGTTACCAAAACTTTTATTTTTAAGAGCCTTGGTGGACTATCATGAAAAGATAGCTGTGTAGTGTTGGCGAGGATGTGGAGAAAAGGGCATCCCTGTGCTCTAATCATGGGAATATAAGTTAGTGCAGCCACTGCGGAAAACAGCATGGACTTTCTCCAAATATTAAACCTGGAGCTATTATATGACGTGGTAATCCCACTTCTGGGCATATATCCAAAGGAAACAACAACAACTACAACCAAAACAAAATATGGAAGGTGCATCTATACTCCCCTATTAATTGCAGCTGTATTCACGATCACCGAGACATAATAACAACGTGTGTTCGTTAACACAGATGGACCTTGAGGGTATTGTGCGAACGGAAATAAATCAGACAGAGAAAGACAAATACTGCATGATATCACTTACATGTGGGATTAAAAAAACACACATAGAAACAGAGTAGAGAATCTGTTGCCAGGGACTGGGGGGTGAGGGTAGAGTAGAGGAATAGAGAGATCCTGATAAAAGAGTAGATACTTTCAGCTGTTAGATGGATAAAGTACAAAGACCTAATAATGTATAACATGTGACTATAGTTGATAACACTGTATCGTATAATTAAAATTTACTAAGAGAGTAGAACATAAAAGTTCTTACAGAAAAAGTATGTGAGATGATGGCTGTGCTAATTAACTGGATGGATCTTGCTTGTTAAGCTGGTCAGATCCTTGATATTTTTGCTCAAAGAATTTAATCTATTCACATTTAGAGTAATTTTGGATAGGGAAGGACTTACTAATGCCGTCTTATTCTTTTCTGCCTGCCTTATAGTTCTCTTGCTTCTTCCTTCTTCTATTTTGTCTTTCTTTGTGAACTGATGATATTTTAAAATAGTGATACACCTTGGTTCCTTTCTCTTTATATTTTGTGTATCTACTACCCGTGTTTGCTGTGTGGGTATCACGGGGCTTACATAAAATATCTTTCAGATACAATAGTCTCTTTCAAGCTGACAACAAATTAACCTTGCATACGACAACTCTGCACTTTCAACAATGATGTGTGTTGTCAGATGAGTACTAGACTTATCGGGGTGATCACTTCGTAAATTATATATGTGTCTGATCACTATGTTTTATATCTGAAACTAATAAATACAATATGATATGTCAACTGTAATTGAAAAATAAAAAAACCTCTACTTTCATGCTCTTCCCCATACATTTGTTTTTGATACTGTTATTTATCTCTTTTTATATAGCCATTGACAAATTACTGCACTATGTTATTTTTAATACTTTAGTCCATTAACCTTTATATTAGAGTTGAGTGATTATAACACATCCATATTAGAGTATTAGAGTAATCTGAATTTGATTGCATATTTAGCTTTACCACTATGGTTTATGTTTTGATGTTTTTTTCATGTTAGTGTCCATCCATTTCAGGTTGAAGAAATCTCAGAATTTCTTGTAAAGGCAGGTGTAGTGGTGACGAACTCCCCTAGCCTTTACTTATTTCATTTCTGAAAGACAACTTCATAGGGTTAAATATTCTTTGCATACCTATTCTTCCCTACCAACACTTTAAATATATTGTCCCCCTCTCTCCTGGCCTGCAAGATTTCTGGAGAAATCCATTGATAATCTTATGGAAATAAATGCCTTATTAAAATTTTTTTCTCTGGCTGCATTAAAATTCTCTCTCTCTCTTTTTTCTTTTATTTCAGATAGTTTTATTATAATGTGCCTTGAAAAAGATCATTTTGGGTTAAAATTTGGGGGTGACCAATTGCCTTCATGCATTTGTTACCTTCATGCATTCAGGTATCAAAATCTCTCCAAGTCATTGCTTCTTTAAATAAGCTTTCTGTCTTTCTCTCTTTCTTCTCCTTCTGAAACTTTAATAATGTGTAATTTTTTTCCTTCAGTGCTATCCTATAATTCATGTAGTATTTCTTTACTCTTTTTCATTTTGGGTTCTCAGGGAGCCGAGTGCCATGGGAGCTGGCCAGCATGGTGGTGGCCTGGGAGCCTGGTTTGCTGGAGTCCCCTGGGACAGTGGCATCCTGGGAGGCACCCAGTGCCTGGGTGGGTTGGGAGTCTGGCTTTGTTGGTGCCACCAGGGTTGTGGGAGCTGGCAGAAGCTGGGATGGGCCAGGGCCCTGGGTCTGTGGCAACCTTGTCAGGTGCCTGGTGCCACAGAAGCTGCCTGAGGCTGCAAAAGCTGTTTGTGGTGGCTGGACCCAACACACACCAGGACAACCTGGGGGCCTAGGGTAGCAGGAGCTCTCTGGGAGCCCGGCAACATGAGAGTTGTCTTGGGCCACGAGAGCTTTCTGGGGTCACTGGAGTGAACAGGTGCTGAGGGGAGCCAGGGCCTGGGTTTACAGGAGCCCACTGGGAGCCACCGAGGGCCGTGGGAGCCATCTGGTGCTGAGGCAGGCCAGTGCTGGGTCTGTGGTCATGTCAGGTGCTCACCTCGCTCTCCTTCTCCCATGGGCCAGACACATCTCTTCCTGCTGGGCTGCCCAGGCTTGGTGGAGGGCTTGGGGAGCAATGTGAGTCTCTCTTTCCTACCCCCTTCAATGTTTCTTTTCTTATTTCTGTGTTTTCCCCAAGTGCCATAATGCTCCTCACTTGAACCCCTCACTCTGTGAAGATCTCTTCATGCACAGTTGTTCCAAGTGATGTTTCCTGGAGGATGCAGCTGCTAGAGATTCTGATGCTGCCATTTTGCTGACCACACATTCTTGAATTAGCTTCTTTTTTAGGCTTTGTCCCACTTCTTACCCTCGCACGTGGGGCAGCTACAAGGATATGAGTGCAGCAATAGGGCCAGTCATTAGAAAGCATACACATAGCACGACAGTATCATAGGAAAATAACGACGACTGCTTATTGTATTGGTCAGCTTTGCTGTGTAACAATCTCCGACCTGTAAGTGGTCCGCAAAATGCACATTCATTTCTCTCTCACTACGTAAAGATGGTGAGGTGGTTATAGGCCTGCTGACCTCCAGTTCCACTTCCTGTGTCCTCTGATTGCTGAATCCAGGCTGGGGGAGCAGCCCCGATCTGGGACATAGTGTTCTTGTGACAGAACAAAAGCATGACAGGCTGCACTGGCAGATTGAAAGCTTTGCACCTGTTGACATAAGCAGGCCACATCCTGCCTCTTGCGAGGAGGTGTCAACAGGACAGTGGTATCATCAGCCCAGGTGGCTGGGAACAAATCATTTCAACAATGGTGAGAGCTACCACATTAGTAATTGGCTAAACCTTAGTTTTATAATCCTGGACTTTGGGGTGATTGGGTGTCATGGGAAGGAAAGAAGTCTTTGATTACAGTGCTGGCAAAGAAAGGATAAGAATATGTCTCCTGTCCATCCATTTCTAATTATATCGTATCATTGGACCCCGAATTAAAAATGGATTCAGTAATTAAAAATGCAATTATAATTAGAAATGCAAAGAATATAACAAGATTAAAAAATGCTAAGGGATGCAAGTATACATTGTATAATTTATCTTTTTGACATATCTTGTCTGCAGAGACTTGTTCGGACATAGTTTCATCTTGTTTAGTTTGCAGATTAAAAGATAATCCCTGACACCATGTAAGTCACAGTGTGGGAACCTCTTCTACACCATCGTATGGAAAAAATTACAGCTGGGCTCCTTACACTAGCCACCAGTATTAAAGAAAACATGAAAAAAAAAAAAGCCAGTGCTGCCTACACAGGTCTTCCATCTGATTGAGTTAGCGATTCATCCCAAACATGCTCTTCTTTGGGTTGCTTACTTAACCGTCTTAAAGATGCAGGCACCAGTTGCCCTTCAGAAGCTGGCACCAGCGGTCCCCTTCATCAGAGCAACTGTGCTCTGTAACCAGCTTCCCACTGCCTGGGACTGAAAAGTCTCAGACACTAAGGTCTGAAAATTGAAGCTTTGAGTGGAAAGAAAACCACCTCAATTTTAACTGTAATTCAAGACTTTCGTTTTTTGACAAAGTTCTATAAGCATCTTTGTGAGAAACCTTTTAAATTTGAGGTTACTTTGGCTTTAGTTCTTTCAGTCAATGAAATAGGAATACGAAGCTTAAAACGCAGTTAAGGTGGGTATGGATGTAAACGCATATTTGGGAAGTACAATATTTTTTTATTGGACGTCTTGTACCACAAACATGAGTTATGCGTTGGTGGTGATCGCTGTGTCTGGGAATTAGCCCCCGTTTCCTTCCACCATCCTTTGCTGGCATCAAACTCACATCCGAAGAGGCCTCCTCCTTCTCCAGTTGCTCCAGTCCTCGGTAGACTCTCTAAACTGTCATGTTATTTTTTTATCCATCCCACACAACCTGTTGTGTATTCTCCCAGATCACACAGTTCCCAGGGCACGGCCCTATATCTGCCCTCTTCTCAGCTTCCAGCACAGGGTGGGCTCCTAGTTGATTCTTACCCTCTATTAGTTGAAGGGAGGCGCTGATTTGCATTAACACCTGAGTGCAAATGTGATTCTGTCTTCGTGGGAATGCAAGTTCCTGGCCGTCCAGGGTCGCATTGTGTTCTTGTTGAATTCCCAGAGCACCTTGCATAGTGCTGGCTGGCACGTAGGGGCCTCTGTGTGATCCTTGTTGAAATGAGTCTTAATGTTCAGTTACCTTTGAGTCTTCTGTGGCGCCACCTGTAAGGTGTCCAGTGTAGTCCTTTTCTATGATACAGCTGTCAGACTTTTAGCTAAGGGCTGCGTGGTATTCACGTAGACGTGCCGAGTGCCTCCCATGGCACCCCGCGCCCTGGAGATAAATTATGGGAATGAACTGAATTCATACAAAGTCTCAAATATTTACAACCCAAGTGAAACATCGCACAGTTAATGGGACAAAAACAAATGGAATAATTGAATAGTTGAGTACAAATAACAACCAATGCTCAAAGAGTATCATATTTAAATCACGGACTCTCTACAGTAGGAAAGAGTCTTTGAGGGCTTTTCGGTACATCGAGGGTGTTACTGGGGACGCCCACAGACTGCGGACTCCGACGTCAGGTGACTTCGCCCCCTGCCCCGGCTCCTCCACAGGGGCACCCATTCCCGTTTATTGAATTCGTCTTTGCCTCAAGCTCTTCATCTCCGAAATGGTGACAACAGTAGCATCTACCTCACGAGATTGTTGCGAGGACTACAAGATTGTTGCAAGGAAATTACTAAGCGTGGTCCTGGGTGGAGTGAGTGCCCAATACGGTAAGTTGTTACATCATTGTCACTGTTACTTGTTGAACACCTTGGGTATGTTGGGGGCTGGGGAAGCTGAAGTGAGTAAGGCGTGGCCTCAGGAGTTCACGGATACCCTTTCCAATCATATTTAAAAGGGACTATTTAGTGAGCACTTAATGTAGTTGGACAGTCTGTAAAATACCGAATCCATAATCTCAATACTTAAAACAATGCTTTTTATAAGTGTGGGAACTGAGACTTAGGAAGGCCAAATAGGTACTTGGTGGGTTGAGAGTCAAGTACAGCTCTGCCGGGTGAATTCCGCAGTGGCTGCCGCCTCCGAAGGGACCGCCTCCAACAGTGACCGAACGAGGGGACAGCTGCGGTGATGCCCCAGAGCAGGTCTCTTCAGAAGGGCAGGGACTGTCGGGGCAGGGACGAGTGTGGGGAACTCTCTGAGCAGAGGGATACTGGGTGAGCAGGATTTTACCAGAGAGAAATAGGGAGAGCTTTAGTTTAAACTGAACTAAAAGGAGTCTAATATTGTTAATTTTCTATCGCTCAGTCCAGAATAACTTGTGGCAGTGGTAATGACAGGGGCGGAGCTTGGCGGATGGGGCATTTGTCTTCTCCTAGGCTGCCTGTTTCCAAACGAGGGCTTCTGGACATTAGAGAAGAAGAAGTTCGGAAATGTGAACGGATTAGATTGCAGAGGTTCAGGGGAGAAGAGAATTTATCTTTAATGGGATGAAAGGTCAAGAATAAATTACGAATGCCATGGTTGTTCACGTGTAGGAATTTAAAATCGTTTTAAACATCTTTTTATTTTTAGGCAATTTATATAAAATATAAATGAATGATTTAATTAAAGCTGTAAGAAACGGTAAGGGGAACAAAGATGTTCCCATAGCGTTCTCTACATTTTCTGTGAAACCTCACAGGAGTCATCTGAAAACCCCTGCGTTTGTTATTTCAAGAAGGGACCCCTACCAGACACAAATAACATTGAAAAAGTCCTTTTACGCCACATGTTACAAAGATGATTTTGCGCTCTTCCGATTGAAAAATAGAGACCAAAGGGGACATTTAAGGACTGTAAATATCGCTACCTCTGGAACAGTCTTACACGCCTTGCAGCCCCGAGCGATTGTTGATCTGGAGTCCTGGCACAGCCTCCGGCGCGGGGACAGTTCTCCAGAAGGAAGCGAGGGGGCGTCCTTCCCACGGATGCCCAGCACAGGGCTCTCTCCGAAGCAGCCGCGTCAGCCTCCCCGGGCTCCTCTAAACTCTCCCAAGGAAGTTGTATTTTATTTCTACAGACTTCTGGAGGTGAGGAAAGGACACTGATACCTACGGAGATCGTTCCATACTTGACAATATACCAGGTCCTTTACATTATTTCATTTAGTTGCTCAACAACCTTATTATCATTATTATAACTATGGTTATATTACTATTATTATTATTTTGACATATGTAAACACTGAAAGAGAGACCTAAAGTCACATTGCTTAATCTGAGCCCCTGGTGTCACTTTCCCCAATGCTCATGTCTCTGCTCTACCTCACAGCACCCTGGGGTCAGGCGCCTCCTGTGTCATCCTCAGTCACCCATCCCGATGTTTAACAACTTTGCCACCATCACCATCCCCAGAAAGCAGGGTTCTCAGTAGGGGGTGCTGTTGCCACGGGGGGGGGGGGGGGGGGNTGACAGGGGCGGAGCTTGGCGGATGGGGCATTTGTCTTCTCCTAGGCTGCCTGTTTCCAAACGAGGGCTTCTGGACATTAGAGAAGAAGAAGTTCGGAAATGTGAACGGATTAGATTGCAGAGGTTCAGGGGAGAAGAGAATTTATCTTTAATGGGATGAAAGGTCAAGAATAAATTACGAATGCCATGGTTGTTCACGTGTAGGAATTTAAAATCGTTTTAAACATCTTTTTATTTTTAGGCAATTTATATAAAATATAAATGAATGATTTAATTAAAGCTGTAAGAAACGGTAAGGGGAACAAAGATGTTCCCATAGCGTTCTCTACATTTTCTGTGAAACCTCACAGGAGTCATCTGAAAACCCCTGCGTTTGTTATTTCAAGAAGGGACCTCCACCAGACACAAATAACATTGCGAAAGTCCTTTTACGGACAAGTTGTACGCACATGTTACAAAGATGATTTTGCGCTCTTCCGATTGAAAAATAGAGACCAAAGTGGACATTTAAGGACTGTAAATATCGCTACCTCTGGAACAGTCTTACACGCCTTGCAGCCCCGAGCGATTGTTGATCTGGAGGCCTGGCACAGCCTCCGGCGCGGGGACAGTTCTCCAGAAGGAAGCGAGGGGGCGTCCTTCCCACGGATGCCCAGCACAGGGCTCTCTCCGAAGCAGCCGCGCCAGGCTCCCCGGGCTCCTCTAAACTCTCCCAAGGAAGTTGTATTTTATTTCTACAGACTTCTGGAGGTGAAGAAAGGACACTGATACCTACGGAGATCGTCCCATACTTCGCAATATACCAGGTCCTTTACATTATTTCATTTAGTTGCTCAACAACCTTATTATCATTATTATAACTACGGTTATATTACTATTACTATTATTTTGACATATGTAAACACTGAAAGAGAGACCTAAAGTCACATTGCTTAATCTGAGCCCCTGGTGTCACTTTCCCCAATGCTCATGTATCTGCTCCACCTCACAGCACCCTGGGGTCAGGCGCCTCCTGTCTCATCCTCAGTCACCCATCGCGATGTTTAACAACTTTGCCACCATCACCATCCCCAGAAAGCAGGGTTCTCAGTAGGGGGTGCTGTTGCCACGGGGGGGGGGGGCGGGGGGCATTTGGACACACCTGGAGGTATTTTGGGTTGTCCCAGCAGGGTATCTGCTGCTGTGGCAAAACACCGGAAACACTGCTCTACACCCCACCGCGTGCAGGGCAGCCCCCAAGGGAGTACCCGGTTCCCATCACCTGGAGCGGGAAGGTGGAGCAGCCCCGCCCTAAATCCTCCATGTTTCCTAATCCCTGCACTCTTCCCCGTGTTTCTTGGTTCCGGAAACTTTTGTCTAGCTTCTGACAAACTATTTTATTTCTAGACAATTAGAAAACCTGAGCGATGAATTTAATTTTCCCATTATCCAACTTTCATTAATACTTTTTTGTAGAGGTGATTAGCTAGACACTGCACAGTACGCCAGATCTTGCTTCTTTCTGTTGGGAGTTTACAACCTTGGGCAGTCTTTGTTCCTAAGCCAGAAGAGAAGCCGGCAGGAATATAGTACCGCCACACTTACATGTATCAGTAGGGACGGCTTTACATTTTCAGAAGTTGTAAATGGGGCAGGGAAACGTGTTTCAGGTGAAGATTCAGGGAAGACAGTGCCTATCCCTCTGGGGAAGCCGGAGAAGGTCACCACCTCCCTCCTGCTCCAGGCAGCGGAGCCACGTGGAGGATGCTGGCCTTCAGAATCGGACGGACAGTAGGAGAGGTGTGTTCAGGGTGCTGTGCAGGGTGCACACTGAACATGTATCATGTCAAAACACAGACAGTACCTACATAGCTATCCTTTTACAGTTTGTTTTTGGCTTAACTGATGAAAATAGTCCTGCAAAAGATTTCAACTCCTTCTTGTTCTGTGCTTTGCCCATGTAAACACAGCTATAAGCAGCACCATTCGTCATCCTCTGTACTTGCAGCCTCCTTAAATGTTATAACTTCTTTAAAAAGCCCATGATTTATTTGCCTTTCCTTGCAAAACAGCTTTAGTTGGGACGTACCATCACAGTCCTTTTAGGAATAAAAGCTCTATACATTTCCACAAGGCACAATGCAAACTAATTTATGAAAAGACAAGCTACCTAAATCGAATTCTCAGACTGTGAATTCCCTAAACGTGGCTTCAATGTCAGAACCCAGACCGAGGCCTTACCTGGTTGCATTACCCCGCACTTGCCACAAGAGGGCGTATGAAGAACACGCTCCTCTTTGGAAGTGAGATAATAGAGACCCTTTCCTTTATCACAGAGCAGCAGGCAGGATCCGCCGGTACCTGTATTCCGAGCAGATGAAACGGACCCTTCGAACAATCATTTACACAGCGTTTTAACATGCTCTTTACACAGAAAGAGAAAGGAAAGGTTCTGTGAAGTTTTCTGTCCTGCGTTTCCAAACCGCGTCCGGGAGAGGTTCAGCCACGCCGGCTCCTGCAGGCGCTGTGCTCCCCTCGACTGGGTTGAACTTGCCCCGCGGCTGGAAACGGCCCAGGCTGCCGGGTGCCTCGGGTTTGAGTAGAATCAATCACTCCAAGCTGGAATGATTTTTTTCTGCAGAAATTCATTTCTGTCAAAAAGGAACTTGATGATTTAGTTTGCCTTTGGCATGTCCAAAAGACGAATCATCGTTCTCCCCTTTTCCCCCCTAAACAGATAAAAATAGGAAGCCGTGGTCTCCCCAACTCCTCTCTGTTTCTGTGTTGCTGACACAGGTGGGTGTCCCGCAGAATGAGCAGCGCTCGGATATGTCCAGGATCCCAGCAAACCGCTGCCAGGCTGCTCCGGGGAAGAAGATGGATGGACAATACCGAGTCCCTTAGGGCATGGCTTCTCACACTTGTCCAAACACAGGCTTTGGGGCCCTACGAGGAGATTGATTCAGGAGGTCTAAGATACTACATTCCTAACAAATCCTTAGGTGACGCTGATGCTGCTGGCTGGACAGCACACTCCCCGCCCAGGGCATATCCTAGATTCCTAGACTTCTCCTTGAGTGCTGAGGCCCATTAGTCCCAGGGCTGATGTGGGCTCAGTTCCTGAGATTCCCAGCCTGGCTTCTAACGTCCTGCCCCTGCTCCTCACTCAGACCTCCCCGCAGACGCTCAGGACCTGGGAAGGCCAGACTTCTGAGTAGAATAACTCCCTCAGGCTGCTGCTCTTCCCCAGAAAACCTCAAACCACTGAGCAGGAACAAGTTTCAAAATCCTGCCGGTGGCCTCCATGTCTGAATCCTAAACGTGCCTGAATCGTCATGGGGAAGTGTGGGCAGTTGCGTGGTATACGCGTGGACGCGTCTGGCCCGAGTGCACAGACTGACTCACTCTCTCCTTGACCTGGCAGTTACTCATCCCTGTCCTTCCCTTTCCTCCTCGATCAGATGAAAACAATGGCTGTGCCCATGGGTCGTGTGGGCTGAATGAGTTCATACCTAACAGTGCTTAGAACTTGCCTCACACTTTCTTCTCAATAAACATTATCTATCACTGCTAGCCTTCACCTTTACTTCTCCTATGCATTTCCTTCTTAGACTTAAACTAAGAAACCTCCCAGTGCTAGGAATATGCCCTGTGCTGGGTTGTTGGGGGGCCAGGAGGGTTACGGCCTTACCTGTAACCCTCTCACCTGGCTGAATGACATGGCTTGACTATGGTGCCGGGGTCAGAGGTCAGGTATAAAGCTCAATGATAATTTCTTAGTGGTAAATGTATCCAAACCATATTGCTGGTTCAAGATTTATTAATTTTGAGCAATCTGTTGTGCTACTACTACTACCTTTGTGACAGATCAGAACATCCTGTGGAAACCCTGCTCTTTGTGCTTTTCAATAAGAATAAGCAGAAAATGGCAGGGGCAGAGAGAGGGAACACCATCCTGGTTGAACGCATGCAAGGATTCTTCTGCTGCTGCGGGACTCGGGCCAGCGCTGGAGGTGCCTGTCTCTGCTCCCCATGTGGTAACTCGGGGGGAACGATTTAAATCTGACTCAGCATCACCAATTTTGTTCTCTACGTGTTTCCATATAGGATACGTAACTCAGTAATTAATTATTGGTACTTGTAAACCTCAAACAAATATTTCTGATGTAGATGTTTAATTTTTAGTTTTTTTTTATGGTAAGAATTACTCACTGGATAGGTAACATATTGTCATGATGCAAAATTCAAGGGATGAAAAAGGTAACAAGGAAAAATGCACCTCCCTCTCCTACCTGCCACCTGTCTTCACTGTGTCCGTCCATCAAAGTTTTAAAAAATTAGTAGACTTTACTTTTTGAGCAGTTTTAGGTTCACAGCAAAATTGAGTGGGAAAGTACAGAAGGCCCGGATACCCCTCCCCCAGACATAGCCTCCCCTGCTGTCAACACCCCCCCACCCCCACCCCCACCGAGTGGTACATTTGTTACAGGTGGTGAACCAGCTTGGATGCATCACTACCATCCAAAGTCCACAGTTTACATTAAGGTTCACACTTGGTGTTGTAAGTTTTGTAGGTTTTGACAAATATATAAAGACATGTATCCATAATTATAGGATCATATGGGATAATTTCACTGCCTTAGAAATCATCAGTGCTCCAATTTATTCATCCCTCCCTCTCTCCAAAGTCCTGGCAATCACTGACCTCCGTGCTATCTCTGTAGTTTTCCCTTTTCCTGAATGTCATCTTGTTAAAATTACACAGTATATAGTCTTCTTAAATTGGTGTCTTCCTCTTAGTAATATGCATTTAAGGTTCTTCCATGTCTTCGTCTACTCGTATTAATATTCCTCTATTTGTATTTACGCATTAAAGGACATGTTGGTGGCTTCTAGGTGCTGACAATTGTGAATAAAATTGTTACAAACCTATGCAGGTTTTTGCATAAACATCAATTTCCAGGCTGAGACTTCTAAACAACCTACCTGAGATGGAAAAAAAAAAATTAACCACCTGGGACCTAGGGCCGCTTTGTATTTCTTCTCTGCATCTTGTATCGAAGTTCGTGTCGAGCAGCTGGGATGAGCATGGCCACAGTGCTTTGAGCAGAAACATTTCCTGACACCTGCTGACATTACTTTCCCCCCTCAGATTGGCTTTGGCTAGGATATTCTCCCCAGCAGAAGGCTGGGTGGGATTCAAATGTTTCTTTTTTTTGATCCTCCTTCTCTTTTGTCTTCCTTCTTCTGGGCTCCTGTCTCGCCTCCAGATCCAGACAAGGCTCCCTACTGTTGACGTGACTATCACTGCAGTGTTCCGGTCCGAATGATCCTCAGCCTGGCTTTTCCTCTCTCCAGCTCCTACCCTGGTGTCCACATACATGTCTGTGTCCATCTGTGTCCTACCTGTCTACTACCCATAGGACATAGTGAACCACCATCTTCCATGCCTATCTCCAGGAATAGAGATAGTGTTATAGAGATATTGATATCCAGGGTGTTAGACAATGATCTGCCTGTAGGGGACACTTAGGAAATGTTTATTACTAGCAGTTAAGAACTATTTGACCGATCAAATCTGTGTGCGATAGCATGAAAGATGAAAACTCCTAAGAGGCACTTCCCTAGGAGTAACAGTAGCTAACATGTTATTATTCAGTATGTACCAGGCACGATACTAAGCGTTTTCACACAGATTATCTCACTTATCCTCATAAAACTCCCCACTTGTTATTCTTACTCCTATTCTACATCGGAGGAAACTGAGCCTTAGAGAAATTAACCAACTTACTTGAGGACCTACGTCAAAGAATCAGGTACTACACGAATTCCAAGATTGCCTGTGGATTACAAAAGAAAAAAAAACAAAACAAATTTTAATTTAACTTATCTGTCGCATGGCAGTGAATTATGTAATCTGAGTTCTCATCAACATCAAATTGCACGTTAGTGTTTGTCTGATTATTGTCTGTCTTTTCCCAGAGTCTCTAAGCTCTCCGAGGATAAGGCCTGTTTGTTTCATATATTTCCAGTCCCTAGCAAGTTGCTTGGCTTAATTTTGGCTTCCTAATCTAGGAATGAGCTCAGTCTCCCTGTGGGTCAACAAGTTCATCTCCTGACATATCAACACTGCTGTAAGAATAAGGCATTTCAGAAGCTGAATGTGAGCAGCCATCACAAGGGCTACCCTGCGACCATCTCCCACCACAATGGTGTCCATCCCTATTTTCCTCCTTCAGATTAATTTCAGGCATAGTTCTTTGGAGAAAAAGATGCATTCCTATACTCAGGAGGAAATAACTGGGCCCAGAAAAACACATTTTCTAAATATGTATAGTCTTTTCAAATATCTAGAAATTTACTCTTGAAAGTCTAACCACTTCTAGGGAGTATTTGTGGCTGGGATTATGTGACTGTGTCTCCCTGTGAATTATCCCTCATAACTTGAGAAGGGAGAGCTTATGTCCTCACCTAACCCGAACCCCCAACCAGTGTTAGAGGTCTGAGTGCTCTCAGTGGAAACCAAAATAGACTGTATTATCCTGCATGTTTCAAAGTCAGTGGGCTTTTGCTCCTTTTTTCTTATTGCTTAAAGTTCCTAGTTTTAGCTCCTCAGTCTGGTATTCAAGAAACTCCGTTCTATGACCCTCACTTATATGTTCACCTTCACATAATAGTCCTCAACTGGGACTCTGGTGCACTGGAATAAACTCTACTGGCCCTCTTGTTTTATCAGGGTCACCTTGATCTTGTCTTTGGTCAGACAGTGTGACTTTCTCACTTCTCTATCCACATTTTCTCTAAATCCTTGAAACCGAGGTTAAATGCAGCTTTCTGCTTTTTCCTCATAACTTCAGTGTGTTCTGTGACTGTGATCCTAGTTTAGTTGTGTGCCTAAGGGTTCCAATTCTGAAATCCAGCTGAGGTTGATGCCAGACTTCATCATTTGCCATCTTGGTGTTCTTGAGGGAGCTATTAACTACTCCAAACCTGGTTTCTTCATATGCAAAACTTGCATAGATAAGGTTACCTTATAGAATTGTTATGAGAGTTGATGGAACTTTGCATGCAAATATTTCATTTCCAATAATCACATCTCTAGATGATTAGAAACGTGAAACGTTTAGGACATTTAAGTAGCAAGTAGGCAGTAGGAGGCACAGATCTGGAAGTCATGGGGGAGACCTGAGCTGGAGATATCAATTTCTAAATTACCTGTGTCTGGGAGGGAATTGAAGACATAGGTATGTATGATATCACCCAGGAGGCGAGTATAGAGTGAAGAAAGAAAAGGATCCAAGAGCAAAGATTATAGATTTGCTTATGGGCTGCATAGACAATGATTCGTTTGCAAAGAAGTGGAAAAAGAAGTAGGGAGATAAAACACACAGTGGTGCTAGGTGCCCAGTGGGGGAAGAACATTTCAGAAAGGTAGGAATGTTTGGTGCTGTCAGATGCTTCTCACAGGTTTGAATAAACTGAGGACTAAAATTACCATTGTGTCGTCTATAGGAGGTCACTGTGGACCTTTGTGGGAGCTATTGGACAGTTATTTGGACAATAAGAAAAAATTGATCAGGAGAGAATGGGAAATAAAAAAATAGATTCCTCCAACTTTGTTCTTCTTTTTGTGCTATGCAGGACCTTTTGTGGTTCTATATAAATTTTTGAATATATGTTCTAGTTCTGTAAAATATGTTATTAGAATCTTCATAGGAATTGCATTGAATCTATAGATTGCTTTGGATAGTAAATACATTTTAATAATGTTATTTAATCCTATCCATGAACACGGTATGTGTGTCCACTTATTTATATCTTCTTCAATTTCTTTTTTCAGTGTCTTATATATTTCTGAGTACAGGTGTTTTACTTCCTTGGTTACATTTATTCCTAGGTATTTTAGTCTTTTTGTAGCAATTGCGAATGGGGTTGTTTTCTTAATTTCCCTTTCTCTTAGTTTGTTATTGGCATATAAAAATGCAACTGATTTCTGGATATTAATTTTGTGTCTTATTACTTTGCTGAATTCATTTATCATTTCTAGTATTTTCTTGGTGGACTCTTTGGGGTTTTCTCTGCACAGAACCATGTAATCTGCGAATAAAGACAGTTTCACTATATCCTTTCCTATTTAGATGCCTTTTATTTCTTCTCCTTGTCTGATTGCTATGGCTAGGACTTCCAGTACTATGTTGAATAAGAGAGGTGAAAGTAGACATCTCTGTCTTGTTCCTGATCTTAAGGGAAATGCTTGTAGTTTTTGTTCATTGAGTATGGTGTTGGCTGTGGGCTTGTCATATATGGACTTTATTATATGACAAAGTTCCCTGTATTCCTTCCCACTTTGCTGAGAGTTTTTATTATAAATGGGTGTTGGATTTTATCAAATGTTTTCTCTGCATCTATTAATATGATCATGTGGCCTTTATCTTTCATTTTGTTTATATGGTGAATCACATTTATTGATTTGTGAATGTTGTACCAACCATGCATTCCCAGAATAAATTCCTTGATCATAATATGTGTTCTTTCTGATGCATTTCTGTGTTTGGTTTGCTAATATTTTTGTTGGGGATTTTAGCATCTATGTTCATCAGAGTTATTGGCCTATAATTTTCTTTCTTTGTAGTGTCCTTCTCTGGTTTTGGAATTAGGATAATGCTGGCTTTGTAAAATGAGTTTGGGATCCTTCCCTCCCCTTGAATTTTATGAAATTGCTTCAGAAGCAGAGGTGTAGTTCTTCTTTGAATGCTTGGTAGAATTCCCCTGTGAAGCCATCTGATACAGGGCTTTTTGTTCGTTGGAAATTTTTTAATACTGCTTTAATTTCATTAGCTGTAATCTGTCTTTTCAGATTCTCTGATTCTTCCTGATTTAGTTTTAGAAGATTTTATGTTTCTGGGAATTTATCCATTTCATCCGGATTATCCAGTTTGTTGGTACATAGTTGTTCATAATATTTTCTTAAAATCTTTTGCATTTTTTGGTGTCAATTGTTATTTCTCATCTTTCATTTCTGATTTTATTTATTTGGGTCCTTTCTCTCTTTTTTTTTGATAAGTCTGGTTAAAGTTTTGTCAATCTTGTTTTTCTTTTTGAAGAATCAGTTCTTGGAGTCATTGAGCTTTTGTATTGTTTTTCATCCTCTATTTTGTTTATTTCTGCTCTAATCTTCATCATTTCCTTACTTCTACTTACTTTGGGCTTTGTTTGTTGTTCTTTTTCAGTTCCTTTAAGTGTGAAGTTAGATTATTTGAGGTTTTTTTTTTTTTGAGACAGGCCTCTGATGCTGTGAATTTCCCTCTTAAGATTGCTTTCCCCTTGTCCCACAGATTTTGGATTGTTGAGTCCCCATTTTCATTTGTTTCAAGGTATCTATTATGGCCCACAAACATAAGATGCTTAACATCACTAATCATCAGAGAAATGCAGATTAAAACCACAATGAGATGCCATCTCACACCTGTCAGAATGGCTAACATCAATAAATCAGCAAACAACAAGTGCTGGGGAGGATGTGGAGAAATGGGAACACTTTTTCACTGTTGGTGGGAATACAGATTGGTGCAGCCACTGTGGAAAGCAAGATGGAAATACTTCAAAAAATTAAAAATAGATCTTCCTTTTGACCCAGTGATCCCACTTCTGGGAATACATCTGAAGGAAGCCAAAACACTAACTGAAAGAACATAAGCACCCCTATGTTCATTGCAGCATTATTTACTATCGCCAAGATATGGAAGCAGCCCAAATGTCCATCAGTAGATGTGTGGATAAAACAACTATGGGACATTTACACAATGGAATACTATTTGGTTGTATAAAAGAGGAACATTTTACCCTTGTGATAGTATGGGTGGACCTGAAGAATACATGCTAAATGGAATAAGCCAGAAAAAGACAAATACCACATGATTTCACTCATATGTGGAGTCTAATGAACAAACTAACAAGAAAAATGGTGACAGACGCATGGATGGAGAGCAGGATGATGGCTAGTGGCAGAGGGTGTTTAGGGAGAGAAGGGATGGAGCGAAAAGGAAAAAGTGCTCAGGAACCTGGACAACAGTGTGGTGCGTGCTGCGGGGAGGAGGTATAGGGGACTAAAAGGTAATGTAAAATAATTCAATAAAGAGTAAATAAAAAAATAAAGGCATAAATTAAAGAAAACAATTTTTAAAAATGACTGTTAAGGGTATAGTGACAAAGGCAGAATTTAGAATGCAGTTCTAGCCCTGTATATATTTTTTGAAGTATACAATTTGATTAATATTTTTAAATTAATTTAATTTTAGCTGACATAGAATTCTGTAGATTTTTAAAAAGATTTTATGTATTTATTTATTTACTTACTAGAAAGGGGAAGGGAGGGAGAAAGAGAGGGAGAAAAGCATCAGTGTGTGGTTATCTCTCATGTATCCCCAACTGGGGACCTGGCCCGCAACCCAGGCGTGTGCCCTGACTGGGAACTGAACCAGCAACCCTTTGATTCATAGGCCGGCACTCAACTACTGAGCCACATGAGGCAGGGCGAATTCTGTTAAATTTTTTTAAGGCTAGAGATTTAAGCATATTTCAAAGCAAAAGGGAAGGATGTAGCTCTGTCATGGATTGAATTAATTTTCACAAAATTCATATGTTATATCTCAGAATGCGACCTTATTTGGAAATGGGTTCATTGCAAATGTAATTAGTTAAGATGAGGTCACACTGGAGCAGAGTGAGTCTTAATCCCATACGACTGGTGTCCTTGTAAAAAGTGGAAGTTCAGACACACAGATATGCACAGACACGGGGAGAACATTACATGAAGATGAAGACAGAAACTGGGGTGATGCTTCTACAAGCTAAGGACAGCCTACGATTGCCAGGGCACCAACAGAAGCTGTGTTTTGTGTGTATTATTTGAAGGAAGGTGGTTAAGGATGTTCTTCTTGATAAAGCTATATTTGAACAGAGACCCAAATTAGGTGAGAAAGTAAGCTATGTGCTTTCTGAAGAACCTTTCAGAAAAGGAGAGTGGCCATGTAAAAAGGCCCTGAATCCACAGAATTACAAGATTTCCCACCAACTCCCTTGATATGGGTGGGTCTCCTTCAATGTGTTCCCAGTGTTTCTGTGAGTTTCGTCACAGGTGTTCCCAGACAGGTGTGCACCTGCTTCTGGACGGGCCTGCACCTCCTGCTGCCACACTGCTCTTTGCTGCTGAGCAGGCAGGTGCTCTGGGCTCTGTCCGGCACAACTGGCTTCGCTGCGGTGGGTTTGGATGGTCCCCTGGCCTCAGGGAGCGGACGCTTCCCATCTCAGGTCCAGAGGGTCAGCGTCCTTGCTCTTGCCTCACCTGTTCCCCGACCCCGTGCAGCTAAAGGGGCTGATAACTACTGTCCTGGTGGCAGCCTCCCCGTCAACACCCACCTCTCTGCATTGTTGGTATTGTCACCTCTATCTCTGGGCAACAGTGGAGACTCCATCTACCCCCAGATGGAGGTTGGAGGCAGGTGGTGCCCATCGTGGGAAACAAAAGGTCTTTCCAGTGGGAGCTGAAGCTGGCAGCAGTTTCTTCTCATTCCCAGCAACCACCACTGGCGGACTGATTGCCGTCACGCTGTCCAGGAAAACAGGGTGTGGTTTTATCATGACTCCAAAGACAGCAGTCAAGGTAGTCTGACCTCTGATCATTTCTCAACGTCTAGGCCACTTGGTCACAGTTGCTTTTTTACTGGTGGGAGAAAATTCACATGTGTTCAGCTATTTTTAAAGGACCACAATCAGTTACATAAGTAATTGAGGTTTTATTGTGTATCCCACCTCATAAAAGGCTGGTGCTGTGTTGAAAGGGATGCAGCTGAGAGAGAGCATGTTATGTAGACTGATGTTTATGAATGAATAATTTTATGAAAACTCATCGTGGAACCCCAACCTCTATAAGAGCTCCTGTAATACATAAGTTTTAAAAGTGACTAGATATCCCTTAATTTATTTGCTAGGTGAATCTGGTTCTTTTTTTTCTTTTTTCTTTTGGTATACAAAGTGTGGCAAAAATAAGTTTACTGTTGTGGGTATGCAAAACAGAGTTTATTCTTTGGTTATTATTTACTAACTATTGTAGCATTTTCCTTATGAACAACTGTAAACCTGCTTCTGCCGCGCCCTGCGTTTACACACACACAAGCGCTCTTGTCCATCCATGGGACTACATTTAGCAGAAAACTTGCTCAAAGAATAAATTGTAGTTACTACCAATATTATGAAACAGGGAAATGAGGTGAAAAAATTTTAATATCAAGAGGAAAAATAGGGGCTAGTTGGATTCACTTTCTAGAAGATAAAAACTTGATTTTGTTTTTGAGAGGTTCGATGTTTTAAAATTGTTCTAACTACCAAATCTTTACACCTAAGCTGATCTTTTTGGTAAGTAACCAGGAAAATAGATCAACTCTCCAGTGACCAAAATTTAAAATGTACAGAATTGTGCAACTGCAGCTGAAATTTCCTTGCAGAGGTAGTTAGTGAAGATAGATCCTGGGGACAAGCCGCTGGGTAAATGGGAAGGTGTGATCTTCTCCCCCTGAGTGGACTGATGTTTTTGGTCTAGAAGTTTCTGTTTTCAGAGCTCTCAGTGCTCAGCTGTGGCAGAAATATGCTTTTTTTTTTACCTTCTGTTCATCTTTGATCTATACTCTTCTCTCCCCACTCTTGTGACTTAATTCATTTCAGAATTTGGGGACCACAAAGCCCACTAAGTTTTTCCTCTTTGTAACCTGCCATCCAAAGACATTTCTGATGCTCAAATAATTCCCTACTGTTTACAACATCAGAAGTGTCCTCCAAATAATTTCTCCCTTTTAACTTCAATAATACCATTTCTATTTTTCATCTGACTTGATAGCTAAATAAATCAAGAGGCAGGAGAAAGAGAAAGAGAACCTCTTTTATTGTAGATCCTTTCATTTTTCTATTTTTCAGGGGTTATTTACTAAAGTGTGGTCCTCAATATATTCTTTTATATTTCCCTTTTTCTTACAACTGAAATTTGTGAATTTTCTGCACTTCTTTCTCTTTTGAAAACTCCTTTAAAAAAAACTCTTTTAAATTCCATGGGAAACATTATTGAAACAACTTTAATTCTTTGACAGACTTCTATTATGAAACTTACTCTACTTTGGTTTATAAACTCTTGAGAGAATCTACAGGTTCCTCAAAAAAATAGATATGTACAGAATTAAAAAATACAGCGAAGCCTTTGAGAGAGTTATTTTCCATGGATTTGAGTAGACAAGCATTTGGTCATTTCTCCAAGTTATCGTCCTTCTATACATTAGTAAGGACACATTTAGTGTCAGTGAGGGAACTCAAACTGGCTTAACAATAAGGAAGTTTGTTCTCTTCTGTAACAGGAAGTTCAGGGACAGCACAGGATCCAGGGAAGAAGCATCTATTGGTTCTGCCTCTCTATGTGTACTGGTTGTGCTCTTAGGCTGTGAGCAAGAAGGTGACAGCAGTTCCAGACATGGCAATATCCAGGGGACAAAAAAAGGACTGTCACTCCTCATGTGTCCATTTGGAACCAAGAAACACTTTTCCCAAAAGCCCTCAGACAGTTTTCTTTCACTGGAATTGACTAGGTCTCATGTCCATCCTTGAACCAGTCATTGGCAAAGGGAATTTGAATGCCATAGCTGAGTTAGGATAATTATTTGAGGACCCTGTCTCCAGGCTCCTCATTTCACTTATTCCCAGTCAGGCTAATCATTTGCGGTGGCCACATTAACTACTACTATGATACACAAAAATTGCAGATAAACTGGTATTTGAAGATGACTATTCATTTTATGCTCTAATGTCAGATACATTAAGGATTCAACTGCATTCGTTGAGCAGTGTACACTGGCATCAAGCAAAGTTCAGGGGAGGAGGGGAGGTGAAGCTTCTTCGGGACACGATCGACTCCAAGGGTTACTCTATCAGACACATTTAATAATGCATGCCCATTGTCTAGCGAAGAAAGTGCTCCAGCGCTGACTGCAGCTCTCCCTTGCATTTAATTCAGTGTGAGTCAGAGCATCTCATAGAGCAGCCTTTTGGATTACTGATATGAAAGTCTATTAGCACTTCACTACCGTAAGGTAATTATTTGTGAGAGACTTTCTCCACGTAAGACCAAAAAACATGGAACAGATTTTATTTCTCATGAAACCAGTTCCTCCCCAATCTTTCTTGTCCGTATTTACTTAATTGTCTGGGCTAGAAACCTGGGCATTATCCTTGATTTGCCCCTATTTTTCATTCTGCAGTTCTAATTCATCAGTGAGATCATACGTTCTACTCCAAATGAACCAGAATTCCTCCGCTCCCTTCCAATTGCATTCCTCTTTCCTTGCGTTCACTCTCCAGTGGCCTGTTGGAGGGGCGGCCTAAAGCCTTTGCCTCTTTCTCTAGGTTCCATCTATATTACCGCTCAACCCACCAACCCATTCTTAAAATTGCGTCCACAAAAGCTTAAAAAATGTAAATTTCACATCCGTTCTTAAAATCTTTTACTGGCTTCCTATTGTATCGAGAGTAGCATACATAACTCGTGGCCGTGACTTACCATGTCCTGCAAGTCGTCACCCCACTTGCCCCTGAGTCTCATCAAGCATCCTCCTGCCTTTGCTGAAGCCACACAGCTGACTCCTGCTGCCTGGATTCAGTTAAGTTGTTCCCAGCATGAGGCTTTCATTCATACTGTTTCCTTTGCTTTGCCACCCTTTCCTCTGTTCTTTCTTTGCATGGTGGGCTACTGGGTTGGGTTCCCCCTTGTCTTTACTTTTTCCATGATGGCTTTCTCTGCCCACCCTATTTACACTGACCTGCAAGAGCAGGGAAGTTGTCATTTTAACCTGTTCTTTGCCCTCATAAGGCTTTTCTCAGTTTGTAATTCTGTGCCTATTTGTTTGTTCTACTTCTTATCCGTATCTCTCATTAGACCTGATACACCATGAGGACAGTCTAGGTATATTCCATTTGGCCCTGTACACCCTTCCCAAGTACAGGCCTGGCTCCCAGGAGGTACCCTGTGGACAGGAATGCAATGGACAGGTCCCCTGTATAATAGCTATTCCTCTGAGTGCAGGCAACGTGTCTGTATTCCTAGGACCTAGCTGAGTATCCAACACATAATACATCCTAGTATGTGTTTATTGTTGAATGCGAGGGCTTTTTTAAAAAAATAAGGCTATAAAAATTAGCATTTGGCTATAGAATAAGGAAAAGAGAGAATGGATTTCTCATTGTTTGGAGAAAGTCTACTGCATCATTAGCAGGGTTTGTGATATTTTCAGGTAAGTTCACTAACATTCTTGCAAAATAGTACATCATTATTTATCTCATGAGAAAAGATAGCACTTGAAGAGTCAAAGAGTCAGAAGAAAATAATTGCAAGCACGGAGAGTGGGAGAATCATCTCATCCAAGTTTAACTTGATCATATAAAAGATCCCAATAGACTCCTGGAAGGTTGAAAACAGCTGTAGGGAAACCTCTTTGGTGACATGTCATCACAGACAGGCCTTTTTCTCTTAGGGCCCCACCTGAGACTCCCCCATGGCTAGTGGAACCTTGTTATCCCCACTAACACATGCTAGCCCTATTATACAGTGTTTACTACATGGCAAGCACTGTTCTAGTGCATTAACTCATTTAAGACTTCTGCAGCCCTACCAGAGGCGTTCTGTTATTATGCTTATTTTACTGAAGCATGCAGAGGTGAAGTGACTTACCGGAGATTGTACAGCCAGCAAGTGGCTGGGCGCAGTTTCATAAATAGGCCTACAATTGCCATAGCACAAAAGACTCCTTTAGAGTCACCACAACCAAGAAAGTGAAGACGAATGTGAATTAGAGTTATAAATGTTAATGGTTGCTCTCTTTGGTCATGGTCACAGTTCACTGGGTGTCTCAGAAAATATTTTAGGCAAGCCCAGTATAATGTATAACTACGTGAAGGTACAAAATGTAAAATGAAATGACTGTTTGTATTATACAAATTACCGTCTCGGTCTTCAGAATAGAATCCTCGTGGTACTAGTTGACAGCTGGTCACTGGTTGATTGGTCAAGTGGGGAGAGGTGAAGGAAAATGTTCCTTTATGGGAGCTGGCCCAGGCTGAAGCCACCTGGGGCTACGGTGCCTCTCTTAGCTCTGCGGCTTTTACCTCTCTGGGTCTCAGATTCCTTAGTACATTAAGGGCACTAGATCAGATGACATCTAAGACTAGCCTTGAATGATTTTGTATGAAACTATCAACCCGTAATCGAAAAATGAAAGTTGCATTAATTATCCTTTCGTTCCAGATCTAGGTTTTCAGGAAGTCATCTTAATGCATTCAGATCTAACACCATAACATTTCTGGCTGAAACAATTGCCTTTAGTCACAACTTCCACCACATTCATTCTTTATGCTGCTACCAGGGAGATTTTTTTTGGAAATAAAATCTGTCTCTTTATCCGTCATCCCTGCTTAAGAGTCTTCAGTAGCTGCTCCCTCACCGATGCAAGACGCCCACGATCGGCCTCGTTCCCGGGTTCCACCTGGAACGCCCTGCTTTTTTTTCTACACCAAGCGGCGTACAGTTCTTTGAACGTGGCAAATCATGTTACATTTCTATGCGTCTGTTCTGGATTTGCCCTCTGCCTGGAAAGCCACCTAGCTCTGTCCTTGGCTGGACGGTGAACACTTTCGAGACTTAGGAAAATGCCAGCCTCTCTACCGGAGCCTTTCCTTTCTGCGTATTCACGTAGCAGGTTTGCCCCCTACCCTGCCTCAGATAGAACCACTGTTGCTTCTTTCCTGGCTCTACTGCCCCCGACCCAGATTCTCCACCTGCCACCTTTCGACACTTACCGTCTATTTCCTCCTCCTAACATTCCTGACAGTAAAGAATATGTTTCCGCCATCTTTTCATCTCTGCTGTTTAGCACTATGCCTGATATATGGTAGCAGATCATACATGTGAGCGGAAGAATAAAAAGATGAATAGAATGAATGAGAAAGCATCAACTGCCTAGAAAGCACATTTTGCTTTTAAAGTCTCAAGTTTTTGGCTGACTGCATTCAGAGATGGGGATAGATGAAAAAAAAAGTGTGTGTGTAAGGAAGAGGTCTTTAATTCCATGGCCATATTGTTTTCAGCTGCTGCTGATTCTATTCTCTCTTCTGGCTCTTGTAAATAAAACTTTTAGAATTTTCTGGTATCTGATATGGTATCAGTGCTCCAATATGTCTTTTGAAAATATGCCTATTTCCTTTGGATGAAAAAGCAGAATGCTGGATAACAGTGTGTACATATGCTGCATGGGAAATTAATTGGAGAGAATAATGGCTCAGAATTCAATAATTATTCTAGGCCGCCTTTTCAAATTCAAGGGACCAGACCCTCATATAATTTTGTAATATCACAGCAAATGGACCAAAGCACAGATTCCTATGTGTGAAAGATAGATTTTGTACACATGCTTACATTTTTGATTAATTTATTCATGATCTAGCTGATATTCATTGAACACCTTCTTCTGCTGAGTGCCGCACTGGATACTTTGGAATAAAACAGGTGGATTGGACGACAGCACTGTGATTGTTCTGGACAAAGTCCCTGATGCTTGGAGACTTTTTCCATTTCCTGTGGGCATGTGAGCTGTCCAGGAGCCCCGTCTTCTGCTGGACGTCTTGCTGTCTTCATTGTATTGGCACAAGGCCTCTGCCAGTTTCCCAAACACACCACATATGCTCCCACCTTTGGGCCTTCAAATAGATCTTCTCTCTGCTTGAGTCCCTCATATCGGAGAACTCCCTCCCCCTTTCAGGACTCAGTTTGTGTGTCTGTTCTTTGGGGAAAATTCCCTGATCCTGTGACCAGGTCAGCTCAGCAGGTCGTTTGCTGTGCTTCACCCGCCTTACTGCAGTCAGTGGTTAATAATGCATGCAGTTGTTTAACATCTGGTCTTCCTGCTGGAATTTAGAGTCTTTGAGGGGACCATCCGCATGTCTCTGTTCTCTCCTGTACCTCTAGAGTCCAGCACTGCGCTGGTTGCATGCAGTGGCCTTTAATAAACAGGTGCTGAATGAATGAATGAAATAATAGCAGTGAATTTGCTGGAATGGACTGCTTCCTCTTTGCCATCTGACAGCTCATGCCCTGCCCTTCCTTTCTCATATGGAAATTCCTGGTGATGTTAGATACTCAGTGAGACTCAGAAAGCAATTCCTTTTCCTGGAGAGCTTTGTTGCTATTTGAGCTCAGTGCATGAGGCCCTGTGGCCGCTGGAGTCACTCTGGCCCTTCAGTCTGTGGCGGATTCCTCTCAGATAAAAAAGAATGGAGGGAGGAGCATAACTTTCTGCCCTTCCCCATCCAACATAATCTTAGAGAAGTAGAAAAAGATAGGCTTTGGGTATAAAGATAGCAATCTCTTTTCCTGCATAGAAGATGGAATCAAGTTGCTCATTTATGGTTAAAATAGGACTTTAAAAATAGCCAATCTAGCAAAGGCAGTGAAAATCAGGAGCAGAGATGAGAACGTGTAACAATTCATTTTAGAAAAATGTCCTATAAACTGATCACATAGTTGGAACGTAAAAGCCCCCAGATACAATCACGTTCCGTAGAGGCTTTGAGATTGACTTTGGCACTGACGAGATCCTCAGTAATATCACCCAGGGAGAAAGGGAATGGGGCATCCATCACAATGTCATGCTCTGTCCCCTTCTCAAATTACCAAGTCAGACGTGGTCCAGAGTTGAGGAATAGTATCCTTATTCTGCTTCTGTCTACCCTATATAAGTTATAAGGGTCTCCTGGGCAAACCTTCCTCCGTCTCATTTTTCGAGAGCCCTGTCTTTTTTTTTTTTTTTTTTTTTTTATCTCAGCATCCCTTCTTCTTGGCCAGAGAGAGAAATTGCCTGTGAAATCTCTTCTTGGAAGAGCTTCTCATTGCTCTGTATTAAGGTGGATCTAAATATTAGGCTGCCTGAAAATCCCTGAAGTTTTCTTTTTAGAAGGGATTTGGGAGGTCCTACCAAGCACACTTGCAGAACACAGTGTCTCCTTCCTGCACGGAGATGTACAAATTCAGTAGGATGTATTTTAGCTGAAGCCTTGTCTGCTTACATGACTTTGGGAAATATCATTATAATAAATATCCAGGTACACTGTATTTTATGATTCTAATCAAAATCAGAATTGCGCCCATTCTTGTAAGCCCTTCTCCTGCATTGCCTAAAGACTCCAAGGGTCCATGTTCCTTAGACTGGGTTTTCCCACCCCTTTGCAGACTAAGGCCTTTTGATTTATCTACATCATCTAGGAACACTGAAAATTCTTGGGCACCATGCCAGGCCTATTGAATCAAACTCTGGTAGAAGGCCCAGCAGTATGTGTTTTAACAGATTATACAGCTAAGCTTGTCTGAGGTTTACCTTTGTGTTGATTGAAAAAAAAAATGAGTTTCCTAATCAAATTAATAGTTAAAAGAAGATAATGAGGCAATAGTTTAACTTTCCCAGGACAGACCTGAGTAACCCTATTTAAAGTAGCATTATTTACATATTAATAATAAGTGGCTAAGCATAAGTGGTTTTATTAAATGGGATAATCTGTATAAATACTCAGAATAGTGCCTGACATGTAAAAATGTTGTGTAATTGTTTGCAAGTATTAAAAGTATTATTATTTGGTCCCACAAATTATTCATTAATTAAATATGATTTCCCCTTTTACTAGAAAATATTTAAAGGGTCTTTAAATTTGAGAGAGAGTAAAATATAATCAAATTAAAAATGAAGTTTAAGCCATTAGAATACTCATAACTGACTCTTCTAATTAGAATTTTTCATCTAATTTGTATTCCTGTGTATACCTAAGGTAAATGAGACTGGCTGGCTATTCTCCCCTTTGATTCCTTTTGTTAGTGGAGCATTTCTTGGCCTGGCCTAGAAAACCCACCCCTGCTGTGTCCTCTGCTCTTTCTCGCCAAGGCTTCAGGTGGGACGTTGCTACCTAAGGTGACTTTGCAGTATGTCAGAGCCCTGACAGTTTGGACCCCTAAATGTATGAAGATGGCCTTCCTCCCACTCTATGCACTGCCAATGGGATAGGACCAGAATAAGACAAAGACTTCTATTGTAGTGAGCCAAGGAGAAGTTGAGTTCCTTCAAGTAAAATCGGATGTAATTTAATTCTGTGCATACAGGGTGGGGTGAAAGTAGCTTTACAGTTGTGAGTACACAAAACACAGAGTTGATTCTTTTTAAAAAATATTTTATTTATTTATTTTTTAGAGAGGGGAAGGGAAGGAAAAAGGGAGAGAGAGAAACATCAATGTGTGGTTGCCTCTCCTGCACCCCTTACTGGGCACTGCAACCCAGGCATGTGCCCTAGACTGGGAATCGAACTGGTGACCCTTTGATTTGAAGGCTGGCACGCAACCACTGAGCCAAACCAGCCAGGGCTATTCTTATATTATTTTTTATTAGTTATTATATTATTTTCCATACGAACAACCATAAACTTGCATTTGCCTCCCTCTGTATTTAATTACAACATGAATTTAACAGGAAGCTGAGCATGCCACTGTTCTACTTTAAAGTTTCTCCCATACATACTTTTCAGTGGCAAGGGTCAAAGATGAGTACATAAAGATATAAGTATATGACAAATTCCATGCCCCTCTGGAAGCATGAATATCCAAACTGTATCTTGTATAGGGGAGGAAAGCAGCTACCTGCTCTCTGTCAAAATAAAAGTCTGGATGACAACTGGTATGGTGGTTAAATGAATGGGCTCTGTATGCAAATAGAGACGCATTCAAGTTGTATGACGTACTAGCTGTGTAACCTTGGGGAAGCCACCGAACATTTCTCAGGCTCAGTGACTTCATTAGTATATGGGAATAAAGTAGTGAAGATCCGTGAGCCAAATGTACTGGAAAGGCCCTATCCCAATGCCTAGCACCCATTCAATGCTAACTATTTTTATTTTATATATAGTAGGAAACAAAGAGGGGAGGTATTTAGATTAATACCCTGTTTCTGAGGCCTGCTCTGAGTTGGAGAGCCTGTATGTCATGTCAGAATCTCACTGCAAGATGGAGGTTATTCCAGGCAAGAAGGAGTGCATTTGTAGGAGAAATAGGAGAAAGAGGAAGGGAAATTTCATCTTTTCCTATACAGTCACTTGCATAACATTTCCTTCTTGAGTTCTTGAATCCCGGTGAGAACTGAGTGTATTTTTGGGAAGAAGACTCATGAATTAATATTTTTCCCAATAGAGAAGCTCACAGAAACTTTGAAGTGTTTATTAAAGAGTTGATAATGAGGAGAAAACTTTTTGAAAATCACATTAAAAAGTACCTCCCAAACTGCTTCAATAATTTAACCTTGGAATCACAAGACTGTACTGGAATAGAATGAACGCATTTTTCTCTTCCCCCGCCATCCCTGGCGTATCACATGCGCGCTGTGAGCTGTGATGGCCCTTTCTAGGAGTCAGTGGTAGAGTGATACGCCTTTCGTGACCAATCGAATAATTACTGAAGTTGAAATTTATAATCCTGATTTCAACTACTTCATAATGACATCAATTTAAACTTAATACTGCTCTTATCTTTTGACAAAAATAAGGTTTAATATGCCTTTTCTCCTAGCGGGGGTGAAATAAGGAAAGACTTTATTATACAAGATAATTAAAATTCTTCCTCAGGTTAAAAGTGATTTAAAAAGAATCACAACATGAGATAATTAGGCCTTATTAGACACTTTATCTGCTTCACTGAAGTCACTTTTTCCAGGGTGATAAAATGTGCCTTTGTCTTTTTTTAGAAAGCTGGATACCAAATTTGGGGGGAAAATGATCTTTTCTCCTTCTCTTAGCCTCAGCGCATGACTGTGTGAATAGATTTTGGGAAATAATTTAATGACAGGGTTACGGTTTCCAAAAGCTAGACCTTTATAAAATGTGATGGTTTTCAAGTACTTATTCATTTTTCTAGTGGAATTACATTTTACCCTCTATTTTTAGTTAATAGAAAATGATATGAATTTGTGTTTCCCGATTTTTTGTCCCTTGACAGGCAGAATAATAACAGATTAGTTTTGGGTGTTTAACAAAATCCTTTTGTTTCTTGACAGACTCGTTTATGCTTTCTCGTGCCATAACAGGTGAGGCAAAGAATGTCAGTGTTTGTGTTTTTAATGTCTAATGAACGTATAATATAGGTTATTACAATACCGTGCCGTAGTGGATGGTATTTTTTACATGAAATGTGGTTTGGGCATTTAAGACACACTATGTTTTCGTGAGAGGAAGCAGGCCCCTGAGGAACATGGGAGTCTTGCCAGAGTTCTGAACTGTATCCCTACATGAGGTCTGATATTGCCTTTCTATTCTGCTTTTGGGCCCAATGACGGGGATGCTGTGACTGCCACCCTCTGCTAATGGCCCTTTGGGCTTCCAACGGACTTTAACAATGCTCCATGCAACTAACAATAAGTGAATCAAATAGTGCTTGTTTGTGCCCATAAATTTATATCCAACTTATTTTTATCTATTGATCAGCGGATGAAGAGAAATTGTTCTATTTTGTCTTTAAGAAAAGCATTTCAGTTCTGTAGACAACGACTGGCCTTATAGGTTTTATTAAATCATTCTTTTCTTCTAAATGACCATTTTCTTTGGAGGAAAGGCAAAGGTATATATAGACAAGTCTACCAAGGGCCAACTAAAGTATAGAGATGTTTTTGATTGAAGGCTAGGCACATAGAATTGGTAAATAAGTGCTTATTTTAAGGTAAACTATCTAGAAGGGACATAGTAGGCTTTGATGAATAAACAGGAGCTTCTGTCATACTTTTGCAGGGTCTGTTGTACATGTAATTGTTGCTTTAAAGAGAAACTTAAACAGTGAAATAAGAATAGAGTTAAGGCAAACTGTGAGGATCAAAAGTATCCATTAAATCAGGTTTTAAATATTTTTACATAAATGGACTACTGCTTTTCAGGGTACAAGTTTTGCTTTCATTAAGCTGGTGGATCCTATTAGAAAGAGTAGGACACCTTTAGGGTCCTATTAACAAGGAAGGAGAATAAAAAAGGTTCACAAAACGTGAACGTACAGCTCAGGCAATTACTGCAAAGCAAATGAGCATGGAATAACTACCAGGTAAAGAAACAGAATACTGGCAGTAAGCTGGTCTTTGTGTATTGATTTTGAATCAGGTAAATGTATTACATCTTTATTAATCCAATAGTCAGTGAATCATTTACATTTTTTATAGATTTTTTGAAAAAAATATTCATTTATTCTTAGAGAGAGGGAGAGGGAGGGAGAAAGAAAGGGAGAGAAACATCGTGTGTGGTTGCCTCTCACACACTCCCTACCGGGGACCTGGCCCGCAACCCAGTCACGTGTCCCAACTGGGAATCAAACAGGCCATTGATTCCCATCGATTTGATTCTCAGGCCAGCACTCAATCCATTGGGCTGCATCAGCCAGGGGTGAATCATTTACATTTTTTATATACACTTATGTCATCTGTGAATGATGAAAATTTGGCTTCTTTGTAATCCTCTCACTTTTATTTTCTTTTGCCTTACTGCGCTAGCTAAAACCTCCAGCACAAAGTTGAACAGAAGTAGCAATCACATCTTTGTACTTTCGTTGTCTCAGAAAGAAATGTTGAATGTTTCCCATTAAATAGAGTGGTTAATTTTTGGTCATTTGCTAATATGTATCTTGATAGAATGTTGAATTTTATTGGATGCCTTTTCTGCCTCTGTGCAAATCATCATAATATTCAGTGAATACACTGATTGATTTTCGAATGTTACACTGATTGATTTTCGAATGTTAAAACAACTTTGAATTACACTGATTGATTTTCGAATGTTAAAACAACTTTGAATTCCTGGGGCAAATCGAAGAAGGTCATATTGTATTATTTCTATATAGTTGGGTCCAGTTTGCTATTCTTCTATTTAGAATATTTGAATCTCCACTGAGACCTCTAGATAGGGATAGACCCTGTCCCTTCCACCGTCACTTGCCACTTGGGGTCATGCAACAAGTGAAGTGAATTATTGGAATGATGACATCACTTCCTCCTGGAACCTTCTACTACTTTAGTGCCTCAGGGACTGAACTTCCACAGTGATTGGGGCTCTTCTAAACAAAGCTGATGTGTACTGTACCTCTTTGGGCCCCATGTACCTGGGCCACTAGGCATCTGCCCCTCCCTTACTGGCGCTGCTTGCCTTGATTTGGTCCATTTGTTACTGTCCCACAGCATTCGGTTTGAAGAAGTGTTATGTCATCAGTTTTAGGTTGCCCTAGGTAGCTCTGTCGCCCCTCCCTGGCATTTTTGTACCCTTATGTATATTTTTTATTTTTGTCATTTCTCTTTTGCAACCTTCTGTTTCTTGGGGTGACATTTCTTACTTTCTACTACACTGTAGAGTTTGATGTTTTCCCTGGCATTTGTCAATCGGGATTGAGGTTTATCTTATTTCTATTCTTTACATTTTTCTATCTTCTGTTGCTTTCCTCTGCTTGTGCTCTGGCCATATGTGAGAATCATTGACTTGGACTTGGGAATAGATGACATGAACTGCTAAAGTGTTACACAGCAACCACTGGATTACTTGGGCTACTGACTTTCCTGTCACATAGTTGTCACTGTCTCGGGAAAAAATTGGCCACCAAAGGGATTTCTCTCGAGAAACATAATTCCCCTTAGCTGGTACCACCACTGTTCTTATTTTAGAACGTCTGCCCCCAATGCTGCACAGCGGAGTTGAAGAAAATACCCATCATGGCACTGTGAATTCTACCAGAACAAGGTTTTTCCCTCTTTTTTTCTTTTACATATTGTTTAAAACAAGCACACAGATAACTCCAACACAGCTCTACAAATCACCTTCTGTTATATAAGGTGGATCATTGAACCAGGATGTCTGAGGGTGCCCTTCGGAATGAAATGAAACATCTATGACTGAGGATTATAATAACAACTAATCATTGTAGATCATTAACATCTGTAAGGAGCTTGTACAATGATTTTGTTGCTTATAAAGTATGTTTCAAAATAGTAAAAAAGATGAGGGGCAGTTGAAAACAATAAAAGCATTTTTATTTAAAATTTTTGCTTCACCCCTATAATGTTATTTATCCTCTCAAGATTTGTTACCTAGAGCCACTAGGAGATTTGAACATTTTTTCTCTCTTATTTAAGTTTGTATGCTAATTGTCAAACAAGTTCAACAATAATTCAGATGAAAATGATTTTTTTTCTTAGGATTTTATAAAACTGAGCCTACTTTGATTCATTGGGCAATTGCCTGAAAAGAATGTATTTAACATGAGCCTCACCAAACTGTTAGAAAAGGCCTCTAAAAAGTGAAAATTGAGGGGAAAGAAGAAAAACGTGCCCAAAGAACACTATACAATTTTGACATCATCAGGAATTTCTGTTGTGGTAAAGCTTTTCCCTTTTAGAGGAGGGAGAACTTATTGGCTCTCAGGGGGGAGACAAATAAGAAGTTAATGATGGACACTTATGGTTATAGGCATTTATAGAATAATAAAATAACTAAAGATTTTTACCACAAATTGATACACTTGTATTCATAAGAACCACCAATACTGTAAATGGCAAAGAAAATGACATTAAACATTGGCACGAGCAATACACATAATAGGAAATGGCTGGAGAGTATAATTGTTTCTCATGAGGTTTCCTCCAAAAGGAATTTAATAAACCTGATTTTGGAAACACAGTTGGGAACATCTGGTTGAGGGTAAATGGAGAAAGAACAGATGTAATGTCACCAGCGTGGAGGGCTGGGCAGTTAGAGGTGGGTGGTACACTCTTCACACAAATTATAACACAGGTGCAGGGATGTGATCTGGTTGTGACGGGAACACCGAAGTATCCAGCCGTCACCAAAAACTTACTGCCGAAAAACTTACTTTGCTGAAAGCAGGGCTTTGAGAAACTCTTCAATTGCCTTGATGAGACTTTGTTTTCCAAGAAGATAGACTTTGTAACATGTAGAACTTTGGATCTAATTATTATCAGGAAGGAAGAATTTACTGGTGATGCAGAAGTAATGAAGGACAATTCAGATTTCATAAGGAAAATAAGGTCATTCTCAGAATAATCAGACATATAGACTAGTGTTGAAGAAATCAAAAACAACATCTGAGGTAAATATAGTCCATGGCCAGGTGTTTATTGAAAAGGAATGTGGCTTAAGATAGGTAAAAGGTCCCAATGGGAATTCAGAAAACAGACACAGTCCCAAATGAATGGAGAAACATAGAGGGACCAGTGTGGGCACATAAAAGTTTCATTGTTGATCTCCAATTTAAATTAAAAAAAATCCTCACCTGAGGATATGTTTATTGACTTTACAGAGAGAGTGGGAGAGAGGGAGGGAGGGAGAGAGGGAGGGAGGAAAAGGCAGAGAGAGATCAATCAGTTTCCTGTTTCTTGTATGTATGCGCCCTGACCAAGGATTGAACCTGCAAACTAGGTATGTTCCCTGACTAGGATCCAAACCCGCAACCTTTTGCTGTATGGGAGAATGCTCCGACCCATGGAGCCACCCAGCCGCGGTGCTTCTGAGCTCCAATTTCATAAAGAATACGCTAGTCTTGGAAAGAGACTTATAACAGCAAAGCGTGATAGAAAAACTAAAGTTGAACTTACTATAGGCTGGAGATGAATGCTAAAGAAACAGAAAGGTGGTGTAGCTATACTGAGCCTGTGGGGGGGCAGGTAGTCTAAAGCTGGCTCTGTTTGACGTCTCTCCCTTTGTACAGGGAGAGGGACATCTCCTTCAAACCATTCACTAGATGTCTAGGTTCTACTCCCCCTGCTCTGAGTTTGTGTTCATAAATATGCTGTAAATTTGCAGTGAGGAATCTAGACAGGGCCAAAGACAATCAGGCCATGGCTGTGGTAACATCTTTAAAACTGTAGTACAGTAATATCATGACTAAGATGTTGACATTGATACAGTCTGTCAACCTTAATCTCCATTTTTCCAATTTTACTTGTACTAATGTGTGTGGTTAGTCATGTGTAATCACACCACAAGTGCATGTTCATGGGCCACCACAACAGTTCCATCATGGCAGGGACGCCCGCCTGTTGACCTTCATAACCACACCCATTTCTGTCTGGTATACCCTGCCCAACTCCTGGTAACATTTAACCTGTTCCCCATTTCTAAAATGTTACATTTTCTGGTCCCCCAAAATGTTATACAAATGATACCCTTTAGTATGTAATCTTTTGGGATTGGCTTTTTTTTTTTACAGCAGTTTGGTATGTCTAAGGAATAAGAAACAAAGATATAATCTCTGTATTATGTAACACAGAAAAAAAGAAATGCACATTCAATTGCCATGTTTTCCTCATTAAAAGTAATATTCAATGTGGAAAGCCTAGAGTGGACCATATGCTGCCAGATGTGTATGACCAGTTCCAGCCTTTATTTTAAGCTACAAACTCAAATTTACTCTTCCTTCTGGGAAGTTCCACATGCATCACTTGAAGAAAATTCAAATGTAATATGTTCAAAATCAAATGTATCACATGTCATTCTTCCCCCTGCCTTCCTCCAGAATCCTTTGGTCCACTTGTGTTTCTTGCCTTAACTTCAGGCACTTTAAATCTCTGAAATCACCAATCTTATTTTCATATCAGTCAGCATTTCTCACTCCTGCTGTCCATTCACTCCACCTCATCATTGTATTGTCACTGGCACCTTAATTTGCTCCCTACTGTAAATGCCTCTGGGTTGTGCTTCTCTTCATTCCCATTGCCCCTTTCTTTTATATATATTATATATACACACACACACATACACATACACATTTTTTTCTATCCATACCTGAGGACATTCTTTCATTGCTTTTAGAAAGTGAGGAAAGAGGAAAAGAGAAATATCAAACGGAGAGAGAAACATTGATTTGTTGCCTTCTGTTCGTGCCTGGGCTGGGAATGAACTTGCAACCTTTTGGCTACAGGACCATGTGCCAACCAATTGAACCACACTGGCCACAGTCCATTATCCCTCTCTTAATAGGACCTTCAACATCTCTCCTCTAAACTGTTGCAAAGCATCTTAGCTGCTCTCTTTCAGTCCTTCCTTAAATATTTCATTAACCCCATCATCTTTCTAAAGCAGTATCTGACTGTGTTATTCCTTTGCTATTGATCACACTCATCCCATTCATTTGGAGCACGTTTGTCTTCTCTATGTGTCCCTCTCTCTTTTAAATTTCAGCCTTTCTATACATACTTACTCTCTCATTTCTCTTATTCACACCCAGTCTCGAGTTTTCCCAGGAAGGATGGCCCCACATCTCTGCAGTACTAAGAGTACAAAAAGTACAACAAAAGAAGTTGATTTAATTTGAGAACAGCTTGAACTTTCTAGTCTCCGAAGCTTTTTTTTTTTAGATTTTAATCACCTGAATAGTGGTTGTTCATTTGCAATAGTTGATTGAAGACTTTAAATTAAGTAGACTACCTCCTAAAGACATTTAGCTCTCTGCAGTTTTTGCTTATTTGCAAAGTATGAGGTCTATTTTTCCCTATCTAGATGTGTTCATTGAGTAATCTATTCAATTAAAAAAAGTAATCTACTTCACCCTCTGCTATAGATCCAATATCTATTCTTTAGCAAGTAATTCTCTATTTCACCCAATGTCAAGTCCCTTAATTAATCTGTTCAGTTTTTAAAAGGTAATCTTTTACTTTGCCCTCTGATATAGGTCTATTGATTAAGTAGGCAGGCCTTGTAATTTCTATACTTGCTTTTTTCTTAACTAATTTCAAGTCTGTTTTTCTTGGGTTAGTTTTCTCCATGATGATCATCTGGGCTTTAGGTTTACTCATTGCATATTGACACTTTTTACTCACGAATTTACACTGTAATTTTGTGAATAAAAGTATTTAAGATTTTGAAACATTTTGTTGGTCTTTGACCCAGGGGCAGTTTCCAGTTATTAACTCAACTCAAGGTGGGCACACGTTTACTTAAAGAAGCATAGTATAATATTTTAGTCTTTCAACTGTACACTCTCTGTCACTAGCACTCAGATCTGTCCCTGGAACACAAAAGCAGCATTTGATTGCAATGAAACAATCCAATGGGTGTGAGTAGGTCCCAACAAAACCTTTGCTGAGGCCTCTGGACCATGGACTATCACTTCCAACTCCTGAACTAAGCCATGTAAAATCAATCTAAACTCCTTGTTACCGAGATTCACTAAAGAACTATGCTCTGAGACCTCCTCACAAGTGAGTCAGCTAATGCCATCCTCTTACTTGATAATACGTTCATTGAAAATATGCTAGTGGATAATGGGAATATATTTTCCTATTTGTTCTCATGGTATTTTATGAATTAAAGCTGCTCTGAGTGAAATAGATGTGTGTTATTTAGAATAAAAAGATAAACATTCTTGTTTACATTACTGCTATGGGTTTTCTGTCTCATGTTAGGTTTCAAACCATTGATTATGCTCTCAAATTGTCTTTAGGGATGAATATGCATTATTTACATATCTCAAACCCCAAATGATCACTTTTGGCAGATGTCCTCCAACATTTAATTGGCTTATATCTAATGAACTTTTATCAAATTATTCATTTTCACAAAAATGTGGGTTCAACCAACTTGTTTTTAAGAGATATCTAAGAAATTATATTTTTGAGGCAGCATATGTGTGGGTCATGCTTTCTTATCCATTCAGCTATTCTATGTCTTTTGATTGGAGCATTTAATCCATTTGCATTTAAGGTTATTATTGATAGGTACTTATTCGTTGCCATTTTTGTACCTGAGTTCCTCTCTGTCTCTCTCTTTTTCTTCCTTTCCTTAAAGCAGTCCTTTTAGTATTTCCTGTAGAGCTGGTTTGGTGGAGGCATATTCTTTTAGACTTCTTTTGTCTTGGAAGCACTTTATTTGGACTTCGATCTTGATTGAGAGTTTACCCTACTTTGCTGGGTAAAGTAGCCTTGGTTGCAGGCCTCTGGTTCACATTACTTGGAATATTTCTTGCCATTCTCTTCTTGTTTGTAGTGTTTCCATTGAGAAGTCAGTAGCTAACCTTTTGGGGGCTCCCTTGTATGTTACTTCCTTTTTCTCCCTTGCTGCCTTTAAGATTCTCTCTTTGTCTTGGGATTTTGCCATTTTAATGATGATGTGTCTTGAAGTGGGCCTCTTTGGGTTCCTCTTGAATGGCACTCTAAACAACTAACCCAATTAAAAAATGGGGAAAGGACTTGAACAGACACTTCTCCAAGGAGGACATACAGAGGATCCAGAGACACATGAAAAGATGCTTGATATCGCTTGCTATCAGAGAGATGCAAATTAAAACCACAATGAGATACCACTTTACACGGGTGAGAATGGCTGTCATAAACAAAGCAATAAACAACAAATGTTGGAGAGGGTGTGGGGAAAAGGGGACTCTGGTCCACTGTTGGTGGGATTGTAGACTGGTACAACCATTATGGAAAACAGTATGGAATTTTCTCAGAAAGCTAAAATTGGATCTGCCTTTTGACCCAGCAATTCCACTGCTGGGATTGTATCCTAAGAACCCTAAAACACCAATCCCAAAGACCATATGCACCCCAATGTTCATAGCAGCACAATTTACAATAGCCAAGAGTTGGAAGCAACCTAGGTGCCCGTCAGTAAATGAATGGATCAAAAAACTATGGTACATATACACAATGGAATTTTATGCTGCAGAAAGAAAGAAGGAGCTCCTACCTTTTGCAACAACATGGATGGAACTGGAAAGCATTATGCTGAGTGAAATAAGCCAGGTGTTGAAGGACAAATACCATATGATCTCACCTCTAACAGGAAGCTAAACAACAAAGCAAACAAGCAAGCAAAATATAACCAAAGACACTGAAATAGAGAACAGGCTGACAGTGACCAGAGGGGAGAGGAGAGGGAATTTCAGGGGAAATAGGGAAGGGATTTAGAGGAACAAATATAAAGGATACATGGACAACAACTGAGAAGGGTGGAAATGGGAGGGGGGGAGCACGGGGGTGAGATGGTATGGGAGTAATAGACAGAAAACTGTACTTGAAAAATAATTAAATAAATTTTAAAAAACCATAAAGAATAATAAAAATAAATAAATAAAATATTTAAAAAAGAAATTATATTTTTGAAAGTTAGACATTGTGTAAAATGTAATATATTTTATGTAATATATTATGAGAGGTCCTGTGCTCTTCAAAAAGTTTTCAAAATGCTGATTTAAGATATTCCCTATGGTATAAAATTCTTAAATCTTTATTGCCCACTTGTCCTTGTATTAGGACAGACTTGGAACTGTTTCCTGAGGAAATCATGACTTCGCCCTCAAGTATTATTTTGGCTCATTTCTTTCAGACGTAGGTGGTCTTATATTGAAGAACATATTCTGATTGAATTCCTTTATTTTCTTAGGATCACAGGAGAATAGGAAGGTGAAATTGGACCCTCCACCTAATTGATCACTGACACGTATGTAGTTTGCCCTTTCTCAATGTCAGGTAATTCAAAATGGAGTTTTCTGCTTTGAAATTCTGAAAGTTAAAATATACAAAGTACAATTCATGAGACATTTCTGTATTGATATGAATGCATTTTTCCTCTATCTCAGTTTTGAAACTGTTTTTTCAGAGACAAAAGGTAAGCAGAATATGCCACCCCAAAAGATGCCTCATTTGCATAAGGATGATTTTGGGCTGGTTATATTTGAAAAACGGCAGATAAGGGAGTAGCTCTGAAAATAGAGTAGAAGTTACCAGTTCATAAGGGACATTTACTTTTATAAAGGAAATCACCTGTTATTGTGTCTTCCTCTCTGTCCCTGGACAAGAAGAATGTCTAAATTATCAGAGACTCTTGTCAATGGAGAAGGCACCTCCCTAAATCTGCATAACAAACCTCACCCTTGTTCACTGTGCTTTTCTTGGTAACCTCTCATAACTGGCCTCCCATCTTCCTTCAATATCTTTTTTGTCTATATCTAAAGGTAGTGTTTAAAGTAATGACTTGGGCGATGTTTGGGGAGCCATTTCCCTTGAATATCACTCTTGTAAGAGTGTACATGTTAACAAACTACTGTTTAGTTTTCTCTTGTACTTAGTTTGCTATTGTAGAGGGTCTCAGTCAAGAACTCTGGAGGGTAGAGGGACAATTATTTTCCCTTTCCTACTGAGGTCTAGCGTTCCATAGGGACTGCCATGTGGGAGAGAGGAAAAAAGGGTGCAAAGCGCATGTTGTTAAGTGGGCTCTCTGGGCCCTCCAGCCAGGAGGCACCCAGAGATTCCACACAGTTTCGCTTGACTAAAGTTCCTACTGCCAAAACGTTGAGAACCATTGCTCTAGAGACATTTTACTGCTTGGAATTTGGCTGTCAGAGAGCTGTGTAACAGACCGCTATGTATTTTATAAAAGTGCCATTGCAGAACTGCGTTTGGTGTCATTGCTTTGGCTTTTTGTTGAGCTTCATTATAAGAAACAGTCAGATAAAGCTTATTAATACATGCTTGGTGAGGCTATCCCTTAGGACATTGCCTTCCATTCCATATACACTGTCCTTCTATAAATACATAGTGAAGAATTTCCCTCTTGAATCAGAAAATTGGGACCTTCCTATGAAATTGACTTTCCTTCATTTTATAGGTATTATGAATTTCACAACTATTATTTATTAGCCATTATGAAGGTCCTAAATTTGGACCTTTTCCCTGAAAGTTAATCATATGCAGTTTTTCATACTTCCATGCGACTTTGTCTAATTTTTAAAAAAAATTATTGTGTGTTTCCATGTTTCTACTTACTTTTATCTGGAGGATTGTATGTATTTCTTTGAATTAATTTAAATCTAATTTGGGTGAAGTGAACTTGTCAGCAAAATTCTTTGTTATAAGTCATAAAAGTCTCCTTTAAACAAAAGAGAAGTTTATTCTGTTATACAACAACAACAACAAAAATCCAGGAATAGAATTGGTTTCAAGTTTTGCTTGACCAAGGATGCAAGTAAATGCCATCAGAATATGGCTTCTTTCTCTCCACTGCTTAGTGCTGTCTTCTTCTATGTTGGTTTTATATTCAGAAAAATTATCACCTCATTTGACAACAGCAATATGTCTATAAAAGGTCCAGCTTGGATGGTTGCTATATTAGTCAGAATTTTCCAGAGTAACAAGTCCAGCAGGAGATATATATGATCTGTCTAGAAGGTATCCAGCCATGTAATATGAAAAATAGAGACATTCATTGAAGAAGATAGAAGAAACATTGTACATAGGACAATGGTGCCTCAGTCCCCTTCAAAGTAGGCACCTTGGGACCTCACACAGTTCTCCTAATTTGCCATCAGCTGCCCCATCATATTTTCTTAAATCTCATTGATGGTCTGGAATCTCTTCTCTTTCAAAGGTGATTTTTAGTTTTGGGAAAAGCCAGAAGTCATAGGGTGCCAAATCTGGGCTGGGCTGTAAGAGTGCTGAGTCACCTGAGTGATTTGGTGTTTCACCAAAAGACTCTGAACGGGACATGATGCACGAGCAGTGTTTTTGTAATGAAGCTGCCAATCACCAGTTGCCCATAGCTGCAGCCTTCTGAATCATCTGAATAGTTTCTGTGGAGGAACATTCAAGCTTAACACAAAATTTGATGAAGATTCATTGCTCTACTTGCTCAGTCATTTTGAACGCAATGCATACACACATATATTGTGCATACACACACACACACACACACACACACACACACACACATGGTGAGGTCTGTCCGGAAAAAGTGCAGCCATTGTTAGTAAAAAGAGACAGGATTGCATGACATCAATGCAACCTGACAGCCAGGGAGAGTGGACTGGAATGCTCATGCATGAATAATGATGACTTCACTGTATTACTCAGTGGGGAACAGTAATGCCATTAAGTGAGTGTACGATGTGGCTGTTGCATTCAAAATGACTGAGTGAATAGAGCAATGAATCTGCATTACATTTTTTATTAAGCTTGAACCTTCCGTCAAAGAAACTATTCAGATGATTCAGAAGTCCACAGCTATGGACAACTTGTGGTTGGCAGGTTCATTACAACAACACACCCTCTCACACATCACATCTTGTGCAGAGTCTTTTGGTGAAGCATCAGATTACCCAGGTGACTCACCCGACACTACAGCCCAGATTTGGTGCCCTATGACTTCCGGCTTTTCCCAAAACTGAAACACACCTTTGAAAGGGAAGAGGTCAGACCATTGATGAAACTCAGGAAAATACGATGGGGCAACTGATGGTGATTGGGAGAACTGTGTGAGGTCCTGAGGTGTCTACTTTGAAGGGAACTGAAGTGTCATTGTCCTATGTACAATGTCTCTGGTACCTTGTGTCTTCCTCTATAAATACCTCTATTTTCTATATTACATGGCTGGATACCTTCTGGACAGATATATGTCTATATAATATTACATATATATATCATATGTGTGTATACATATACATATATAAATATATAGCAAATAGCTGACATGATAAAAGACAGGCAAGTCCCAGGATCTGCAGGGTATGTTGGCAAGCTGGAGAACCAAGACAGCTAATCATTTAGTTCCCATCCAAACACCAGCATGCTTTAGACTCAGGAAGAGCAGATTTTTCAGTTTGAGTCTGAAGGCAGGAAAAAGATAGTATCCCAATTCAAATGCTGTCAGAGAGAAAGAAATCTCTTTCTAGGGGAGTGTCAATACTTCTATTCAAGTCTTTAAATGATTGGGTGAGGTTCACCTACACAAGAAAGAGCCATCTGCTTTACTCAGTCTACCAATTCAAATGTCAATCTCACCCAGAAATATACTTATAGGTACACCCAAATTGTTTGACCAAATATTGGGGGCCTCATAGCCCAGTCAAGTTGATACAACATTAGAAATCCTGAAAACATCTATAATTTCATCGGATTCACTTGATTTTGGCAATGTGTCCATCCCTGGCCAATATCTGAGGCTGAGGGATGGAATGTACTGTTTCCTAGGCATAGATCACATAACATGTCCTAGGTCACATAACATGGGGTAGTGTCAGCAATACCCAAGGAGAAATAAAGGCTGAGAGGGCAGAAGGATGGTTTTCTGAAATTCAAAGCAGAATACATCTAACATAGAAAAATAATTGGTTGTTGCTGTTAAACAAGAAAACAAATATGTATTTATTGGGATGTAACTGAAAATGGAAATGACATTGCACTTTTTCCGGCACTCTAAAACACAAAAGCATTTGATTATCCTTTATGGTCTCTACAATGATAATTTGTAAGATGCGACCATAAAATAATTGGACTCTTCTTTTCGATGAACATAAAAAATATATATAGTCAAATGAGAATAGCACTATCAGGTTATTTCCTTGAACATCTATATGCATAACAATAATAACCACCATTAATCGAATGTCTGTTTTTCCAGGAATTTTAGAAATGTAGCTAAGAGAAAACAACATTATTTTAAAGGCCAACCACCAAATTCTTCTCAAAATCAATCTCTTAGGGCATAACAATAATGTCCTTGGGTGTAAGAATAAAGGTGACTACATGAATTTTCAAAAAAATAAAAAATGGAAACTTTGGTGGTTGGAAGTAGAAGATATCATAAAGTAGGAGAAGATATAAGAAGTGTTTTGGGAGTGAGACAGAGAAACTTTGGTGGGAAAGTTGGTTGATGACAGGAAACAACTCACAACAGTTCAGATATTCATTTTTAAGTGTTCATGTCTTAGGCACGAATGCTTTGAGTGAGTGGTGGTACTTCAGAGAAATAAAAAAAGGGTCTGTGCTCTTTGTAGGGTGGTGCAGTTAAGGGAAAGAGGAAGATGTAGGAGGCAAGATGTGAGAGTGGTCAAAGCTTTAGCAGAAACAAGAGTTTAGAAGAAAAGATGACGAAGGAGTACAAGCCTCAAGGTGACCTAAAGCAACTGGGGACTGGAGGTTCCAGTGGTCATGAAAAGAAAAGGGTGATCTCAAATGATATATGGGAAAGAAATATATCATTGTTAACTTTTCCAATACTTCCTGTATTAATATCCACATTTGCTGATAAGAAAACTAGGATTCAGAGTGGTCAAGTAACTTTCCCAAAATCACGCAGCTTATAAATGGGCACAACTTGAGTTTTATCCCAGATTTGATTCTAAAGCCCATGCTCTTAATGTACATTATGCTACATACCACTTAGCTTTATTTCTTTCTTTACAACTGTTTGTGTGCTTACAATTTAGATTTGACTCAAGACTTATTTGATGTTTATAACAAGATGGAGAACTGTCACTGAACTGAAACACGTATTTTCATGATCAGGACATTGTCTTTCTCAAGGAGGATCAATGCAAAGCCGATGAAAATCTAATGGGCAGGAGTGATGGCAGGGTTGTGGCAGCTTGTTTATGTCTCTCTCCTCAACACGTCCTTCGTTTGTGTCTCCCCCCTTAACCACAAAAGATTGTCATCCATCCACAGACAGAAGTGCCTGGACACTGCAGAGGCCTGTGAACCAGCTGTAGCCCCTAGTGGCCATGGTCTGGGTATACATGGAGAACACTGACTTGGTAATCACTCACAGATGAGAGACCTTTTGTGGGAATCTGGGTTTCCAGAGGAGAATCTCTAGCACTCAACTGGAATTTATATATATTTATATTTATATACTTATATAATATATATATATATATCTCCACTCTGGACTCATTGAAGTATGTGAAAAGAACAATCTGAATCTATCTGTGTCACCGCCCCCTGCATCCCCACCCCCCAAGGAAGCACAGCTTAGGGCCAAGAAAGATCTTCCTCAGCGCATGATGTCTAACAGGGGAAAGGGAGAGAGTGTGTAAGTACTCAGCTTCCCCAGCTGTGTGGGACGCTGCCAAATGGGCTCATTTCTCAGTTATCTCACCTAGAGTTCCGAATGTGAGCTACATAACTGGAGGAGGGGGGCGGGACAAGAATAGGTGAGGTGAGTGGCAGACAGAACTCTTGGAGGACATGAAAGGAACATGGAGCCCACTCATAGGCCACTGGGAACAGTCCACCACTGGATCCCCCCAACTGGCCTGTGGGTATCCCCAGCAATGTGCACATCTCATCCAACCCTCCCTTCCCCTGTGGGCGGTCAGAAGAGTTCAGAGAAAAGAATTAGAAAGACTAAAGAAAGTCTATGGGATCTATGAGATACAACTAAAAGGACAAGACAGAATTTGCATGTTTATCCAATTTTGAATTTTTATTTATTTTTAATATATTTTATTTATCATGCTATTACAGTTGTCCTATTCCCCTCCCCCTTTATCCCCCTCTGCCCTGCATCCCCACTCCTCCATGAAGGCATGAGACTCTTGATTTGTAAGGGCCAAAAGAGGGGATCCGTCTGGGTTTTTCTACCTGTGTAACATTGGTGAGACCCAGTCTGTAGGGGCCACAGCATGAGGGGTGCTTGAATTACGTTGGTGTTTGAAGGGCACTAGGCTTTTGGCAAGTTGAGTTAATTTCATGAAATTTAAAGACTTTGCCTTGTTTCCATAAAAGAATTCCATTCCCAAGGGTTAAGGATTCTCAAAGGTCACTATTAAAGAGTCTATTTTGAACCTTATTACAACAAGGGTACAACATAAAAGGTGACTACTCTGAAATAGCTAAAAAATCACATGTATAGATTTGTAGAATTCAGCCACATTACCTAAATGCTTTACATTTTCTTATGCATTATTGTTTCTTTACCCATAGCATACTATGTTCTATTTGTGATGGTCTGCCATAAAAATGGATTACCACATCATTGTATTTGTCACAAAATCCTCTTTTGTCAAAAGGTTCCTTTGTATAAATAGCATCCATCTTATTTTAATGTAGTTTTAAAAGGTATTGTAACTAAAAGGACACCCTTCCTCAAATCCCTCTTATCATTTTAAAACAAAGCTTGAAACAGAGGCCATTGACCTGCTCTTGTAAAAACTGCCTTGGGGAATCAGGGTACCTGATTCATAGAATTGAGTATAATAGCTTCCCCAATGCCATTGTATCCTGTCAGACATATACTTCTTCAGGGACTTCTCAGAGAGCACATGACAGATTCAATTGTTAAAAATAGGCTTAGTGAATTTCTCAGATGCCTTTGTTGGACTGGAGATTGTGTGTACCCTGACGTTAAATCCTGTGTAACGTGCTATCAATGCCCTGCAAGAATTTCTCGTGAAGTTACATAGTATTCTGGGTACTCATGGTCTTCAGTGTCAGAAGAGTCCCAAATGGAGACATCGAAGACAGTGTTTTACACAGTCTCTTTGCACATTCATCTTAGACAGTAAAGTTATTTGTTTGAATATATTTCAACTAAAGTACACACATTAAAATTATATTTTTGTACTTTAACAAACATCTTTTTAATGTATTGTATTGATTATGCTGTTAGAATTGTCCCAATTTTTCCCCTTTCATCCCCCTCCATCTGATACCCCCCATTCCCTCCAGCAATCCCGACCTTAGTTCATGTCCATAGATCATACATATAAGTTCTTTGGCTTCTCCATTTCCTGTACTGTTTTTAAAATCTCCCTGTCTATTCTCTACTGACCAATTATGCTTCTTAATCGCTTACCTTTTCCTCCATTCTCCTTCTTCTCACTCCCAACTAATAACCCTCCAGCCGATCTTCATATCTATGATTCTGTTCCTGTTATGGTTGTTTGCTTAGCTTGTTTTTTAGATTCAATTGTTGATAGTTGTGAATTTACTACCACTTTAATATTCACAGTTTTGATTTTCTTCTTTTTCTTAAATAAGTTCCTTTAACATTTCCTATAATAACGGCTTGCTGATGATGAACTCCTTTAGCTTTACCTTCTCTGGGAAGCACTTTATCCACCCTCCCATTCTAAATGGTAGCTTTGCTAGCTAAGAGTAATCCAGGTTGTAGGTCTTTGCTTTTCATCATTTTGAATACGTCTTGCCAGTTCCTTCTAAACTGCAAAGTTTCTTTTGTGAAATCAGCTGACAGTTTAATAGGACCTTTTTTGTAGGTAACTATGCTTTTCTCTTGCTGCTTTAAGATTCTCTCTTTACCTTCAACCTTTGGCATTTTAATTATGATGTGTCTTGGTATGGTCCTCTTTGGATCCATCTTGTTTGGGACTCTCTGTGCTTCCTGGACTTATATGTCTATTTCCTACACCAAATCAGGAAAGTTTTCTTTCATTTCTTTAAAAATAAGTTTTCCATTTCTTGCTCTTTCTCTTTTCTTTCTGGCCTCCCTATGATTTGAATGTTGAAACATTTGAAGTTGTCCCAGAGGCTACTCCTTATCTATCCTAATTTTTTGATACTTAAAAAATTTATTCATTTATTTTTAGATAGAGTGGTAGGGACAGAGAAAGAGAAGGAGAGAAACATTAATGTGTGGTTACCTCTCAAGGTGTCCCCTATTGAGGACCTAGCTTGCAACCTAGGCATGTGCCTTGATGGGGAATCGAACCAGAAACCCTTTGGTTTGCAGTCCTACACTCAATCCACTGAGCCACACCAGCCAGAGCATGGATACTTTTCTCTTCTTGCTGTTCTAATTGAACATTTTTTTCTTCCTTGTGTTCCAAATCATTGATTTGATTCTTGGCTTCATCCACTCCTGCTGGTTCTTTGTAAATTTTTCTTTATTTTACCTAGTGTAACCTTCATTTCTGCTGGGTCTTTCTTATTCTGTTGAAGCACCCAGTGAGTTCCTTGAGCATCCTAATAACCAGTGTTTTAAACTCTGCATCTGATAGATTGCTTATCTCATTTTATTTAGTTCTTTTTCTGGAGTTTTATTCTGTTATCTCATTTAGGCCATATTTCTTAGTCTCCTCATTTTGGCAGCCTCTCTGTGTTTGTTTCTTTGTATTAGGTAGAGCTGCTTTGACTCCCTGTCTTAGTAGTGTAACCTATTGTAGAACAGCACACTGGCAAATTGGGTGTGGTGGAGACTTCGGTAATTACCAGGGTGAGGCAACCCATGTGAACCAGGTGGATGGAGTCTCTGATACAGTGTTGCCACCCTGTGGCTCTGTGAGGGGAGGGCTCAGAAAGGGGACAATGCTGCTGCCTGGCCTCTCGAGTTTTGTCAGGGGGAAGAGGTCTCTTGGCACTTATCCTGATACCAGACACTTCGATTTCTCCTTGGTGCCACTGGTGCCCTTCCAGCTGTTGAATCCCAGAGGGAGTGAGTCTGCATAAGTCCTATAAGTCCATTGAGGGCCCTTTAAAAGGAGACTCCTGTGAATCCCACAGTTTCTTCTGCTGCCCCAACTCTCACTGGTTTTACAGTCAGAAGTTATAAGGACTTCTCTTTCCAGCAGTGGAATCCTCGCCTGGGTGGTCTGGTGTGGGCCTGGGATCCCTCACTTCCTAGGTATCTCTCCTAATTTTGATCCACCACATATTGGTGTGATACTGCCCATTCCATATCTCTGGGTTTCTGTACCTCTCCGAGCATCCCTATGTCTCAGCCTCCCTTACCCTTATGGATAAATGTGACTTTATTAATTTCTTGGTTGTTGGATTTCCATACAGCTCAATTTTCTGACAAGTCTGGGTGATATTTGTTCATAGTTTAGTTGTAACTTTTGCTGTGGTTCTGCAAGGAGGCAAGTCATGTTTACCTATGCCTCCATCTTGACCGGAAGTCTGAAATCTCCCCAAATCTTGAAGTATTGATTTGGCAGCTCAGTGATTGCTGTCTAGGTTCTAAGGATTTTCTGTTCTTTTAGTCTACTATTCTTGTCCTTTGGCATAGCTCCAGGAATTACAAGCTTACACCCATATTATAAACAGTAAGAAAGAGACAAGGGTACAATATTTTGTGCTTATGAGACTTTGCCATTTTATTCAGGAATGAAAATTCCCTGGTGACTTTCCCTTAATGCTCATTGGTCAAAATTGGGTCAAGAGCCTACCTCTAGACCATTGGCTGGTTTAGACAAATCACAGAGCAGGGATGGTGCCGTTCTTTATAAGAGTGGAGGATCTCTTCTGCTTTTAGAATCCAAGATCCAGGACTCTACTAGCAAGGATAGGCTATGGACAATGCATGCCATAGAGCCCTTGTAGATATGTAAGGAGGAAGTCAAGAGAAAAACAAGGCTGAAGGAAGATGTCAAGAAAGAGTACAGGTAATGCACATTACAGAGAGATCATTTGGGGTCAGTGAGTGGGATTAGAGGTCTGGTAGCGGAAGCTTAGGCTGATAAGGCAAAATTAAAAGTGTCTGTTTTAGACTGTGGTGGTTGGCATAAAAAAGAATTAATTCAATCTTTTGAAGGAAGAAATGAGTATCTCATGAGGAAATCGATAAAAAAGATTAAGAAAAGGTGACAGAAGAATGAAAGATGTCTCCAAAGTTCTTGTCCAGCTGACTAGAAGACAATTGCAGTCACTAACAGCTTATGGTAGTTGAGAAGGGGGAGCTGATTTGGAGGAAAGAAATAAATCCAGGCTTAAAACTCAATTTGGCACGGCATTTATTGAGGACTTACCATGTGAAAGCACTGTGTCAGACAGTCTCAGGATATGAGAAAAAGAGGGAATAGGTATGCTTTTTCCCATCAGAGAAGAGATGAATCAATCAATGCATGGTGTTTAAAAAAATGTTATCACCTGATTGTGTGCTGAGAAGGGACAGCTTTAGGTGGGGGCAATAGTGACCATGTGGTCTCTTAGTGCAGTGGGATTTTAGGAGATCTGCCAAAGGACTTCAGAGTAAAACAAAACTGAAATTTTATTATTAAGGATATACTCTTTGGTGATACACATCATTTTATGCCTGTTTTAAAATTAAGAATATATACTGTAGAAAAAAACACAACTGAAATCTGACGTAATAAACAACTTGGTGTGACCAGGAGGCAAGGAAGGAGATGAAAGGTTGGAGAGACCCTGGATGGGAGGTAGTGGGAATTTCTAGCCATGCTGTGGTCAGCCCCACATTCAGGCCTGGTGCTTCAACTACCTGAATTCAGCAAATTCACCAAATAATTTGCAGCTTTACACTATATCCATAGATCCAGCTCAGGGAGAAGGTGCTTGAGCAATTTAATAGAAAAAAATTCTTGATGAAAACAGGTGTTTTTAAAGACAGAGGGGGAAAAAAACCCTTCAAAACAAAACCCTGACATTGTAATTGGATTTAGCAAAATGAAACTAGAACCTCAGGAGAAAGCTAGAGACAAGCTTGGGATAAAATCAGAAATAGCATGTTTTTTTTTATTGGTGTGATAAATTTGGTAAACAGCCTGTCTGCATCATTGTGAGGAAAATCTACACTAAAAGAAATCTGTTTAGACTTTTAGACATTTTTTAGAAGGTTATTTTAATTTAATTAATGAGAAATCATAGGTTAATTGCCTCCAGCTTTAATGTGAGAGTATTATGCATGCAGGCATATTTTATTTATATCTCGACTGTTTGATGTACACAATCAATTCAGAAAGGGATAATGAAGAGGTGTTCTGTCCTGTGTGGAATAATAATTAGGAACTCCAGTACAGAATATTTTTTATTAATTGTGCAGCTCGGTAAACATGTTTGACATAATACTGAGAAAGGCATTTGTTGAATTTTACCAATAGTTTTCTCTGATCGTTCCTTTTGCTTTACTAGATTTTTTCCAGAATCTTTTTTATACTGACCCCATTTTTCTAAGCTAAGAGCCCTCCTTCTAAAGACCTAAGAGTTTTATTTAGAGATTTAGACCACCTGCTAAGTTTGCTGTAATATGAAATTCAGAAAATCGTATTTGACATCTGGCTGCTGTTTCAACAAGGTTCACCTATGTTGTTAAGGAAATGGGAGTCTCATATTCTTTTTTATAGGTAAATAGAGATGCTATCGGGTGATAATGCAGAATAAATAACATTAATGGAATCTCTATGATGTTTTGATTATTGTATAATTTGCTAGGCAATTTTATTCATCATCCCAACTAGCCCCCTAGGCAATGTTATTTTCTTTGCTAAAGTGTTGGCCTGATGTCTCAGGTCCCTTCCTCCCAATGAAACACAACCATGGATTCCTCTTTGTCCAAAGTGCAAACTGTGTCTCCACAATTGTTAGCTAAGTTTTACTTAATTACTGTTCTTCTGGGCTTGGGCATCAACCAGTTTAACAAAACATTTTCTTCAGCTTTGGGAAATGATTCCAACTCTTGAGTGTTCTCTCTCAACCTCCTAGTGAATATTTATTGAAAACATTGTATTTGCTCTTTTTTTTGCAGGCAATGAGCATGTTTAAAAGTTTCTAGAATTTTTTTTCTTGCAAATGTGTATTGCGAGGAGCAAATGTGAAGGACCTGGGATATGCAACCTAACCTGTGTGTGCCTCGGCTCCTTTTGCTGCTTTGGCACTTCCATTTCATGACAACCACTTTTGACCTTTTCCCCCAACTCCTAACTCCGTCACCTCACTCAAGTCTTTTTCCATAGCTAATTTTTTTTACATTTCTCTTCTCCAGGCTTTTCATAAGGGCATCTCAGCAGGTGCAGAAGACCTTGGTTAAGCCAACTGCTTCTAATTGCTGGATGATGCAAAACTCTGCTGAACTGCCAGTGCCCAGGAATGATTCTTTGGCCCCAAGTCAGTCCTACATATGAGATTTATAGAGAACCATATTTTCTAAAAACCACGTGAGAATTTTACAGCTTTTTCTCCTAATGTCCAGTTCAAATAGAGCTGAGGTGAAAATGACTGTAGTAATAACATTCAAATGTTGTCACCATCTGGTGCCTGTTGGGTGGCCTACGTTATACAAGCAGGTGGTCCTTGTGTATCTTTGAGTGGCCAGCTGTCCACGTCACAAAAGCCACTGTCATATTTAGTGTTAATTGGCATCTTGGTCATAACGATCTGTGGAGAAGTTGAAGCCTGAATAGGCCTCAGCACATTATTCCTCTTTGTCCTAGGGGCTCTGGGTGAAGGCCCACAAACATTTCTCTCTCCGTCCTCTTTTCCTTGTTTCCCATATGAAAATCTAAAAGGGTTCAGAATAAGCACTCTTTATCATTTAATTTATAGAAAATCAAATGTACATATTGTTATACTGGTTATTCTTAGCTGAGGTAAGGAATCCACAATGGAATCTTCAAAGAATCTTCATGGAGATTAGCAAAGGTCAGTTGCCTGCTTTGAACACTCTGAAGATAATTTATCTACTCCCCCCAATTTAAATGTTAATATTTTAGAAATAAAAGTAGCCTTTCCTTTGTCTGTTTACTTTTGGGGGTGGGGTGCTGCAAGCAAGTCTGATCCGTAGGTGGGCGCTACCAGGAGAACTGAGGGGAGGGGAGTCTGAACTCTGATGAATCTCGTGAAATGCCTGATTTTACAACCTGCTCAACTGGCAGTTTCATATGGTTTCATACTTCTGAGTTTCAGTTTTTAGGAAATACTTGTTTCCTGAAATGAATATTCTTATATCATAAATTCTTGGCCATAGGGCTGGTGTTTAAAATAAGTTTACCCATTGCTTGCATGATGACTTCTCCATTGCATTAAGGCCGGTCTTAAGGATACTATTAATGTGCCTCAAATTAAAATCATCACACCTCTGAGTTCGGCTTACTTGCAAAGAATAAGGAGTTTTACTTGTATGAATTTTAGTTAGAATGATGGGCCCAATTCAAAGCCACGCACATAGGAAAAGGTTGACATTTAGAGTTAATTTTCAGAAACAAGCAGTATTTTAATCTAATACTCACCACAGAGAGAGGAAAAAAACATACCCAAGAAATTAAATAATGTTTCAGATACAATGACAAAAATGGTGCTTCACAGACAATAAATTGGCAGAAAGCGCTTGTACCAGAATAACCCGCAGGCAACCTTCCATGATGTTCTTGCCCTGTTTCTCCTTTCTCTCTTCGGACGTCTGTAAGTGCCCCCGGCTCTTCATGCCGCACAGTGGAGCCCTTGAGTGTTAACCATATTGGATATTTTTGTTTCATATTTACCTTTTGTATGTTTCTGTGTTTTCAGTTACTTGGAGTGAGGTATTGGTATTTCAGTTACTTTGATTCCTCCAACAGCCTAGCGCTGTGCCTGGTAAACGGAAGAAAGCTGCAGATACTGAACATTTAGTAAACACTCACTGAGCCAAAGGAAAAGATAGGACGGAGGGCTCGGTAAACAAATTAAATGTCTGAGGTCATGTTTTTAAAATGGAAATGAGTACAATAAGCTGTTTACTCACCAAATGTCATTAAGATACTGATCTCTGTATAAAAAGGTTAGGATTTAACACCAACTGAATCATTCTGAGGGAAGTGAAAGCGAGACTGTCCATCCTTTATGCATCCCATTAATTCTAAGAATTTCTGAATCAGAACTAACTGTACTAACAAATTATGTACGCCGAATTAGTCACATTACTCAAGTCCTGCTCTTCTCTATGTGAAGAATATTTGTCACCTAGATATTTAAATGGAATCAGGGCTATCTATAACTATGACACAATCCTTTGTCAAACAGAAAAAAGTTAATCAGGTTGGTGAGTAATCACATACCTCCTTCCCCACGCCATTGTACAGGCTCACAAGAAGTGGACTCTAGAAAAATAGGTCATTATTGAGGCAACTGAACCAGAGCTTTATTTTACCTTAGTAAAATAGAGTGAAATCTTAGTCATTAGTCCATGCGTGATATTTTACCTCCTTTGACAATTAGGCAGTCTTTATTACAAAAAAAAAAGAGGTTCTATTTAGAGTCTGTCAAATAATCCTGGAAAGAAAAATAAAGTACAATATTTCAATGTGAAACTGAATGAATCACAACTGGCATGAGTGAAATAACTAAATTAAAATCAAGTTGGAATTGCCTTATTTGAATCATCAGCTTTTGGGACTTCTCGAAAAGACGGATTGCTCCTCCGGAGGCGTGCAAAGGAAGAGCATAGAATGTGGTATTTTGATTTCTTTCATTATCCTTTTCCTCAAGAACCCAGGTCTTTAGGCTGAGGTGTCTCAGTGTAGTGGATGGAGAGACATGTTGGCCCAGTGCTTTCCCTATAGCCAAAGGATCCACTAAGGTGTCGGGTGTATAACCAGGCCAGCCATGCAGGGGAGTTTAGGAAGAGGATTGTGAGAGCAAGCTTAGACTCATGTATCAATGCAGAAGGTGGAAGGCTCTGGGAAGGAAGAGGCAGTAAAAAAAATACGACCTGAAATTACAGAGGAAAAATACAAATATTAGGAAAAGTCTTAAACTCTGAAAATTAGGAACAAGTTAAATAATGGAAGGAAAAAAAACTGCTTAGGAAATCGAGTGAAAGTTAGAAGCTGTACAGGAAATAAACTATAATCATACTATTTGGCTGTAGAGTAAATCATAATTTTATGGTAATAAGTAAACAATGCCATAAAATTTCAATGTTTAGGGTAAACCTTTTAGGATAAAGTATGCATTACATATTTATGATTGAAAACAGAATGCAAGTGTTAACACCATGGCAATGTAACACGTAGGTAACAGGGTCAAGAGGACCGAAGGTGAGGAAAGGGCTAAGGGAAGGGCAGAGGTAAGAATGTTCTCATGAAGCTGAGTGAAAGTCAAGAGATGCTGTAACAACTGATGGAATAAGAAATAAAGAAAAATGTGTTATTCACAGTTAAAAACACAACAAATGGAAAACTTAGAAGAACAGTGATGTAACTATTTTAAGTGGATAGTGGGAAGAGGGGGGCCTGATGTAAGTGGGCTAAACCCTGGTGCAGCTCAGCAGGGAGTGGATGGTTAATGCAGACCATGCCTGGGCCTGGAACCAGGTGTGTACACATGCTATTCATCCACAGAGACTTAATCATCAGGAGAAAATATTAAAAATAGCTTCCTCTGTGGATCTGTCCTAGGTAGATAGATAGTAGATAGAGTATCTTTTCTTTTCATTATAAATTCTACATGAGGTGATTTTAAAATCACATTTATGTGTAACTTGAATCAGTATTTTGCAAATAGCTATTGGAAAAATGGAAAACTTCCATTTACCGATGAGACACCATGTTCCACTTACAGTTGTGCATAGGTTGAAGCTGTTGCAACCTGGTCAGGGTCTGTGCAGCACCGTGTCTTTCCTGGAAAAGCTTTTAGTACATTGGGACCTGCATAAATTCTCCTTCCTTTCCATTCAGTTGTAAGAGGTCATCAGTTTCAGGAGGGGGAGTTAAAATATTATTTAATATAAATAATGCATTTATATGACTCATTCAAAAGGCACAAAAGGAAACATAACAAAAATCTACATATTATTCACATTCCTCATTAATTCAATGTTAATGTTTTGTTTTTCTTTTTAAGCCTTCAGGTTTACTTAACATACATAGAAGCAAATATGCATGGGCATACATATATAAATTTATGAAAACCAATTCAATGACAAATTTGGGGGTAGCTGGATCTTATTTATTTTTCAAGAAAAAATTATATAAATAATGTATTCCCTGCAATCAGACACTCCAATTTGTTTCTCCAATTGTTGTATATTAATTCATGGAGGGTTATCTTAATATATTAACTTTAATATAGTAGCACTTACTGAACTCATTCATGAATATGTGTATGTGAGGTATGCAATGGTAACAGCGTTTGCTACTCAAAATATGGTCTGCAGACCAGCAGCATTAACATCACCTGAGAACGTGTTGGAAATGCTGAAGAGCTGGCCTCAACCCAAACCTAGCCAACCAGAATCTTCATTTCGCTGAGATTACGCATCAATTTGTAGGCACACGAAAATTGAAAAGGTCTGCTCCACACGGGCGATTATCAACCACATTTTCTTTTTAAGACTGCCTCTCTCGACTTGCTTTATCACTTCCAATTTTCCTTCTTCCATATGGGCATTTCTACATCTCAGACTCCCCTATTTTCCCCTTTTTCATTTTCAGAGATATTTTTACTTAAGACACAGGGAAGGTGATGACTGTGATGCAGAACTCGACAGCTGCTGCAGAGACTCGGTTCTACGTGGAGAACACCTGAGAAATGAGCAAAGCTCACTCTGATCTTGCCTAGAACCGTGAATAATGCTTATGGATTCATTATAGTCGTTTTCAATGCAAATAGGGAATATTGAATAAAATGTTGGCAGTCATTATAATGACTCTTATGAGGCCAACAGGTCAGATAGCAAGGAAAACCCCTCTGCTTTTTAAAAGCAAATAGTGCAAATATACAGACTGTGCTGTGCTTTCATTGCTCCCTAAGACACCGTCACATATCAGTGCTTATGGTGGATACCAGAGGGAAGGGGCTGGGGGATATGGTAAAGGGTAGAGGGGGTCAAATATATGGTGATGAAAGAAGATTTGCTTTGGGGCGGTGAGCATACAATGCAATATACAGATCGTGTATCCTAGAATCGTACACTTGAAATCTGTATCATCTATTAGTCAGTGTCACCCCAGGAAATTTAGCTAAAAAAAACTTTCTTGATCTTCTTTATGTGGGATCTTCTAACCACTGTGTGACTAAGACATAATTTAATAAAACAACTCCCTTTTGATGGATGTGTAGGTTACATTCAGTATGTCACTGTTGCAAACCATGTTGCGTGTATACTTTTACACATATGCCTTTCCATATGCCTGGAAGCGTGTCTGCTGAAGAGCAGAGAGTGGCTACATCAGAGGACTTGGCCACTTGTAACTTTGAAATTTTGTTAGTTGTTGTTAACTTGTCTCAGTTGAATTTGCACTCCACTCTAGAGGGATCTGGTTCCCCACACCTTGTTCAGTTACCAGTGTGGTATCAAACTTGGGGATTTGGAGACTTCTGAACTGCAAAAAGATATTTCAGAGTAGTTTTAATTTATGTTTTTGGTATTATAAGAGAGTATCTTTTCATATGTTTGTGAGTCATTTGCTATTCTTGTCCTGCGAATTATCCATCCTAACTTTCGGCTTATTTTCCTGTTGGATCACTGACGTTATATTGATTCACTGAAATCTTTTACATTAGGAAGGCCAACTTTTTAAAGTGCCATACAAGTTAAAATTTTTACCCCCGGTTTGTTATCTTTTGACTTTACTTACAGTTTAATCTATTTATCTATGTATCATCAATTATCAATGTACCGATCTCAACAGGTTTTTAAAATTATTTATTTATTTATTTTTAGAGAGAAGGGAAGGGAGGAAGAAAGAGAGGGAGAGAAACATCAAGGTGCCCCCAACTGGTGACCTTGAGGCTGGCACTCGATCCACTGAGGCACACCAGCCAGGGCTCAATGGTTTTTATAAGAATGTTTGAAGTACTTTGTATTTCTGAATTAATTAATCTTTTCTTTCATAGGTTCCAGCTGTTCTCACTCTGAATTTGTAAGAAAATTCTCATAGTTTCTTTCATGTTTATTTTCAATTTTACTTACTTAGTTTTTAGGTTGTGATCCATTTCTCTGTTATACCGATTTTCTTTACTAAATGATCCATCTTTATATGAAGAACTTTTCATAAGACAGATTCCCAGAAGCCGCGCCCTGATATTGTAATTTAGTAAATGTCAGTGGGACGTGGAAAGAAAGTCCCAGACCGTTTGGCTGTGCAGTCATACCTGTAAACGATAGTAACATTTTGGCCCCAAATTCTGGCTTTTCCCTACACACTCAGACAATTTACTGACACCAGCTGGGTGTCCTACCATTCAGTTCAGCTCTGACACGTACACGGAATAGTGTCAGAGCGCACAGGTGGAGGGCTCAGTCCCACAAGGCTCCTCTTCACCTCCTTCAGATGCCAGTCACAAGTTCAGGTTGTCACTTGTGCTTCTGGAAGTCGGGCTGTAGCTTGGACGTTCCAACGACCCTCTCCTTGGGTTTGACTAATTTGCTAGAGCAGCTCACATTTTACTTACTAGATGACCAGTGTATTATGAAATTATGACAGGATATAACTCAGGAAGGGCCAGGAGAAAGAGATGTGTAGGGCAAGGTGTGGGGGAAAGGCATGAGCTCCCACGACCTCTCCGGGCATGCCCTCTCCCAAGATTGCCCCGTGTCTGTTCACCTAGAAGGAAGAACTTTTTTTCACTGCCACACTTTCCCACTGACCTGCTGTAGGAGAATTAAATGTTTTCCTTTCTCCCTTCTAGGTTCTTTGATGAGTCTAATAACTAAATTGAAGTAAGACAGATGACTAGGAAAAAAAGGTAAGTTTTTTCTTACAGGACTCCCAGAGATACAAGGCTCAAAAAAGTGACTAAACTGGGTAGATTTTATACCTTTTGGACAAAGAAACAATACATTTGTGAAGGACTGACAAGATAAAGATGTTTGGGCCTGGGATAGTAAATTAGTGAAGAAGTAACCAGGTTTGTTCACGTAGTCTTTGCAGCCCAAACTCCCTACTTCATCGTTGGATGTTTATTCTTTAGACTGGGTAACACAGCAAGTTTCCATTGAAGTACTGTACTTCATGTACTTTTTTTCTGGCAGGAATCCTAGCTGAGTGTGACCTCCATCAGTCAACATCTGCTTAAATCTCACCCCTCACTGCACATGCACAAGCTTAGGAAGCACCAAACAGTACTGATGCTTGGACCCCATGCATGGGCTCAAACCACCCAAACCCTAGGACCTTTGATCTCAAGTCTAAGGCCTCTCCTCTCCCTCTGTATCGTAAGCTCTTGTAGAGTAGCGGAATGGGACAAAAAAGGTGTGGGCATGAGGAGAGGGGGAAAAGAACTGGTCGTAGGGCACCTAAGTCATGCTAGAGAGTTAGGGAATTCCAAGACAGGCAGAGAGGTGCCACATGGGGCTGGGAAGGATCCTGAGGACAAACTTCATGTTTAAATACTTTGTCTTCTCTATCTAGAAGGGCGAGTAGAACACCGCTCCATTGTATGTGAGGGAGGTAATTGCTCCTTCACTAGGAGACAGAGTGTAGAACATGCAACAGACTTTTCAGAAAGAAGTGTTGTTGTTCTTTCTCTATGCTTTTTTCCTTTTAGATGGCGCACTTCCTCAAGGCCTTGACCTTTCTCCACAGCAACATCATGAATGCCGAGAGGCCTTTTAATGCCACAATTCCGAGAACTTGTTTAGGTTTTCTGTAGGATCTGATGCCTTTCATTTTCTTGAAGAAAAATAATGAAATCTTGCTACTTCATAATTCACAGGCGAGGCTATTTGCTAAGATTTTGGATGCTATAAACAAGGGCTTATCTTGGCTTTCCAGCTTATACTTATAAGGAAGTCTCTAAAGCGTTTTGCAAACAGTACTTGGGCCTAAGGAGCGGGTTTAAATCGTGTCATTCATGGCAGGTCATTGCCTTGTCCTGAGGGTAAACCTGATGTTGTGTGCTGAGTAAACATTTATATTGCACAACTGCAAGCATTTAACAAGGCTGAAGTGCTTTCTGATTTTAAAAGATGGCTACTCATTAGACCTCTATCTCATTACGGACCCACTCTGAGAAACATAATCAGGGTTGAGGTTAAAATAGAGCTTCTGGACTAAATCCGTTGCTGTGCTTGGCGCAGAGCTAGGGAAGCTGAGCTGAGATTTCAGACCAGCTCCTTTCACAGTGCTCTGGGCGTGGAGCGAGCAACTGCGACCGCAGAGCGGTGGCCGCAGGGGTCTCCTTCGCAATCATCTTCTTTATTCTGGTTCTGGTACAGCTGAGCCTCTCCTGAGTCTTTCCATCTTTCTTCTGTTCCCTCAGGCGACCAAGTTAGCACTGCGAGGCTGTGGCCATCCTGTGTGGGGGTGGGGGGATGGAGGGAGGCTTTTTCTTCTCATTGCTCCATTAGCAGTTTTGAACCCTTAGAATACCATAAAAATGGAGGGACGCCATGTACCTTCGGAAGTGCTGGAAACTGGTGGGTCACAGTGTCAGGAACTGATGGAAACTGCATGTTTTACTTTGCCATTTTTTTTGCTTTGCTCCAAAGCTAATGTCATTTAATGCCACAGAGTCATGTATTAAATGATAGAGGGATAAACCCGAGAGAAAATTCATTTAGGAACAAAAATATATTTATATGTGAGATAATTTTTACAATACTCCTCTTTCATAATATCTTCTCCTACTCATATGATCCTTTTTACAATTAGTATATACATTTTTACCATTCAATCATGAAATAAAAGGGCAAGGATTTCTTTTTTTAAATTTTTATATCTCTAGCCCTTAATATGTATTGTGACAGACAAAAAGTTCTCAATAATTGCCTGTTCTAAGATAAATGAAAAACTGGCTAGCCTAACATTTTTATTTTTTGAGTTAGGAAGTCTGAATATTGGACACTGTCATTTGCTGGAAGGTTCTGGGTACTCCCTGTAGGATGGTTCAGAAAGTTAGCAAAGTGCTGGGCGGGGGAGGAGCTATTCATCCTACCACTCACGTTCCCACGTTTCCAGGGTGCATTCAACCAGCAGGCACCAGACCCAGGCCCCTTACCCTTATGCACATGATTTCATTTAGTTCTGTCAACAGCCTTAGGAAATGGGTCTTCTCCCCATTTCACAGAAGGTAAAACTGAGACCTCAAGCATAAAGACTTAAAGGTTATGTAGTTGAGNAGCAAAGTGCGCGGGCGCGGGCGGGGGTGGGGGGGGGAGGGTGGGAGGAGGAGCTATTCATCCTACCACTCACGTTCCCACGTTTCCAGGGTGCATTCAACCAGCAGGCACCAGACCCAGGCCCCTTACCCTTATGCACATGATTTCATTTAGTTCTGTCAACAGCCTTAGGAAATGGGTCTTCTCCCCATTTCACAGAAGGTAAAACTGAGACCTCAAGCATAAAGACTTAAAGGTTATGTAGTTGAGAAGGGATGGATCCAGAATTCAAACGTGGGAACCTAGAAGTTGAAAGAACTCATTTTTAGTTAGACTTGCACATTTGAGTTTTCAAGAGCAGCCGAAGGCTTTTATCCCTGAAGGCCAGGGAAGGGGGAGGGGTGGGTGGGATGAGATGGGGGAGGGGCTCACATCGACCTCCCCTGAATTGCGGTCCGCATGTTTAACAGTTGCGCCTCTCATAGTCTCTTCCTAGCTGGTAGTTTGTGGCTTTCAAGATATCACTTAAGGAGCACATTTGAGAAATTACTTGTGGGTGATAATCTATAGACTGTGATGTAATTACAGCTCACCGCAGGGCTGCCCTGAGGGGTAAAAAGAGCCCGTATTGAAGCGGCTTGTGAAGAGGACTTGAACGCTGCACCAGCTGCATATGCCTGGCATCCTCCCAAGAGCTCCTGATGGGATATTCTCCACGATTTCTAAGACCACCTGGAGTTATTAGTCCCTTGAGGACCCCCATAAGCCCACTATTATCCTTTCCTTTGCTCCCCAGGTGCCTGAACTCAGACCCTTATTCATTGTGAGATTGGAAACACGTGCACCTGCAGGTCTTGTCTAAGGCAGCGAGAAAACGCTATTACTCCAGACCCCTAAATGGAAGTGACACCGGGAAGCACTTTCTCAGCATCAGTAAATCAATCCAGCATCTGTGTAATCAGGAACCCAAACTGGGAACTCTACCTTTGGCTCAGTCGGAATCTTTAACACTGTGGTAATCAGAACCTGGTGTGTGTATGCTTTGTTTTATTATGATACATAATGTTAAGCGTTTAAATATATTAATTCGTTTTTTTCCTTTCAGATTTGAGTGTTGAGGCAACTTTAAAAGTTGGTTCCTGAGTGGGATCCTTGTATTATCTGGGAGACAGTAAAACCTCAACTTGTAGACCACTTCATTCGCTTTCCTATTCAGAGCCACGTTGCCATTTTATTAGTTAACAAGCAGCAGTAACCATCAAGTATGGAGAGCTTGTAAATGTGCTAGGTGAAGCATCTTGAAATGTGCGCACCTGATTTTACTTAGACCTCACTGGCTTCATGAGATTCTTAGGAGTAGAAATTAATTTCCCCATTTTACAAAAGAAGACGACATAGTAGTGTTGATTATTATGCCTTAAACTATGAAGCTAGAGAGCAACGGGCATGTATATTTAGTCCTCAAACCTTGCCCTTTGTTTATAACACCACTTGTATGACCTTTATTCTTTTTTCCTTTTTTATTGTATTTTTTCCATTACTATTTAGTCCCCTTACATCCCTCCCTCTGCAATTACTGCACTGCTGTCCGTGAGTCCTTTCTCTGTTTTGCTCATTTCTTCCACCCGCTAACTGCCCCCCAGCTCACACAATAGCTGTCATCCTGCTCTCTAACTGTGAGCCTGTCTCTCTTTTCCTTATTAGTTCAGTTTGTTTATCAGATTCCACACAGGAGTGAAATCATATGGTATTTATTTTTCTGACTGGCTTATTTCACTTAGCATAATGTTCTCCAGGTCCATCCATACCATCACAAAGGGTAAAATTTCTTCTTTTTCATGGCCGAGTAGTATTCCATTGTGTAAATGTTCCATAATTGTTTTATCAACTCATCTACTGATGGACACTCAGGCTGCTTCTTAATCTTGGCTATAGTAAATAACACTGCAAGGAACATAGGGGTGCTTATGTTCTTTCAAATTAGTGTTTCAGATTTCTTGGGTTAAATTCCCAGAGGTAAAATAGCTGGATCATAAGGCATATCCATTTGTCATTTTTTGAGGTAACTCTGTACTGCTTCGCACAGTGGCTGCACCAATCCACATTCCCACCAAGAGTGCAGGAGGGTTCCCTTTTCTCCACATCCTTGCCAGCAATTCCTACCAAGATTCCAATGATGCATTTCACAGAACTAGGACAAATATTCCAAAAATTTACATGGAACCACAAAAGGCTCCACATAGCAACACCAATCCCTAGAAAGAAGAACAAAGTTGGAGGCGTCATGCTACCTAATGTCAAACTATCTATAAGGCCATAGGAATCAAAAGAGTATGGTACTGGCATAAAAACAGACATGTAGATCAATGAAACAGAATAGAGATCCCAGAAATTGACCCACAACTTTGTAGTCAATTAATATTCAACAGAGGAAGTAAGCAAATACAATGGGCTACAGACAGTTTATTCAATAAATGGTATGGGAAAAATTGGACAGATATATGAAGAAAAATGAAACTAGACCACCTTCTTATACCACACACAAGAATAACTTTAAAATGAACTAAAGACTCAAATGTTAGGCCTGAAACCATAAAAATCATAGAAGAAAACATAGGCAGCAAAATCTCAGACATTGTTTGTAGCAATATTTTATTGTATATCTCCCCAAGCAAAGGAAACAAAAGAAAAAAAATAAACAAATGGGACTACATCAAGCAAAAGTTTTTGCATGGCAAAGGAAAGCATCAACAAAATAAAAAGGCAACCCACAGAACTGGAGAACATATTCACCAATACACATCATAAGGGGTTAATATCCAAAGTTTATAAAGAATTTACAAAACTTAACACCAAAAAAACAAACAACCTAATTTAAAAATAGGCAAAGGACCTGAATAAATAGACATTTGTCCAAAGAGGGCATGCACATGGCCAATAGGCATATGAAAAGATGCTCAACATCACTAATCATCAGAGAAATGCAAATTAAAATCACAATAAGATATCATCTCATACCTGTCAGAATGGCTCTCATCAATAAATCAAATGAGTATATGATCTTTATTCTTATATAATCTTGTGCAATGTTTGTTCATATCACCACTATGGCATTGGAAAATGGGCATTGAACCAAATAGGCAAAGCATGAGGTTTGAGTATTTATTATTAAGGGAGATCCTGGGGTCAGAACCACAAGTCCTGGATTTTAGAAAGGGCCCTACCACTTATTACATGACATCAAGTCTCTAAGCTTTGGTTTTGCATTTGCAAAATGAACCTTCATTATAACAATGTCTGTTTGTTATGAACTGAATTTAAGCTCCAACCCTAAGTCTGGCTATATTTGGTCATGAATTATCTACAGATGTAGTTAAGATTAAATGAGGTCCGAAAGATGAGACTGTTTGGATAGCATTAGTGTCCTTATAAAAAGAGATGCTAGAAAGCTGGCTAGCTATGTATCATCTATCTATTATCTATCTATCTATCTATCTATCATCTATCTATCTATCTATCTATCTATCTATCTATCTATCTATCACCTATCTTTGTTTCTCTCTTTAGCTCTTGCTCAGCTGTATGAGGACTCAGTGAGAAGGTGGCCATTGGCAAGCTAGGAAGAGAGCTCTCACCAGAAACCAACCATGTAGGCATTCTGATCTTGGACTTCCAACCCCCAGACCTGTAAGAAAGTAAATTTCTATGATTTAAACAAAAAAAATGTTTCTGAGGACATGAGTTAGGTTTACAAGAAGAAATAAAGCCTTGGGTTACTGGTGTTCTTTTCCAGGTATCTTTCCCAATATTGGAATGTTAGAAATAATTTTGAAAGTGCTTTTGTCATAAGATCCATTCTAAAATAAATGCACTGATGGGAAAGATATAAATTTATGTGGAAAGAATTCTATCATAAATGTATGAAACTTTTCACCGAAGTCACATAAATAAAATAATGGGCTGAGAATATGGTATTTTCTGTGATAGTAACACTAACAATTTATAACTTACTATTTCCATAGACATTTAAAATTTTTATTAACATGAATTTAGTATAGAACAAATAACTGCACTTAAAAACATCAAAAGCTGACTGTTTTTATCTGCTTAGTTGTCTTTCTGTTTGTCTGTCTATTTATACCAGTTCTCCTTCTTGCATGGAAAATATGCTTCTGCATATAATGAATAAAACCAGAGGTGATTGTACTAATTTTGACTGAGTCTGTGAGTGCCATTTTCAATATTGATACTTCCTCTTACAGGGCGGAGGGCAAGAAGAGGAAGGGCAATGGAAGAAATCTTCCTCTGCCTTCCCACCATGTGGCTGGGGCAGGTATTCCGTGTGCTCTGCATCTTGTTTCTCAGAGGCAGCCTTGTGGGACAGGTTTCTCACTGCTGTGAGGAAAGGCTGAAATGCAGACCCACCTCTGCCTGACAGCCGGGCCTCTGTCTTCCTACTGTCCCCCCATGTCTCCATGGATGCCTCTTTAAAGCATTGGAAGTAGAAAGGAGAGTAATACGAATTCTAAATAAAAGTCATTATCCAGTTGAAGATATATATATAAATACACCCAAATTTTAAGATAGGATTTAATAACAGTATATCTATGTTTTAACTGAAGGTTAAAGAAAACAGGTTGTACAAATATCATAATTACCATCTAACAGGAAATGTTGGCAAGCATATGAAGATCAGGGTTTAGGTCTTGGCAAGGAAGAAAAATTGGAGAATACCTGAATTAGGTATGACCTTGAATTTTAAGGTCAGCGTTCTTTGCTTTAAATGCAGGTGCATTTAGTAATCTTTTAGGTCTGAGCTCAAATCTGATAAAAATCCATGGAAGTTTCTTCCAAAAAATGTTTATTGAGACAATCAGATTTGGATAGAAAATTTTAAGGGGGGCTTGCCGATTTCCCAAAGTTCATCAATGACCTTTCCTTCCACTTTTTCCTGGAGTCTTTGGGTCAATATGAAAAACTCCTTTAAGTGTTATCACAGATGTCATTCTTTAAAATACTGGCTGAACTCCATCCCTTGGAATTTTTCAAGGTCTGGGGATGGAAACAAGCCTTTCATGAATAGTCTGGTGATAACAAGCTCCACATTTAAGGAAACGTACAACCGAGGGAACAGAAAGATATGGAAGTGCAGATTGGCTCAGGGTAATAGTAATAGCTAACATGTTGTGTTTCCAGATGGCTTTTCTGTATTTTCTTATAATCATTGCAACCTCACCATGCGGGGAAGCTCTGAGAAGGTTATCAAGCTATTTGTGGCTTTACAGCCTGAGAAGGGAGAAGTAGGATTTGAACCCAAGGAGTATGGCCTCAGAACCTATGTCCATTCTGACATCAGTGGAACCTCTCTGGGCTGGTTCAAAACACAAGTTTTGATTCACAAGTAATGCATTTTCTACTTGACCTGCTATGCTACGAATGAATGGTTGGAATGTGGCTCTTACCTGTGGTTCCAAGAAAAAGTTATACGCCAATAAAATAGAAAATTCAGTTATATGAAATTTCAAAATACCTAGATATTTGACTGTATATCTTATGAACTGACCAGATTGGTTAGATTTCTATGAGGTGTTGGGTTTTGTGTGGCACAGTGACATTCTGTGAAGGGTAGAGAATTCCTGGGTCAGCTGATTTGTGGACCAGGTCGGGTTCTCTTTAACAGCCTCCGCGTGCTCCTCAGTCCCTGGGTAAACAACGCTAGAATGGCATTATTAAATTTTAAAATGACAGATAATTTTGATAGAACACTAAAAGGTTTTTAAGTTCAGAATGATGTCTCTTAGTAAAAAAAATAAATACTTTATAAGTATTTCATAAATATTTCTAGACCCCTGGCTAGAACTGAAAGTGAAGTCCTCACTTTAGCATCAGGGGAGTATGTGAAGCAGTGGTCCTACCTCATGGCTCTGCCAGCTCATCACTGAGAATTTGTCTGCAAGGTCTTTGGAAGGGTAGATTATTTGTAAACTCCTTTTGACCTAGTTGGCAATACATAAAAAGTCATTTTTCCCATGGCTAAATGATCCTTGAGAAAAGAAAAAGGAATGTGATGATGCTAGATATATCTAGTTGAAAGAAAAATGACTTCCTCCTTTCTGCATAAGCAAAATATACCACTTAGAAGAGCAAGAATGAATTTATGAATAGAAATAGAATCAGGTCGCAGTGCATTTCCTTATTCCCCACTGGAAGTTATTACTCAAGCACTGTGTTTTTACTGCTTTTATAATACCTGCCATTCTTCCTTGTACTTTAGTAGCAGTCCGTCAGTCCCTGCTATATTCTTAGCTTTTTTTAGAGTGATTATCCTGCCTTTATTTATCTTTGAACGCATTTCCTGTGCCCTGTCCCTTTTCCTGCACCAATTTCTGCTCCATTTGATGTTTTGTACTCAGAGGTGTGCCATGTATATGAATGAGATTACACTGAATGGTTCAATACCAATTCAGAAAACTTTTGACCCATTTGTACAAATTATTTAAAACTTTCCTTTTCCCATTGAGGTAGTGGAGCAACTAGATTATTGCTCATGTTTTTCCCTCTAAGAATATCAGTATCAATACCATGTTCTTTTAAACTGAAGCTATCACCTCCTCATAATTCAGTGTCTGTCGCCAATGACCATTGTCACTTTGATCTCTTTCAGCTTATTCCTGTTAACACACCTATTTGGGTGGCTTTATAACACCTCATCTGTTGATCTCCAAATTTCGCTTAAATAGGGAAGAACTGAAATAAGAAAGCGTTTACTCTAGTGAGCACAGGGAGTGATGATGAGCTGAGTCATAAGAATAACCTCACAATTAGAGTTCCTCCTTCCAACCAGCTCGTCTTCCACTCCCTGGTGTTTTTGTGTAATTTTTGTCTGTCCCATTCTTTCTCCCTTCTTTTTCTTCTTTCCTCTTTCCTTCCCTCTTTCTCCCCCCCCCTTTTTTTTTGTTTAGAAAACCATCCCAAAGCCTCAAGTTGTGGTTGATTTTAGAGTCTTTTATTGATTTACATTTTGGAGTGCTGATGGATACATCACATCCTTTTTTTTTAAGTTTTAAAATGTTTACATTATTTTGTTACTTTTATATATTTTTTACATTAAATAGTCCTAGATAGCTCCAAAATAGCATGCAAAATTTACGTGAAACTTTAAAGAAATTTTCTTCTAAGGTATTTTTGGACTACATATCCAGAAATATCGAAGACACAGGGTTCCCCTCACACTTCTTTTTGTCCCCTTTCTTTTATTTAAGGATATGTCTGTGACATTTTTGAGAACTGTTGAAAATCGTTAAGACAAGTTTTTCTTTGCAATCTTACCATCTTTGTCTGATGTTTTTCATAATCCCACAATTTCCTACTCAAAGTCCAGCTGATGTGGAAGGTTATGTGGGAGTGAGGGTGGGCGGGTAGAATTTGGGCTTTGCCAGAGCACCGTTATATAAGGCTCTTCACAAATTTTAGCCTTTTCCCGCCCAACTCCTTCACTGATACAAGTTGATGCCCTGAAGTTGGCCATAGTGGTGGGTATTTACATTGCAGAAAATGCCAAGGGCTGCAAATCAGTTGGTTTTTTTGTTTGTTTTAAACTGGTCAACAAGTATGTACTAGCACAGCTTGTATGGTTGATGCCTGGTGTAGGTAGGTGTCTGTCTTATGTTTTGTAGGCTACTGCTGCAGCCTCACCAGCTGTTACACATTAGTCTCTGGGAATAAGGGAAAGAGTCAAACTTGCCCCCGGTCTCAAAGGGCTTGGTTATTAATCAAGTGGTCATTGGGCCTAACTCTTTGTTCAGTCCATGTCTATATTAGGTCTGTCCAGAAACAGACCTAATATAGGTGAAAACATTCACCCATATATGAAAAATAGAGACATTTATTGAAGAAGTTATAAGATATAATAAACATTGTACATAGGACAATGATGCCTCAGTCCCCTCCAAAGTAGGTACCTTGGGACTTCACATAGTTCTCCCAATTGCCATCAGCTGCCCCGTCATATTTTCCTGAATCTCATCAATGGTCCAAAATCTCTTCCCTGTCAAAGGTGATTTTTAATTTTGGGAAAAGCCAGATGTCATAGGGCACCAAATCTGGTCTGTAGCGGGGCTGAGTCACCTGGGTCATCTGATGTTTTACCAAAAACTCTACATGAGATGTGATGCATGAGTGAGTGTGTTGTCGTGGTGAAGCTGCCAATCACAGTTGCCCACGGCTTCGGCCTTCTGAATCATCCAAATAGTTTCCATGGAGGAATCTTCAAGATTAATGTAAAATTTGATGCAGATTCATTGCTCTATTTGCTCATTCATTTTGGATGGGATGGCCACACAGTACCATGCTCACTCAATGGCACCTACTGCCTCCACTGTCTATTATAGTGAAGTCATCACTGTCCATGCATGTGCATTCCAATCCATTCTCCTTGGCTGTCAGATTACATTGACATCACAGAAACGGTTCTTCTTATATTAATGATGGCTGGACTTTTTCTGGACAGATGTGGGAAGTACAAAAGTGTTAACCCTGGAAAGAACCAGAGATAAGGGAGCTGGATCTCAGAGTGACTAATGTCTTATTAGGTCACAATTCTAATTAGAAGCAAAACTGGAATAAGAATTCAGTTTAATGAATTCCAGGTAGATTTTGTTGGTTTTATAAAATTATACCTCTCGTAACTTAAAAATATCTAAATTCATGAATTCTATTGGAATGAGCTTCAGAAAACATTCCAGACCACAGAATAAAATACTAGATCTAATAATATTAATCTTCATATAATTAATAGTAATCTTTTTCTCATTTAAAGCATAGGTTACATGAAGAAAAATAGAAAATGCATTGGTAAAAGTAACCCAAAACTCTAAGTAAATTAATACGCATTAGGGGAGACGGACTTTTAAACAATTGAACATCTTTATCTGTCAACATTTAAAGGAATGTCTGGCACTTGCTCTCATAATCTGAAACCAAAATGACACAATTTTCCTCATGTTTTAAATGGTTTCTTCCCAATCACTTGTTAAAGGAATCTGAAATGTCTTTAGCAAGGAACAGGAAGGTAGAGGGCAGCATGGGACCAGAGTGCTAGCTGCCCTTCTGGAGGGCACCGCTGCACCACTCCCACGTCAGAAGAGGTAGCAGAGGAGATGGAGAGAGGAGTGGTGGACGAACCCACATCTCCTCCCCCACCTCTCCAGAGAGAGACGCAGCACCTCTTTTTCATTGTTTAAGGAGAAAAGGGGGATCTTGGAGACAAAGTCAATGGAGGATAAATGAGTGCTCTGCTAGATCAAAGTCAACGTGCAGACTGGACAGGGGAAGTGCGCAGAGCTCAGACGGAATTATTCTTAGAGGCTGCAAACAAGGGATCTTGCCTGGCAGGAAGGTTTTTTCTTTGCAGGCCCTTCCAGCCTCAGTAATTGGAGAGGTCTGGCAGCCTGAAGAGGGGCTCGGTTCCTGATGAATGCTCCCCTTGCACACGGGCGTGATTTAGCGTGCTGCTGAATAAACACATCCCGGGCCCAGGAAGGTGAGAACCACCAGCCTCAGCAGAAAGAGAGAGCGAGCCTATAAATATGCCAGCGGGTCAATAGAAGTGATTTCATTCTGCCTTCGTGGGATTGCTGATGAGGTCTGACAGGGCAGCTCTACTCCATTACTGCATCACAATGGTGACGGAGCCTGAAGGGCAGAAGGAGCGGCTGGCTGCCCAGGCTGTCACCCAGGCTGCTGCTCTTAGGAAGGCCAGCCTGGAAGCAAAGCAACAATAGACCGAGAGAGGACATCCTAGGCTGCCCCTTCTTGCTTCCTGCAGGAAACTGCTGTGTTCTCCTTCACCTTTTTCTCCTCCCTGTCTCCCTCTGCCTCATCTCTCTCTCCCCTCACTTTTCCCTCCCTCTACTTCTCCCCTCTTGCTATTTGTAGAAAGAATATTTTCTCTTGCTGCCAGAGCATTTGTAACAAAGGAAACATAGGAGAGCCAGATGCTGAGGGTAAATCCCACGAAGCTGAGGGTAAAGCATTTTCACTGCAGCAATGGTGGTATCTGAACGCTCCTGTTAGGACGGAAATGAGAAAATCCTGGGAGAGTAGGTATGCAGACTGTTCAGAGCCCGGGGGAAAAAGTGTTTCTAGGGAAATCACCCATAAAACAATTCTAGAGCTGAAATAAAGCTATTTTCTGGCAACTAGTTTCCTTTTTTACTGCAGGAAATAACAAATAAATTTCCCTGGGCACTTTCTAGTTACCCCACTGTTCACAGCTCTTTCCTCAGGTACAGACAGCTTCTCTTTTCTTTTCGCTCCCAGACGACCACTTGCCCCTTGAAATTATATCCCCTTTTTCAAGGCAGGTGGACATAACCTGCCCCTGCAGTCTTTGGCCTTTGCTGGCTGAGTGTGACAAATGGAATGGGAGCCCCACTACCCTGATTGTCCGGCCATCGTGACCCTGGTTCTGATTGCTGCATTATCGATCTGCCTGTGGATTGTCTAGAGAAATGAAAAGGCCGAATTATTATGACATAAATTTAGTAGGCCTCCTCGGCACCTTCCTCTGTTTTCGTACTCAGTTGGTGCAACACTACAGCTATTTGTTTAGTGCTTGCACTTTTCAGGAAAGCACGTAGGTCACGATGGGGTTTGAAGGCAAGCTGTCCTGTTTTTCTCTGGATGGTCTGCCTTCACAGCTGCATCTGTCTCAGTGCTCTATCGAAGTCACGCTCCGTTTCTGTGAACAAGTATTCTATTTGTGAGAGACCATCATTCTTTCATAGTCATTTTGTAGGTAGAAGGAGATAAGCAACCACGCAAGTATTATGTATGTTGTTTAAGGCAAGGTTCATTTCCAGAATTAGAACTTTCTTGGGTGTAAGATGTTCGTTTTTCTTGGCCTGCTGATTTATAGCAGTTTTCTAAGTTTCATAGGTTAATGTAGTTCTAGTAAATGCTTTTTTAAAATTTGTTTTGGTATACTAGGTTTTTGGTGTATGATTAGAGAGTTTATATGCACCAATGCTAGAAAAGTGAAACCTTGGAAAACACTGAAAACACACAGGCCAATTAATGTTGAGGTGATTTACAAAAAGGATTTTTGTGACTTGCAGTGTTTATTTTGTCTTGTATTTAAGTAAGCTATCCAGAAGATAAGAATAGTACTTATTGTTTGGCTTGGATGTGTTGAGTTTTGTCTTGTCTACCAGCCTCTAGGTGATGACTTCCCATGGGTATTGTCAGAGCCATTCATCTCTGTACCCCCTGCTAGGCACGGCCTGGTGTTGGTGCATGGTAGTGTAGAATAACTCTTATTTGAACAAAATTGAAAGCCTACTTCAAATATTTCACCTTCAGCAAAAAAATATTTAGGAGTTGTGGAGCAGGGAGGGAAACTCCTAGAAATGTGCTTTACCCTATAATAAATGTAATTAAAAATTTTACCAATAGTTCCTTTTAGTTATGATATTTAGAAGAGACAATATATGAAATCATAAAATAGGCAAAATCAAGCTAGGAAATTAAACTCCTTAAGAAACACAAGCGAATAAGGGTACTCCTCAGGCCGACAATGAAAGAATCAGCACTTTTGAGTGTATGAATGATAGTTTGGAGGGAGTAGCTGGGATTCGTACTGTACAAGCACAAAGAAGGACAAGAGGAAGGATAATTAATAAATCTTTCTGTCTTATAAGCTTTGGAAGTGATACATATCCCACTCCCCCAGCGTGGGGGAGTAACTGATTTCATGTCCTTGTCCTAATCTTAATGTGTCAATTCTGGGTCACTTTAGGTAGTTGATTCTCCTCCTTATTATGAATTGTATTTTATAGGCCTTTTTAATGCTGTGTGATTTGTGATTGGAGGTCAATTTTGTCTTTTGTGGCCCCAGTAGTTTTTCACTCTTACGCGTCTTCTTGAGTTTTGTCCTGAGACAATTTTAAACTATTGAGACATAGTTTGACTTTTTTAAGTCTTGCTTTTTTAAGCTTTGTCAGGTGAGTCCGGAGCTGTCTTTTGCAGTTAACTTTACCCCACTACTGAGACAAGCCCCTTCTGATCACTCTACCCAATGCCCTGTGAATTACGAGGATTTCCAGTCCGGCTGGGGGGTTGTGGTGGACACAGGGGCTATTCTCTGCTGTATGAGTTCTGGGTACTCTTCCGTCTAATCCTCTCCAGTGGTCCTCTTCTGGGGCAGAGTAGTTTCCTTACATGCACAAGCTGCTCAATGTTCTGCTCAGGGATAACCTGAGGGATAACCCTGAGGGATAACCTCAGGGATAACACAGGGATAACCCTCTACAGGCCACTCGAATTCTCTCTGTGTACAACTCTCTCCTATCCTGTGCTCTGCTCTTTGAATTCTAGCCATTTTGCTGGCTAGACTTACCTCTTCATATCATCAACTCAGGGACTGAGTTCTGCCTACTTCCCTGTCCTGTTTCCATGGCCAGGAAATGTCTCTTTAGGAAGTAACCCTGAGCAATGGTGCAGCTCACCTCATTAATTTCCAGTCTTTCAGAGATCACTGTCCTCCTCTGCCTGATGTCCAGTGTTTAAAAACTGGTGTTTCATATATTTTCTACAGTACTTTTGGTACTTTGGGTGAGAAAACCTCTATTAAATCTGGTCCTTGTTGTGCTCTCTTGGCCATAATTACCTGTCTTAATTTTCTTATCTTTAAAATAACACTAATTTTGACTTAGCTATAAAGATGTAATAATAAGGAAAAATGTGTTTTCTAAATGTATTTACTTATCTTATTTAGAAACTATTTCTTCTCAAAGATTTATAGAAATAAAAATGCAAACATCAGAAGAAAATAATGTTGAAAGTTAAGATGAAACCAAGGCTAATATTCCAAAAGTTTATCTTAATGTTTAATTCTACTAAAATTTGTCAAATGCCTGCCTACTTTGTGCCCAGCCTTGGGCAAGGTACTGACAAAGCCTATTATTAACATTCAGCACTGTCTACAGAAGGTATGCACACTTTGTCATGTCCTCAGGATGACATAGACCAATTGTTCAGGAGAGGCATAACTTTGCCTGATATAAATGTTGAAATTGTTCCTGAAGATTCCTGTAAAAGGGAACCATGTGACACTCCCTGAACTGCTTTATACTTTCCCAGAGTTCTGTGCTTTCACTCTTCTGGTTTATTCTGTCTAGTTTTCCTCCTGGAAGTCTTCCTTGATTGGATCCTCATCAAGGCTTGGTTCCTGTCTTAAGAGATTCCAGAGTCCTGAGGACTCAGGGCTTAACTCTGGCATAGCTCTTATGACATTGGATTATAATAGTTTATCTGTCTTCACTGCAAACTATAAGCTTCCTAAAGGGAGGGATGATGACTTTAATTCTCTATTCCTGGAGCCTTGGATACAACATCTGGCACATAGTCAATGTCAACAATGTTGAATAAATACACAGATGAACAAGTTTCTCCTGAAATAAATAAAAGAACCAGATTTAAAGGGCTAGTTCCCATAGATCTGTCAATATTTGTCCATGGAATAAAGCCAATGCACAATTCTGGGACAGCATATAGCAGTTCAGATACTCATTTAACTGTTGGTCTGGCCAAAGCTGATATATTTGAAATGTAAGATATTATTATTCTACTACTTCTAATAATATCAAAGTATTGGAATATTAATAATGAATAACATTAATAACGAAACACAATAACTAATACTATTAAATTAGTTTTAACTTAAATTAATGTTAAACTAACTTAAATTACACTTAAAATGATATTAAAATAAAATGTTAAATAATAAATTGTTTAGGGCTGATTCTCTTGATTTACATTTTTAAAAAATGATTTTTCATGCTTATTTTATATTACCAATAATACTCACTATGGACTTAATGTTTGTGTACCCGCCCCCTCCCCCAAGATTATATGTTGAAGCCTTAATCCTCCATGTGATGGCATTTGGATGTGAAGCCTTTATGATGTGATTAGATCTTGAGGGTGGAGCCCTTGTAAGTATGGCATTAGTGTATTTATAATTACAGATGGGAGACATGATTTGTCTCTCTCTACCATGTGAAGATCCAAAGAGAAGACAGCTCTGCGAGCTGTCTGTGAGCCAGGAAGAGTGTCCTCACCAGACACCAGACCTGCTGAGGTCTCAATCTCAGATTTCCGGTCTCCAGGAGTATGAGAAAGAAAATTCTGTTCCTTAAGCCACCCAGTTGACAGTATCTATCATGGCAACCCGAACCAAGTGAGACAACACTGATATATCTTCTCTCAGTAATAATGATCTCAGTAATACCCATTCTTTCTAGTATTTATCTATGATACTGGCTATGCAGAAGTCATTAAGTGAATGGATAAAAATTTTAAACCTTATACAGCCCCGAAATCCTGGCTTCATTTTTCATTCCGCCATACACACACACTTACATTATCTGATGTGATGATGATAACAATTTTTATGATGGGAAAATTTGGGAATTATTTTACTTGAATGACTAAGTTATTATTTTTAGGCATAATGTTTCAAGAAAATACTGTGAATAACAGAAAAAGACCAATTTCACTTTAAAATAAAGATTAAAGGAATTTTGGTTTGCTCTGAAGGGAGCTGGATGTTTTTCTCCCTATATAATTAAAAGTAGTGGGATGAAAGGGCAAACACAAAGAACTCTTCTGGGTTGTGTAATTGCTTCCTTTACAATTTAGAAATAGAAATGAGGGACTTTCTTTTACCCTGGGTGATACAGGGAATTTGCCTAATGCTGACATAGAATCCTGTGAGCTGGGCCTGGTCAATGCCTGCTTCTCCTGTTCTCTCTCAATCACATCCCAGCGATAAGGCTGACATTTAATAAAACTTGAACACAGGCATGTGCCAAGGGCACTCAAGTAATAAGACATGACCTCTAACTTCAAGGAGAGGAAGGTAGAATCATGGGGCCCCTGTTTCCAGTGCCTTCAATAGTGCATATCCAACCTCCATATTTCACTAAGTATTTCTCAAATGAATAAATGGATGCTGTTATAATAGGGCAGTGTTTTACTGGAAGCTTGACCAAATGAAATTATAGAGCAAGAATGATCAGTTCTACCCATGCTGCAAGGTGAGGTAAGAAGTTTTCCAAGAAAGACTCCATGAAGGAGGAACATTTGAGTTAGGGCTTGAAGTTTAAGTAGAATTTTTTTTCAGATTAAGAAAGTAGAAAAAGGCACTCAGTGGTTGTTGAGACTGGTGGTAGGTGGCTCTGCTGAGGGGCAGGTCTAGTAACCGAGGCAACAGAGGGTAAAGACCTGGCTGAGGGAAGTGTCAGTGGGGTTGGAAAGAAAGAAAGATTGAGGATTGATATGAGAAAATCACTTCACTGGTAGTTTGATGCTGACTGATATGCACAGGGGAGTCATGGGAAAGCTGGGGAAGGGCTCTGACTCTCAAGTAGCATATGAGTTTGTAAGAAGGAATCACCTCCTTGCTCCTTTCTACTCTGCCCATTTTTCTCTTGCAACCAGAACATATGCTACTTGAGAAGATTTTTTTTTTTTTTTTGGTGCTGAGTCTTCAGTGCTTAGGACAGTTCCTGGCACATTAAATTCTTGCTGAATGAATAATTCAGATTTCATAAATGTCATCTTCAAAGATCACAGTGTAGCCTGGACTCTACTTTGGTTAAATCTTACTGCTTGGGATGTGGTCTATATTCCAGCAGACAGGGCTTCTATGTCTAAACTGTAATCAGTTCTCTGGTCTTGTCCATTTTGCTTATGCCTGTATTTTTCAGCAAGCCCAGAAGACGGGAGGATACTGAGGGCCAGAGGAAGATGTTGAAGAGGTGAGGAGTATGGTGAAACTTTGTCAGTGGAGCTTCCACATTGCATTTGAATAGAATGTCTGGACTAGAATGTCAGGACTAGAAAGGGTCTTTAATAATAATGATTCTAATAATCATATTTATTGACAGCCCTACTATATGTTAGGAACTCTGTTTAGCATATGGATGAATTATTCATTTAATCTTCATAACAACTGTTTTATTTAATTCTTACAACACCAGTTATTATTTTCCAATTTACAGATGAGAAAACTGATACTCACAGGTGTTATACAACTTTAAAATGTCCGGCAGCTGGGAACGCCCCCTGCTGGTTTCCAGTTACACCTAAGGAGCCAAGTCTGCAGTGAACACGGGTATAAAGTCATTGTGATCCGGAGGCCCGCCCAGGAGATAATGACCTAAGAAAGCCTTTTCTCCAGTGATACTCTCTTCATTTTCAGGCTTCTGGTTGTGCCTGCCAAGTCGCTTGCTGGACACACAGATAATAACAGATCTTGATGCGTAGTCACAAAATGAAATTTCCCTTGTTTGATGTTCTAAATTAATCAACCCGAAGGAACACGTTTCAATAATAACTTTGAGTTAGAGGTAGGTGGTGACTTATCAGACAGCCAACATGTACCCCTTGGCATGAGAAAGTCAAGACCCAGTGACACTCTGGGTTTTCGGGCATGAGCTGCAAATGTTGATGGCAGGTAGCTGTGCTCCTAGCTGGGACCAAACTCAAGTCTCCAGGGAGCCAAAGGTCAGAGCGCTAAAATGAATGTGTTAGAATTCAGCTGACTTCCATCATAAAGCTTCCTATAAATATTACACCCAACTCTATAAGAAACTCAATGTTTGGTTTCTGAACCTATTAATATATAATGAGGCTACGATGTAATTAATATCATTTGTTTTGATTTTCTGTTAAATCCGCTTTAGTAATAAGAATGCAAGGTAATTATTCAGAAAGCCTTTTCAACAAATGTCAGTTTTCATTGATTAAAAATCAAGTCAGTGCTTCATTTGAAATGATATTTACAAGCATGCTTTAAGCTGAAATGAATAATTATCAGGTTATTGAACTGCAAGTTATCTGCAAAGAATTTTTTTCTTTTTTTGCACTAAAGCTTCATCTCAAATAATAATAGAGGACAAACCAGAGGGTTTTGAGAAAAATGCTATGATTTTGTTTCCAGGGATTTAATGTTCTTTATGTAGTTTTGAAGGCACAGCTCCCCTCTTCTGTGGGTATGGAATCTCCAAAAACTAAAATTTTGGGGGGTAGAGCAGACCTTTTTGCTCAGGAGCCTGGAAGCTGTTGCTCACAAAGGGATCTAAAGTTTCTCTGTTTTCCCGCGGCCTTCCCGCACTGCATGGTGGTTGTGCCGAGCCAGTTCGACGCGTCTTTTCACTCTAAAATGACCTTTTCTCCTGTCTATTTCTCTTTCATTCTTCCACATAAAACAATGTGAAAATATTCTGTCATCTGATATTCAGAATCATGCACCAGACAATGTGAACGCAGAGCCATTTGTTTTGCAGGGACTAAAGCATGTGTGCAGAAACAGCTCCGACAATAAGACTGCAGTATATTCGTATTTACAAATAGACACGCTCGTATAAATCAAGTCGCCAAAGTTTTACACTGCGTGGATTTTAAAATAATGTTCTTTGTCTGACTAACTCTTACTTGGAGCACTCCAACAAAATGACAAAAACGTGTTAAGATGCACTCTTGTCGTTCACTTACTCATTATCCTTTGTACCAAAACTCTTTTTATTCAGTTTATTGGGGTGATACTGCTTAACAAAATTATATAGGTTTCAGGTGCACAATTCTGCAACACATTGTCTGTACACTGTATTGTGTGTTCATCACCCCAAGTCAACTCTTCATCCATCACCATTTATTCCCTGTTTGTCCTCTTCTACCTCCCTCTACCCCTTGTAGCAATCACTCTTGTAGATGCTTGGGATATGGTAACAAAAATGCTGCCCAAAGCCCCTACCTTATGGACTTCACGTTTGGAGACTGACAATGAACAGACATGCAAAGTACAGAGTGGGTCAGATGGTGATGGATGCTGTCCAAGATGATGGAGCCAGGAAGAGGATGTGTGGAGCTGGGTGAGGAAAGTTCAAGTTTTCAGTTAGGTCATCAGAAAAGCATTACTGAAAAGGTGATTGCTGAGCAAAGTCTTGAAGAACATGAGGGAGTGAGAATTTGGGAGAAGAGTATTCTAGACTCCTGAAACACAATGTACTCAGGAAGCACAAAAAAGAGGCAAGAGCAGCTGGAACAGGGTGCAAAGAAGGACGGTAGGAGAGAGAGCAGATCTAATTGGGGGGAGGGGTTATAAAATGAAAGACCTAGTTACTGACAGCTTATATCTGCCAAAACAGACAAGTGTTAGAATAACCTGAGGCTAGGAGGCTGTTGACTTGACAGGCAACTCATGCCCTTCTTTCTGAGTTTTTCTCTCTGGTCTCTAGGAAGTGAGTCACTTAATCAATGGCCACTGCAATTTAAATGGGACAACTTCTGCAGCCTCTCACGCCACCACCAGCTGGTACACTGATACAGATGGGTTTGTAGAATGTTCACCTAGTAGGGAAAGCCTGTACTTCAAGGGGCCTGCCCTCCAGAAGATAGTTCTAGTTTTTTTGGCATCCCCTCATAGACTAAATTTTTAATGCCATATTTTTGATCCCTGACACTCAGAGTGTTCTCTCTCTCCCTTTTGCTTTTGTTGGGTTTTACATAAGTGGCAGGAGAAAGCCATACAACATGTTTGGTTGAATGGCTAGATTAAGGTGGTGGGACGGGAGAGAGGAATGGAACTAGCATTTTTTTTGTATTTATTGTACTTGGCTGGACACTGTACTAGGGCTTTGCATATTACCTCCTGGGGACCTCACAGCTGTGGACCTCACAGCTGTGGACCTCACAGCTCTTTCTGGGGTAGGTAGAGTAACAGCTTAGCACTTCAAGCTGTTCTCTCTGTGTTTCTGACTCCATTACACACCCATGAGGAGGATTCCACTAAGTGATAAGATGGAGAGGGTGAACCCGTCTAAGCTAAGACCCTTATATATTAATGGTCACCTGAGAAAAACACCAATTTAAAATATTTCTTCATCTCATGGGAGACAGGAACTCTCCAAGTTTTTTTAGAGACTGGAGCCCTCTTCTCTCTCCAATGTTAGGGAGTACCGCTTTCTCAGGCCTAGCCTTGTAGTCGGTCAGAACTACAAATCTTGGAGATATCCAAGGACCCAACTAGCACATGATCAAAATAGTTGCAATTAGGATAGATAAAAACCTAGGAAATGTGAAGACCCTTAGCAGTTCTATGGTTCAGAAAATTAAATTTCTGTAATAACAAATTATGTTAAAATGAGGTCACATTAGTGGAGTCAGAAGCCCAGATGCCTCAATGATTTAATCTCCCTCTTCACATAAGCTTGCATTGAATTTTAATGAGGATTTCGATTGATAACATATTTAGTTCAAAGAAGGCCTTTGAAGGCAGCTGTAAGAGTATTAACATTTCAAAGATGCTATGATAGAAAGTCATTTCATTAAGTAGCTGATAAGGAAAAATTATTCTATAAACCTGCTACTATCAGATACACCGTTAAGACCTGCCTACTCCCTTTGAGCAAAGTGACAGTAAAATATCTCTATTGGTCTATTTTTTGACCATTATTGGAGCTCATTTTCTTTTTTTTACTTAAGAAAAGGCCAAGTGACACCAAAAACAAGTACAGTAAATGCATTGAATTCAAGAAAAGAGAATATCAGGTAAAAACTTCCCAGATAGAAAATCACAATGGCTTTGAGGGCTTAGGGGTTGTCTAAGTGGGCTGAGACCTTAAACCAGTGCTGTCCAACTGTGGTGCAGCATGAGTCACAAATGTAAGCTTTATATATAGTTTTATTTATTTTTTTAAGATTTTATTTATTTATCTTTAGAGGGGAAGGGAAGGGGAGAAGGAGAGAAATATCAATGTATGGTTGCCTCTCATGAGTCCCCTGCTGGGAACTGGCCTGCAACCCAGGCATGTGCCCTGACTGGGAATCGAACTGTGATTGTGTGGTTCGCAGGCCTGCACTCAATCCACTGAGCTATGCCAGCCAGGGCCTTTATATATACTTTAAAAAAATTAGTGGCCAAATTAAAACAGTAAAAATAAACAATTAAAGTCAATGCATGTTATTTAACCACGCCTAAATTTTATTATCATTTTAACATGTAATTGATATAATATTATCAGTGAGATATTATATTCTAAGTCTTCAAATCACATTCTGGTCCTTCTTCTGCCTCATTCATATAATAGTCCCTGTTATATTTTGTAAAAAGCCTTATTTCCTCCTTAAACCACTCTTTAAGATGCTAAATATCCAAGTTCTAATAACTATTCTTCTTTTGAGTTTTCACACCTTCCTGGTCACTGTCCTCTGGACATCCTCCAGTTATAACAAATGGCCTTCTAAAGTTCGACTCTCAGGTCTTAGAGTGTAATAGGACCGTCATCCCTCCTTGTTCTGAATTTATGCCTCTATTAGTGCAACAACCTATTGGGTAAAGCTGGTAGTTTACAAGTTGGGACAGTAGACTCTAATTAGAGAGTTCAGGGTGAAAGTGCCATTTTTTTTTTCTTCCTGGAAATGCCTTGAAGCCAGAGGCATATTTACTGTGAAGCTAATGGAATTTTACATTCAAGGCTGTTAGATCCAGGCAGGCCTAGGAGAAATGAAAATCACCAGGTGAGAAAATGTCACTGTGAGAAGCTGCCTGCAGACCTTACCCAGGAAGATTAGGGTCTGAGGTTGGCTTATCCTGCCTAAGAGGATGCAGCTTTCACCCAGCAACCAGCTCTAGCCAATCAGACTCTAATGCCCCTACTTCAGGTTTTTGTGTTTAAAAACCCTGATCTAAGAACAGTAGAGCAAGTCCCAACCTCCCTTGGTGGCTCAGCTATCCCCCATGAGTCCTAACCTCCTTTGGTTTGACCCCTGCAACCCCCTTTGGTTGGCCCCACTTTCCTCTTAACCTCCCTTGGTTGGCTCTACTTTCCCTCTTATTCTCCACTTATAAACCCTGCTCTCCTTAGCTTGCTGTGTCCGTCTGGTTTCTTGAGTGTTTCTGACTTAATGAAGGCCATCTTATAAAAATTGAATTTAGAGACAGAGAAGAAAGGAGAGAGTAGAAGAGAGAGAGGAGCACTGATTTATTGTTCCACTTATTTATGCATTTATTGGTTGATTCTTGTATATGTCCTAACTGGGAATAGAACCCGCAACCTTGGCATATTGGGATGATGCTCTAACCAACTGAACTACTAGGCCAGGCCCTGAACATCCAAAGCCACCTTTTGGATGCCTCCTTGTCTGAAAGGGCCTTGGCAGTACATTTGTATGGTCATACGATTTTGTACATTTTACAGAGGTAAAGTACTTTACTATCTCTTACCGCCCAAACCTCACCTTTTTATTTTTCCCTATGTTTGGAATGGCTGTGGACATTTTAGGAATTGAGCTAAAGAGGAGCTGAGATAGAAATATATTTAATTTTAATTCAGTGGGGTAAATAGGTAGTTTGTAGTTATTTTGTGTACAGTTGTTGCAACTAGACACATTTATTCAGAGTTACTTCAAACTGGCCCAGTATCTATCCTGTGTTCCAGAAATCCTTCTTCCCTCTAGCCCTACTCCCAGTACTAAAACACAATGTCATGGTCAGAGGTTTTATATCAATATAACTATGTCTTATAGATCTAGAGCCAGAAGTTAGTCTGTGTTCAGTTTTTCCAGTCATCCATGGGCATTCGGAGCAAATGGTTTTGTTCTTATTGTCACTGTTAAAACAGAAGCTCTCTCTTGTCAGATATACCCTTGATGATATGGTATATAAAATTATCACAAGACATATCTTTGTTTCTTGATGGATTTACACAAGATGAAATTTACCTGACTTCCTATGTATTTATGATAAAAACTTGCAGCAGTACTACAGTGAGTACGTCTTTTATAAGAAAATAACTTGACAAAATTTCCCCAAATTTGACAATCATACTAAAAATTTGTGTGACATTAAATTTAATGAGTCAATAAATCAAAGAAAGCTTTCTACATTATAAAACATAAAACACTTTTTGATTAACCAAATCAATAAAAGATCAAAATATATTTCTATTCACTCTAGAAAAATATTATAAAATTAGTGTCATAAAAAGAAGTGAGTAAAGTGTATGTAGCCAAAATCCTATAGAAAAATTGTATTACACAGGTATAACAGTAAATTAATATAAACATTATGTTTTTTTCTGATTGTTTTGATATTTAGGCTATTTATCAGTTTTTTAAGTTTATTTACTGTGATTTCTTTCTAAAATTGTTATTAAATGATTACTTAAGAAATAATGATTTTTATTTAATGAATAGAGAATAACTAACTTTGTGTTGAAACTTTGCATTCTGGGAGAATTCTTCCCTCCATCATCTGGATCCACCTTCGCCTGCAGCAATCCTGTTGGTAAAAACTACCCATCATTGAAAAGGAAGGTGAAATGTCACTTCCTTTGTAAACTATTTTCTTAATCTCTAATCAGGTAAGAACTAATTAAAATTATACATCGCTTTGTTTTTCCCCATTAATACTATTACCCAAATGTTCCCTGATCTCTTTCTCTTTGAGTTCACTTACCTGCTTTCCTTATTGGAGAAATGCAAGTCATCTTTGCAGAAAAGGTCTGATGCACAAGGCACTGAGACTGGAGGCTGATGCACCCCACTGGGTCCCCAGGGAGACACCCAGGAGCACAGTTTCAGGCAGGCAATGATCTACAACAGTAATTTTCAACCTTTTTCATCTCACAACACACATAAACTCATTAATAGAATTCTGCCTTGCTGCACACCAAAACGTGTATGTTTTGCTGATCTGACAAAAAAATAGGTATTATTTTGATTCATTCACACCACATGGCTATTGTGTTGGCTGTTGCCATCTTTTTTACTTGGCAATCTAAGGGAAAAGAGGTATTGCATGTTCCAAAAATCTTGCGGGCCACCGGTTGAAAATGACTGATCTAGAGGCTGCCAGTGTCAAGAGGCCTACAAGCTGCCCCCGTGTGTAGGTAGATCAAAGGGACACAGACTCTGTCAGATGATAATAAGCAGTGAGCCGTGCTGATGGTCATTATCAAGGTAATTTTTTTAACGCTACTCAAGAAGGCTCCAGTAGAAGAGTTAGAATGTAGAGGAATCAATTTCCTCCTGAAAGACTTAAGTATTAAAGACTAGACATCAGCTTTAGAGAAAGTGTCTAACAGCAAGAGTCTTAAAGCCTTAATCGTTGTATCTAGAAGGAGCCTAATTTCCAACAGAAGAGCAGAGAGTTACAACAGCAGCACCAGGTAGGCCACCTTGACCTTGGTTGCCTCAAGTTCTGGCTGTACCCGGAGAGGTGAGAGCAGAGCCTGGGGAGAAACTGAGTTGGCTAGAGGGGGTTGAGTGGGAAGAGCCCCGTCTAGGGCCGTGTGGTTCCTTGAAGGCAAAGACTACGGGTTCACTTGAATCTTCCTAGAAAAATGTTGAGCATGTGGTAAATTCTTGGCATTTGACACCTCGTATTTTGTGGATACTTCAATGTTTGCCTTTCTTAAAGTATGGTTCCCAGAAATCAACAACTCTACTGTGGGACAGCGGAAAATTTTACTTCTGTCGATGTAGCTGCTATATTTTATAATTGCTAAGACTGTGTCACCCCATTTTATGACAGCTACGAATATTGCTTACTTAGTGATTATTAGCACCCATAAGCTAAGATTTCTTTGTTTTCTGTAAGGTTTAATTTCAAGTTTGTTTTCTCTATCTTAAGCATGCAACTGGTTTCCTCAATCAAAATACAGGTTTTTATATTTATCAATGTCAAATGTCATCTTTAAGGCTTTTGTTTGGGGATTACAGAATATTATGACAATAATGAAAGCTTTATCATATGATACATCCCTCCTAGTTTTCTGCCACACAAATTTTTAAAATTTTTATTTATTTTAAATTATGTTACTTAAAATTATATCGATTTTCTTTGTATGGAAACCATTCATTGTGTGTGTGTCTGTATTCTATACATTCATTTTTAATGCAAAGAACTTTGATAAGCGTTCTTTTTCTCTTTCCTGAAAGTACCAGACACATTTCTTCTTCCATGTCCTTCCTTCCATTTCCCTTCCCGAAGCACCTCCCTTATTCCTCTGCCTTCATCTAAACAGTGCTGTTACGTCTCCCTCCTTTTGGAAACTTTCCTCAATCAAAATTCAAGAATAGACTGTTCCCCTCTTTCTGTAAAGGTCAGGCTTGTAATGCTGTCTGCTTTTCTGTTGTTTTTTTGTTTTACCTCATTAAGTGGCATGTAAATTCCTGGAAGAAAAACCTGTACACCAAAGGTCTTTCATCACTCAGCGCTGGCTGCTTACTTGTCTTAGCATTTACTGCCATCCTTTATGTGTGATTTCCACACTTGCTTTCACAGTGTGCAAGCCAGGCTTAGTCTTGAGAAAGTGGGCTTTTAACCAGTTGTGATTTGTCTCTGAGCTATAAAGAAGCAAGGGATTTTAATTTTGAGTGAGAGAATATGTATCAAATAATATTGAAAACCAAAAGGATGAAGAGGAAGCTGTGTTTAAGAAAAATCTCTTGTTATACTGAGGGAAAAGAGAACAGTGAAGAATAGTGAGGCAACTATGTTACCATCTGTGGGTTGACACCCCACCAACCGAGCCACACTGGCCGGGCTGTGTTGCCTTTTTAAAACTGATTTATATAAATACTTTGTATATTCTGGTTATGGGTTCTTTGATATATGTTTGTAATGATCTTTCCTAATAATGTATCTTATTTTAAAATATTTTCCTGGTGCTTTTCAATGAATACATTTCTTAATTCAGAAAAAGTAAAATTTATACATGTGGGTTAATATTTTTATGTATCCTGTTTAAGAAAACTTTGCTTACCCCAGTGTTATAAAGATAATATTCTATGTTGTCTCCTAGAAATATTTTAGTATTACCTTTCACATTTAGGACCACCAATTTGGAGTTAATGTTTATGTAGCGTTTGAGATAAGACCGAACCTTATTTTTCCCCCATAAAAATATCAAATTGATTCAACACCATTTATTTAAAAGACAACCTTTCCCTCACTGTGTTCCTGTGATACCTCATTATAAATCAAGTGTAGATATGATAGATTTTCTACCTTTTTTTGTCTTTGTGTCAACATAGATAGGTTAGTTACTGTAGATTTAAAATAAAAATATATAGTAAAGTAAGTTCTTCGCATTTCTTCTTATATAGGGTTACTTAAGCTATTGTTATCCTTTTAGGATTTCATGTTGATTTTGAATCAGTTTGTCAATTTCCACAAAAAAGTTCTGGGATTTTGGCTGGTGTTGCATGAGATACATGGATCGGTTTGAGGAAATTGACATTTCTACCACACTGAGTCTTCTAATATGCATACGTTCTGCCAAAATTAGATCTTTTAAAACTTATGTCAGTAAAGATTTATCCAAGACAGATTTTTATGTACCTTTGGATTAAAATTATTCTGAGATATTTGATTTTTTGGTGCCAATGTAAGTGATATTACCTTTAAAATTTAGTTTTCTATGATTAATGTTTAGAAATACAATTAAGTTTTATCTAATAAATTTCTATCTAGTTACTTTGTTAAATTTACATATTAATTTTTATAGCTTATCTGTGAATTCTTTTGGATTTTACATATGTAATAATTTATCTTTGAACAGTTAGTGTTTTATTACTTTTTAAATCCTTATATGTACATTTTCTATTCTTGTCATATTTCATTAGTTAATTCCTCTAGCAAATCATTGAAATTATGTGATAGAAGATATCAATGTCTCATATTTTTTTGCAGTGAGAACACTTTCAACATTTTATCATTATTATGATTTTTTTGAAATGTGCTTTTCACATTATATTATTATCACTAGTTGCTAAGACTTCTTTTGATTTCATTCAGTTTTAAATTTAATATAATTATTAAAAAATTAATTTTTTCAAATGTTTTTAAAGTGTATTTTGAGATGACCATGTAATTTTTCTTCTTGATACTCTTGATATAGTAATTTTTACTAATTAGTTTTAAAATGTTAAACTGACCTTGCATTCTTGGTATAAACCCCAGTTTGTTGTAACATTATTCTTTTTATATATTGCTGTAGTTTATTTGCTAATATAAGTGATTTTTACATATGTGTTCAGAAGAGAGATTTACCTATGACATTCATTTCTTTTAATGTCTTTGGTAGATTATGGTACCAAATTTAGGCTGACCTTGTAAAATATAATGGATACTGTTTCCTCATTTTTTAATTTTCTGGATCAGTTTATGATTGGTGTTTTTTTTCTTTAGATGTTGAAGGATGTACCAGTTAATTTATATAGGTTTGGAGATTTTTTTTGTATAAAAGTTTCAAGTTATAGATTTAATTTTTAAAATAAGAACAGTCTATTCAGATTTCCCCATTCCCCTTTATGTTGACAAATTTAATACATTTGTTTTTCTTTGACTCATTGTTATTTACGTGCTCTATTTTTTCAAGTTTTTGAAAATTTTATAACTATATTTTGTTACCAATTTTTAGTGTAATTCTTCTGTTTTTAGAGGAAACATACTCAATTTAACTTGTTTTTCTTTTTTTTTCCAGATTTTATTTATTTATTTTTAGAGGGAAAGGGAAGGAGAGAAGGAGAGAAATATCAAGGTATGGTTGTCTCTCATGAGTCCCCTACTGGGAACTGGCCTGCAACCCAGGCATGTGCCCTGACTGTGATTGTGTGGTTCACAGGCCCATGCTCAATCCACTGAGCTACACCAGCCAGGGCTAAACTTCAGTTTTTCAAAGTGATATTTTTCAAATTCATTTCTCAAACTCTGTCTTTTCTTTTTTAAAAATATTTTTATTTATTTTTAGAGAGAGAGAAAGAGGAGGAGAGAAACATCAATGTGTGGTTGCCTCTTGCATGCCCCCCCCTACGGGGGACCACCCAACAACCCAGGCATGTGCCCTGACTGGGAATCAAACAAGCAACCCTTTGGTTTGCAGGCCAGCACTCAATCCACTGAGCCACACCAGACAGGACTCAAACTCTTTAAGCTTTAGATTTTATCACACACACACACACTTTGAGATAAAATTCTAGAGTGATAGAGCATAGAGTGAGAAGCCCACTTGTCCTTGGTTGCAATCTTAGAAACATCAATGTTTAAGAGGAAGAGGAGATTCCAACTAAGGATACAATGAAAGATTAGAAGAAAGTACCTCTTATTTCCAGGAAGCTAAGAGATTAGGACTCCCAAAACAGTATGGGGCTTTGCCCAAATACATATTTATTAGCTGGTTATAATATCAGTTTTTCCCATAATAATGCAATGTAAAAAAATGTGCCCAAGGCAGCAATTTCAACCCTGAAAGAAGTCCTTACAAAGTTGTATCTTGTATTTCCCCAAACCAATAAAATCCTACTAGGTAGACTGGTAAACTATAGGGAACTAAAAGTGACTATGATGACCAGTTCTCTTTCAAAAGACAAATGTTAAAAAAATTCATAGCAGTAAAGCTAATATAAAACTTGTGTTACAGGAGAACGTAAGACAAAACTGTAGAGAGAGTTCCTGAATCATAAACATAGAACAGGGCATATGCAAAGATAAAGAAGAGATTGGTTCACACAAGGGACCAAAATGAACTTTTTTCTTAGGCTGAAAGCTTAATGAGCTTTTCCCAAAGTCTGGAAACTCACACATTTTCCAGTTTGACGTCGTTAGCATATCACAGGCATGCCCCTTTTCTACTCTGTTAACTTGTGATTGTGTTTCAATAGAAGTGGGAAACTGACCTGCTGTTTTTCACTTCTTGCCTCATTTTCATACTTGAGGGTTCCGGAAATAAATTTAAGAAGTACATGGCCTTTTCATTTCCCTTTCCAAATCTCTTGAAGACATCGCTTTGGAATATTTAAATAAGACACGTGTAGAGAATGTGTGTAATGTGTTTTACAAAGACTAACTTCTTTTCTGTTAGACCTGGAGTGAGTTGCATCACAGTGGAATTCTGGGATATTGTAATGGGGAAAGGCTACGTGTGACTGGCAGGTGACTTCTACCTTATCTGCTTTCTAGAGAGCATGGGTCATGGTAGGGCGGAGGCTTTGGTTCTGCTGAGGGCCTCCATGAGTTTGAGTGAAAAAGTTCGGTAGAAGCTCCGCCCCATCCCTATTTCAGTGTTAAGATTTCAGAAGAAAGGGGAAGCAACTCTGCTTTGGAGGAACTTGGAGGGCGAGGGCTGCTGCAGAGCATATGCTTCAGAGAGAGACAGGAGCAAGCATGAGAGTGGAGGCAGGGAGGTGGGGGCAGGAGACTGTGACGTGACCCATCCCAACAACCGTGTGTATCTTAAATAAATCCTTTTCAAACTGATGAAGCATTGTACTTGGAATGGAGAGATTTTGGTGGAAGCCACTATGCCCAGCTGCTTGCCCAGAGGGATGTGTGGAAGAAAACAAGGCGGGCTCTAAGAATGATGCAGGTGGACCTTCTAGTATAATCCTGGGAATGTCAGGAATTGTGGGGCAGTCATCAGACTCTCAGCAGGTGAAGAGTGAGCTTGGTCCAGGCCAAGAAAACCTCAGTGTCCAAAGGGCAAGAGACTCTTGGCATCTCTATTACATTTATGTCACATCCCCTTTTGTTTCCCCATTGCTTCTATCTCTTCACTTCCCTGTCAGTCTTCAAAATGTATGAAAAAGTCCAGGCCAGTAAAGAACAAGTCTTCTGAAGAAAATTCAAAGAAGGCAGAGAAATTACACTTGAAATATGTGGAAAATTTGAAGAAAAATAGATATAAACAATGGGGAGGTATGGGGCAGAATTGGAGGGTTACTGGAGGAGAGGGAGGCAATGGTGGGGAGAGAGGGAGGGGACTAGACAAAGAACATGTACGAATGACCTGCGGACATGGACAGTACTGTGAGGATTGACTGTGGGAGTGGGGGGCGGCGGTAGGAGTGGGATGGGCAGAGAAGGGCAGAGGGGGGAGGATTGGGACAATCGTAATAGAGTAACAATAAAGAATGATAAAAACAACACGGGGAGTGAAATGTCTGCCACATGTACTACATGGGACATGATACAGTCATCTACGATGTCAATAACAGCAGATAACTGAGCCTAAACAACTTTCTCAAATGTACTATTTGTCAATTCATACATAGTAGCAGAATTATTTTTTACAGGTCATATATTGGTATCCTAGGAAATCATTCTATATAATGGAGAACATGAGAGCAGTAGCTATAATAACAATTATTTATTTAGAAATGATATATTTCCCAGATATTTTTTCCTTGCTTGTGCTTATCTAATAGTCTTCCAGTTATATATTTATGTTTGGTAGTTATATGTATGAGCTGTGCCTGTCTTGCATGTAATTTTTAAACTGATTTTTACTTTGACTTTATAACCTTTTAAATTATTAGTAATTCTGTTCAACCTGGAGTCTTATATATATATAGTGAACTCTTTCTAAATTTTATTCAGTCAAATAACACTAGGAGCCTCTGTGGGGTGATGTTTTTTTTACCTGTGTAGATCACCAATGGCCTTCTAATTACCAATGCAGCAATTTCTTTCCATTTGGTCTGTCACATTTAACATTCTAGAAACACTCTTTTCCCTTGAATTCCAGATTTCACTCTTTTCTGGTTTTCTTCTAACTTCTCTCATTGTCTTTTATCTTTACTTTTTATTGTATTTTCCATTACTATCTGCCTTATACCCCACTAGCCCCTGCAGTCACCACACTGTGGTCCATGTCCATGAGTCCCTTTTTCTTTCTGCTCAGTCCCTCCACGTCCCACCTCCTCCCCTCAGAGCTGTCAGCCTGCTGGCTGCCTCCATTTTTCTTGTTAGTTCAGTTTGTTTATTAGATTCCACACAGGAGTGAAATCATATGGTATTTGTCTTTCTCTGACTGGCTTAGTTCACATAGCATAGTGTTTTCCAGGTTCACCCATGCTGTCACAAATGGTAAAAGTTTCTTTTTTATGACAGAGTAGTATTCCATTGTGTCAATGTCCCATAGTTGTTTTGTCTACTCGTCTACTGATAGACACTTGGGCTGCTTCCAAATCTCGGCAATTGTAAATAACCCCACAATGAACATAGGGTGCTTATGTTCTTTCAAATTAGTTTTTTTTGGCTTCATTGCCCTTTTTTTATCATTATATCCCAACTCTGTCAGAGCTGGAGTTTTAACTTTATTTTTTTCTCTGTGTACTTTGTCTGCATCTTAGTTATGTGGCTTTAACAAGTATTTTAAGATGATGATTTCCAAAATTTTATCTTCGGGTGCATCTTTTCCTCCTGAGCTTTAAGTCCATATTTTCAGCTGCTTACAGGAGATCCATAATTAGGTGGGCTGCAGACACCCTGAGCTCACAAATTTAGTCATGAATTCATCGTTTCCATAACTCCCAAATTCCAGCACCACCTGCACACAGTACTCCACTGTGTTTAGTGGTATCATGGCCAACGCATGACAAATGGAGGTGGTGGGAGAGGACGACTCCACACTTCCAAGCTTCTGGTTGGATCTGACCAATGAAAGGCAAGCAGGAGATCCAGGGCAGGAGGAGAGAGAGGGTTGGGTTATTCTGCTACTTGGGGGGGTTTGGAATTGCTCTCCTGTCAGTGACTTCCTGTAAAACCATGTCTCCATTCAATGGCCTTTTTCGCTGCTTCAGGCCCAGGCAGGGCCTGTTACTTGTTCTTGGGTATACTAGAGTATAAGTATTCCCTGTTGTTTCCTTTAACTTTGTCCCAACCCCTACTCTCTTCATTAAATTTTCTTCTAACTCCCTTTTGAGTTTGCTTTTTGTTTTCTGTATCTCCCACATTGAAAACCAGCAGGCTTCTCTGCTCCTGTGGCTATGTTACCTTCAATAGAAATTTGCAGCTCCAGCTCCAACCCTTTGGAACCCAACTCTGACTTTGGTCCCTTGACAGTCTCCTAGCTTGGGCCCCCCACTTATAATAAGGGATTCAGGCATCTTTAAATTTGTGAACCTTTAACAATAAAAGGAGTCTGGAATTCGAAGCCGTATCTCTGCAAGCTGCCCATCAATTTTCGTCCACTCATTTATTTACTCTAAATAAATTCCACAGAATGAGGACTTCATTCTGGTTTTTTTTTTTTTTTCGCTTACTCTATTTCCAGAGTAACAAAGTCCTTATTACAGTGTAGGCATTTGCAGAGTGTGTGTTGAGTGGGTAAATGAATAAATGGATGAATAAGTAAACCTCCCAAAATAGTTTCTGATTACTGTACATGTTTTAGGGCTGTGCTGGTGTGATACAAGGTTTATAAACATGACTACAAGCCTTCCTCTCATCCCGGGATGCCTGCCCCCTTTGCCAGGGGACTTTGCCAGCCCTCCCTCCACAAGGTGGCATCTGTTTTCCCACATCTGCACATGAGCTGTGCGACCTGTGGGTGAAGCCAGAACCTCTAGCCTGGCCAGCCTTTGCAGATGAACGCAGCCGCAGGCACGAGCCAGCCGAAGGCGTCAGAGGAACCACCCAGCCAACATAAGCTGTTGCTTTTTTAGGCACGTGACTTCAAAGATATCATAACTGTAAAGATGAACAAGTTAATGCTTTTTCCTTTAAGGAGTTTATAATCTACTGGGAAAGACATGCCGCATCCACTAACTCCTGGTTCTCATTTGAGTAGATTATGGATACGATTGTCAACTATTTCTCCGGGAGTCGTGAATAACTCTTGTCAGCTAGGGAAAGGGCAGTTAAGACAAATAAAATGAAGACAGAGAGGTTCTGAAAAAAAAATCACATTTGGCCTAATACACATGAAATATTGGAAACGAGGGCAGATATGCATGCATAAAGCTGGGAACCTAAAGCCATGCATTTTATGCATTATTTGGGAAGGAGGTATGGATTTAGTGCTGTCCTAACCAACTCAGCTTTCTTCCATATTAGAAAGAACATAGTTACACTGGGTGCTATACAGATATTACGTATATTTTACATATAGGCTCTGACAGACTCAATTCAGAGCAAAGAGGAATCTTTCAGTTACTTTTCATTGCATGTATATTATCAACTCCATTTGGTGGGTGAATATCACTGTAAGCCTCGGCATTCATATGCTAATGTTATAAGTTGGAGTTGTCAAGAGAATTATGCACAGGCTTGAGTACGTGTGTGAGTGAGTGATATTTGTGTTTGCCAAAGCAGCATGTGCTCCTGGAGGGAGACTGTGTCTTATCTTACTAGCTGTCTGGTCTCAGTTTCTCTGTTGAATGTGCCAGGAAAAAAATGTCTTTATCACTGAATATTTCGGTGATGCACAGATTCCAGGATGGCCTCTAGTGGTATGAGATGTGTGTGTGTGTGTGCCTGTGAGAATCTGGGGTGCATATATATGTGTGTGTGGATGTCTTTATTAGGGGAGCGGGCTTAGGCTGTCTTTTGCTTCTGGGTTCCTATCATTTCATGGGATATCTTCTAACATTCAGAATTTTGAACTCTTTTGGTTTAGCCATAATTTATGAGACAATTTGACATTCCGCGGGCAAAGGAAAGTGCTCTGGTATTTCACTCTCAACACTTACATTGATCTTATGCTTCTGTAAGAAAAAAAAAACATTATTTAATTGGATATCTGCAGGAGAGAGCCATTTCAATATGTTTTAAATTTTAATAACTTCATAACAATTATAAACAGCAGCAGAAAGCACAGATTTTAATATAATTGTAAAGTACGGTTTGAACAGTGACACCAGAAGCAAGACCAGGGAGGAAGTTCTGTTCATGTAATGCCAGGAATGCCCCCCTAAAGCTCTAGACATTCTTCCTCAAAGAGTGGGGCATCACTGAAGGATTGTAAATGGAAAGGTAACATGACTGGATTTATATTTTGGAAGGTTCACTGAGGTAGGGGTGTGGATCTTCCACATGAGTGTAGATCTCTCTGACGAAGACAAATAAGTCGTATTGCCCACTATTGAGTGTTTCTGGGCAAGTCCTGCGGGAACCATGATGTGGAGAGATGTTTCCCAGAGCACAGTTGTGGGACCCATTGCCTCAGAATTACCCAGGGGATGCTTGTTACAGCGGCTAATTACCAAACCCTATCTCATACTGAATTAGTGTCTTTGCAGAGTGTTAACGTTTCATCCTGACATGCTCAAATGGCTCCCTTTGTCCAGAACATTCTTACTTGTTCTTTCTCCATCTCACTCTTAGTTTTCTCAAAACCAAGCTGAATCATCATTTCCTTGAGGAAGTCAGTTATCAATCAGGGTAGAATTGACTATATTCTCTGTCATGCTTCTTCTGCTCCCCTCCCTTTGATTATTTCTATACAGAATGTAGTGGCTCATGAATGCACTTTTTTAGTTCTTATTTGTGTTCTTGCTCCTGGATTTCTAGAGGACAAGGATTATGACATATGTGTCTTTGTCCTCCTTATGTCTACCACAAGAGTGTAGGCACTTCATAAACATGGCTGAATAATAAATGAACACGTGGAAGTTTCTTCAGCATGTCCACATCTATAATTCGTATGCAGCCATGTGTTTAATCTGAGAAGTGTTTATTCAAGCCTATTTTGTGCCCAATTCTGTGCTTATTATGTAATAGAAGGCCATAGGTTTCTAGCTGGGGCAGTGTAAGGCACCCAGTTGAAACCGATATGGTTTACACTGTGATGCGGTGGACAGTTCCCAAGAGGAGATGTTAGCATCAGTTAGTAATAATTCAGACAGGTGAGTGAAGGATTTGGGATTTGAAATGGATCTTGAGTATTCAATAAAATTTGGGAAAGTAAGCAGTATGGTGCTCTTCATAGTCAATGTTCGAGGAGGAATGGGTATGGAGGAATCCGGGCTCACAATAAGAAATCATGGTCAAAAAAGATGCGTAGATTGAAAAGAGTGTCAATGTGTAACTATGAAACAATAAATAGATGATTCTTGGAGGAAAATAAATGAAACCCCTGGCAGCATCTGAGAACATAAATTTACTATAAAAATGTAAAATAATGGGTATAAACAGTGGGAAACAAAAAGAACAAATCAAAATATTCAAAATATGAATTTGTCTAAATGGCCTCAGAACATCTTGTCTAAGGAAAGAAGCCATGCACAACGCAGTCTGTGTGCCTAGCGGATGAGGCTGTGGCCCCATTTTAGCTTTTCCCACACTTGACTGTGACTGATGGTGGATCTGGCACCCACAGCCTCACCCCACTTTGTGCACGTGGGGCCTGTTCTTCAGGGTGCACGAGAGCTTCCAGTCTTGGGGGTTCCTCCAGAAGACCAACTCTGTGACAAGGCCTGTCTCTGTGATGCGGTGCTGGTGGAGTCTATCTTGTAATATGAAGGGACTCACTGGGGACATCAGGAGTTGTTCAACAGGTAAAGAATTATGTCTAATGTACACCCCAGAGATCTATAGGCATGGCTAAACTATGCCACCTCTAAGTTTCCTGACAAATATGCTGTTTTTATTACTTGAATTTATATTTTCGTATCTGTGAGTGGCATGTGGTTAATGGCCTTCTCCTTGGCCTTCGCTGATGAGAACTTCACTCCAAGAATGAGGTATATTCTTTTTTCCTGGGCAGACTCATTGTGTAGCCTTGGTCTCTCCAGGCTTGTAATGATAGAGCCCAGCCTCTACATGAAGCAGTCTAGGACTTTCTGCAGAGCACTTCCAAAGAGGAGACATGAAGTCAATGGATACCAAAAGGCCAGAAGGATTGTGCAGGGAAGAAAACATCGAGGCAGCTGTTCTTGGCTAGTCAATGCCTAAAATCAAAAGAAAGTTAAAGTCTGTATGACTAAGACATCCCAACAAAAATGACATATGAAGTTTGAGAAAGAAGCATTGGACAAACAGGGTTTATGGTTTGTGAATTATGGGACTAGGTAAATGAGAACTGAATGGTCAGGACAACTCGGAAGATTTCTGCCTTGTGAAAGTTACCACAGATTCATTTGTATTTCATTCCTCCGTGATGTAAGGCTCCATAAATTTTGGGCAAAGGTAGGTGTAGAAATACTCACACCTGTGCTCCAGGAATCCCAGCCCGTCTTGTAGTGTGCTGCTTCTGCCAGTTATATGTGGAAGCTGTTCTATGCTTTTTTTAAAAATATATTTTATTGATTATACCATTACAGTTGTTCTATTCCCCCCCTTCATTCCCCTCCACCCGCACACTCCCTCCCCCACCATTCTGCCCCCCTTAGTTTATAACCACGTGTCTCAACTTCTTTAGATTCTATATTTCCCCCACTATTCTCGCCCTCCCCCCTGTCTATTTTCTACCTGCCATCTATGCTATTTTCTGTGCCTTCTCCCCCCTTCTCCCCCTTCCACCCCCCTATTTCTAACCCTCCATGTGTTCTTCATTTCTATGGTTCCACTCCTGATCTAGCTGTCCTCTTGGTTTGCTTTTGTTTTAGGTGTGGTTGTTAATAACTGTGAGTTTGCTGTTAATATTTTTCATCTTCTTTTTCTTATATAAGTCCCTTTAGCATTTCATATAATAAGGGCTTGGTGATGATGAACTCCTTGTTCTATGCTTTTTGATTAGGAAGGTGGTTCTGGCAGAGGGGCCATGTTAAAAGTTGGGGGGTGTGGTTCAACCTGACACTGTACCGTTTGCAGGGGGAACTCCCTCAGATGACCTCAGTTAACATTCTTCTCTAAAACTGGGACTTAGCTGCCAAACTGCATGAGTTATGGCATCTTTTTATCTGTGTGAAGTAGAGAGTGGAAATTTATGGAACAGGAAGTGATAAATCAAAGAGATGGGATGATGAAGAAATGGCTCCCTTAAACTTTTGTTTGTTGATGCTCTGGCAAAAAATAAACAGCCCGGGAAAGTGAAGACAGTAAAATACTTTGAGTTCCTCCTAGACACACGCAGTATAAATGCGATGCATTATATTCATTTATGCTCCTAGAAGGCACAATTTTTTGAGTGCTCAAAAGAAAGGACAATTTGATACATGGGGGAAAAGTGCTAAAAGAAACTTTTAGAACGCTTGCCACTGGAACAGCATTTCAAACCTGTCAGAAATGTGGGCAGGACACAGAAAAACTTTTGCCTTGACAACATTTGGGGGAAAATGGGCCAACTAAACAAATATCATCTGAAGGCAGTAAGGAGTAAAATGCTCAGAAACACAGTTTTATTTCCTCTTACAAATTCTGCCTCTAGAGTTTTTAGTCACTCACAAAACAGATGTCATTTTTGAAAATGCAGAATTGCAAAAACACCAAAAAAATCAGCATCCTTCAAGAATACTGTTGTGCTTTCTTCTTATTTGCTGATAGAAAACATGTGTGTCTTGAATACCAATTACCTTTTCAGTTCAGTATTTTCTTTAGGGAACAAAAACTTTCTGGTACAGCTGCGGAGCACGAGCAAAATGGTACTGCAGAAAAGCGACTTGCACCTTGGACAGCTGTTCGTGCTATTTTGTCATCTTGTCTTTAACCCTCTGAGTCCTGACTGAGAGTGGGGAACATTCTGGAATACGATTAGGTGTCTCTGTGTGTGCATGTGCTCAGTGCTTCCTCTTCTTATACTAGAGGGTGGTGTGAATCTCAGGACCCAGCACTGTTCTGTCCCAGCACTGCCGCTTACTAGGTGTGTGACTTTGGGAAATCTATTTAACTTTTCTAAGCTTCATTTTCCTCAACTGCAAAATAGTTCTGATAATATATGCCTCATAGAGTTGTTGTGAGAATTAAGTAAAACAATGTATTTTAAAATACTTACCATAGCACACAGCACAAAATAGATGCTTGATAGAAGGTAGGTATTAAGAGGCTGCAATCAACTTGAAGTCAAAGTCTTATTTTAGATCCCTGCTCTACAGACCTATTATGGTGATAGGCAAGAAAATATTTGATAGTTGAGTCATTGTCCCTCTGAAACGCTGCATAAATATCTGAGCACCTACTGTGTGTCAAAACTTTCTGTGCTCTGCTATGGTGGTTCTCCCATAAACCCAGATATTTGTGCCATGATCTCCATTTTCTAAATAGAAAACTAATATGCAGAGGCTCAGAAAATTGTTCAAGTTCAAGGCAATTAATGGCAGAACTGGAGTTCAAATGCAAGTCTTCGAATTTTAAGTCCAGTATTCTTGCCAGAGAGGCTTGCAAAAACAAAACAAAACACCACCAACAAGTTTAACAGAAAACTAAACCAGTAGGAATGAGACTATGCTGGCGTATCATGCCGTGTGCTGCACAGCAAAGCCGTCTGCAGAAGCAGGAGAAGGCGGGAGCCTCTGGGGCTCTGATCCAATCAAGAGGCCCCAAGAGGTGCAAGCGTTCAAATGGTAGATTTACTATGATCTGGGGATATGGAACCAGAGGCTGCTTCCAGCTGAAATTATGATTTCATTTTCCCAATCCACAGCAAGTGCAATAGTTACAATTTATGTTATTTCAAACCAGGCTAAACCATACCTTTGGTGTTTGGCAGGCTCCCGCTGACTTTCAGAAAAGGAAAGTTGAAGGAAGCTGCACCTTTACTGACACGGTAAAGCCAGGAACTACCGACTTTTCTAAGAAAGGCAACTTTTATACAAAAGCCTGGATTCTATACCCTTTAACTTCATGTAGACAAAATTTATTAAAAAGTAAAAAAGTGAAGTAAAAAGTAAGATATAGTGGTTTCTTTAATGTAATTGTGATTGATTTAAAATATTTTCTTTTCATAAACTCCTTCAGAAGAAAATATGAGGCATGGGGAGGCAAAAGAAAGGACGGCCGATCCCTTTCCCAGCTTCATGTTAGACGGGGAGTCCAAGGCCAAGGGCAGCATGCCGCTCCCTTCATTGTCTGTCTTCTCGATGAGCATTTCTTTTTTACAAAGTCAGGGCACCTTATTCTGACATTGAAATCCTTGACACGTTCTACACGAGGGCTGGAAGTGGATGCTCAGATCCTCAGTGTCACCTGTGATGTGGCTCTTGGGCTGGTCTCTGGTGGATGCACTGACTTTGAGGATGACGAGGCTGGGCTTCCAGGGGATGTTCCTACCAGCCTGACTCACGATGAACAGCAGGGCCAGATCTGAGCTGAGTGCCCAGAAAGTCCTTGGAGAGGAAAGGATAACAGTCTTTTACTTGAGGGTCTCTTGTAGGTGACACGGGCCTTCTCTTCTAGATCTCGTCTGTGTCTTTTACCCCGAAGAAGGCAAAATGGCTTTCAAGTGTGCTCTTCACCTTGCTCCAACTGGAGTGGTCAAGAGGGCTTACTTTTTGCTTCTGAATGACTTGAGAGGGAAGCAGATAGATTCATTTCTCTAAAATTCTTATGACTATTTTCTTTATATTCTCTGTACCAGTGATTTGCAAACGTTTTCATCTCATGGCACACATAAGCTAATTACTAAAATGCTGTAGCACACCAAAAATATATATTTTTTTGCTGATCTGACAAAATAAGTATAATTTTGAGTCATTCACACTAGGTGGTTATTGTTGTGTTAGCTGTTGTCATTATTTTCATGGGACAGTCTAAGGAAAAAGAGGTCAGTGCCCCTGACTAACTAGTCAGGTATTGTATGTGTTAAAAATTCTTGTAGCACACCAGTTAAAAACCGCTGCTGTAGGCCAATAACACCTTTCTGGGATAACAACGGGAAGCAAAATTAGCAGGCATGGAACTTCATTGTGTCTTTAGATTTTGGAATATTTTTCCAGATCAAAACTGGTGTTGGGAAGAGGAGACCCTCTGCAAACTTTACCAGTGGTCTGGTAGCCCTGATATGATTGGCGGAGAGGAGAGGGTGACTTGAAGTGTACCCTGGGACCAGTGGCAGGTATTCTAGTCACAAGTGCGACTGGAAAATGAAGTGTTTCTTACCCCTCCCGTTTACTATAATGACACTGCTCCTTAATGTTAAGGCTATTCTTTATTTTGGAGCTGTCTTGGCCAACCTATTGCATTTTGAGTTTTTGCTATGCTTAACCATGCAAACTGCTTTTTTGAAGATTATGGGCATATGAATACTAATTCATATCTCTGTTAAGGCAAGAAACCACTGCAGTTTGTCTGGGACTGAGGGGTTTCCTGGAATATGAGATTTTTCTGTCTTAAAAGCAGCATAGTCCCAGAAGAACAGGGTGTTTGATCAGCCCTTCATAGCAGGACAGCAGGGCACAGAGCACTGAACTGGGAATTAGCAACCCTGATGCGGAGTGCTGGCTCTTTAACTGTGCAGCCCTTGGCGTCCTTTCTGAACCGTAGTTTCCTGTGAAGTGAAAGTTCTGGCTCTATGGTCTATGGCAGTTGTCCCTAACCTTTTTTGGCACCAGGCAGTGGTTTCCTGGAAGACAGCTTTTCCATGGACAGGGTGGGGCTGCACAGGAGGCTGTCAGACCCAGGGGCTGGGGCCCCATGGTATGTGGGATTCTGTCTTGCTTCAATATCTTATAATTCCAGGATGATTTTCAGTGATGGAATGGGAGCAAAATTATAAAGAATCGATATTGCCGGTGTGTCTTCTGAAGGTTGCACTTGCAGCTTGGTGAAATCTGGAACCGCCTCCAGCTCTGTTCCAACTAGCCTGTGCTGCCGACTCTTCCTGCACTCGCTCCACGAGAGTGCTAAGCAAGGACACTCAGCACTGACACCCCGCACTCTGCTCTGGTCACTCCCCCCCCCACCCCCCCACTGTCTTGACCTTCGTTTAGTCTGTCATCACCGCCCACTTCAACTTACTTGGCTTCTGTTGTCATGTTTTCAAAAATAACTGCATTGTTTATATATTCTATAGTTTGAACTTTTCATCCATTGTATTAGCCTTTCTCCACAACTCCCAATGAATTTGACTTAACGAGGTTTTACTATGCCTAACTCTAAATCAAAAATTGTAGCCACGTGCGGCATGTGGGCAAACAAACGCTCTCACTGTGGTAGGGAAATTAGCATCTTTTTTAACCTTAGTCTCATTGGAACTTTGTCATCAGCTTTCAATTGGAAGTTTGAAGTAACCCCTGTGCCATTGTTAGGATCACAAATGCTTTGTTGAGTGTCTACTTGTTTTAAAAATGTTAATTTAAAAATGTTCCAGTTTGCCTGTTTTGATGTGGCTTAAACGATGAAACCATACAAAACAAGTAAATTCAATTTCAAATTAGAACGGAAACCACTTATAGATCTTCCTGTAATCCCTTCCCCTTTTCCCCTGAAATTTCCTCCCCTCTCCCCTCTGGTCACTGTCAGCCTATTCTCTATTTCAGTGTATTTGGTTATATTTTGCTTGCTTGTTTGTTTTGTAGGTTTATAGGAACAAATATAAAGGACACATGGACGAAAACTAAGGGGGTGGAAATGGGAGGGAGGTGGGGAGCCCTGGGTGGTGGGATGAGATGGGAGTAGAAGACAGAAAACTGTACTTGAACAACAATTAAAATAAATGAATTAAAAAAGGAAAAAGAAACCATTTATAGAAACAGATGAAGGAAATGTCACCTGGCACTTAAGGTTATAATTATAAATAATTGCTAATGACAGGAACTAAATGTAACAGAGTACATAGTATGCTAAGCACTGGCCCTTTTTATGAATTATGTCATGGTTTCCTAACAATGAGGGTACACAGGGAGTCACCTGAGGCGTATAGCTCTCATTGTCTGATCAAAAAAATTATACACACGGATTTACAGAGAGCAACTTTTTGGATCCAAATTAAAGGAACTGTTTTATTTTGTGTGTACTTGTTTTGAAGCACTTTGAATAATATGCAGAAAACTTTTTTCAGTTATGATTTTGCAAAGCCACAGACACTTTTCAAAACAGCGCTTCTTGTTTTGACATATAAAAGCTTAGTTTGCAATATAAACCTAACTTAGCAGAATATTGAATTCATCATCAAGGGCTGAGTAATTTTTTTGATAATCTGTATTGTATAGGAATAGAATTTGGGGAATGTCAAGTAGAAAGCTGGTATTCTTTTTTAAACATTTTAAAAAGATTGTATTTATTTTCAAAGAGAGGGAAGGGAGGGAGAATGAGGGAGAGAAATATCAATGTGTGGTTGCATCGCAAGTGCTCCCTATCACGGGCCTGGCCTGCAGCCAGGAATCACCCTGATTGGGAATCAAACTGGAGACCTTTTGGTTCACAGGCTGACACTCAATCCACTGAGTCATACCAGCCAGGGCAAAAGTTGGCATTCTTATTTGAATATTCTCTTTAATACCAGATGATTTGGGTAAGCCATTGTGAGGTTCTAGCTTACAGTTAGAGCATAATGAATTTCTTTAAATATACAGAACCGGTGTTCTGGGCTTCTGTGCTTAACCTTGGATTATATATTTTATGTACTAAACGTGTACCAGCAAAGTGGATATTCTCATGTGGCTGCTTAAGAACCCAATTGTTATTTTCACTCCAACATGGGCAGGGACTGCAGAGGCTCCTGCAGTGAAGAATAGCTTTAAATCTAATCAGCCCTTGCACAACCACTTGGCAGAGATCCTAGAGTTCTGTACCACGCAGCACGAAGGAACTCATTTTAGCCTGAAGCAATGTTAGAGGCACTTGTTACCAACAGACCGTCTTGTCCGAGAGGGAACTGCATCCGGATGAGGTAGCTAGAATAAAATTAATTCTAAAAGACATTTCTTTATAGCTAAAAGAATTAATACATTGTGTAGAGTTATTTTAAATTGATGGAGTTAATTAAAATGTGATTAATGTTGGGAAATGCCTTTTAATTCAATGGGTTTGCTTTTATGCTTGATGTTTGATACTGACTTGCATTTCCTGAAAGTAACTAGAAGTGAATCTATTTTACATGATAATTAAAGCATATTACCAGATTTTTTAAAGTATATCCTCCTTTGGTGTGTGTGTGTGTATGGTGGAGGGGTAAGTCATGTATTCATTGTATCTGTTAGGTGTACCAAATTGTCTGATATAAATTAAGAAGACAGAGTGAAATCTATTTGAAGAAATAATGAAAGAAAACTTCCATAATTTGGTGAAGGAAATAGGCATGCAAGTCCAGGAAGCACAGAGGGTCCCAAACAAGATGGACTCAAAGAGGCCCACTCTAAGACACATCAGAATTAAAATGCTAAAGGTTACAGATAAAAAGAGAATTTTAAAAGCAGCAAGAGAAAAGAGATTAGTTACCTGCAAAAGAGTTTCCACAAGACTGTCAGCTGATTTCTTAAAAGAAAAATTTCAGACTAGAAGGGATTAGCAAAACATATTCAAAGTCATGAATGGTAGAGACCTACAGCCAAGATTGCTCTCCCCAGCAAAGCTGTCATTTAGAATGCAAAGGCAGATAAAGAGCTTCCCAGACATGAAAAAACTAAAATTCATCATCACCAACCCATTATTATATGAAATATTAAAGGGACTTATTTAAGAAAAAGAAGATCAAAACTATGAACAGTAATGGCAAAAATACATATCTATTAACAACTGAATCTAAAAAACGAAGCAAACAAGAACAGAGACAGAATCATGGATACAGAGAGCATTTTGATGGTTGCCTAATGGGAGGGGGTGTGGAGGAATGGGTGAGGAGGGGAGGGGCTTAAAAAGTACAAAGAGGTGGTTACAGAATAGCAATGGTAATGTAAATTACAGTAAATGGAGTAGACAAAGAACTTATACGCATGACCCCTGGACATGAACAATGGTGGTGGTGGGGATTACCTGAGGGAGTTGGGGATGCTGGGTAGAGGGGGACAAAGGGGGAAAGTCAGGATCAAATGTAATAGCATAATAAAAAATATATAATTTAAAAAGATGAAAGGGAGGGGATTAGGACATAACCATGGTTAACATCTTATACATTACCATTGACGTGTATTATGAAAATATTCTTGATGATTCGGACTTTAGCTTTACTGTAAAGTTACAGTAGCTTCTCATATTACCAGTGTCCCAGGTTTTGTATTCATTGACACTATTGTTCATGATAATAATAACAATTAACTGTGAATACTACCTATAATTTTTCAGTCGCCATGCTTTACAGATATAAAGTCATTTGATCTACATACTCTAAACCTAAAAGGTACACACTTTTATTATTTTATCTTATTTCACAGATGAGAAATTGAAGGGACATTAACACAGCTAGTAACTGGAAAATCCTGAATTCCAACCAGGATGATCTGACTCCCAAATATCTGCTCATAACTACTAGATAATATTGCTGCTGTCGTAGATTGGTGCCTTTCATAAGTCACCTTAAATTGCTTTTTTGTGATATTTCATAGAGATAAAACATTCTATAAAACTGATCACAATGATAAAATTGTGCCTGTAATCCTCTTACTCCTTTTGGAAAAAAAAATTGTGGCCCTAAAACGTGTTTAGAATTAACTTGCTGTGTTATTTGAGAAAATATGCCTAGTAGTCTAATTGGTGTACTGTTTTGAACAAATAAAACATTTTTAGTTTGGAAGACCAGGCAAACTATTTTATATTTTTCCCAGGGGACTTATTAGTGCTAATTACAGTACACAATTTTTAAAAACTGGGTTTACTTAAGATGAATTCTTAAGAGATTCCTTGGTAAGAGGCCTTCTCCTGGGGTCATCTTTTCTAATCGTATGTGATTGATCAGCTATTTTAGCGTGGACAGAGTTCTAGGCTCCCAGCTAGGCCAGTTCCTGGAACCTACAAAACGCAGGCACCATGATGGCTAAGTGATGTGATTTGTCTAGTCGTCCATAGAGACAGGCAATGGATGTCTCAGAACCTGCACTTAATTGTGCCTTACAGCTGAGCCCAAACCTCCCACCGGAGTGGGTCTATTGTAATTGTTGCATTCCAGGATTTTTTTTTAACTGCAAGAAATTGTTGGTGAAAGGATCTTTTGGTGATACTAAAGAAAATATGCATTTGCTACGTTGTCAACAACCAGTACTATTAAATCAAGACATATTTTGGCAAATTCTTTTTCCCTAGTTCCAATGGTATAAGACAGTTGATTTAAGCTTATCAGTGATCAAGATTATATGTAAAGGAGAAACTTCTTCCACAAGATAGGATGAGTTATATATTACCAAATCTAGTAGATTTAAATTCTCACTGTATTTAACCATTATGTTTTTCTAATAAATAATAAGTTAAAAAATTTAGAACTGTATTGTGCCATCAATAATTACATTACCAAGAACCCCTTTTCTCCTATCTGCCCAGATAATCAAACATGCTTGCAAGTTGTTGGAGGCAGGTAAAGGAGTATCCTGATACTCCAAGGAGGTCAGAGTGATCATTTCAAAATAGAAAAGAAGGTTGTCTGACATATTGGGAACCAAAACTATTTATGGTACTGTAAGGAAGCTGGATGCCTCCTCCTAGTATTTGTTTTTGGAAGAAGATCCACTCATTATTTCAACAATATCTATTCAGATCCTACTATGTGTGCTAGGCATGTTATATAAGATTGACTCTTTCAAAAGTGCCATGGTAGAAGCAGTTGATAGATAATGATAAGATAATTAAAATCTAAATTATTGCATAGTACTTATGGCATCAATAATTAATTTGCATAGTGCACTTTCTTTCCTGTCTGTGTTCAATCACACATAGACACACATGTAAGCACACACATAAGAAACACACATACAAAAAAGAGAATAAAACATATTTGACTACTTAGTTTTTTTCATCATTCTCGGAACATTAGTGGAAAAATTTCAAGATATTAAAACCTTATGACTGAGTTTTTAAAATTCGTAACTGAAGACAATAACATAGCATACCTGAAATATTCATAGATGCTATTGTATTATCTATCATAGATGTATCCCGATAAATATACAAATCTGTCTTTTTTCCTACTTTAGTTTTTTATGTGAAGGTGATCTTCTGACATGTCTCTGAAATTCTCTTAGACCTTTCTAAAATAAATGCCTCATGAAAAGATTATGGGATAGAAAATAAATTTTTGTGTTTAGTCAATAAAAATATATTGTGTGTTCATTTTATACCAACACTGTCTTGGGAGCAGAGCATAAAATGATGAAAAGGTACATTTTGGTTTTCAAGGGACTCACAATTCATCTAGGAAAAATCAAGTTGAGAGGCGGACATGGAAATGAACAATCATGATACATAGTGATGAAGTGCTGTAATAATAGAAAAGTGACATGTTACAGCATCTTAGAGGAAGAAAGCCTGTACATTTAAAATTATTGCTGGAGTACAGAAGAAACCATTCACATTCCTAATGAGGTAGCCCAAATATTTGGGATAAATTTTTCTTGCCATAACATAAGGCAATTTTGCTTTTATTAAAATTTATAACGCTGAAGTTTCACTTAAGGTAAGAAAAAAGCAGGGAAGTAATTTGCCATTGCCTTCTTTATTTTGGTCTCTGACACCAAGAATTTAGTGGGGAGGGTATTTGAATGTGTAATGCAATGTCCATGTATTATGCTTTTCAATTTTTGAAATCAAAGTACTCAATCAGCATTAATTAGGAGATATTGTGCTGTAATTTCCAAGTGCACATACAATGGGCAGTCTTCTAAATTGTGAGCAATTTTCCTTTTCTTTTGAATTTCCACACGGAGATTTCCCCATTATATATTAAATTGAGAGGCAGTTAGTTTCACATTTTGGGTACCCAAACACGAGGGTTTTTAAAATTTTTTAAAAAGATTTCCATGTGTCACATGAGAATTGTATCTTCTTCCGGAAAACCTGATACTATCATCGCCCCCCATAGCCCATCCTTTACGAGCCTCTGATAACAAACTTGGAACTGTTCCTTTCGGTTTTATAACTCATGTCTAAGGGATTCCAAACCACATTTAATTACACATGACAGAAAAGCTTCATGTGCTAATGTTCTTCTGGTTGACCCACCATGGATTCCTGCTAAAATTTTCATAAGCCTTGGAGACAATTCTCCCGAGTATCCCCCAGAGCATTTCCTGGACACCGATGATGCAAGAGTTTACCATCCCATTGATGGTTGTCCCAGAGCACCCAGGATGAATTCTCCCATCCCCTGGACGCTGCTCATGGACCACGATGCCATTATAAATTGCTGAAATGTGATGCAGCTTCCCCTGCAACTTCCTCCAACTCAGCCTAATGGAGATTAAGATCCATTAAGAGCTCCTTGCTGCATGTGCAATTTCTATTGATCAGATTGACTCGTTTCATTTCAGCCAATGATCCTATTACAAAAGCTGCCCCCTTCCAGTGTTTTATCAGCACAGGGAAACCTACAAATGCTCTGTACTGTAACAGCAGGACAGGGAAGGGCATGAGCTTGAGTTGTGTTTTCCAGCTCCTGCTATACATCATTTGCAGCATGTAATTCTTACAAGTTTGGGGGAGTTATTATCATTCATGCTTTTACTTGGGATTGGTTTAGAGGTTAAAAGTCTATGCAATTCAATTTGAAAATAATATTTGGTTGTAAAACTATGTTAACCACAATACAGAAGTATGAGCAACACTGTGGCTTGGAAATGAGGTTTCCCTGATTTGAAAACCTACGAGGGAAGCAGCTAGAGAAAGAAAACATTTGTTTGTAATGACAGCCTGTATTAAATTAATAGTCATCTTCGTTTGTAAAAGGTGTTAAGCTAGTGGTAGACATTATTGTTTTAGTGGTCAACTGTAAATGGAATCATGGATTTTTTTAAATGTAAGAAGTGAACCTTTACGTGACCCTGAGAAAAGTCCTTCTTTGACTAATTACATGAATATATTATGTGATATTAATGACCTGCCTATGCACATCCATTCATATTCCCCCAAAAGATTTTCACATCGATGAGTAATAAATTCAATGGCCACTTATTGAGCACCTATTATGTTCTATATCTTTAACATATATTGTGACATTTAATTGCTTTAAGAACCCTATCGGAGGAAGAGAATATAAGGGACCTAAATGGTAATGGAAAAAATACAATAAAACTTTTTTAAAAGATCCCTATAAACTTTACATTAATACTAGCTCCATGTTTTGGAGGAGGAGAGAGACATACAGGTTAAATGACTTGCCCAGGGTTTCTACCTGGACACGGTGCTGAATGGTTCCAAGGGCAGATTTTGTTTTGTTTTGAAATCATCACCGTACGCTTTCTTAACTGGCCGGATGCTCTCAACAGCTTTGCTCACTGGGCAATGTAACTCTAAAGCTCAGCCGAGATAGAGAGCCTGTTGTCTGTATGGCAGGGGGACTGTGGTGGTGTCAAGATTAGAACCCAAGTTGCCCGACATCGTTTTCTCATGTAATGTTCCAATCAAAACTTAGATAGCGCTGTGGAATATTTATAGCGTAACGATGGAAGTCAATTCTACAGGGAAGTAGAATTTATTGTCCGTGACTGAAATTCTACTTTTAATTCTATTTTACCTTTACAATTCTTATTCTAGTTCTATATAATGTAAGAGACTGTGATATTTATTGAGCTTCAACAATGAGTTAGATGTAAAACATTATATTAGGCTCAAGTTAAGGAAAAAGAAAAAAGGCTGAGGATGAATAAAAATAAAATAGATGAATAAAATAAAATAGGCACATCTTTAAAAATAGTTCTTACTTATTTTGAGGCATTAGGAATTCCTTGAATTTTTTTCATGGCCAAGTGAGTCCTTATATACAGTTGGGATGTGCCAAAATCACACAATGAGTTGGAGAATCACCATTTTGTTTGTGAATTCTATTTTGTTTGTGGATCTTTGGAAAACTAATGAACTGCCTTTCCAATGAAAAGCATCTGGAGCTGGAGGAAGAAACAGCTTCACACTGTGATAAAGTTCTTAGTTGTCATTATTCCAATAGACCGGGTAATAAACTGCTTTTTCAATGAAAAGCAGTTATTGTAAGTATAAAGGTAGACAAAGATGTTTTGTACTAATGTGTCTTGGTTTGGAGGTAAATTAGAGCTACCGTGAATGTGATTTTTGTTGAAAACAATAAATATAATTTGATTTTTAATAAAGATTGCCTAAGAAACAAATGGAAAAAAATGCAACTTGGAATGTTGTCAAGCAGAAATGGTGTGGGAGCAATCAGGTCCCATGAATGAGCTCACTGCAAAACATTCAGTGTGCCTGAGTCCTGGCTTCTCACAGCTATGTCCTTCAGGACGCACCTACACTATGACACATGTGGCCGTGAAAGTGATTTAAAAGCATAAGGAACACGTAAATCTTGCTCCATGTATTAAAAAGTTTAGATGGTTTTTCTGGTAGATGTGCATCATTTAGGATTGAAAATAGAAACAAGTAATGACTTGGGTTGGAAAATAAGCCAATAACAGCAAAGTATTTTTCCTGAAAACAGTAGTTAACCTAGACTATGATAGGTTTCTCAGAGCTTTTTAACAAAGGTGTCTTTTATATGCATTAACTATAAAAAACATATTTGCTTATTTCATCATGTCTGCATTCTATTTCAAATAGTCACCGAAGAAGTATTTTTAAGATGCGATATTTGGGCTTCTGAAAACTGCTCCAAATGATCATGTGTCTTTCTCTTGAAAGTGGCATTAAAATAAAGATAGTCCCTCATCTGGTGGATGTTGATATGAAGTGAACTCTTAGAACCAAAAGATATGGTTGGGTAACATGGGGTGCACAGGTGTATGCAGGTATGTAGTACCTTAAAAAGACCAAAACCTAAGGGGTGCCCCTCTAAAGCAGCTTGATTTTCATCCTCACTCAATCAGGTGTGTTCTGTGAGCTAATTATTTTTCCCTGTCCCTGGATGAAATTCACTGGAGATCCATTATTTTTCTGGATTCTTTATAATAACAAGTTTTCCAGTACTTCTCATTATTAAAGAATTCTCATTTTAGAAGCAAAATTACCCAGTCAGTTGCAATAATGACAACTCAGAACTTGATCACAGTATAAAGCTGTTTCTTCCTTCAGTCCCAGATGTTGCAAAAGGGAAACAGCAATGAGGGCGCCGACGTTGGCTTGCTCTTCTCTCCACTTCTCGGTCTGGCACTCCTCTGCCTAGTGGTAACCAGCAATGCTTGGGACTAACTGATTCTTCCAGGGTGGGAGCCAGAGAATGGAGGCAAGATAGGGCTCCTTGACTTGCTGTGCAAAGATCTGGAGTTGCTGTTCTCTCAGCTTGGTCAATAGTTAATTAACCAGGGAAAGTGTGGGGTATGCATAGATTGCTTAGCGAAATCCTCAGAAACACCCCCATAGCAAGAGGTACTTCCTTTCAGCTCAAGGCTTTTTAACATCCTTAAGGAGATTGTTGTGTAGACTCACCCTAAAAGGAGTGCTTGGTTATCTGCTTCAGAAGTTTCGAGTACTTAATTTAGCACCTCACTTTTAAATGAGGGGGATTGACCCTGTCGTTTGGTGCTCAGTTTGGGGGCTTGAACCAAAGCTAAGAGAGAAGGAACATCCCATTAACCTCGATTGCTCCCAAGCATAGGGCAGCAGGCGGGTGCCCCGGAGGGAGCCCCAAAAGGATCTGGGAGTGGCCACACAGGGCTCGCTGCTCTTTCAGCCAGCCTCCCTGGCTCACTGTTAGGCTCAGACTGTCTCCGTCTCTGTTTTCCAGATAAGAAAGTGTGGTTGAAAAAGGTGACGTACTTTCTCGGGGTCCAAAAGCTAGTAAGTGAGTGTGGATTAGGAACCATGACACCATTGTAGTGTGGGAACTTACAAAATGTAAAATTTGGGGTTGCATCCCACACCTACTATATCAGAAACTCCGGGGAGAGAACCTGTAGTGAGAGTTTAATAACCCCACCCCCAAAGAATGCTGTTAACAATGCTCACATACAAAAGCCACTGCAGTGCGACATACCCAGGGAATAAGCTTTGCTTTGACATTGATTATGTACAGAAAGGCAGAAAGTGTATTGGGCCTGTTTGTGGGTTGCTGTTTATTACTGCAAACTCCTTAGCTTTCCTAATAAGGAATACTCATAGTCAATAGGGTGGTGCTCTGGGGCAGATACTGTTGTAAGTGACTCACACACAGTAACTCATCTGGCTGTTATTTGCCAGGCTCCCTGATTTAAAGCTGAGGAACAACCACGGATGGGGCAGTGAGGATATCTGCTCCAGGTTTGTTCTAACGGGTTGCAGATCAGAGGTTGTTTGCAGTCAGGTGGATCGCAGAGCACCTGCCCTCACCATTAAGCAGAACTGTCAAACTGTCTCCTCGGAAGGATAGGTGACCCAGCTGAGCTGACTGTTTGGAGCTGCACTGGAAAAGCAACACAGACCACAGCTTCTTTTTGGAAGTACAACTTCAGGATTTCCCTTTATCAAGCCTTCTGAGGACTGGATTAAAAACCATTTATGGAATTTTTTTAAAATAAAGAAAACCATTTATCCATTCTTTCAGGCATTCTGGGAATAAGCTAAAGCTTCATGTGAATTTACATTTGTGTAGATATACTTTTACTAAGCTGCATTTTAGCATTATTCCTTTGACCTACTTTCAAGAATGTTATAAGAAATAGTGCTATGAATGCACTGTATTTACTATAAGGATATTGTTAAAATAATTTTTCACCCAGCTACTCAACCCTCTTTCTCAGAATCTAAGTGAGGTGTTTTTTCATTTGTTGGTAACAGGAATATGCTTCCTTTTCCCGAGCATCTGATTTATTTTTGTCTTGTGGATGTAGAGAACCATATAGTTAATCGAGCTCTGCTTTTGTGTTATGGGTTCAACTGTGTTCTCCCAAAATTCCCATGTTGAATTCTTAACCCCCCAAACCTCAGGATGTGACTGCTTTTGGAGATAGGGCTATTAAAAATTACTTAGTTAAAGTAAATTTATTCTCATGAAACCTAATCCAGTCTGATGAGTGTCCTTGTAAGAAGAGAGCAGGACAGAGACAAGCACGGGGGGAGATACTGTGAGGACAGAGAGAGGAGATAGCTGTCTATGAGTCACAGAGAAGAGACCACAGAAATAACCACTCTTGCTGCCATTTTGATCTTGGACTTTTAGCCTCCAGAGTTATGAGAAAATAGATTTCTATTGTTTAAGCAACTCCATCTTTATACTTTGTTATGATAGGCCTAACAAATTAATACATTTTTTATTGGCAGTTGCAATTAGTTCCATGAACCACACCTAATAAATGTACAGGACTTCATATATTTCCTTTTATATGGTAACCTAACTTTTGACTTTATCTGCTTTTTCTTTCTTATTTGCTCTTTACCTATTTTCTTATTTATTTCTTTCCATCTCTCATGCCACTGCCATTGCCATCCTTGTTGGGTACCATATTGTGCTTGGCATCTCCTATGTTGTACAGCTGGCTTGGAAGGATGGGCTGGATGGAGCTGCTGTACTCTTCCCAGGGAACAGAGAAGTGTACTTGGACTGTGCCTCCAGGCCTGTGAGGATCTAGCTACATGTCCTTCTATTTCTCCCCTACGTGTCCAGGTCATCCAGATTCTGCTGTGACTCTTGAACCCAAGATACAACACTCACAGTTTCTGCTTGTAGGCAGCCGTGCCTGTTGTGGTATCTGTCCTAGAAGGTCAGATAGTGATCCATAGGATCACTTTCTCGGGGGTAAGCCCACCAGTCCCCCGTGTGGTGCCCTTCCTGCTTTGAACTCCTGCCTCTTCTGAGTACAAATACCTTTAGGGTTGCTCCCTCTGCTGTTTGCAGTAGGGTTTTTTTTTTTTTGGCATGTCCTGAATGGCAGCTTTTCCATATGGCTGTGTCTTTTCTTCATAGCTCTATATCTTCTCATTTCTCAGGAATTACTCAGTTTCTGACTCATTGCAAGTTCCCCTTGTTATTCAAACACACACCTGTTTGGCTTATATATAATTTAGATATACAAATTAATATATTTTAAATTTATTTTAAATAATGAACATATATAATGTACATATTTATGTTTCAATAATATTTCTACCACTTTCTAGGATTTTTCTAGAGAGGGGGAGATTGTAGAACCACCTTGATGAAATGAAATTTACTTAGACTTTATACTGATTTACATATTATGTGAGTTACCTTGGGGACTCACAAGGTAATCTTTTTCCTTTTGAAAAGAGGTTGTTTATACATATATTCATGTTTAAATGTCACTGAAGATCATATGTGTGACTTGGACTAGTTTTTTTCACCTAGCCACACTTGCTTACTTAAATGTAAAATATGAGAAAGAGAAATTCCTAAAGTCCTGCCAGATATAAGTCAAGTCCACACTGTATGTTCTTGCATCTGTCTTAAGTCCCATTTTGCCATGATGACACATTAAAAAAAACACATATTCCACCCTCAAAATATTTAAGAATATGGTAAAATTCTCCTTGAGGAGTCTATAAGATGTCTTCTCGATGCAATAGCCAAGTGTCTTTAGTAGTCGCTTTAGGTGTCTTTTCCACTAGGATCTCCCCCAGTGCGTCTGTTGTTCTTCCCAAGTCTCTCTTCTTCACCTCCCCCTCAGAATGCTTGCTCACTGCCTATTCATCCCCACCTCCTGCCTTCCTCTCCTCTTTCATTGTGCCCTTCCTTGCTCAGCCAGTCAAGTTCTTCTCAGTTTCTTGCTTCCTTCTCCCAACATGTTACATTCATCAGCCCAGCAGCACAGACAGAATCTTCTTTAGAAGGTGGATGAAGGGAAGGGCTTTGGAAGCTCATACTTTGATGTCTTTGATCTCATCAGGAAAAATGCTCTGGTTCCATATAGACGAATAATGTAACTAAGGGCTTTGTCAGAGGTGCCATTTTTGATGGGAAATGTTCAAGGAGAAGAAAAACCTAGCTTCTTCTGCTGCCCTGGGACAAATTTGTCAGAAAAAGCGTTTAGAATCTGTCTAATTGTCTTAATCTCAGATTCCAGTTGGAAACAAGTGTGCAAATAAGGCTTACTGATTCCTAACTGGAGATACTACTTTTGATTCTTTGTGCAATCTGTATAGATGATGTCCCTGTTGGCTTGTGGGGATGGTTAACTCACCTGCTCGCCATCATCATGATTTGAATTAAAATTCTTGGAGTGAAAGTGTGAAGTAATAATGAAAAGCATGAACTTGGCATCTCTCAGAGCTACACGCCAGTCGCAACTCTCCATTTACTTGGTGAGAGACCTTGGGCGAGCTACTTAATTTTGGTGAAGTTCAACTTCTTTATCTATAAAAAAGAGACAGTAATGTTACTTCTTTCAGGTGTTCCTGAAACATTAAATAAAATAATGTATGTAATGAAGAGTCGAGGTCACTTTTCTTGGGCCCACACGCAGCCTGTAGGGCCCTTCCTACAGGATCTGGTTCCTGGTGGAGTCCAACCATGTACTCTCTCACCCTCAACTCTCTGTGTGTGCCTCCCCACACTAGTTACATTGAATACAATGCTGTGCAGGGTCTCAATGCCATTGTCTGGGGATAAAGAAAGGAAGAAACACTGCTCCTGTCCTGGAAGCATTCGCATTTTACTGGTGAGCAAAGGACTCATAAACAACTGAACAACCAGTTGTTGAACATTAAACTAGTGGTTAAATTGTTAGGAAAAAAAGGAAAGGAGAGAGCTATTTTCTTTACTTAGATGGGAGGGGGGAAGAAATATAGACAACCTGGACAACTCACTGTCTGTCACAAGGCCAGTGATGCAATTTCAAAAGCCTCTGCAAAGTGGGGTGTATTCTACAGACGAGGGTGCAAGAAGATTGAAGGCGACTGGAGTGACAGCCAAGCTGGGGGCCCCAATGCAGAACTGCTGCTTTCCCCCAGCAAGTAACTTTCCCTGGCGTCCAAATGGAGGTTTCACAGAGAGGGTGGAGGACACTCCCACCTCCCAGCTGTAATCCCAGCTTTCTTTTTATTAACCAATATTGATGATTATTTCAAGTGCTTCTGAGCACTTAGATTGCCATGACTTGGCTTGAACGAGTGATCTGTTTATATATATATATATATATATAGTATATATTTTACATACACATCATGTGTGTATGTGTGTATATATAGTTTTCTTATGGTTGATATGTGAGCTCTAAAGAACAAAACCAAACAAACAAATTTGAAATAGACTCATAGATATAGAGAGCAGACTGCTGGTTGTCAGAGGGGAGGGGAGTGGAGGAACTGGGTGAAAAGCTGAAGGGATTAAGAAGTACATGTTGGTAGTTATAAAATAGTCACTGGGGTGTAAAGTGCAGTCCAGGAAACATAGTCAATAACATGGTAATAACTGTGTGTAATGCCAGATGGGCACTTGAAGTACTGGGGGGACCACTTTGTAAAGTCCATGACTTTTTAACCACTATGCTGCGCACCTGAAGCTAATACAAATAATATTGAGTGGATACTGTAACAGAAAAATAAAGATGTCCTGGTCACCAGGTAGCAGTGCCCCAGCCAGCACTGTGGTGAAGCTGGGTGTTGTCAGATGGAGAACAGGTGTTTCAGTCACTGGCAGGTGGCGTCAGGTCTCACGGCTACACTCTTTACTCTCATGGTCCTGCTTTCCTACTTCAATTCCTGAGCTCTCTTTGTACCCTTGCCCTGGAATCTGCTTTCTCCTTTCTCTCCAAGATCTAGTTAAGAAATATTTGAGAGCATGCCTATAATAGGCATGACACAGTGGCTGTGTCTTATGGTTTTTGTGTCACCGAGGCCCCTCACATGACTGCTTGCAGAATAGATGGTCCCTAGAGCTCGGATGAGGGACATCCAAGACCCAGGTGAGACACCAGGCGGAGTCTTCTGGCATTTTCTAGACATGGCAGGATAAAGAGAGGTTGCCGTTAGAAGGCAGAAATGATTTGCATGAATTTAATTCACGAAAATTTGATGTATCATTATCACCAGGTTACATTTGAATTCTGGTTCTGACTTGATTTCTGAACATGAGAAACCTGCTTTGTTGATCTATAAAGTACATTGCCTATTCCCCAGTTACTCAGACTTGACCTTTCTGCTCAGGAAGCAGTCACGAAATAGACCTGGGCCTGGATTTCCAGACAATCTGAGGGGAAATGAAATAGACTATTTTGAATTAGTTGGGCTACACATATTTAAGCAGGTGTGTGTTTGGCCTCAATCCCAGAGAGAATGGAACAACATGGGCTTAAAAGTGAAAATGACATCGTATCACCGCCAAGACCTCAGACTTAAAACAACGGGTAGGTTTCCTTGACGGGGCAGTGTTGACACGAACAGTTCTGTCCATTGTGTGCATGTGGTGATGCTCGAACTGCAGCAATACTTCAGCTAAGATTCCAAATTTTTACTGTGTTGCTAAACCATATTGTTGTTTTTGGGTGTTCATAAATAATCTTGATCGGCCCAGTGCAGAGAATACACCACAATCACACTAATTTGTAAGAGAGTCCTGAAGCTTCTAAATGAACAGGTGGCGACACAGGGGTAGGGGAGTTGAGGCTTGTCTTTTTGTGTGGTAGTTTGTACTCTGAGGAGGTGGAGTTCAGAGAAAACAAACGTGGTTTGTCATAGAGCTACAAAGGCCTGAGTAACACGTGAAACTAATTTCGGTGATGTCTTCATGGTAGAGAGAGTTTTTTCTGTACCCTCTGGTCTTAATACTAAAACAAGAGGCAAAATACCAGTAAAGAGAACTGGTAAAGAAGGTTTATTCCTGGAAGCTGAGTTTAGTGTACTTTCTGGAATCAAAACAAAATCAACCTTCATCTTTTTTATTCTTCTGCACAATAAAAGTCAGTATTCAAGATGACAACAGGTAGGCACTGTAAGGTTTTTAAACACAAAAGATTTCTTTCTATCAACAGCATAATGTTTTTAAAAATAGAAAAAAAATCCTCAAATTCAATTCAGGGATATCTCAATACAACTTGAAATGAACAATTATTCCTGTTTAATATTTAAGAAAACCTTCTACTTGTGACATTCTATGCTTTGAACATTTCAGCTCTTTTTACTTCGAATTACCACCAAGTACCAAATCATATCATGTATATGTGACTATATAAAAGTATAAATATTATATGTAACATTTATTGAACAGATTGGTGATTGGTGTTCCTTGGATTTCAGCAGACTTGAGATGGTACATATCCGACACCCTTTGCAGGTAGATGTGCCAATGGCACTAAAGTGGTGTTAATTAATTGATTTGGAAAAGTTTTATGCCTTCTCTGTGCCAGCCACTATTCTAGATACTGGAGACACAGCAGCGAACAAAACATGGAACTTGTAGCCTGGTGCCTATGCATTTGGTTGTTTGATAAGCCCAACAGGAACGCTGCTACACTTGAACAAATTCAATCAGGATAATGTTTCCTCTCCCAAGCCTATGCTTTGTTTCACATTTACAGCTGAAAGTTGGTCTTGCGAAGCCTGTGAAGAAACATTGAGCAATGTTCACCCAGGGTGTGAAGAATGGGGATGTGGATAAATTATCACGTCTTGAGACTTGCAGGCAAAAAACACTTCTTAATGTGCCTTTTAAAAAGCAACAACACAGTAACAATTGCAAATAGAGGCCAGCAGGCACAAAAACACCTCTTGCTATGCTCTTCCATTAATAATCACACTTTAATTGTGGATAGATAGGAATTTGCTGCTTAAGAAGGACTTTCAGACACATTCCTCATTCTGTAAAGCAGTCAGGGAGATGTCTCCACTTATAAATCCAGAACTTGGGGGGTTGAGTGGGTTTTCAAAGGTCACACAGTAATTAAGTTATATAACTAGGAGTAGTCCTCAAATCTGAGAGTAGTTAATACACCTTGATTTGCTGGGCGCCTCTATATTATTCCTTTCATAGATTTTGCTTGTTTTAGCATAGGACTGTGATCGCTAGAGATTTTACTAAATGATTACACTTAAAGTGGTATGTCGTGATTTGTTAGATGTTCTTAGATATGATGCTGATAAATTCTAGAAGCAAAGTCCTCAGTAATTTTAAGAATAATTTTAAGAGTTACTGGAAGTTCTGGTGATTGAATTTGAGCTAATGCCCAGGTTCCGACCTATTTATTTATTAACAAAATAGGTCGCAGATTACATGAGAGCAGGATGATGAAAACTGTTATCTTGGCAAAATTTCAAAGCAAGCAATCATATGATGGCAATTTCTAAATGGACAGATTTAATTCCTTAGAAAATAAAATCAATACCTAGACAGTGCTTTCTTTGGATGTCAAAACACTTGAGTGAATGATTCTATTCACCTGGTGTGAGCTCTGTATTGGGCAGTATGTACGGGGCAATGCAACATAAAGTTTTACCTGAAAGTTTTGCAGAAGACATTAATGGTCATCCAGAGACCATGGTCAACAGTATCAGTGTCTGAGAACATTTCACTCATGCACGCACACACACACACACACACACACACAGGCCTGTAGATTTCCCAGAAGAATACACTCAGAAAAGGATCTAGATTAATTTTTTTCAGCAGCAACTTTCTCACTCTAATATGATCAGATAGAATCAATTACATGTGAGAATGTAACCCATGTGTAAAGGAGTGTATGAATAGTACTACATGTTGGCTGTTGGCAAAGCTGTTTTATATGCCAATGGCTGGTCTGGGTGCTGGTCTGAAGTCCACAGTTGTGTGTAGAGGCACCGTTGTCTTTGGAAAACTGATTCCTATGCCATTTCTTGCATTTCCAAATGTTTCACTCTTTTCAAAATTCCTTCTCAATTTTAAACTTGTTTGCTTTTCACCAAAATCCTATGTGTGTGCACTGGAGGGGGCTCCTCCTACCATCCTCATTTACAAGAAGACATATCGACTCAGAAAAGGTAAATATCAGACCCAGGTTCTGAATCAGCTGAAATTAAGGTCTTTGTATGGCAAATTCAGCTTTTATCTCCCTTTCCATAAGGCCTATTTTCTTTCGATACAGAAATCTCCCCTTCCCTCCAAATCAGGTGCTACCACTTCATGCTTGTGCAGCACTTTAAACCGTCACCAGGAAAGCCAGGAGTGGCAAAGCAGGAAGTTTGAGAATGGGACAACTCTGACCTCAGCATTAATTATGCATCAAATAGTAAGAAGTGGGTCAATGGAAGAGCGAAAAGTGTTTATCTGTGATGCACCACTCACTGAAATAGCTGACTTTGGGTCCTGGGAGAGACATCCTACCTTAGAAATGATCTTCCTGGGGATTAGGTTGTCAATTCGATCCTTCCTCCGGGAAGATGGAAGTGTGTGTTATTTCCAGAAGTCTGCCCTGGGACATTATGTGTTCCATGATTCATGCTTAAGTCTGGTGGAAGATGCTCAGTGGTCCCAGGGAATCGAGTGTTACGTGGTAATAGGAACACAAACTGGGGGCAAGTTTGTTGATAATTCTGGCATTGGGGGAGCTACTGTTCAAGTAAACGTATCTGAGGCACAGTTTGTGGAGCGGCCTCTCCCTTTGAGTACAAACTGGGGCCAAGATGTTTCAAGCTGGGCTGTACAAGCAAACATTTATAAAATGTACCAAATTATATAACTTCCCCCCTCAGTTATATTTGTCTACACATAATCAAAAAAGACATTTTAAAGAGACAAAAGCAGCAGTTTGGTATCCTCGAGGCTGTCAGTGTTAGGGTGGTGAACAGACAACGCCGGGCACAGATGGTGTGTTGTGGAGTTGTGCACCTGAAGCCTGTATAAATTTGTTAACCAGTGTCACCCCAATAAAACCAATTAAAAAAAATAAAAGATAAAGATAAAAGTTGTTTGAGAAGATTTTCTTCAGTTTAGAAGAGCTTTCGCAATAGGGCAGAAACAAACATTTTGCACCAGAGCTGACCAAGATGAAGGGAAAAACGATTCCCTGTTACCCATCTGAAAACACATGCTTAGTCTTTTAGACTAAATTTAAGGGAAGACATTTTATATATTTTTTCAACTTGTCAAGATATGCTAAACACATGAAATAAACCCAGTCCTCCTGCTCGAAATGCATGAAATTTCTTTTCCATTTTTAGGGTGTCTGCGCATACAACTGACATTGCTGTTTGAGCTGAAAACTTGTTTCTCATGTTTTTTCATTCCTGTGTATTCTGAGCTGATGTGCCAATTTTGTGTTGCAAGTACGTTGTGTCTGTACCACATGTGGTACATATTATAAGGGGAAGTGTTATTGGTGGATTTAATTATGTTTATCTCAACATTTTATGGAACACAACAAAAAGGCTTCAAGATTATCCTTCAGTAGTTCCCAAGTTAATTGGAACCAAACCTCATTAATATTGCTCCCTAATATTAGAGTGATGAGTGAGTGATATGATTTATGCAATTTTTACTACATTTCAATATGCAGTATGTTAGGGCAACGCTATCAATAGGCTGATTCTAGAATCCTGACACCTTACATCTAATCAGGTACGAGACTGTATCAGGTTCTCTCTCAGTAATGGCTGTTTAATCTGCTCCCCTACTTCTCACGGCTGTTGTTTAAGCTTTTCATTCTCTCCTTTGGAGTGTGTCTAACAGCTTCCTTCTTCTGGGCCTCTGCACCCCTAAAATTACTTCACTCTAGTCCTTCACGTTGCTGCCAAGGTTATCTTTTAAAAAGACAATTATAATTGTATTGCACCTCAGCAAAAACCTCTACCAGATCTCTTTTGTCTTCAGGGTAAGTGTAGAATAATAAAAATAATAACAGAAACCAGTAAGTGTTCCACACGTCATGTAACAAATTTGTAAGATGGTTATTTGCTGTTCTGGAGGGTACAGAGAGGAATCCTATTTTGTATCAATGTGTATTTTCTTGATGACTCATGATGTTGATAAACTTTCCATATGCTTATTTGCCATTTGTGTATCTTTTTTGATTAAATATTTATTCAAATCTACTGATCATTTAAAAATTTTGTTGGCAGGTTACATTTTTGATGATACAGTATTAAAAACATTCCCTTTAATATCAGTAAGAAGGCACAGAAGATGCCCACTATCACTGTTTCCATTTCAGATTGTACTGAAAGAATCAGCCAGTGCTCAGTACATCCATGGCTCCTCTGGTGCCACAAATACATGCGACAGAACTGTAAAAAGGGAAAAGTTGGGATATTTAATACATAGTATGAGATAGTCAGTTATCAGTTTGGGGAAAAAAAGAACTTGGATTGCTACCTTGAGATATACACTATAATCAATTCTATATGGATTAAAAATTGAACATTGAAGGTAAAACTTTAAAACTTCTGGAGAAAATGTTAGCGACTAACTTTATGACTTTAGGGCAGAGAAATATTTCAGAAGGAGTCACAGATGGCACTAACTTCAAATGAAAAAAATGATACGTTAATTACACAGAAACAAGACTGTTCATTAAAAGGTATCATAAAGGAAATGATCTATTTTAGCAAACCTGGCAGAAATAGAAGAATAAAAGAAAATATACAAATCTTACTTATAATATATATGTTTAATTTTCTTAAAATTTTTACTCCTCTCCAATATAAAAACATAGCCTCTTTGTAATATATAATTCTGAAAATATTAATTTTAACTCATACATCCTATAGATATTAAGGAAAAAGCATTCAATCCATCCTCATTTTTAAAGTAAATTATTCACAAGGTTCAATGTGTCCAACTACTACCCTTACAAACTGTGGTTCAATTGAAGACTAATTTAAAGCTCAGCAACAATGAAGACATAGCAGCGAATGAAGAAGCTAAGTAACACAGGTGCAACTATATTTCATAAAAATAAGAAAGGATTGATCTGCTTCCTCAAAAGCTATACAATTTAATACTAAAATACTAACAAATAAAAATTGACTTATACTGCACAAATGGTTTCTGTGTTCTAGACTTATTATAAAGAAATGTAACTCTTTCAAAGTTTACCAAATTTAATAGCAAAAATATTTTTTCCCAAATTATTTTTTCTTTTTTTAAGTACCAAAAAGGCACTTTTATTTTTTTCATATGTTTTTTATTGTTGTTCAAGTACAGTTGTCTCCATTTCCCCCCCACCCTAGCCATCTGCACTTACCCACTTTGGTTTATAATATTGATATAAAAGTCAACCTCCACTATCACCACTTTCATGTAATATTTTCCATGAAGCACCAACCAACAGTATTTGAAGAGGTGAAAAAATCAGAGGCACAAACATTAAAAATGAAGAAGAGAAATTACAATGATCTATAGATGGTTTTACTGTATTTCTGGACAGCCCGAGTTAATCATCTAAAATTTAGTTAGAAAAAAATTAGGGAAAGTATTAATTTGACTAGCTACATCTTCAACTTAAAAATCATCCCTATCTGTCCAGAGCCCAGCTGCCAACTGAGGCAGTCTAAAGAAAACACTGCATGGAAAATGTCCCATGAAAACATAAATACCTATTCATAAGCTTAAAAAGAAATATACAGGATATACATACACTTTTTAAACAACTTTACTTGAATAAACAAAAGGCTGTAACTTTTGCTTGAGTAGAAAACTCAGTAGTATAAAGATGTAAATTTTCCCTCAATTAATTTAAAACTTAGTAGACTCACATTAACAAAACTTACTCATTTTGAATTATTTTTATAACTAATAAAGCCAGCTCTAAAATCCATTAAAGAAACAAAAGGAAATAGAATTTTTCTAAGTACTGCGCGCTAACCGATTGTGCCACTGGAGCTCCGGGAAATAGAAGTTTTGAATGGAAAATAAAGTCCTGGGGCTGCCCGGAATCTTCCGCATACGGGACTGTCGTAACACAGCGCTTCCTGCACTGGCCACCGGACGGTGAGACCCGGACAGCAGTGCCCAGGCCCAGAACAGAGAACAGGGAATTCAGAATCTGACACAACTGGAACTTCAATCAGCTGCCATTGAGGAAGAAAATCTGGATGTTTAATTTATTCTTATTCTGAAAATGAATTCTGTATTTGCCAGCAACTCAAATGTTAAAATTAAACCGATTCTCCACCTTGCATCCTCTAAGACATTCTGTAAAACTATAAGAAGGAAGTGGAAGAATGTTTATATAATAATGAAATGGGAAAGGTTTTCTTTCTAAGCAAGATAAAAATACTTAAAAACCATTCGTTTAAAATATAAAATAACCATTACACAAAACTAAAAAGAATTGTTGACTAAATCCTGTAAACAAAGTCAGAGTAAGAATTATATCTGTGATCAATGTAACATAGGATTTTTAAGCTTACCCTCATTAATATCTGATAATTCCTTCAAACAGTAGTAAATCTAATTTTAAACTGTGCAGAAAACAGTTCATGAGAGTGCTATGGGTCTCTTATAAGCATATGAAACAGGTGCAACCTCACTCATAATGAAAAAGGTAAAGGGATTAGTAAAAGAAAAAAGAAACCTTACAGACACAGACAAGAGTATGGTCCTCACCAGGCAGCAAGGGGGTGAGGGGAGGCATGGGGGTGAGGCGGGTATAAAGGGTGATGGAAGGAGACATGACTTGGGATGCCAAATACACGTCACAATACTCGGATACAGATGATGGACTATGGAATTATATACCTGAAACCTGTATAGTTTTGTTAATCAATATCACCCAATAAACTCAAATAAATGAACAAATAAATAAATAACTTTAGGAGAGATTTTTACATCAGGTTTGCCAGGATCAAAAATGTTGATATGATACTGTATAAATAAATAGTCATGCTCATACACTTCTTTTTAATTATTACAACATTTTTGGTAAGCCATATGAATGTATGTCTTCTGTGCTGTACCCCTGAAACTAACATAAAAAAGTGTTGAATGCAAACTCTAATTAAAATTTAAAAAAACTTCTTATATACTTTTAATGGAAATGCAAATTGATGTTTTTTGAGAGATTTTTGGTGCTTTCTAAATTGTAAGTGTATTTATTTTTAGGGAAGAAGTTCCATTGTAAAAAAACTTATAGAGACATTTTCATGCATTTCTAAGAATATATAAGTTAGCAGGAGCTTTGTAATCTTGGTGAGGGGAAGAATTCTGGCCCCCTCCACCCATCTTGAGTTTTTATGGCTAGAAATATAATAAAATTGACACAAGACCAGATCAACAGGAGAAAAATCAATTTAACGTGTACATGTAGAAAATCATAAAGAATACTCAGAGAAATACTCAAGCCACTCACCTTTTTGTACTTTTTAGACAAAGCTACAATAAATTTGTGAAGAATTGACACAACCAAAAATGTAAGTTTGGGTATTATTAGTGAGGAATCTAAACGGGGGTAGAAAGAGGGTAATGAAATAGTAAAAAATACAGACTTCTGAATTCCTTAACTCTAGCAAGTAGGGTGTCTCTCTCAGCCCCCATAGAGCAACGAGGGTACCCTCACAGGGAAGATTTATTTGATGTATGTCATGTGTTCAAGGAGACAAAGGAGGGTCAACATGCCCTCCTTGTCCTGGCTGCTTTTCAAGTACCTTTCTTTCGAAATAATCAATATGCCATTGTGGGGTATTGTGGGCTGCTGGCCCTGGGTCAGGACAGTAATAACAAAAGAGTGGGCACAGTGAATGTATGTTGATCAATAGAGGACTGGGTAAGCAAATAGCATAAACACAATGGAATACTGTGAAACTGTTGAAAGAATGAAGGAGATTAAAAAGTGCCAATGAATAAAAATTCTCTGAAATATATTACTAAATGAACAAAATAAGATGCAAAATACTACATAAATATAACCTTCATATAAATGCCTATATATAAATTCAAATTTTTCTGAAATGATGCACAAGTGTCTATTCCTAATTATTGACTCTACAGAAAAGGAAATTGGGTTGGAGATGAAAAATAATTTACTTTTTATAGTATCTTTAGTACTTAACATTTTCAAAAGTCTTATTTTTGCATTACTAGAAATTCCAGATGAAAATTTAAATACTTCTTATAATATTGGAGAATAGGAAAAGAAGCAGGCCTCTGGCAGCAGGACAGAAGAAATGGCCTGATGAGTCCATTTCTCCTGGAGGAGTACAGATGAGTCTGTACACCTCCCCGAGATTCTGAGTTTCTTCTTCACACATGAACTGGCTGAGATTTGGGACCTCTCCATCTGTTTGCTTGTATTATCCCCATTCCTAGAATAATGTCCCACGTTACTCGCCTTCCCTTGCTCTCTCTTTTTTGTGTGTGTGACTCCATGGCTTTCTGCCTTGATTTCGCCTCTCTCATGACTTCTTCATACCAGGTGTTCTGTGTTTTCTTGTCCAACTGGCTAAGCTTTGCCCTTGTTGGTTGCCGAGCCACACACACGGCGTGCTTTCCAAGACTCCTGGCTCTTGGCTTGGGTTCTTTCTCTTGAATGGATAGTGGAACACTTGCTATTCAGTGCTTGTTTCTCCCTCTGTCTCTCACTCTCTCTCACGTCCCTCATCTTCTTCCTGGGCATTTGCACTCCTTTCACTAGGGTCCAACGCAGGTGGAATTGAATGGTAAAAGGCAGCTTTTTGTAAAGAAAGCCAAAGCAAGAACACAGAGATACTTTAATGGAGTGAAAGGGACTTGGAAAAATAAAGGAGGTGGGAGTCAGCCTTCAGAGTGTATGTCTATCTTCCTTGACCTCATGAGCAACTGATTAAACTGGCTTTTCTTTATTTCCCAGGCACTTTGCTGAAAGAGTGAAAGTACATGAGAGTTTGTGGATGAGGGTAGAACAGGAACATCTTTTCCCAGGATGTGGGAAAGAATGACTGAAAGCCTGGGGAGGAGAAGAGAAAAGGAGTGGATTATGTGAGGGCGGAGGGGAAAGAAAGTCAAGACGAAGCCTCCCTGGAGAGGGGGGGCTTCCTGAAGAAGCTGAGGTTGACCCATGGACAGCACAGGGCTGAGAAAGGTTACTTCTCCTCAGAGCGGCCAGCAGGCAGAAGACCCAGTCTTCCTTGTGTGTCTCGCTCACCCGACCCCTGTGTGTGCATCCTCTGTCCAGATAGTGTTAGGGGACTGTCTGCATGTCAGGAGAACTGTCCTGCATGTGCTCCGGGATTCTTCACATTGGGCTTCAGTGGACCATGTCACTCTGTTCTTTGAATATTAGGTTGTAGTAAGGGCTGCAGATCCCAAGCTTTTCCACTTTTCCCCCTTGATGATTGATGATAACAGTTAAGAATGAGCATTATACTCAGCATTGTTAACTTTACCTCAGCCTCTTGCTCCTGGAAAGCACAGATAGTTAAGAACTCCCCCTATCCCTTATGTGCTATCCCTTAAAAGCGCAGGTAACAAAAGTAGAAATAGATGAATTGGGCTATCAACATTAAAAATCTTCTTTGTATCAAAGAACACAATCAAGAGAGTGAAAAGGTAACTGGTGGAATGGGAAAACATTTGTAAATCATGTATCTGATATGGGGTTAACATCCAGAAAATGTAAAGAACTACAACTCAACAACAACCAACCAAATAACAGGATTAGAGAATGGACTAAGGACTTGGATAGAGGCTTCTCCAGAAAAGATATGCAAATGCCAATAAACGCATGAAAGGATGCTGAACACCACTAATGAGAAAGGAAATGGAAATCAAAACCACAATGAGATATCGCCTTACACTGATTAGGATGGCTACCACCCAAACCCAGAAAATCCGCAAGTGTGGGTGGGGATGTGAGGGAACTGTAACAGATACAAACTGTCTCCTGGATTACACTTCCATCAGGCTCCTCTGGGTCCTCCGCTCACTAGGCCCCTGACGTTTGAGCTTCCAGGTTTGTCTTTGCATTGCCTAGTTTTAATAAGAATCCTTTTAAATCTGTGTAGCTAGAATCCTCTACCCTGGCTATCAGATCATGCTATGCATCTGATTAATTCCTCATGGTCTATGTTCTCCCAGATGACCTCTGACCCCAATGACCTGCTTCCAGTAAGAATCCTGTCAACTCATTGTAGCCAGACTCTCCCTTTCCTGCGTCATTTCAACTCACTCAGGCCCACCCTGACTCTTGCTGTAAGAACCTCTCCTCCATGCTGTATTTGGCATTGAGCCCAGTTTTATACTGAGGTCTCTTTTCTCCTATTGCAATAGTTTCTAAATAAAATCCGTTTTTACTACTTGGACTAGTACCAGGCTCTGACTTTCTTTAACAGAACCCTCTGCACTATTGGTAGGAATGTAAGATGGTACAGCCCCTGTGGAAAACAGTACAGCAGTTCCTCAAAAAATAAAAAATGATCCTGGCTGGTATAGCTCAGTGGATTGAGCGCTGGCCTGCAAACTAGAGGATCGCGGTTCGATTCCCAGTCAGGGCACATGCCTGGGTTGTAGTCCAGTTCCCTAAAGGCCAACTCCCAGCAGGGGACGCACAAAAGGCAACCATACATTGATGTTTCTCTCCCTCTCTCCTTCCCCTCTAAAGATAAATAAATAAATAAAATCTTAAAAAAAAATGAAATTACAGTGTGATCCAGAAATTTCACTTCTCGGTACATATGCACAATAAATTTAAAGCAGCATCTCAAAGAGACATTTGTGTGCTCATGTTCATAGCAGTATAATTCATAGTGGTCGAAAGGCAAAGGCAACCTAGCTGTCCATCTTGGATGAATGCATAAATGGAATGTGGTACTTACATTGCACAAAACATTATTCAGGCTTCAATAGTAAGGCAATGCTGACACATGCTATGACATGCATGAAACTTGAGGACATTGTGTTAAGTGAAATATGCTAGTTATTTTTAAAAAAGACCTGTGTAGGACTTCCACCAAGATGGAGGCATAGGTGGAAACACTGTGCCTTCTCCCACAACTAAGTTTGGATACAACAAAAGTTTTGGAGAACTAAGACACACCCAGAGACCAGAAAACCGAATTATACGGAAGTCTGACAGCTACGAACCAATCAACGGGGACGGTAAGAGAGGCAGAGCCAGCAGCGGAGCAGGGTCGGGAAGGACAGACCTAGGAGCGAAGGTAGCCTGGACCTAGTCGGGGTGCGGGGCAGACTGACCAAGGTTGCACATTCGCGCGCAGTGAGATGGACCACGCAGGCTCCAGAGCGCGAACCCAGTGGCGGAGGGCTGACAGCGGTGGCACACTCGCGTGCAGTGGAGCGAGGCGTGTGGGCCTGGTGACGGTGGTGGCTGCGGTGCTGGTGGGGGTCGCGGCAGCAGGCACCAGAGGGAAGCCATTGTCCCTCTTTGACCCCGTCCCCACATACAACGTCACAACCCAGCGACTGAGTCGCCCTGCTCTGTTGAAAACCTAGGGCTCCGTTCCTGCTACTTAACAAGCACGAACAGCCCAAAAGATGGTGCAAGAACTCAAAGTCCCAGAGCCAATAACTCTAAGTGGCCAACAGATTGCCAGCCTCTCAGAAGCCCAATTTAAAACACTATTTATCAGGATGCTCACAGAATTGGTAGAGTACAGTCACAAATTAGAGGAACTTAGTCACAAATTAGAGGAACATATGAAGGCTAAACTAATTGAAATGAAGGGAGATGTCCAGGAAACCAATAGCGATGGAAAGGAAAATGGGACTCAAATCAAGGGAGTGGACCAGAAGGAAGAACAAAACATCCAACCAGAAAATAGTAAAGAAACAAGAATTCAACAAAATGAGGAGAGGCTTAGGAACCTCCAGGACATCTTTAAACGTTCCAACATCTGGATTATAGGGGTACCAGAAGGGGGAAAGAAACAGCCACGAGTGGAAAATGTATTTGAACAAATAATAAAGGAGAACTTCCCCAGTCTGGCAAAGGAAATAGACTTCCAGGAAATCCAGGAAGCTCAGAGAGTGCCAAAGAAGTTGGACCCAAGAAGGAACACACCAAGGCACATCATNGAAGGGAAGAAGAAGCACAGAAAATAGCATAGAGGTAGGTAGAAAATAGATAGGGGGGAGGGCAAGAATAGCGGGGGAAATATAGAATCTAAAGAAGTTGAGACACGTGGTTATAAACTAAGGGGGGAGAAGGGTGGGGGAGGGAGTGTGCGGGTGGAGGGGAATGAAGGGGGGAATAGAACAACTGTAATGGTATAATCAATAAACTATATTTAAAAAAATAAAAATAATAAAAAAGACCTGTGTAATGTCAATTACACAGATACCTAGAGCAGTCAAATTCATCAAAGCAGAAAGTGGGAGGCGGCTGTCAGGGGCTGGGGCGGAGGAGTACTGGGAATGGTTTAGTGGGCATAAAATTTCAGTTGTGCCAGATGGAAAGAGTTCTGAGGATTGGTTGTACAATAATGTGAACTGTACACAAAATGGTTAAGATGGTAAATTTTATGTTATGTGTTTTTTACCACAATGAAAAATGTTTTTCCAGTTTTACTGAGAAATAATCGACACACATCATTGTATAATGTTAAGCTAAAACACAGCGTGATGGTTTGATTTACACATATTTATACACATGAAATGGTTACCACAATTGGTTCAGTTAACATCCATTATTTGATATAAATACAATCAAACAGAAAGAAAAAGAATGTCCTTATGATGAGAACTCTTAGGATCTACTGTCTTAACAACTTTCCTGTACATCATACAACATTATTATCATGATTGTGTTTAACTATTATATCCCTAAGAGATATTTTTAATTTTTGAAAGTTGTTCTTACTCATCTTATAGTTGGAAGTTGAAGATGGTAAATTTTATGTTAGATATATTTTACCACCATGAAAACATTTTTTAAAAAGAAAAGAGAAAGAAATGCCGCACCCTTCTTTGTTTCTGGGGTTTTTGCAAAGAACCCCGTCTCCACATGGCTTGGGTAAGCTGAGGGATGACCCCCAAGTTTACCTGTGACAAGGGCAGACACAGCTCTTCCAAAGTCCCATTCTTCACCTCATGAATGATTAGCTTAAGTCTTTGTCTCTACTGACTAATCCCAACAAAGTACCTGTCAACTTGACCAAAATAGCCAGGCTCCTCCCCTTTCCACAGACCCTGAACCTTGACCCACCCTTGAACTTAAACAAGCATTAGAACGTGGAGCACTCCCTAATGAATGCTCCCAGCTGAAAATGGGCTGACCACAACACATTTCCTGATCAAATTTCCAATCACGCCACCTGCTTTTTTGGCTTCCTCACTCAGTTGTTTCTTGCCTTGTTTACTCCTCCTTATAAAAAAAACACCCGTTCTGTTCTTCCAGACCTTTGAGAAAGTTGTGGATCCCCTAGCTGGAGTGTTCCTTCCCCCTGTTGTGATTGTCCCCGCCCTCTCTCTACTGCAGCAGACTTTCGGATGGTCTCTCCTTACCTAAGCCCCAGTTTGCTTTCATTTGACAGTAGCAATGTAGGAGAGTAGCATTTGTCCCATTTCACATATGGACTATAGTGAAAAGGTATGGAATGTATAAATTGCTATACAACGTAGGGAACACATACATAATTGGAATATGTGAGTCTAATTATATAGTTTACATGGATACACATTTCAGCATGCTAGCTAAACTTTATTACAATGTGGTCCTAGGGTACTTTAATTGTTCTTTATAAATAAGTTATTTGGACAATTGTTATGACTCTGTTTTATGGGCTGTCAGGGAAAACTTTTTAATTGGCAGTTCAGTTCAGGAAAACACTAAGCTGTGGACACTTAAATACCTGTAGAGAGGATAAAAAGTTCTGCTCAGCTGGTTTGCTTTCCTGCATGGAAGTTTAATCTGGTCCAATCTGCAGTTGCCCGGTCTTTTTTTCTTGGACTCTGTGAAATTATGAATAGGAGTGAAAACAAGTGTTCTTCATAAGAAAAATTAACACTTTTATCTGTAACCAGTACATCTTCAAAGTATTCTGATTTTCAATTCACAGTGCTCTCAAGTTGTTTCTCATTTTGATTTTTAAACTGCAGTTTTGTCAGGATTCCAATAAGGAAACTACGATAATTCAATAGCCATGACAATTAACTTGGTAAGCCAAAGTTCTTACAGGATACACAACCCATCTAGCTTTAGGGGATATTTACATTGGAGCAGACTTTCAAGGTCAAATCTAGTTTGGCCAATTCTGGATTTTTTTTTTCTTTCTCTTACCTTAAAAAATATCTTTCTACTTTAAAATTTTATTTTATTTTATTTTATTCATTTTATCTTATTTATTTTTAAGTAACAATCCACCTTCAATATTACTTTGTATGGGTCTCAGCTGTACAACCCAGTGGCCAATCATACACTTTGCCAACTGACCCCCACCCCCTGATATTCCCAGCACCCGCCTGGCACCAGAGAGTCACCCAACGTTACTGACTGTATTTTCTGTGCTGTATTTGATATCCCGGTGGCTATTTCATAACTACCAATTCAGACTTCTTAATCCTTTCACCTTCTTCACCCAACAGTCTTTCAACCTCCCTCCCCTTTGGCAACCACCAGTCTGCTCTCTGCGTCTAAAACTCTGTTTCGTTTGTTTATTTGTTTATATTGTTCTTTAGGTCCCACATATAAATGAATCATATGGTATTTGTCTTTTTCTGACTGACTTATTTCACTTAGCATAATACCCTCTAGGTCCATCTATGCTGTTGCAAATGGTAAGAGTTCATCCTTTTTTATGGCTCAGTAACATTCCATTGTATATATGTACCAAACTTTTTTTATCCACTCATCTATGAATAACATTTATTTACTTTTAACTGGCAATTTTTTAGGAAGAGATGATGCTCTGCTATCATAAATTTGGCATCTAGAAAAATAGATGATTTGCATTTTATACAGTCTTTATATTTTTCTGCTAAAAATCCCATACATTCATTCATTCATTTATCGAGCCCCAGATAATAAAGAATATGAGATGGCTGTACACAACAATACCTTCTACATTAGTATGGCACCAATATTTTCTCATTGCCTCTGCTCTAGTCCTATCTCAGCCCAAAGGCACACTTCATGATCTCCTTCTCCTTGCCTGTGACTAACTCGGGCCATTTCTGTAGCTTTTATGCTCTTACACGAGATGTGTATGTATCTTAGGGGTGTGGGGCATCTTTTATTCTTTTTCTTTCTTTTTTTGTTCCTTTGTCTCAAATAACTTACACTCATTTTTTGTCTGGAGCTGATTACATTCAAAAAGAGCTGATGACACTTTCTGGACAATCAGCAAAATGTATTACCTTGCTGTGAACTTGAAAGTTTGGGGCCAAAACAGAGCTAGTGATTTTTGATAGTATCAGATCTAACCTCCTCATTCTACAGCTGAGGAAATTAGGCCAAAAGAAATGCTGTGCTTTTCTGGTATCCCATGCCATCTGAGGGACAGAGCAAGGCCCCAGTCCCCTCGGGCCATGCCAACAGGCCCACCAGATGGGAATACCTCAGGTCTAAACCAGGTATCAGTCAGATACCTTACCTAAACACGCACACATCAATCTTTCTACTTTGCATGCATGACAGAAGGGAGAGATTGAATTTTAGACCAAAATAGTTAGGTATTTGGACTCTCCTGGTAGTCCCAGACTCTGAGACTGTCATGGGTTGGTGTCATTTAGGCAGGTGGTACCCAGATGTAAATAGATGTGGACAATTAGGTCTTTTAACTGAAACAGGTCTCTCTGTTTTCTACTGTGTTCTCCCCCCGTGGCTGGGGCCACCTCCATGAGTTTCTTCACTTGAAACAAATCATCATGATTGGTTGTCATCACTGCAGTGGCTCCGTGATGTCAAGCAGACAGCAGATACCACGGAGGAACGCTTTGCATGGCCCACAAAACCAGCTTTCCCGATGGGGAAGCAGAATCATCCCGAACAGCAGCAGTACACACTGCGCTCGTGCAGGTGTGTATTTCAGAGGAGCACCAGCTTAAATAACTAAATGAAAAAACCAAAACTTTTCTGTCGCTAATGAAACTTGAATAATTAGAGAGGAAGCTGGGAGAAGGCATGGCTCTGAAAACTAGGACCCCATGGGTGGGGGGCGGGCGGGGCGGAGCTAGGCAGGGGTGCTTTGTGGTTGTCGCCTCTTCAGCTCTGGGGGATGGTGGGTGCTGGGACTAACTAACTACCTCGTGGTTTGGGTTGCCTCTACTGTAAAATAGAACAAAACATAGGGTGCTCTTCAGGATATTTCCAACAATCTCATGAAATTAGATTCCATAATTACATTGAATTTTCAAAACTATTAACGTTTTCGCCCCTGGGTTTGTCTATGGCTTGAAAAAGCTAGCGCAACTATATATTTATGTTCCGGTACAATCTTATTCCTTTACATCTGATAAAAGTCCGGCAGAAAATTCTGAGAAATGTTATAGGTAGGTAACAGTTGCCTCTCGAATATCACAGAGTTCAGAAGCCTCATTTCCAGTCCTCTCTGGAGCTCATAAAATCTGTCTGTTTGTTCATTTCTCCGGGACACCCTTTCCGTTCTTGCATCTAACTCAGTGTGTTGTGATAAATAATGCAGTGCCATACGAGGGGGACATTTTAAAAAGAGAACAAGCAGACACAGAAATGGAAATTAACCCCAGGCCTGCCAGCCTCCGTCAGGAATAATGGCGTCACATAATTCCAGGGTTAAATGAGAAGTAGGTGCCTTTTTACGAAGTTCGGCTCTTTGTCCTTGCTTTAGTGTGTCATTGTACCAACTGTCATGTAAGGTTAATGACAGCCCCTCATTACCCTTGTCAAATATGTAATAATGTGGCCCAACAACGGGTCTGAATGGCTGCTGCTTGTCAGACCCCTATGTTTTGCCTAGCAGATGGCCACTGTGTTTGGAGGGGCCCTCGCTCAGATCCATCACACTGATATCCTGAACACGTGTGTGTGCGGGGAGCGTTTCCCCCTGATGGGACGGTGTGTGGCTAGAATACAAATTGAGCACAGCAAGACGACGCAGGCTGCACCCTCCCTCCCTCTCCCCTCCGGCAAATCCCTGTTAGTCTTCTGTTGGGGCTGGGGGTGGAGAGAGGGAAGATAGGACCTTTCTTGCCTCTCTCCTATTATTTCTGGTGATACACAACACTTTTCAGCTGTGATATGCACCCGTTTCCCAACCCTTTATTTGGATCACTTAGAATGCAGCACCCATGAAATTTAGACATTCTATTCTCGGAGACGCGCAGACAAAGGGGGAAGGCTTCCGTGAGGGAAGTGGCAGGGGGCAGGGATTGCTGGAAAAGAGCTGCATCCAGGTGGCAGGAAACTGGAATTCCAGCCCGTGACTTTGTGCAAAGTCACTGAGTGCTCTGCTCTCTTTCCTCCCCCAGGAAGGCCTCCTGGCTGCAGGAGGTGGGAGACCACCATGTCTGTAGACCCAGGAAAGGTTCTGTGTCCTGCCCCAGGGCTTCTCCAAGGGGCCCTCACTCTTTTTATCCTCAGTGGATTTTTACATAATGTCACTTCCTTTCTCAAAAATGAACAGTGACTTCCCATTACTTCTAAAATCAACTTGAACTCTGAATTACATCTGCAGAATTAGTGACTAGGTGAGCCATTGTTTTCCCCTTACTCGTCTGTTCCCACAATTGTACAGGCTGCGCAGACACCAATCGATGTACTTTTTTTCTGTGAGTGAATTTTCTTGGCTGAAGTCTGCTCATGTCTGACCTGCCTTAGGAGACTCTATGATGCTTCTTCTAACCAGGCCCTGTTCTTCAAAAACATTCCCCACGGACCTCCACTAACCCCACATAGCTCTGGTGACTTCTACAGCCTTAAATAATCCTAATAAACAAGGAAATTGCTTTCCTAGTTAATATACATTCCAAAGAGTTTAGAACTATAAGAGAACTTGTACATTGCTCCATGCAACCACTTCATTCGGGAGGTGAAATAGTCAAGTCCGCACCAGCTAAGACCAAGTTCCAAGAGCTAATACAGCAGCAAGACTAGCACCCAGGCAGGTCTTTCTATTCTGAGTTTCACTTTTCCCCCTTGGAGCAGAGAGCCCACTTTTTTTTGCTTCATTGTATCAGAGCTTGCCGTTATCATTGGTTCCCTCCCCCAGGGAAGCCTGCCTTTGTAGGTGCTGACAGTCACGGCGCAGTTCCGTGGGCTCAGGGATGTGGCTGCGGGTCTCAGTGTTGATGCCAACCCCTTTTGTAATCTCCGTGACATTTAACACTTTGCCAAATTATCTGCTGGCACTAATTCCTTGGTACTAACCTAACAAGTGACATTTTCCTTTTTATCTTTTGTGTGACTTTCCCTGAGGCCAGCGAGTCACCGTGAAGCAATCCTCCTGAGCAAAATGGCATGTTAGGTCTTACGGGGCAGAGAAGCCTCCAGCCTAAGGCTGCGTTGTACTCTGTTGGCGGGTGGAGAAAAACCCACTTCCACATAATCCTTCCAATCAGCTGAGAAATGATGCTGAAATAAACCAGAAGGAATTGCACCCAACCTTTCCCAGATGGAAAAGAAAATAAACCCTTAGTCCTTTCTCGCCCAGTGTCTCCGGAGGAGAAAATTTAGAATTGACACTTGCTGGCTTCTTTACTTCTTGTCAAGTATGTGGAAATTTCAGCATAAGTATTGAATAACTTCACTTCTCAAATGAGACCTAGATGATGATACAATATTTGTGTTCTCTTTGATTCCAGATACTCCCTCCTCAATTTTTTCCTTATATTGTTTCATTGTTGCATTCTTGCTCAAAATCATGCAGTATATGGTATTACCTCCACAGATTTTTTTGTGCCATAGGATTATTTCCTCTGAATATCACCTAAATTATACCATTTGACATTTAGTAGTTATTGTTACTCTCTCAGCAAACATTTACTGAGCACCCGATATTTTAAGAACTATTCTGAAATCATAGAAAAGTAGACAAAATCCTTGGTCTGTAAGCCCTTACTACCTACTGGTAAGAGGGATATAAACAGATAAACCTCATCTTCTTACTCCATATGTCCTCTGATCCGATCCAGTCCTCTCTTCCTTCTGGACCCTCCGTCTCACCATCTACCATGTGACAGGCATTCTTGTCCACACTCAGCAATCCTCCCCATATCCTCGGACTCTTCTATGAATGCTGTTTCCACCTCCTGAATCCTTAGTTGATGCCCACCTGGTCCATTAGGAGTTGGTTTTCTTAAGTTTATTTTCTCAAATCACAATAAGTCAGGGCTGAGGTTTGGGGTCAGTGGCCTCCTGTTGTGGACCTCTCTGCCTGGTTTCAGGAATTGTAACTCTACCCCCTGTGGCTAAGTGACCTCTGGAATTCAAGCCAGAGGAGACAAAGCTTGTCTCTGGTAGCAAATGCTGCCTCAGCTTCTTCCTTGCCCCCAAAGCATGGTCAGAAGTCTTTGGTGGGTAAGACTCTTCAGAGGAGGGGCAACCTAGGCCAGACACAATCACTTGGGAGGCCATCATGGAAGGACTTGGGGGGCTGCAACAAAGAGCAATGGACTCTTGCCCCCAGGCTTTGACAAAGCCCAACTTCCCCATGTCCTCTGGGAGAAGTGCTTCCTGGCTCTAATCCCCTTAAGCCTGAATACCTGTTGGGGAGGGGTGCAGCTCCCTGCCTTGCTGGAGCATGTCCTGGGGAACAATCTGGCATCACAAAGACTTCCTGATAAACCTGTGAAATCTGCTCTGTTAAGAGTGCTTTCAGTCGTATGTTAAGGGTTCAAGCAGGAAACCCTAAAACTCTCTGCCTGACAGACTCTGACTCGGACTAAGCCCTCAGATTTCTTTGAAATGTTATCTACTCTTTGATCCTTGCCACCCTGTATTCCTGTGTATTACAAACCAATAAAAGCCCCTGGAAGAGGGGGCTCATTGCCTTTTTCCCCTGAGAAACTGGCCACTGCTCAAGTCCTTTTTCCTCTGGGAAACTGGCCACATCTCCTCGCCAAGCAGATCATGTCCATGTCTCAGTGGTGTTTACTCTCATCTGTGGCATACAGGAGAACTTGGGAGGAAAGTTGCCTCCACACCCTCCTCAATCCTTACTGGCATTTCTGGTCATTAGTTTTGCTTTACCTTATAGAAAAATTCAACTCCATCCTACTCCTTTGAACCTTATACTACCTGGCAAAACCACCCACCTCTCTTCTTTCAGTGGTGTGCCAGTAATCTCTTGGTGACCAACTCCCTGTGCATCCTGAGTTTAGACTGCGTGGACAGCTGCAGGGGTCACCTCTTAGTTCCTTGACCATTTATCTTTAGTAACCAACTCTTTTCTTGCTTTTCATCTCAGCCATCTTTTCCCACATTATAGATGTTGCCATAATTTAAAATATGGCATTTACATTTAAAATAACAAAACAAAACGGTCCAGTTCCCCCACCAACCTCCTTCTCATTCACTTGCTGAAATATACTCTGGAAGCATCATTCTATAGACTTCTACCATTTATTTTCTTCCTATTTCCTCCTGCTCCACTTGCCTTCTTATCAGTGAGGATTCAGTGGTAAGTCATTACAATCACTCCCTTGCCAAAACCCTCAGTTGCCTTGCCCATGTTCATTCACCATATTTTCCACCCATAATATTTTTTGGCAAAACCCCAAACTGGGATAAATCCAACCATCTGTGTCTGCCCTGGCTATTTCTGAGCAGTTGATTGTTGCTGGTGAGAACTCTACACAGGTTTTCATTGAACTGTATCAATACCATATCAAATGAGTACCTAACATGGCCTAGAAATCGTTATCTAGTAGCCTTGCCTTAAAAGATCACTCATATCTTTTCCTGTCTCTTCAGTTGTGTCTCCATCTTCTTCTCCAAACATTTCTTGCCCAGTTTTCTTGCTCCCTCTCTGGATCCCTCCAATTCCTTGGTCCCACAGCATCCAGAATGAGTTTTTAAAAATGCAGAATGGATTACATTTGTCTCCTACTGAAACTACTACAGTGATGCCCCACTGTAGTGCAAACTACAGAACGAAGTGCAAACTCCTCAGTGTAGCCTGCCTGTTGCTGAAAAAAGCAGGAAAATAGATTCTCACTTAGAGCCTCCAGGAAGGAACTCAGTCCTGCTGACACCTCGATTTCAGCCCAGCAAAATCCATTCCAGACTCCAAGCCTTCAGAATGAATGGTGAGGTCATAAATGTGTGTTGTTCTAAGCTACTAAATTGTGGTGACTACTTACAGCAGCCTTAGGAAGGAAATGAAGTTACAGAAAGGAAGTTATGGATGTGAGCTGGAATTGGAGTGAAGAGCCCTATCAGAAAGACCAGTGGTTGGCCTTCACACTGCAGGAAGTGGGGAAAAGCAGGTGCTTTAAAGCATGCGGGGGGTATAGTCGGCCTCGTTTGTGGGATCGTCTCCCTGCGTGGGAGTTGAGGCATGCTGTAACAGGCGTGCTGGTCGCACAGGGACCACTGTGGATACTTGAAACATCCCATGTTGAGTGATTAGGAAAACCTGAAAGAAGGCCCTAGAGGAATTTTCTGGTCACACGTTGTTATTTAGCTCTTTGCATTTTCATAAATTTATGTTTTATTTCTGAATCTAGAATAAAAGTTTCTGAGAGGCCATGGCTTTCTAAAATACTGCTTTGTGTCTTTCTGAATCTCTAACTGTAGCTACTCAATAAATATTGACTGAATTACAACCAGGGAGATGCCCTCACCTTTCTGGGTCTGGGCCAGTTTCTTAGACAGAATAGGAAGAGTGTAAGCAAGACCAGTGGTCAATCCTTGTTCTTTCACCGACTGGCTACTTCCTCCAGGACCACAATTTTCTAGTCTGTAAAACAAGCATTATAGTAATTCCTCCTCTCCAAATTTCAAAAAAGAATGGGATAGACTTAAAAAGAACATCGGTGATCGGGAGAGGCTGCCCTCACTCTGAGGCCCTACATTCAAAGCAGAATCCTCACAACGCCATTGAGTGTGGAACATCTGCCGATCCAATGGGCTCCACTGAATCACCGGGACCTTAATTTTTCCAGCTTTTGAAGAGAGTGTAACAGAGGATTATAAAAAGCTGTGTGGTGGTTTAGTTTGGAGCTGCGACTTCCCCCCACCCCTTGTCTAAACTACTTAAAAAATAAATAGGACAGCTGTGGAATGAGCCGGTTCAGCAATCTGTTTCTTGCCTGCTGTCCTGCCCCTCTCTCTGTGTGTTCCTCTGGGAAGGAATCTGGGGAATAAGTGGCAGGAAACCACAGGCAAATTCTAGAACTTCTTGGGAATGGGAATAGGCAGGGAAAGGACAATATCAACTGTAAAATTCGAGAGTGGAGCCAGCTCCTCCCTCAGGGCTGACTGGAGGAAGCTGGTCTTCCTCCTCGGGGACTGAGGCATTTGAAATTAATTGTTTCCATTTTATACAAATACTTCATCTGAAATGAGAGAAATAAAATACCCTAATGCAACCACAGGTTTCCTAATAAGTATGAATATGGATACCCACATGTACACATATACATATGTATGTACCAGAGAAGTCAAGCAGTATTAGTTAGCAGGTAATCAAATGACAAAGTGTCTTCATGTCAGTGTTGGTCCAGGCAGCAGCACGGTCCCTGTGAGCAAGCAGTGGGATTGGGGGGATCACCCAGCTCCTGAGTCCTGCAGTGTCTGTGTTGCAGCGTTTGGGCACACCCTGACTGTGGGCATCGAGCCAGCTGGTAAGCTCAGTGCCCCGTTAGTTGCTGGTGACTCCTTTCTAGAAAGAAATGGATGCCTGGAGCTTCTCGTCCATAGTAGAGGAACATAGCTCCTAAAATGAAGACTCACATGTGTCCTCCTCTCAAGGGGTCAGAAACTCATGTCCCAATGTCTTCTTCTGGCTCTCTCCATGGATCTCTCTTTGGGGCCTGACCTTTCCTGGTCTTCGTTTTTTTCTTCCTCTTTGCTTCCATCACAGACCCCATGTCCCTGTCTTGCTGCTCAATTCCCTGTTTTAGTGATAAAAGTTACTCTCTTACGTGTCTGGGCCACCACTTCCTGTTCCTCAACCTGGCATTCTTCCCTATCCCTTTCCCACCTGGGAAATCTACTCATTCTTCATGTCCCCCCTGAAATGTCCTCTCTTCTGGGAAGCCCATTCTCACCAGTCCAGACAGATTAAATTACTGTCTCTGAGCCTCCATCCTTCTTATTTACACTTGTTTCAGCACCAATTCCACATTCTGACTTGCATAATTTGTGTTTTTGTTCATCTCTCCCCCCAGGATTAGTGATTCCCTTTGGGCCCGGTATTCTATTAACTTCATTCTTAAAAACGCCATAGAGACTAATATGCTACCAGACACATAGTATTCAACAAGTATATGGGCAGTTAAATATAAATCAGTCAATTCCTGGCCCCATCCAGTCAACCCTCTCCATTCCTCCAAGCCTCTCTCTTTGGAATGAGTTACCAAAGAAAAGGCAAATGTGGCTGCCCTGTACCAGTATCAATGACAGGCACTCAGGTGAGTTGAGAGGTGGGACTCACGTGAAGCTTGCAGGTGAGGGGCTGCTGGTGCTTTGATTTCTCAGTTGTCCAAATGCTGCTTGAAGAAAGGTCAGTGCACACAGGACAGAATGCAGCATTTGCCAACAGCAGGAACTAAAAGGGTATTGCTTCCGGTATTCTTCATCATTGAAGTTATCTCAGCTTTTGCATTTACAAACTGATGTCAAGTTCTTTCCCTTCTCAATTTGGAGGCATGCGTTTTCATCCACTTTATATTATGTGGAGAGCGGGAAGCATTATGTCAAAGTCATGTGTGCATGTTCATTTTTGTCTTCCTCCTAAAGAGAGAAGCACTTGCCAATTTGGGGACGAGGGTTAAAAAGAGCAAGATAATAACAACAAGCAACAATTGCGTAGCAATTTGCAGCCTCTAGGCCCTTCAATCTGCAATTTTATTTAACCCTCAAGACAATCTCGTGAGGCTGGTATTATTGCCCCCACTTTGCAGAGGAGGAAACTCAGGCTAATGATGTTTAAGTGACTTTGTCCAAGGTTGGGTAAAAGCGCCAAGACTGACAGAATGCTATTTATTCAGAGTAGCATAGAGTGAATTGAGCTCCAGGATGATTATACTGGAAGTTTCACTATAATCATATGCAACCCTTGCTGACTGCTTACGATGGAGCAGACGCTGTTCTCAATGCTTTACATGTATTGACTCATTTAATCCTCAAACCACTGCTTGAGGTAGAAACGATTATTATTACCCGCGTTTTCAGAAGGGAAGACTGAATTCCAGAGAGGTTAATTATCTTGGTCCTGCTCATATAACTGATAGATGACAGTGAAGATTTGAAGATCTGGCTCCCGAGTCCATGTTCATAACCAGTATAGTTGGCTGCCTCTTGGGGGACATGGTGCCGGTGCTAGGCAGTGACTCTGATGAATAGTAATGGAATGCTTTCATCCTTATATCAATGTTTAATGTTTTTATTTTCAGACTTTTAGAGTCAACAAAAATGTTTGAGAGACACAGTCTGCTACCTCTTGGATCCCTCCTCTCCTTTCCCTGCACACGTACTGCCTGGACAGTGCTGAATACAGATGAGGGGTAAGGAAACTGTTTGTGGGATGCATGAAAATAATACAGTCAGCATTTAATTATTAGTAGATGGGGAAAATAATCCTTTTGACCAGTTGGAACATCAGACTATAAGTTTATTTCAAACTCCTCTGTATTCAAGTTGAAAAAAACAATCTCTTTTTCTCTAGTATTGTTATTCGCTTTTCTGGTCTCAGTTTATATGTCACTTTGCTTTAAAAAGTCTTTCCTATGCCCCTGTGCTGCCCAGGGTCACCATCAACTCTGGAATAGCTGCTTCTTGGAAGAGTATATGGTTTCCATGCTTTCCATTTATATAGTAGCACTCTAATACTTGTGTCAAGTATTGTGTCATTTCCTTTCTAAGATACTGTGTTGCACGCACGCACACACACTATGGTTTCCACAGAAGCAAACATGGTGTATTTCATTCACGTTGTTTCTCTGGGATTAGAATTGTAAATGTCCAAACTGTGGATATATGTCAGAGGAATAAATGAGGGAGTGAACAACTCCAGCAGCACTCACCCAGAAGTGTGCACTGATTAACAGGAGTGTGTAAACGAAATGCATTGTCTTAGCTGGAAAGTCCGTTATTAGGGTCTCCTCAGCACAGTTGTCCTGGTGCTTGAACTGATACCAGCTGCAGAGTCACTACACATTTTCTTCTTTCTTTTAGGGCTCAGGGAGTGGTTACCGTGGCTCCCGATGCTTGCTCGTCAGCTCCCATTTTGAGTTTTGTATTGTCTTTTTCAGGAACTGGACCTGCTCTGACCCCAATCTGGCTTGAGCTTGGATGGTCCTGGTGCTGCCATGGACTTGTTCTTTCCTACACACGATGACCTCTTCTTGGTCAAAATTTCCTGATTAATCTCTCCAGGAATTCTTTGATTTTTATTCCTAAGAACATTTATTCATTGGAACAAAGATTAGAGATAGAGTAGGGATGATAGGAGAGGCCCTATCTTAGTGGGACACCGACCAGAAGTAAAATAAGTACAGGTATATTCAGTGGAAATTTTATCTTGAAAGAACTTAACTTTAGATGGTATGAACACTTCAGCCACATTAATATCTTACTATTTATTTATGTTGGGTTATGTGTATTTTGATTTCCATCTTTAAACTCTGAATTCGAGAACATAACTGGGTTGGCAAAATTAACTTTCTTATAAACCATCGACTCTGTGTTCCGCCTCCCATACATCGCATGCCATAAAGATTTCTGCTCAAGTAATTTACTTCTGAAGAGACTTTTTTTTTCAATGAAAGCCAAACTGTATAACTGCTAGACAAATTGTAGTTTTAGTCACTGTTTAAACACAATGTCATCATCTGCTTCAGATCTTCGGTTGATTTCCCAACAGATAAAATTCAAAATCTACTTATTTTCACAGAAATGTAATTTCTAACATCAAGTAATAGTTAAATGAAGAATTTATAGAAATTTCTTGTGCACAGTTATAAGATTAGCTGTGGCTAGGTCTTTTCTAATGGAATATAATTGATAAGTTTTTAGGCATATAATTTTTAGAAATCTTTCCTACATAAATAAACTGAGTGCAGTTTCACTCATAAATAATTTTTTTGTTTTGTAAAGTATCTGCCATAACAGGTTTTTTCAGATTTCATTTATTTAAAGATGATTTTACAGTGATGCCTGAGTGAGAAACCTAAAATTATAGTTAAAATTTTCCTCCATCCTTAAATTTTCTAAGTTGCTTACTGACATCTGCTTGGTTAATAGCATCCATTAGCTTTTAAATTCTAAAGAGTTTTGGAAGATAGGGAAGACACAGAGACTGTCAATCTCTCAATAGTTGTTCTTTTCTTTTTATTTAGCAATAGACTCCCCTGAGTGTTTGTTGGCTGCCTTCAATAAAGGCTCTATTTCCAGGCGTCCTGTGGTAGGTATGGCCAAATGATTAGGTTTTGGCCAATAAGACGTAAGCAGAAGTGTAATATATAATACCTTCCACAAAATATTATTGTTGGTAAGAGTCAAACTTTATTTTTATTTATTTTAAATTTTTTAAAAATATTTTACTTATTTATTTTTAGAGAGAGGGGGAGGGAAGGAGAAAGTGGGAAAGAAACATCAATGTGTGGTTGCCCCTCATGTATCCCCTACTGGGGAACCTGGACTGCAACCGGGCATGTGCCCTGACTGGGAATCGAACCAGCGACCCTTTGCTTCACAGGCCTGCGCTCAATTCACTGAACTACACCAGCCAGGGCCTATTTATTTTAATTTTTAAAAATACTTTACTTATTGTTAGAGAGGGGGAGGGAGGGAGGAAGAGAGAGAGAAATATCAATGTGTGGTTGCCTCTCATGTGCCCCCTACTGGGGACCTGGCCTGCAACCCAGGCATGTGCCCTGACTGGGAATTGAACTGGTGATCCTTTGCTTCACAGTCCGGTGCTCAGTCCACTGAGCCACACTAGCCAGGGTGAAATTTCATTTTAAACTCTTTCTTTTTTCTGGTTAGAAGACAGGAGGGCTGGATCCTAAGGAGCCCGTTTGGGTAGTGAAGTAAATGTATGTGCTGAAAATAGACAGTAGAGCTGTAAGATAGCAGGGGAATCTACCCCCCCCCCCCCATAGATAGATAGATAGCAGGGGAATCTACCCGCCCCCCTGCCTTGAACTGCCCACCATAGAACTTTGTCTGCCTAAGGGAGCAATAGACTATTGCCTTCTTTAAGCCCTGTTCTGTCATTAATTAAACCTAATCATTAAAGGAAGACTAGATTTAATGATACTTTCATAGGTGGGTTTCAGAGTTGCTGTTTTGTAAAATGACTTGTCTTTATGGGAATTTTGGGGATGATTTATAAGTGGCTGGAACTCCTACCTCGAGATTTATGTGAGGTCTGGGGACCCAGTGTGCAGCCTCAGCAGGGAGAGGTGTTGTAATGTGTTCCTCTAGGGTTTGCCGTACACTGGCAGACCAGAAGCGTCAGCTGCCCATGGATGGTAGTGTCACGTCTGACGTCTCTGGCAGGAATAGTGAGTTGTTTCGGGGAGAAATTACGTGCAGACTTCTAGCCACCAGCATTTGATAGTCATATGTGGAGCTCCAAAATATCCATTTGACCTCAAAGAAAGATTAAACTTTCCTCATAACCTATTAATTACCTATGAACATTCAAGCGTTCTTACACACTTCAGCACATTATTAAAATTTAGTGGAGATTTGAAAATGATTCTGATGGTATTTGTTTTAGAAGGGAATTTGAATTTGTTTAGAAAGAAAGCTTATTAACATGGTTGAACAATTTTATGACAATTACTGAAGGGACTTTAATTGTCTCTTTGATGGGAATATGGTATATTGCCTCTTTAAATCGAATGAATTAGTTTTGATTTGCTTTTTCTTTCTATATATTGTTATTTTGAAGAATATAGTGGGGTAAATAAGCCTTGGGTAGTGTGGTTCAGTGAATTGGGTTCCAGCCTGCAAACCAAAGGGTTGCTGGTTTGATTCCCCTTCAGGGCACATGCCTGAGTTGAGACCAGGTCCCCAGTAGAAGGTGTGCGAGAGGCAACTACACGTTGATGTTTTTCTCCCTCTCTTTCTATTTCCCTCCCCCTCTTTAAAAATAAATAAATACAATCTTTAAAATAAAAAAATTAAAAAGGAATACAATAAGGTAAATAAGCAAAAATGTCTAAAGGTCTAAAAAATAGCACTGGGACTAAGACTGCACTATGTTATATCAGCCTATAAAATACATATGCTATTAAAAAGTGATATTTACATGGCTTCAATAGTTAGAAGGGTAACAACATATTTTCTGAGTTTGTATGAGTGTGTTTCTCATAAACAGATACAATTCTTGAAGTTGTAGCCTAAATATTTTTCTTGGTTACTAACAATTTCTCAAGTTTTGATAGTGCAATCTTTACCACATGAAAAAGAATTACATAGCGTTAATCATTTCTGGTATAAATGAATATTTTACACATGCTAATAGATGTGCTCCTTGACTTATAATGGGGCTTCTCCTTGATATCCCATTGTAAATTGAAAATATCGTAATTCAAATATGCATCCCATACACCTTACTTATGGAACATCACAGCTTAGCCCAGCCTACCTTAAATGTGCTCAGAGCATTTAGTTCATCTATAGTTGGACAAAATTCTCTACACAGAGAATACACTGCAGAGTGTGCGTTGTTTGTTCTCAAGCTCACATGGCTGACTGGGATCTGGGGATCGCTGCTGCTGTCCCCCATCACCAGAGAATATAATATTGCATATTACTAGCACAAGAAAAGATCAAAATTCAAAATTTGAAGTATGGTTTCTACTCAATGATTATTGCTTCCCCGCCACTGTAAAGTTGAACAATCATTAAGTTAAACCATCATAAATTGGGACTATTTATATTGTTGGTGTCACCCTTAAAATAAATCTATTTCTTATGGTAATTTTTGTATTTCATTACAAGGCAGAGTTGGGAGTTTTTTAAAGGCAGGTTGCCCCAGAAAGTCAGCTAAGTCCATTTGAAGATCTCTTTTTTACCACACTGAGAATAAATTAATCAATGTAGCAGAAGAGGGACCTAGTAAATGACTCCCTTTCATAACCATGCAGCAACCACAGACATTACTTTTAAAATATTGATCATTAAGTGCTGACAATTATAACTTATAATTAAGCATTTTAGAGGTATATATATACATATACATATATATATATATTCCTATAATGTGCTTAACTCTAAGTCTATATCAAACTATAGCAATTATTAATGAAATTACATTATGCTCTGGTTGCCTACCTGGACAATTTACTTAGCATTAAAGAGTTGAGGTGAGAAGGAGCTTGTGTAAAATAATTTAACCCTGAACAACTATTTTTTATGTTACTTCATTTGATAGAAATTCATGGACACAAGCATATTATTGATTTTCCTTTGAATCTCAAAATGAAGGATCACGGTCTCTATTAGAGGCAATTTTCAGAGGCTCAGAGAGCATCTGGGGGCCTTCCCAGAAGGAAATTCTTTTCTGAATTACTTGAATGTCTGGGTTATTCCAGAGAGTTTGTGTGAATTACCTGGGTTCTTTTCCTATTCTTTAGTTCTATCTAGCCAACATTGAATGCTAAAGACTTTTCGTTTTAGAGACCAGTTTTGTTTTCTGTTTTTGAATGGTGAATAGCCACATGCTCATTCAGCTTATTTTACAATTAATTGTGTGTGTATCTTAATGTTCTTTTTCTTTAAAATAATAGCATAAGTGAGTGATAAGTATGGATGTAAAAATCTTGTAGAGAGGATACTGAGGACAGGGATCTCTGTATTTCTAGCCTTCCCCCAACATCCCATCCTTATAGTTCTAAGTCCTATTTTTACATATTATTCCTTATTTTAACTAAATTCTGAATGAGAAAGATGAGTTTTTGAAACACTGAGATGTATCATCTAGACAAAGAAACCCTGAATTTTTATTTAAAGACTTTGGTGATATAAAATTTCATGTTCTCTTATGTCAATATTCATAGCTCCCCTCATGCTTTGCAGAAGACTCGAACCAAACATTGGGAAAAACATCTTTTTCCTCATATAAGACTCAAATTCCTTTTTGGAAATTGCAAACATCATTTCTCCCTTGTCTTTGCTATTTTTTACTACAATCTGGGAGCTATAACAGATGAATGCCAGGGAGCTCAAGACACTCTGTCTATCTCTCTGTCCATCTCTCTGTCTCTCCACATTGCTTTTGTGTGTTGTTCTCAAAATCACAAGCTTCAGGCTTCTGTTTATGAGGGAAGACATTACTTTGGGGAAATCGGATTACATACTTACAACCCTTGGACCCAAGGGAAAGAGGTGCTGGTTGAGAGTTTATAAAGCCACTCTGTGTCTGGGTGTAGGAGGACATGCAATGTGACATGCAGTTGACTTTGACCATGCAGTGGTAGAGAGTCAGTTACCCAATGAAAGATAAAGAGGTAGAGTGTCCAGTAAGATAAAGGGGACAACAGAGAGAGAGAACTAACAGATGTCTACTCCAAGTAGAAAACTAGAAGTCCCTCTTACATAGGACTGTGCCCGAATTTTTATGTTGACAGTTTTAACTGCATTTACATAGCTATAGGCCAACATCTATGTCTATCCTGATGTCCAGATCTGTGTGTACATGTCAATATCCATGCCTATGGCCACAGCTTTTTCCTATATCCATCCCCTCACCTGCGTATATATAATATGGGTTATTTATTCTAAGCACTTTGGAAGTATGTTTCTGTTAAAGATGATCCATTATATAAATGTAACCACTAGATAAACATTTCTGGAACACCCACGGTGTACATAGTTCCATAAATATAAAACAGTCAAGTTTGAATGGGCCTTTCTTAATCTTCTTTCAGTCATTAGAATATACGCTGCTTCTAAGCAGGTGAACTATTCCTAAAACACTTTGCACACGGCATGAACATATTATTTATTAACTTTTTCCTTATGTGACATTGGCAGGAAGAATACTCCTGGGAGAAGATATATGATCCTTTACATAATTTAAAGTGTTCTTGTATTGGAGATATAAAATTTCTTACCAGGAGTTTTAGCATTTTAATGTTTAAAAGTTGTTTATTTTGTCATTATTGGGGAAGATGTTATACCTCTGAAAATTGTGATTTTATTTGCTAAGATACAGGTTATAAAACTAATTTTTAAAGCACGAGTCTGGGAAATAAGCTTAAGATTAATTTAGAAAAATATGACCAGGTAATAAAGGTATTTATATAATGAATGGTTGTTTTATTGTTTTGGCAACATGTTCCGAATTTTTTTAATTCCAGAGAATACACTATAATTTTATTTAAAATGTTAGATAAAATAGTTTGAATCTCTGGTCTAAAAAATGATTTGTGACAATGAGCTGAAAAAATGTAACCACTAGTCACAGCAGTTTGATAGCAGGCCACATACTGACTAGTATTAATTTTTACTTTTTCATCATAAAATAGATTAACCATCTGATGCTTCGCTCTAGGGGTTTACTGTGTGAAATGATGAGTCAAAATGGTTATGGTACAAATGGAAAACATGGAGCTATGGCCTTTCTAAATACTTAAACTACTTCCTCATCTAGGACTGTATGAATTATACTTCTGAAATGTTTCTTCATATCACAGTATCTCATATATTATAAATTCCATGTCTCAATTCAGGATTTATTCACTCCCACTCAATAGTGGTGCAAGTGAGTACAATATTCTTTAAAGTACATTGAGGAAACAAAAGACTGGGATGATTTATTGACTTAAATAACCAACCCATTCGAAGGCTGGGGTAGATAGAGCTCATCTCAGGGTAGATGAGACCAGAGCCTGGAGGGGCTTCTGACCTCAATGTCTCTATCTCATGGTCTATTCTGTCTCATTTTCTGTCAACCTCTTCGCTTGGCTTATATGTGATGCTCATAGCCTTGGATTTCAATTCAGGCTTCTTCATGTGGTGGGGACATTACCTCTGAAAAATCTGGGATCGCATCTTTGCCATCTTCAGATCCAATGTAAAGAGGTGCTAGTTGAGAGTTTGAGTCCATCCTGCATCTGGGTGTGGGAGGAGGTGCTGAGATTGGCAGTTGACCAGTACACATAGTATGTGGGGAGTCAGTTCCCCAGTGGAAATGCAGTGGGTGTTCTTTCCCACAGGAGGAAGGGGATGCTAGAGAGACAGAGTTAAATGTGTCTACTTGCAAAAAGAAAATCCCTTGGATATTTTACCACTTTAGAGTCTCATGTAGATTATTGATGGTTCCAGAAACTGGTGTTCAAAGTTACTTATGAATATTTAATGGCAAAGCAGCATAGCAGTGACTAGAACACCTCCTGGCATCAGAAAAACCTGAGTTGGAATCCCAGCCATACCTCTCAGCAGCTCTATGACCTTGTTATGTGTTGAGTTGTGTCTCTCCAAATTCACATGTTGCAGTCTAGCCCCTAGTACCTCCGAATGTGACCTTACTTGGAGAAAAGGTCTTTATAGAGGTGATACATTTAAAATGAGGTCCTTCGGGGGGCCTAATCTACTATGACTGGTGTCCTGACACAAGGGAAAATATGAGCACAGAGAGAGATACACACAGAGGAAGAGGATGTGAAGAGCCATAGGGAGAAGACAGCTGAGTCCTAGCTTAGGGGAAAGGGTGGGAACAGAGACTTCATCAAAGCCTTCAGAAGGGACCAGTGCAGCTGATACCTTGACTTCGAGTTTCTAGTTTCCAGAACTTTGAGACAATACATTTTCATTGTAAGCTACTCAGTTTAAGAGTAGGTGAAAAGGATGAAAATGGGCAGATTGTTTGCAGAAACAGGTAAGCAGAATAGACAAAGATTTTTTAAAAATGTTCCTTACTGTAAGATTTTATTTAATTTTTTAAAGAGAGGGGAAGGAAGGGAGAAAGAGAGATAGAGAAACATCAATTGGCTGCCTCTTGCACGCCCTCAACTGAGGATCTGGCCTGCAACCCAGGCATATGCCCTGACCAGGAATCAAACTGGGGACGTTTCAGCACTGAGCCACACTAGTCAGGGCTAGACACAAGATTTTAAATAATAATTATAAAAATAACAATATTTTTGAGTCTATGATATGTAACAATCCTATTTTCAAGCATATGATGATAGAACTTTATTTACTGCTTCATTCAATCCTTATACCAATTCTCTAAAGCGAGTGATATTATACCAATTTCATACGTGAGGTAAAGTTAAGGAAAGATAAATAAGTAAGCACAGTGTAAGTAAGTAGTAGGATCAGGTCAAATAAGTCAAACCTAAGTTAGACTTATTTCAAAGATCATGCTCTTCATTATTGTGTTAAACTATGGCTGAAATTTAGCTCTAAGATCAGCAGCTGGGGAAGTCTGACATGGAATGGAGTATGGCCAAATAGTAGAAAAAAACATAGTCAAAGATAAATAAGATAAATGCAATAGTCAACAGCCCAAGAAGATCGGCAGCTCTGGGTGCTCTTCCACTGGCAATGAACTCCATCTGCCAAGCGCATTTACTGCCTGCACTCTGATGCTCTGAAAACTCTTCTCGGAGACGGCCCTTCTACAGCAGTCTTAGGAAATTAACACAGCCCTGGACATCTTACCCAAACTTGTGGAGTCATTCAATCAATATTAACACTGTTTACATTCTCCTCTTCTTCCTTCACCACTTTCACGCATTGCCTGGCAGTCTGATTGGCTGCTGACAATTTTTGTGTCCCTCGGCCCTTTTCAAACGTGAAATAGGTTTTAATGCTATCAAGCTGCCTCACTACAGACTCAGGTGAGAATTCAAATGACTTATGGAGAAGGAGGAGGGTTAAAATGGTTTGTTAAAGGAGGAAATAATATCTATTATTATATATTGACATACTGTTTTTTAATTGAAACTTTATTTGTTCACTAGGGGAAAATCCTATCTTCAGAGCATATTTGCCGAGGAGGTAGGTGCCGGAGTTAGACTACGTACATTTTAAATCTCAGCTCTGTCATTCTCTTTGTAAGTCTGGATCATTTACATAATTCTGAGGTATGTCAGCTTCCTCATCTGCAAAACAGGATATAATTATAGGTGAATTAGGGTTAAATCAGTTAATGAGTACGGGGTGCTCAGAACAGTGCATGTACCATATATAACAGTGCATATGCTCCTGCACCACAGACTGGCTGTTGTATTAATTTACCTCTTCTTCACTCTCAAGACTGATAGAAGACCACGGTGAATGACCCAGGGCTCAAAGTGTTACAGATCATTCTGCCGCATAACATCTACCACATAGCTATATTTCTAAATAGCATCACTACTTTGTTGGCTTGGGAAACCAGCATTTTAAAAAGCTTTCCTACTTGCAGAAGGAGGCAGGGCATTTAGGAGGCTGCCCATTGTCTCTCAAGGCAAAGAAACACAAGGATCTATACAGACTTCTCTCTTAGCTAAAGCTTCTTTCTATACTTCATGAATTCATGGTAGGATTACCCAGGCAGCACAGTCCAATCACCTTCTCCCTACCTCACTTATCCACAAACACAGCTCTGACTGTAATTTGGGCCCTTTATCTTTAACGCCCGGGCACCGGTAGAACGAAGGCCCTTTGTACAGGAGCGCACCTGGGAAATGCTGCCATGGGCTCCCTAATGAAAGCTCCACACAGAACAAAAGGAAGGCAACGGGGTCTGCGCAGAAACACCAGAGAAGCACCGGCTGTGCTTGTGATGATAATGCCGAGAAGGCTGCTCACACCTGAACGTACCTTTTAACAACCTCGTCTAAGACACACATTTCCCACTCTAGACCTTTGCTTGCTCAGTGGGACAATACATTAACAGTCACCTTGCCAGAGGACAGGCGAACTCGGTGATATAATTGCCTGTGAAGTAATTTATAGCTTAGGTATTGGTGCAAGTCAGGCTAAAGTGGTTTATTGTCCTTGGAAACTTCACCTAGTGTCCTGGCATAATGGAGATTTCTGTGGCCTGTTTCCAAAAGTTTGAAATTTTTCTCATGTTGGATCTACACATAAGCTGCAAATAAAATATTCACTTGCAAGATTGTTTGACTTATCCCAGATCTATACGTAATGATATTGTTTCAATAGCCATTAATATAACAAAAATTGATTGATTTTGTGTGGGGTTGCATTTTAACTTTTAATTTTCATTTTAAATTTGTTTGAGACCTAGCCTTTCCCCCAACCCCAACATAGGGCTGTGGATCAAGCAAATTTGTATAATAGCTTAGAGGAATGATTTCACTTAGCATTGTGTCGTTTGCCCCTAAAGTCACTGGCATAGAGCTGCGTACAATAGGACACGTATTTCTTGCATGTGGATTCTGATGGGGTCCATTCTGAAATCCAGCTGCATGGGGAGACCAAATAATCAAGGCCAAGCAATCAGTTCTAGGTATGCCAGGAAAAGAGAAAAGATTTCTACCATTATGCAAGGTATTCATTCAATTCTATGTCAAATTGTATATATTTATGTTACAAAAGATTATGAATAGCAAATGGTTCTTAAAAGTTACTCATACTCAACACTTCTACCTTAAATGTGACATTTCTTAAGGCTTTTTCACTCATCACTTGTTTTCTTAAAATTCTCGTGTTCACTTCCACATGTATTTTTCATTTACACATGAATGTTACACAATTCCTATCCTGCCTCTCCAACTGCTTTTTAAACAATCCACGTACCACACTTCCAGCCAAATCAATACGACTCTAGCTCCTTCTTTGAGCTAAGCCCTCTACTGGGCCCTGCTGGGTTACAATGAGGAATTAGACATAGCTTCTGTCTTGTGAATCTCTAATAATCACATATAAACGGCTTTAATAAAGCATATTGTAATAAACCAAGAGTAAGTGCCACTAAGCATTCTCAAATTTGGAAATGAGAGAACTTGACTTACTTGGGGTTTGGGAAGTATTAAGGGACTTTAGGATGGAATAGGGCCAGACTTTGACTGATAATGGAAAGGGGGGCAGGGAACCGGGTGGAGGGGGAGGTTTAGCATAGGAACGAGGCTGAAAAACTAGCCCTGTCCAGGGAGCAGGGACAAACAGGAGCTGCAGCTGCTCTGGGTATATGGGCAAGTCAGATGGCGTGGGAAGAGATGCAGGGGGTGTGGTATCAAGTGAGCTGGAAAAGGCAGAATGGGCTCATGCTACCTCAGGGCTTTGGATGCCCGGTGGAAGAGTTTGGGCTTGCTCAGAATGCAATGAAAACACACGGAAGGTTAAATAGGGATGTGTGTTGGGAAGACACTTCTGAGGACATAGGGAGGGTTGGATTTTGACATAGATTATAGGCCATGCCACAAGTCAACAAGTCATGGCAGTGACCTTTGAAAACATCTGTTCTATCAACAAATTATTCAGCACCTACTTTGGCCAGTTACCTTCTCGGCATTGGGGATATATTGTGAACAAAAAGTTTCTGGATTCTTGGAGGTACATTGGTTGTGATATGGTAGTATGGACCATATATCCTGCTTTGTCTGGAAAAGTCCCGACTTATTTGTCACCTGTCATAGTCATTAAGGCTGCCTCCTTTCAGTTACATAAATGTCCCTTTCACTGATAAAGTGAATGGTCATCCTAGATGTAGAGAATAACTAGCAGGACAAGGAGGAGAGGGGTATGGCCATAGGTCTGGGGTGGGGGCTGCCAATTTACAATAGTCAGGGAAGGTCTCACTATTAAAGTGTCCTTTGAGCAGGAATCTGAAGGGAGGAAGTGAGGCAGGTACATCTCTGAGAAAAGAAAGTTCCAGGCTGGGGTGAGAGCATACTTGGTGTGATGAACTAGTAAGGAGGCCGGCATGGCTGGAGGTGGGGGAATGAGGTGAAAAATAATAGAGGAGGAGGTCAGAGAGGCCCTGTCACCTAAGTCCTTGTGACACAGTAATACAGTGAACAAGGACTTTGGCTTTCCTGTGACACCATTAAAGTCCTAGAGGAGAACATTGGCAGGAAAATCTCAGATATTTCACGCAGCAACATTTTTACTGATATGTCCTCTAGAGCAAGGAATATAAAGGAAAGAACAAACAAATGGGATCTCATCAAAATTAAAAGCTTCTGCGCAGCTAAAGAAAACAGCATTCAAATAAAAAGACAACCAACTGTATGGGAAAACATATTTGCCAATGATACCTCAGACAAAGGTTTAGTCTCCAAAATATACAAAGAACTCACAGGACTTCACTCTAAGAAGACAACTAACCCAATTAACAAATGGGGAAAGGACTTGAACAGACACTTCTCTAAGGAGGACATATAGAGGATCCAGAGACATATGAAGAGATGCTCAATATCACTAGCTATCAGAGAGATGCAAATTAAAACTACAATGAGATACCACTTTACACCGGTGAGAATGGCTATCATAAACAAAGCAATAAACAACAAATGTTGGAGAGGGTGTGGGGAAAAGGGGACTCTGGTCCACTGTTGGTGGGATTGCAGACTGGTACAACCATTATGGAAAACAGTATGGAATTTTCTCAGAAAACTAAAATTGGACTTGCCTTTTGACCCAGCAATTCCACTGCTGGGATTGTATCCTAAGAACCCTAAAACACCAATCCCAAAGAACATATGCACCCCAATGTTCATAGCAGCACAATTTACAATAGCCAAGAGTTGGAAGCAACCTAGGTGCCCGTCAGTAAATGAATGGATCAAAAAACTATGGTACATATACACAATGGAATTTTATGCTGCAGAAAGAAAGAAGGAGCTCCTACCTTTTGCAACATCATGGATGGAACTGGAAAGCATTATGCTGAGTGAAATAAGCCAGGTGTTGAAGGACAAATACCATATGATCTCACCTTTAACAGGAAGCTAAACAACAAAACAAACAAGCAAGCAAAATATAACCAAAGACACTGAAATAGAGAACAGGCTGACAGTGAGCAGAGGGGAGAGGGGAGGAAATTTCAGGGGAAATAGGGGAGGGATTTAGAGGAACATATATAAAGGATACATGGACAACAACTGAGAAGGGTGGAAATGGGAGGGAGAGGGGGAGCACAGGGGGTGGGATGGTATGGGAGTAATAGACAGAAAATTGTACTTGAAAAATAATTAAATAAAAAATTGGGGGGGAAAAAAAGGACTTCGGCTTTGCTATGAATAAATTGGAAGCCAATACAAAATTTGAGCAGAAGAGTGATGTGAACTAACACATTTTTAAAGGATCACCCCATACTACATAGGCTGGCAGGGTGGAAGCAGAGAGATGAATTAGGGCCATATTACAATAACCAAGGCAAGAGATGATGGTGGCTAGCGGCAGGATAGCCATCGACAGGATTAAGTGGTACCCATATTTTGAGGTATAACTGGAAGAATTTGCTATGAATTAGATATGGGGTGGAGAGAAAGAGAGAGCATAGGAATGACTCCACAGGCTTGGGCCTGAGCAACTGGAAGAATGAAGTAACCATTCAGAGAGATGGCAAAGATGGTGGGAGGGAAAAAGAAAGAGGGAAATTAGGAGACTGATTTTATTAGACTTCTCTTAATTAGACATCCAAGGGGAGGCATAGGGTAGGCAGTTGGATATACAAGTCTGGAGCTCAGGAGAAGCATGAGTTGGATATATAAACATAGGTATCTTCAAAATGTAATTTGCATTTAAAACCACGGAACAGGAGATCGACTATGGGGTGAGGATAGCCAGAGAAGGCAAGAGGTGTCAGGACTGATGCTGAGTAAGTCCACATTTGGGGGCTAGGGTGGTAACGAAGATGGAAGACCAACAAAAGTGATGTTTCAGTGGCAAAGGGAATGTAGATCTCAAGGAGGAGGGAGTGAAAAGTTGTACCATATGCAGCTAATAGGGCAAGTGACCACATGGAGCTCAGTGGTGACCCACGATTTATTTTGGTGGTAATAAATGAGTACCAAACACTGTATTATAAACACTGTAGGCATTATAATATAATTTACCATAGTATTTAGTTTCTGCATTACATTCTTATTTTCTAACCATCCACCTAGAACAAGCAGTAAGTTCTTTCAGGCAGGTGTGATTTCAGGTACCAGGAAGGTATTTTGCTCTGAGGAGCTCCCCACATACCCCGTCAGCCACTTCTGTGTCTGATCAACCTGAAGTTGAATTCATTTTTTCTTTATGTTGAACCAAACTCTATCTTCAGGCCCATTTCTTCCTGTCATGTCCTCTGCCAATACAGAGAGCAATCAATCACTATCACCTTTACAGAATGCCCTTTGTGTACTTGAGACTAGTGATCAGATCACCCCGTAACCTGGTCATGCAACACTGCTGCCTCTCATCTAAACATCCTCCCTTTACCCTCTTCATGCGTATGAGATAGCAAATTAAGTAAGGGTAACCTTCTCTAGGCCTTGGTGCACCCTAGTCCTGCAGTCCATTTGTGATATTTATAACCTATGAGCATATTTTTTTAGAAGAGGCAAAGAATGAATGTCTAGCTCTTAGATTATATGATAAGCCTGACCTTGGTGGTATACACACTGAGAGAGAAAAGGAGGGAGAAAGAGAAAGAGAGAAAGGGAGAGAGAGAGAGAGAGAGAGAGAAAGAGAGAGAGAGAGAAACCTGGTTCCCAGTTCAGCTTAGAGAGAATCACTTCACCTCCAGTGGCTGCTCGCCAGCCGGTGTGATTGGCTGCCTGCTGCCCTTTATTAGCAAGATTCCATATTCTGTATATCTGTGTGCCCTTGAAATGGCTGAAGGATTTTTCTGGCTTCTAAAACAAATAAACTGGAGCTTAATTCAAGGAGCTCACCTTCCTATAACTGCTATTCATTTTTGTACTACTTCCAAACAGTCCCGTGTCCATGCCCCAAGTGTGAACCTTCGGGCCATCGGCAAGAGTGACAAATGGGCGGAAAAGGAAAGTATTCCAGGTCAGAAGTACTTCAGAACTCCCAGGGTCCTAAGTAGGGAAATTGCAGTGTTATGACTGCGCAGGGGTTTTTCACTCACCAAGCTTTTGTCAATTGCTGAGGGTGGTTTAGCTGTTTGAGGTTTTACAGATTCTACGTCTTTGAAAATTAATAATAACGTGTGCATTTAATTTAGTTTTGGGCCACTCTTCTTGTCTAGACTACTAATAGGTTAAACCACATCTAGGGTTTAAAAATTACCCGATTTTAGTTTTCTAATACATAAAATGGAATATTCCATAATTGTGGACTGGAAGTGTGCTTGTGTATATGTGAAGACGAGACACGCTCTGTACAATGAGATGCTTTATTGGTGTGGCTATCTATACAGTATAAGAAAGTATGGCACTTTACAAAGAAGAGTTAGAATCGTTTGGCTGCACCTGGGTGCCCTAATTGTGGCTGTGTCAGCAATCACTGGTGTGCTTTTCCAATTTGATAGTCTGAAGCCTTGATTTTCTCAAAGCTGACAATAAAACAACGCTGCTTTGTAATGTCTGCTGATCGCGAGTTTATAATAATGTTTTTGGAAGTGTGGGGGAATCGTTGCTGTTCCTGACAACCACAGTTTGCACTTACTCTTAGCTGCGGGGGCTACTAAATGGGCAGGTCGAAGTTCTCTGGAATGTTCTTCCAAATGTTTCCTATTTAGTTATACAAAACATGGTGAAATGATAGGCCTCCATATCACAAACCTGCAAAAGCAAGAGGGAGGAGATGCAGTGCCCTTGTTCTTATCTTACTCAACTCATGCTGACTGTGCAGGTCTCCGAGCAGTAGGGAGGCATAAATGAAATTTATCACTAGGCAAGCCTTCCAGGAGACTAGGCCAGTGAAGCAAGTGTCTTTCTCTGGTAAATGGTCTTTTCCATTGTGCACCGGTGGGGGGGGGCGGGGGTGTCCCAGACCCGAGAGTCACCACGTTTCTCCCTTTCTGAGCCCGGAGCCTGTAGTGGGGCATAAATGTGCCCTGAATTTTTTTAAATGTTCACTGACCTTTCGGAAGCTTTCATGCTGCCTAAGAATCCACTGACCTACAGGCAATTACTGCACATAAATGCCTAGCTTCTGCTGGGAATTCAACTTCGGGCTTCTGCTTGCTGCTTCTCTCCTTCATCCTTTCTCCAAGACCCCAACTGCTTCAGCCCACAGGGAAAGCGTGAGGCCAGCCTCTCTGCCCGGGTTGGCTCCGGACCGCTGTTTGCTTGCAAACATTTAGTTACCAGCAAATGTGGAGTCAGCTCTGCTCCTGTTTCACTTAATTTTCTTCACCCCCTGCAATGAGTTTTTCTCTTCTGCTGCCCCAGCTGTTCTTGCTTTTCCCAGGATGGCAGAGTCCGCCCCAGCTGCAATCTGTGCTTCCCACAATGTGCCTGTTGCCTACTTGACCTCAGCTGCCCTGCCTAGCGCTTTCATTTCCTGAGCCTTCCAAACCGACACTCAAAATCTAGTGGCAGCAGCAGCAGCAGCAGCAGCAGCAGCAGCAGCAGCAGCAAGTGACAGCAGCAATTGTGGAGGCGGTGGTGTGGTGTTGACTCAGAAGTCAGACCTGGGTTCATGTTCTGCTTCTGTTACTCGTGCGGTAAGCAACCAGTACCGATTGCTTCCTAGACTCTCCACTTTTTCAATTGTATGGAGAAGATAATGTCATTGTAATGTCAGTCTGAAATAAAACAACAAGTAAAACTTCCAGTTCATAGTAGGCCTCTCCTACCTCAGTTTTCACCTCTGCTTTCCTTCCAGAACGTAAACTCTGCTCAAACGAGTGTTTGGGATCAGTGCGCAAATGTACCATAGAAATAGCAACCCTACCTCATGGGGCCTACAAACTGTTTGAGGCTGTGAACCCAAGTCAGAGAAAGTTAAAACCTCATCGGCATTTTGAATCAAATTTGAAAGCAAACCATGGGATATAAGCCACAAAGCAAAACTGATTCATTAATGTGCTAGAGCATTTTACTCTGGAATAATGAAGAAAGATTTTTATGGAAATGATGTAATTTGAACTGAGCCTTGAAGATGAGTAGACAGTGGGGAAAGGTGGGCAGGCTGATGAGAAGCAACAATGAACAAATGCATGGAGTCTGGGCCGTGCAGGTGTGTGGGGAACATGGGGCCCTCTTTTAGCAGGAGCAGAGAATTTGTTCTCCGACCATGGGAAAAGTAACTGACAAGAGGTGTAGGGACAGTGGGTCTTGGCCAGATTTAGCAAATAATTTAGGATGTGCTGGTAAATGTGAAGGTTGGGTAAACAAGGGGTAATTTTTTCGGTCTAAGTATGTCAAAAATATTGCATACTTATAACAGAAAATTTTATTTGATGTTTTTCTGAAATTCAGATTTATCCAGGTATTCTGCATTTTATCTGGCAACCTGACCTAGAACGCCAAGCCAAGGATTCTGCCCTTGACCTCGCATCACTGAGACTTTTAAAGAGAGGGGAGAACTGATGCATAAAGCATCTTAACAGAGATTATTGATGAAATGCCAGCATGGCTTGAGGAAAAAGAGCTTAGAGGCAGGAAGACGGGCCCTTGCATATTTTTTCCTAGTTTAAACCCTTGTGCTCACATATACAGACAGAATTCTTCTAACAGCTTATGCGCTAAAGATATATTTGCCTTTTTCCCCCTGCAATTAAAAAAATGGGGTGTGAGGATGCTGGATAAAAGCTTAGTGACTAACAGGAAGGTGTTTCTGATGAACATTAATCCAGGCTTTTAGGACTATATCATGTTATACATCATCAGTGGAGGGGGACAACTCCCAGCACTTTCTAGAATTCTGCGGATAAATCTTAGCGATGAACATGTTTCCTGGAACACTACTGCTTTCTTTTTATGTAGAGTCTACAAAGAAAAGAAAGAAGTTTGAATAGTAATGTTCTCCTTGGATATTTCTTTAGCTAAACTTAGAAAAACAGTAGGACATGCTTTTTATTCATTTTTAGAAATTTATCTGGTTGCCACTTAAAATTAGGTTTCTATATTGAACGTCTATTTACTCTCTCAGTAAAAAAAAAACAAATCCTTAGGTTTTTTTTCTGGATAAAGAAATTTTTAAGATCATGATTTTAGGACAATTTTCAAAATGGATATTTCTCTTTTTATCTAATTTTATCAAATTTTATCTAATTTGCTAAAACTTAGCCTGTTGAAACCTAATACCATCATACATCTTATCAATGCTTTGGTTATTTCCTCCTGTGATCTCACCAAATACTTTCGCTGAAACAGAAGAGGCCCAGGCAACTCCTCCCATCCTGAAACTGATTTCAGAGGATGCTGAAAATACATATGTATGTGTATAAAGTAATGTTCCCATTACTTAGATAAAAAGTTAAAATACATATTTGCAAAACCTTATTAATGATGTAGATAACCCATGTGTTCCTCTTTGCCACCTGGTACAAGAATAGATAGAAGTTGGTATCAGATACTTTGATACTACAGTCAGTTGAGATCTTATCTCAAAACGTTTTAATGAGACAGTAAGTGCATATCACCACTGTCCTCTTTCTTTAGACACAGTGACTTAATTTAATTTTATTTTATTTCCTTTGTACCAACTGTATTACTTTATATATTTTAATTGTATCTTTCCCATTACCATCTAGTCCTCTTATACTCCACTCAACAATTACTCCACCATGGTCTGTGTCCATGAGTCCTTCCTCCCTTTAGCTCAATCCCTCCTCCCCCTATGCCGTGCCCCCCTCACTTAGATGTCAGCCTGCTCTCTCTCTATAAGTATGTCTTTATTTTGCTTGTTAGTTCAGTGTGTTCATTAAGTTCCACATATGAGAATACTAGTCAGAGAAGACAAATACCATATGAGCTCACTCATATATGCCCCTCATTCTAATCATTGATTGTAATCATTGATGCTCCTCTGTATCAGGAGTTCAGGGTGGTGGTAAGCAAATTGCTTTCAGTATGTGATGCTCTCTCATATATAAACATTCTATGTGTGTCCCAAAAGAGACATTATTCTTTAACTACTTTTTTTCCAAAAGTGATGTTATTTCTTGAAATGATGACTTTCAGGTGCAAAGATGCAAATGATAGAGGCATCTCCATTTGATTTTTGAACTAAAACTCAACTCAGGAGGCCTAACCAGTAAAAAAAAGAAATTCCATGCAGAACATGGAATTTTAAAGACCCATTTTAAAGAACTAATCTAGAGGGTTTACCAGTTCAGCATGTAGGTCTAGGTAACAAATGCCACCCGGGTCTGTCCAGATGATGATGCAAGTCCAATTGCTGCAATGCCTGGCCTTTGCTGAATGCGAGCCACAGGCGTGCCTCTCTCATCACCCAGGAGACCAGAGGGGAATCTGCTCACCAGGGAAACACGCCTTTCCAAGTTTATGTGCTCTGAGCTCAGGAACTCAGGACCAAGTAGCCAAATCAGCTGATGTGTATGCATGCATGCACATCACACACACATGTATTGTACACACATAACCCATATACTTACATGCATGTGCATATGTAGATACATGTATACACATACACATAGGTGTATACCTGTGTGTATATGCACACACACATATAAAAATGCTTAGAGTCTAATTTTTTTGAGGTTTCCTCCGTTAAATTAAATGGTTGCCATTTTGAGTATTATTCTCTGTATAGCTGGAATCCTTGCTTTACAGTTACTGAAAAAAACAATCCAGGACTATGCAAATGATTTCAAGGTTAGGAAAACTAGCCTTTCCTCCAAATCCCATTTCTAATTCTATAGATTAGTCTTGGAATCGTTTTTAAAATGCCACATACTCTTTTGACCTTTTCACTCCAATTTCATCATCTGAAACACCTTGGATGGGTTTTGCCCGTATTTACCAATGTCAAATCCTCCTTCACCAGTTATCCCCACTACCTGCTCCCTGTCTTTGTACAGAATGAGGTAATGCACGTAAATGCCTGTAGCAGATGAACATGAGAGTCTCTGCCGAACAGATGGAGCAGAGCAGTCACCGTGGTCTTTTTGAGCTTGTTCCCAAACTCCCTTCCCAAATTTTGACTTATGGGCTATAGTTTGTTTTCATGACTACCTCAGATTTGTCCCCTTGGCTTATGCTTCTTCTTTCACGTCCTCTAAAATATATAGGAAGAAAGATAGGTGTTATATAAACTTTCAACTAGTTTTATCAAAGGCTACATATGCTTGGCTCTGTCTTAAAGGAAAGCTTTAGTTTGACTTAGGGGTAAGATCCGCATTTTTTTTTCATGTAGGGAAGGTTTCTGAAGCCTGCTTTCAAATATCTTCTTAAATAATGTGGGATAATTGAATCTTTTAAAAAATAGACCTTGTGCCCTTTGCCTGAGGCTAGCAAAAAAAAAAAAAGCACTTTTGGAGGTAAATTAGTTTGATGTAAAATAAAAATTTATATCACATAAGCAAAGTGTCTTTGGGAGAAGACAAGCCAATGTATACATACCCTCCCTTTTTTTGATAGATGATCTGCCAAAATTTTCCCAAAATATGATTGAAATATGCATTTTCATACTTTGCAAATTCTATAAATTGTTGGGTAACCTTTTAGGGCTTTCTAAATCTGGTGATCTGCCACTTGCACATACAGGGAGCTTCCATGAAGACAGCGCATTAAAAATTATTTATTCGATGCCAGCTAAGATGCTTCCTGACCCAGCCAAGAAGTCAGCCACACTATCCATAAAAGTCATTCCATTAGCATGTAGAGCCACAGTGATTTGTAGAAAGGATAAAGTTAAATGTGCCGTGTTCTGGTGAGAGGAAGCAGGGCTGTGCTGGATCAGTGGGGTTCTCTGAGGAGAAGTGGCTGAAGCTGAGGGTAGCAGCCATAAGGATGGTGGGAAGTGCTGAGAAACCCACCACTGTGGAAACCAAATAGGAGTCTGGATAAGTTGAGGAAAGCTACAGGAGACCCACAGGGATGTTTGTAGCATATGGGAGCCTCGAGCTGTCCAAGGAAGTTGGCACCCTCATATGTCAACAGTCTTTCTCCTCGATTTGATATTAAAAATGTGTTAAACAAGAAGCCTCATATTTAAAAAAAAAATAACCCTTAGGAGTTCAGGAATCTTCCCTCTGGATGACATCTTTTTTAAATATAGGAAAATATTGTTGTTGCAAATGAATGTATAAATATTTTAACACTTAAAAAGCTTCTAGATCCCATTTAAATCATTACTCGCCCAATGAGTACATCTCCTGTCTTTAGATCGCTCTCACGGGCTCAACCAAAGGACGCCTGTATTAACTCCCTTCTGCAAAAACAGCATCCAAGTGTTTCACTGACTGAAGAACGTGGTGCACGAGGATTGGCTTGCTACTTTAACATCCTTCCCCGAACTGACGCAGCAGAGTGGAGTTTCTGGAACAAAGGTATCATGTGCTTGCATATTTTATTATTTTGACACCAAATGATTTTCTGTTGTGTTGGGAAGCGACATGGAATCTCATGTCCCATGCTTTCTAAAATAAAAATTGTTAGCATAAAATTAAAAAAAAAAGGTTAGCATTCCGAGCATGCTCTGTCCTCCAAAAAGGGGCAGTGGGATGCAAAGTGAAATCCTTCCAACAGAGGGCTCTATGGGTTTGAGATAGAGCAAAAAGAAAATGAGAGAAAACTACTTGGGTTTAGGTTGCTATAGTCAATTCTGTATTATCCTTAAAAATAGAACTGATAAAAATGGAGTCAGTTAAGTTGAACTGGAAGAATCATCCAAAGATTAAATGGAAGTTCTACTCTTACAAGACAAGATTTCATAATTCTTTGGACTGATGTTCTTTTCAAAGACAAAGTACATTTCACCATCTCTAAATAAGAAAGTAGGCAAATTAGAGATATTGCAGGCATTGAAGTACTATTAATATTACCTCATTCAGTTACATTTTATAAGACAAAAGGAGCTACTGCATTCATACTCTCTTTGAGACTTTTCATCTTCACTGTTGGCAAATAATTTAGTGTTGATATAGGGAGATGTATTATGTACATAAAATGCATTGTAAATATTTAATACAGAAAATATATGTTTGTATGTGTGCACCATGCAAAATATTACTAAAATATTTTACAAAAGCAAGTGATACTGTTGATAAAAGTGAAGTACAAAGGCCTTAGAATAAGCTCCAGTGGAATTCATTTCTCTACCTATGCACACTGTGTAGTATTCCTTTTCATGTTAGGCCTAGCTGTTAATTCTGTTTTCAGGTCAGAGACGCTTACGATATATTCATTAAAGTTACAGAAAAAAATAAACTAAAACCATAGGTTATTTTTAGACTATAGATCGTAGTCTTCTGATTTTAAAGAACGTTGTATTTTGTGTGATTTCTTTCAATGCTCTTCAGAATGCATGGGGTCATCATACTCTATGAGCAGACAGCTTTTAAAAATGTGACTCGTATGATGGCCAGTTGGAGACGTTTATTTCATTTGATGCAGAGGTGCTTTAATGGTATAACTAACGAACGTTTGTTTTAAATAAATAATGTTGAAGTTTAGATATATTTTCTGAAATATATTTACCTAAAATTCCAAAATTATCCTTTTAAAATATTCCCTAAATGTCGCTGAGAAATGCTGGCATTTTAATAAATGCCTGTACTAACTATCAAAAAATTGTTTCCTTCTAGATCTTCTCAGACACAAATGCAGCTTACAATTTAATATTCTGAGTAAGCCATTAGTCCATAAACTCTGTATAATGAACTAATTTAATCTATCTGTTTTTATGTAATTCTGTATTAACGTAGTCTGTACTTATAATCTATGTTTCTTCAAAAGGTATGTAATTGTTTTTACTATAATGGATTTTACCTGCTAAGATTTTGCTTTGCTTTGATAACATGAATACACAAATTGTTGTTTATTTTGAATAACATGTTCATGACATGTGTCCTTACTATAATCTGGTATCAAGCAAATAAAATTTGGTGTGATTATCTCTAAGAGCATTTTCAGTGTTTGTTGCTTATAAAACATTTTGCTAAAACAGTACTTTAGACACAGTGACAACCTGAGTGTCCATGTAGAGCAGTTTGATCATCACTAATCTTTTACTTTCTTTTTGTATTAATTGGGGAAGAGAGGCTTCTAATAAAATCCAAAGAAAATTCAACCAAAATTATTTACAGGCTTTTTAGGTATTTTTTAAATAAAGGTTTTTTTGATATAATTTTCATAGTGAATAAATGTGTGTTCTAAGTTTTGTATAAAATGAAACTGGAACACGGTGACTTTTCAGGGGTTTCCTGCTCAAGATTCCACAGCTAACAACTTTGACTTCATAGGGCTACGGTTTTGAAATTGCAAAATTTGACGTGTACTCTCAACATTCTTGCTTACGTGTAAAATCTTCTAGACTATTTCCCCTTTCGAATGCAGGGAAAGCTATTTTGTTTGGCTTGTTTTGACCTGTCCGTGGTGCACTTCGGTTTACAGGCACCCTGCCCCAGCGTGCAGAGGGCAGAGTGCACATGGAGCAGGGCCTCCACAGCATCCTTTGCTACAATAATTGTCCTGTTCTGTTATGGGCCTAGCGATTTACATAACTTTTCCAGGTAGTGGTCAGCCTTTATTAATACTTCAAAGTTCTTATTCTTACATTAACAACATGTGAAATGCTGAGTAAGGATAATGTTACATTTTGGGCTCCATTTTGACGAAAGATAACAATTACTTATGTCCAAGCATGCTTTTTTATGATGTATATACAGGTAAAATTTCAAAATAAAGTTGTAGAGTGGTGTTCCCCACCATGTCTCAGCAAGGCAGAGATCAGCATTATTTGCATCTATGAGTATTGCTTTGTATGGTTACATGAGAAAAAAACAACAAAATAATAATATTTTCTAAAACGAGCACACAAAGCTAATGTCTTGGTTTGCGTACCTGCCAGTTTGGGTTGTTATTAAAGCCGCCCTAGAAATTCTCCCTTCTTTGTGCAATATTTTATGCTTTTCTTTTCTTCAGGCAGATTGGTTCTGCCTGCACTTTATTCCTGAACTCACGTTCATTCAAAATGGATTGGCAGACTTAAATGCTCTATCTAGTGCTGCTGCTGCTGCTGACTAATAATGCCCCTCCCCCACGCACTCCCACCCTTCCATACTGGGAGGATGATTCCCTCCCTCCCTCCCTCTCTCTCTCTCTCTATCACACACACGCACACACACACACATACTCTCTCTCTCTCTCTCTCACAGGCACGAATGACCCTATTGTCCACACAGAATGCATAATGGTGACGTACTCAGCAGTAATTTTGGTGATGTTTGCTTTGCATGTTTGGAAAATATTTCTGAAGAGTATAAATAAACGTGCCTTAAGCTCCCCCTGCCCCACCTTTCTCTGTGCTGATACGTGGGGCTAACCTCTCTTCCTGGGAGAGGAACTGTTTTCTGGGAACAAATATGTGGCTCAATGGCTGTCTCTCTCTCTTTTCAATAATACTAGTACCACATCGATTTAATAACAGGGGGACGGAAAACATTTTGATGATGGGGCAGTTTCTCTGATCTGCAAAAGAAAGCATCTGATTTGTTCATGTACCAATTAATTATTTAAGCAACAGAAAATACAGGCTACTGTGCTTCCCTCCTGCAAAGAGGAGGCGGCGTGTGTGTGTGTGTGTGTGTGTGTGTGTGGCCTGTCGTCTGTGCTTTGGGCTCATGTTTATACGTATGTGTACATCACTTAGAAGGACAACTTGGACACACATTTCTTCATTTTGACCCTGAATATTATTGGGAGATTTTCTCTGTGTATATCAGACAGGGTAGAATTTCAATGTAATAGGAACACAATCCTTTTTCTTTTCCTTGTTAGTGGGTTCTTCCTCCCCATCACACAAATGGGCCTCACAGCTGAACAACATGTTTAATTTTAATTTTTATTTCTAGTCTGTATTTTATTAGCACCTTTTCTGTTTTACAGTCTCCTTACTGTAATATGGCACCAGATCTGTTGTGAGCAAACAATACAGTTATGTTTCATGAACCAATAAACAGTATATTTGGTACCTTCTTTAATTTGTTTAGGTTTTGGGAGACTACTTCATGATATTTAGACTTGAGTTCATCTTGTTTTTTAGGGGTCCCTCAAATTTTAAGGCGAAGAGAGAGCATATTCTTGGGTTATTGTAAAATTTGTTTCTTTGTATTGTGACAATAGTGTTCATATGCCTGACATCCTTATAATAATATTAAGCTCTATTTTTTAGTGTGATGTACTGTATACATTTGTATAAATGTCACAGCCTGTAATCACTTCCTTTGTCATCGGCGATTAATCTAAAAAAATCGAATAATTCACTGCCCCTTGCCATTTACATATCGTCTGCTGCCATCTGCTCTTCTCAGCAGCAGTAAATGATGGGTAATTAACTCAGTGCCTTTGTCTTTCCCTTGCTGAATGTCTGACACATATAGATTTTCCTCTGTGTGCGTGTGCATGTGTGTGTGTGTGCAAGTAAGGGAAGGGGGTGATGAGAGTGAAAAAATGAATGATAGTGCAAATATGGAAGTCAGCATAAGGTAGTTTTAAGAGAAAAAGCCAGACAAAGATATTAGGTCAGAAAAGGGGTCCTACCTCATGACCTAAGTCTCCTCAAGTCACAAAAGATCTGCCAGCACAATGGCTGCTTTGGAAGCACAAGGAAGAAGGGCTTCTCTAAAACCACAGTGGTCAAGGTCAAGATGCAAAATCAAGTAAAGGCTCCAGAGCCATTTTTATCTACCGGAATGCCAAAAGATCGTGTAAATGAGATGGAGTGTAGGGTACCCACAACCCACATAAGCATTCTAATTGACTTCTGAACCAGTAGCCAGAATCTGTGTTTTGAGAAATGATTATAGACAGGAAATCTCTGTTGATCTGGATTTGACATATTTTTTAAAATAGAAAGTATCCTGAGAAACTCACAAGGGCTTATAAGATGGGGAAATATAGAGATATGCTTATTTCAAAGGGAAACGACATCGCTAGCTTGGAATTCCCCAAAGTTCCTGTTAAATTATTCGGTTTCTCTTGGTGTAGCCCAGGAGTGCTTTAGATAGGAATCCGTGCTATTCTGAAGACTTTATATATAATGTTGCTCTAATAATTCTTGTTTGAAATATATATTATAGTACATAAAAATGATCTGAAATGTGGTTGACTTTGATAATGTCAAAAGAAAAATAATTAAGAGATAAAATTTTAAGGAAGATCAGAATCTGTCTTGCTCAATCTGATTTTTATGCTAAATCAAGTCAGCCTAAAAGTGAAGTACCAGAAATTTTCCACAACCATCTTCACATGGAATTAGTAAAGTTTGCCTCAATTAGAGATGATAATATTTTTACGGTTTGTAATTTAAGCAAGCTACATATAGCAGGTTCTTGAATAAAGTCATTTCAGTCAACATTGTTCCATTATAACCGTGCTGAGGAAACAATTGTTTCCAGGCTAGGACCCTGGTCTGTGTGAAGTTTGTACACCCTCCCACGTCTGTGTGGGTTTCCTCTGGGTTCATCCTCGGGTTTCCTCCTGCCTCTGAAAGGTGTGCATGTGAGGCGAATCAGTGTGTCTACATTGTCCCCATCTGCGTGAGCGTGAGTGGGTGTGAGTGGCCTTGTGATGGAATAAGTAGCTGGAAAATAATCTTACTTAGTTTTATTCATATTTATTAAATGTATATATAGCTCACATTTTTATCGATGTTTAATATTAGAAATATTTTGGGTCTTTATTTCAAAGTTTGGTGATGTCTTTGTGGCTACATATGCTATAGAAACTCTTACTAACACTTGTCACTTAGGATATGGCAAAATTTGGTTTAGTTATATGACTTTTCACTTAAAGTCACAGTTTTCAAGAACCTATTGACAATGTTAAGGACTTACAATTGTATAATTCTTATTCTCAAGAAGTTTGTCATTTATAGATGTATTATACAACTACTTACAGAGAGAGAGAGAGAGAGAGAGAGAGAGAGAGAGAGAGATTATTAAATCAGTCCATCAAATGAGTGAGATATAGGTATATGAGATTCTGATCTTTTTTTGTTTTATTTTTATTTTTTTTAGATTTATTTATTTATTTATCTTTAGAGGTGAAAGGAAGGAGAGAAGGAGAGAAATATCAATGTATGGTTGCTTCTCGTGAGTCCCCTGCTGGGAACTGGCCTGCAACCCAGACAGGGATATGCCCTGACTGGGAATCGAAACGCGATCATGTGGTTCGCAGGCTCTCGATCAATCCACTGAGCTACACCAGCCAGGGTGAGATTCTGACCTTATATTCCTTAAGATTTTTGTCACTGTGTCTTCTCAACAGTTAAACAAACTTTGAACTTCCTACTAAAGGAGAGTGATTAGTATGGGGTCCAAAGAAGCTCTTAGAGTCCATTTCAGTCTGTGTGGAACTTTCTATGAGATACTGCTATCATGCAATCCCAACTCTATGCCTCAACTTTTCTGTCTATACAATGGCTATGGAGACATTCTTTTATTTTTTTTAAATAATCATTTAATAAAAAGCAATTGTTTTATAAATTTAAGCATTGCATTCCTGATGAAGCTATAATGCATATGGTAGGGCTCAGTCCTGGTACCTCACCAGAAATATTAATACTTTATCAGTCATGAATCCTTAATAATAACATTTATCTTTTTGCTTAATTTTGGCATTTGTGGTTAATCTTTGCTTCTGCATATAACACAACTAGTCTTCTGAAGGTTAAATGATTTGTCCGTAATCATAAAACAACTGGGCATCACTGGGAAGCCATTGAATTATTGAATTATATTTTCTATATTACTTTAGAATGTCTGGCAGAGACAACTTAATACACACATTACATGATGAAATGGCTAAAGAAACATGATTGCTAAGTCACTTAAATATAAGGAAGGAACATTATAAATATATAAAAATGGACTCCATATCTCAGAGCTATTGTGTTAACTGTGTGAAGTACATGCACTTTATGAAACTATTTAAATTTCATATAATTTTTATGATTTACAGGTAAATTTGTCAGCATCTAATTGAGTAAGAGATTCTTGAAAGCTTTCACTGCAATTGTTAATTCAGCATCATTGTTCTCTCAGGCTGTTACGTGACCCAACCGGCTGGGAGAACAATATTGCTGAATATAATTGGCATATGTCAGCAAAATATAATTAGTACCAAGCCTCTTTATGAAATGCTCTTTTTGTTGGTTTTAAAAAGCTTAAGATTTCCTCTTGGATTAAATTATAGCTTGGATTTCTCTCTCATTTGATTTTGGTAGGTCTTGAAAAAGCAAATTAATTTAAATTTTGATTCAAAAAGATACAGTGACTTCCTGGACTGTGCAAACACTCAAGGGCTGTCTTTCCTTCAATGGGTTTTTAGTTTAATTCTGGGTCTGAGAGCACTGTATGGAAAATACGGGACAGTATATTATTAAGGGTAGTCATACAATGTTTGGAATTGGTGTGATGACTGGACTGCAGGGATGGTGGCTTGGTACTTACACAAAAGGCACAGACCAAAAAAGTGTTTGAATTGTTTATCACAGCACCTCCTCTGTGTTCACTCTAGGGATATCATAGCTAATATTGGTAATAGGGAAAATGTATAACAAATATTCTCTACCTCACTGTATAAAAACTAAGATAGATATTTGATGTTTTAGAAAAATACTGTTACGTGTAATGTTTCTGGTAGAAACTGAAAAAAATTGTTCAGTTTTTTTTTTGTAAGAAAAACCCACTAAAATTTCTTCAGAACCCAGGATTAGAATGGAACGTCATTTTAATTAAAGACTATTTTAGAGTCACATCTAGACATGAGATTACATTGCTGGCTGAAATGGTGATTTTACCTAAGAATGTGTGACTTCGCAGTCAAGGCAAGTTTGAGTGAGTGGTGGGTCCTATCTGACTCAGCCCACAGAGTCAGCAGGTTGGAACTGGAGGAGCAAGGAAGATGAGACAAATGTGTAGCCATTTATACTAGCCTAAGCCTATGCTGGTAATGCAGCAATGCTATACATCAGAGAAACGTTTCAATTACATTGTCATTGCCAAGTTTGTCTTCTCACATATTTATCCTAATCTAGCCCCGCACAAACGATTCTTTCTCATTTGCTCTCTGACCCTGGATTCGAAGTTCCTTGACACCATCCCTGCCTCCTAAGAAGCCTCCCTAGTTTTCCTGGTCTGCAGCCCTCATTTCCTTGTTTTTTGTCCTGGGTCCTGTGTTCTGGGAGCTTGTCTTCCTTTCCTTGGTCCTCCAGACGAATCACAGCTGTCTTGCATTTATGTTATATATCTCAAATGACACCATCATCCTTTACTGAACAGAGATCATATTTTAAACACAGAAAAATATGCATATAAACTGAATTTGGGGAGTTAGAGAGAAAAGGTGGGGCATCTACCTATCCGTCTACACACACATAGTCCATATCAAGACCTGGAGAACATTACACTAAGTGAAATAAGCCAGTTAGAGAAAGACAAATACCATATGTGGTATCTTACTCATATGTGGCATCTAATGAACAAAAGAAACTAACAAACAAAATAAAAATAGACTCTTAGATACAGAGGATAAGTTGACAGCTATCAGGGATGGGAGGCTGGGGAGCCGAGTAAAAAAAAGGTAAAGGGGTTAAGTGAAGAAAAAACCCCCTCATAGACATAGAGAACAGCGTGGTGATTACCGGAGAGAAAGCAGGCAACGGGAAGGGAGAAGAGGGTATAGGAAGGATAGTTAGTGATGCAAGTAGTCTTGGGGTGGTGAACACACTATACAATACACAGATGATGTATTTTATGATGGAATTGTGCACCTGAAACCTATATAACTTCATTAACTGATGCCATTAAAGGTCTAATTCCAGTAAAAGTTAAAAAACTTAGTTGAATTTAGAAAAAGGTCTAATTTTAATGGGGAACCATTAAAATGATCACAATTATAGACTTACTGTGGTGACAATTTCACAGTGTATGTAAATATCAAATACTTCTGTTGTACACCTGAAACTAAATAATTTTATAGGTCAATTTTTCTCAATACAAAATTATAAATATCCAAAGGAGATTTAAAAGTAAATGCCATTAATAAATTCTCCTTTTTCCAGGATACTTATCCATAAGAAGTAATATAGCCAGAGGCCAGATGAGCTCATCACAAATAATCAGGCTGTCACAGAGGACTGCAACGTAGGGCAAGCTCTAGGTAGACCAAGTGATAATGAAATCTAGTGACAAGAAAATTTAATAAGTGCTAACAAAACTTCCAAAAAGGGTGAATCAAAAGGATGATGATTTGACATCACCAAAGAATTATATGCTTTATTAAAAAGTTTTCAGCAGTTTCAACTTAAAAATTATTACTTCACCCTGTTCATGAACATACGTATGATACAAGATTTTCAAAATAATAGTTTACATGCCATCTGTCAACAGGGAAGAATGGGAAGAGAGCTGAATCACAGGTGGGAATGATGGTTACAGGGAAGGGCATTGAATCTCAATAGGCCTTGTTTGTTCATCTGTAAAATGGGACCGTGATTTGCAAATATACCATGGAGAGTTGAGGGTGCAAGAGGCTATTTGCATGGTTCCTAGGTATTGTTCTCTACTTTGAACTAAAATAACTCCAGTTGATATTTTCCATCTTTAACTTGCCTATTTTTTTAAACCAAGGACTGCATAGCTAAAAACATGTTTGAAAACTCTTGTTCTTCATGAACTCGGAATATACTATAGCATATAGAGGAAGACAGGCTTTGGAACAGGAAAACCTGGTTTGAATCCTAACTTTTTGGCTTTGACAGAGTAGGGGGAGGTAAGAAAAACATATTAAGAATTATATTTTAGATAAAAGGTCTTGGTGTGGCTATGAAGTATGGGTGTGAAAGAATAGAGGCTAGCAGCAGGAGAAACGTAGGACATTTTGAAACAGTCTGGTTATCAAATAATGAGCCCAAGTCAGGCCATGGCAATAGAAATTGAGTTGGAAGTGTAGAATGAAGAAACATTTGGGGATTAGAATCTACAGGAATGAGTACTGTGGAGGTTTATGGGAGGAGGAGGTCTACAATGACTGCCATTTTCTGGTGACATTCACCGCAGGGAAAACCAGGGAGAGGAGTGCTTCTGGGGGAACGTGTGATAACCTCACATCTGCACATATAGTGCTTGAAGGCCAATTTATTAGGGTTCAGAGTATAGAAACAAGGTCTGGGTGGCATAGGAAGAAATGAAATTTTTTTGTATATGAAAATATAGAAATCATTAGGAATCACAGCAAAATATTAAGACCTTTTTCGGGGTGGGGGAGAGTCTATAAGAAAATTCATCCTGAGTGCCCTTAGGCATCCATGTATGTAATGAATTAATTTCATTTCTCTGCTTCTAGAATGGCATTAGTAATCTAAAACTTGCAGTAGTCAGGGTTCTCCAGAGAAACAGAACCAACAGGATACACACACACACATCTTAGTATATAGATATATATACTAAGTGTATATATGTGTGTGTATATATATATATATATATATATATATATATTAGACCTATAGATAGATCTATAGATCTAATAGATAGATAGATATAGATCTATTTATAGGTCTATAAATACCAATTTACTTTAAGGAATTGGCTCACTTTAGGATGGAAGCTGAGAGATCCCATGATATGCCACCTACCAGCTGGAGACCCAGGAAAGCCAGCGGTGTGTGTAACTCGGTCCATGCCCAAAGGTCTGAGAACCAATAGTGTCAAGCAAGAGAGGATTGATATGCTAATTCAAGCCAACAGGCAGGAAGGCATGGATTCTTCTTTCTTTTGCCTTTTTTTTTGCTCTGTTTGGGCCTAAACAGACTGGATGATGCCCACCAGCACTGGGGAGGGAAAACTGCTTATGACATCTACTGATTCAAGAGCTACTTTCATTCCAAGACATTCTCATAGATGTACCCAGAAATAATGTTTAACCAAATATCTGGACATCCCATAATCCAGTCAAGTTAAGACATAAAATTAAACCTCACTCATCAAGGATGAATTGAAAAAAATAGACATCAAATCATTTCACGTGTGTGTTTATGGTTGATAGTTGAGAAAAGTGTGAGAACACCAAATTTAAAACCCTGATGCACATCAGTGATACTCTCAGGAAACTCACAGTGCAGCGTATAACAAGGACCTGCCAACAAATAACATTAATGATGATTGCCAGTAACTGCTACAGTATCAGGGCTGCTAAGCACTCAGTTTCTGGTCTCTCTCTGTCTGTCTCCGTCTCAGTTCGTTTTTCCTTTATCTTGGCTTCTTCGTCCAGCTGGCTCTCTTTAGCATTCTCAGCAGCCCCAGAAGGTTATCATCCTCAATTTAGCAATCCTATTGGAAAGCACACATCTTTCCCAAGAGTTCCAATAAAAGTTCCTGAAATGATTCACGTTGGCCTGGTTTAGATCTGGTGCCCCTTCCTGAATCAACCATGGAGGCCCAGGAATGGAACACACTGATTCCTGGGGCCTGTGTCACAAACTGATGAAGGAATGGGATGGGTTCCAGCAGAACCACGTGGATTGGAAGAAGCGAGAAGGAGCATGCTCACACAGGATGCAGTCGTCCTGAGAAAAAAGCAGGGATATCAAGATGGCTAAACTGACAAATGAGCTCCTTGACAGTACAAGCAATCGATGATTGACACATCTCTCACGGTGAGCTGGACTTCGCAGGTTGAATAGGATTTCACTAAGATCATACGGCAATGTTTAGAATTGTGAACATTCCTGATGAGGGTGGTATAATTCAACTGTAAACCTATTATCTTCTGCTAACTACAGAAAAAATAGAAAGCCAACCTTCAAATTTTAGTCACATTTATAAACATAATAAAGTTGTTCCTGCAACTACAAAGAGTGATAATATCCTCCTATATACCCTGTTGCGTCCTTCATCTTTGGACCTTAAACTTCTAAAATGTGAATTAAAGATGAGATGGCATTTCTCGTGCTCATAATTTTAAAAATGGGGGCACAGAGACAGGCTCTTCTTTGAATGGCAAATGAAGATAATCTTTTGTAGTTGGGAAATAGAGATTTGTGTCCAGAATAAAGATTTCTGGGAGAAGGAAATACCACACTCAAAGCAAAGACTTATCGGAGGTGTGAGGAGGGCACTTCTCAGCAAGGGAGCAGGGTGGAGGTAGGGAGATGAAGGGGTTGCTGTAAAGAGACCAGAGACTCTGTTCCTGCGTGTGAAAGAATGCTCAGTGGAAAGAGGGCCTGCTAAATAAACCAAACTAACCCTTTCTAAAGTGTGGAAGGCATCCCCTTGAGTCAAATAAAAATTTCTACCTAACAAAAGGTAGAATTATTTGACTGTTCTTAAAAGGATGTAAGAATAATTCCAAAAGCAAACTGGGTTATTTATTTTCATTCTCATTTGCCATATGACCTAACATTTTGAGAAAAAATTAATATGGAAGGCTTCTATCTACTTTAGTCAAAAAAATTTCAACTTGAGAAATAAGAAAGCCAAATTATTTAATGCTTAATAAGTCAAATGGTTTATGGCATATTATATTTGAAGAAATGTTTTTGGATTTCAAAGTAGATTGTTGAAGTAGTAAGGCAGCAATTGTAAATGTGTTTTGTATAACAAGGATTCATTTTTAGGATAACAACCAATTTTATTTTTTGTTTTTTTGTAGCTATTGTTTAAATTTAATTCTTGTTCAAGTACAGTTTTCTGTCTTAGATTCCCAGCCCTGCTCCCCCACCAGTGCTTCATATTTTAATAGAGAAATTTAGATAGTCACTAACAAATAAGCATAGGCTTTTGCATGTAAACAGTTCCAAATAAAGATAATTGGGGGATCTTTGTGGGTCAATGAGGCCTAGCTCACTAGGACAGAAGTAGATTCAGGCAGTTTTACATACAATAATCTGAAACCACAAATTTGAAAATCAATCTTTATACCTTATAAATACTATAAATAGTGCCACAAATTCTACTCATTCATTTATTTTTTAAAAATCACCTATTCAATGAATATCTCTAGTATACCTTTGTGCCAGGCTCTTTTCAGTGGGCTGGGGAAAGAAGAATCAATAAAATAACAGCCCCTGCCTTGAGGAACTCACTGCATTTTATTTGTTTATTGCTGTGAAAACTATATTTATGGGTTAGAAAGGATACTGTCTTTGAAAAGGAACTTCCTTCCAGTGTTTTCAAGTACTTTGCATACTTCACTTTATTTTCACCCACATAGCAGAAACATTGAAATGAGAAAACAGAAGACTATATGGCTTTTATACATTCAATGTCACAACATATCCAGTGCAGCCAGTCTGTCATTCTGGTGGCTGTGAGAAGGCAGAGGAGGCGTTTACTCGGGTGTTCACTTCCAGCATCACTCCAATCACTGGGGAAATTTGGAGTGGATGCTTATGGCTGAGTGTAAGGATTACATGACAAACACATAAAGACAACAGGTACATGCTTCCCCTCTCACAAAACAGCAGTGGAGGCCAAAATCTGTCTCTAACCTCCTCATCTCATCTTGTTTCTAAATTTTATAATAAATCCAGGAAGCAGGGCACCCAGCTGTGAGAGGATGGACCGCAAAGGCATTTCCAGACTGGGAAGAGTTCCAAGAGTTCCAGTGAGAGCCTCTGACCAAGTCAGAAAGTCGACTGCAGAGCTGGAAGACTAAAATAACTGGTCCTCTGATCTGCAGGGAGATTGGGATGACGGTATAGCCTCTTTGACCCAGGAAGCTCTGGAGGGTAGTCAACCTTATAGGTCAAAAGGCACTTGGGAGTCCAGCTGCATAAATAAAGGGCAGACTTTCTCCTTTAAAGTAGAACTGAGCCCAAGAGGGGCAAGGTTAAGGCTTCCTTTTAACCTTTGGCCATCTCTGTGGGTCAGGAGCACTCTGGTTCCTTCGAAAGCAGGTCCTTCTAACTTATCCACCTCACTCACCTTCCCAGCATTCCTCTGACACTGTACATGGTGGCTAGCTGCATTTTAATAATGTACTTTAAGAGTGTCCTCAGGTGCCCTCTAAGAGAAAAGCTGCGGGGATGGACCAGACAGACTGATGTTGAGACCCTGATGGGGAGAATCCCCTGGGACAAGGAGATTTTGGTTTCAAGAAGTTTCAGCACTCCTGGGCTCATGTAACCCCCCCAATTTCAAGTCACTGAGGTTAGGTTAATGTGCTGGTAAACAGAAGCGGCTTGGAGCAGGGTGCCTTGTGGGTTTCTCAGACCTTAGCTTAACCTTGCACTAGGAAAAATGTTCACTGAGTTGAAAGTACTGATCTCTCTGGGATCTTTATTCCAAGGGTCTGTTGGGAGATGATAATACTCTTGGGAGACAGGGAAGGAGAAAGAATGGGACAGGGGAAGAGCAGACAAGAAAGGTTCGTTTCACCTCCTCTGTGGTGTTGTGCCTTTTTTTCTTTGCAACTAGGGTTTCAAACAGGCAATTATTGCTGTTGAATTTCTCTTTAACTGTTTAAGAATGTTAAATCACATTTGGAGGGGCACTTTCAAGCATGTATTGATAATTCCCCTTTAAGGATGAGGTTGAAAGCTAGAATTCTATAGCCTTAACCAAGGCAGGTTCTGCTGCAAGAAATCCTTGAAATTTAGTTTTGGCGTCATCTTCCTAAGTCTCCTTATCTAGACTGTGTGAAGCAGTGGGGCCTGACAGAAACTTGAAAAGCCATGGAAAGGGAGGGAGACATGCTTGCAAGTCAGCCTGGAAATGGACATCTCTCACTGCATTGATATCAGGATTACCGGGCGAGCTTGACAGAAAAGTAGACCCCTAGGACCCCACACCTCCTAGGCCCTGAGCAGCTGGAGGTGCATAGCCACAGTGGGGGGCAGGGTGGAACTGATGGACTCTGGGACAAAAAGATGAAGGAAAGAACAAAGGAAGAGAGGTGAAAAAAAAGATTGAGGAAAACATGAAAAAAATGAGCAGAAGCACAGTAGAAAGAAACAAACATGGCTGATGGAGCTGAGTGAAGTAGCAGTGGCCAGGCATCCCCAGGGCCTATGAACTCTTAGAATGCAGCACTCTGTTGGCATAGCCTCTTATAAACCTTCAGTCCTGTGGAAGGCCCTGCTTCTGGAATACCACCTTAGCCAAACAAAATTCTCACAAAGTCCAAATGAAGTTGGTCAAACAGGCTAATTTTCAGGAAAGACTGGCTTCAAGGGAAGTGGTCAGGCATCGTCCCTGTAATTCCCTTTTCCAGCAGCTCTGGGCCGTGTGTGTATTTGTGCGCATGTCTCAGGATCAGCCCAGAATGGTCCTGGCACCCCCAGTCTAGGGGTGCGCTCCCTGGGCAGTGATGCTGCTCAGGAGGGAATGCCTTCAGTCTGGTCCTTATCAGCTGTGGCATTTTTCAATCTCCTCCTTGAAGTGCATCTCGAGGGCCACTGGCATGGATGGATCCAGACTCCTGTGTGCTGGCACCTCCTCACTCACCCTTCCTGGAATGTTGTCCTGACACACGGTGACTGATATGACCTCTCTGCCGTCTGCCTCCCATTCTACACAAAAGAGTTGATGGCCAGAAGGCTCTGGCTCCTAGCCACCACTACTGCTGCTTTCTCTGGACTCCTCACAGTCTGGTTTACTTGGGTGGGTAGAACTGTCTCTGCTCCGCCGCAGGTACACTTGCAGGTCAGGCTTGCAGGGCCTTGTTGAGGGCGTGTACTGCCTCCTCACTTTGTCCTTGGCTGCCTGCTTCTCCTTGTCCTAGCTGTTCTGGGCAAGCTGATTCCACTGGGTGTGGTGCACAAAGCCTTGACTCATGTCCAGCCCGCTCTTGGACAGGTTTGCATTGCAGACCCAGCCCTGGATAGGGTGCCTCTTCCGCGCCCTGGGCTCCGAACTACAGTCACCCTAAGGTAGCTCCCCCCAGCTCCCCCGCCCCCCCCCTGCTCCCACCCTCACATTCTATTTAGAGAGGGGTCTCTGTAAATACACGACTAAATCCTTAGTCCCTGCCCAAGAAGTTCAATTAACTTTGACAAATATTTAGATGGTTTGGTCCTAACAAAATGCTTCGGTTTTCTTTTAAGAATCAATGTGTTCCTGAGAAAATTCCATACTTTTTTCCATAATGGTTGTACCAGTCTGCAATCCCACCAACAGTGGACCAAAGTCCCCTTTTCCCCACACCCTCTCCAGCACTTGTTGTTTATTGCTTTGTTTATGATAGCCATTCTCACCGGTGTAAAGTGGTGTGTCATTGTGGTTTTAATTTGCATCTCTCTGGTAGCAAGCGATATTGAGCATCTCTTCATGTGTCTCTGGATCCTCTGTATGTCCTCCTTGGAGAAGTGTCTGTTTATGTCCTTTGCCCATTTTTTAATGGGGTTAGTTGTCTTCTTAGAGTGAAGTCGTGTGAGTTCTTTGTATATTTTGGAGATTAAACCTTTGTCTGAGGTATCATTGGCAAATATGTTTTCCCATACAGTTGGTTGTCTTTTTATTTGAATGCTATTTTCTTTAGCTGCGCAGAAGCTTTTAATTTTGATGAGATCCCATTTGTTTGTTCTTTCCTTTATATTCCTTGCTCTAGAGGACATATCAGTAAAAATGTTGACCTTGCCTTTTGACCCAGCAATTCCACTGCTAGGATTGTATCCTAAGAACCCTAAAACACCAATCCAAAAGAACATATGCACCCCAATGTTCATAGCAGCACAATTTACAATAGCCAAGAGTTGGAAGCAACCTAGGTGCCCGTCAGTAAATGAATGGATCAAAAAACTATGGTACATATACACAATGGAATTTTGTGCTGCAGAAAGAAAGAAGGAGCTCCTACCTTTTGCAACATCATGGATGGAACTGGAAAGCATTATGCTGAGTGAAATAAGCCAGGTGTTGAAGGACAAATACCATATGATCTCACCTTTAACAGGAAGCTAAACAACAAAACAAACAAGCAAGCAAAATATAACCAAAGACACTGAAATAGAGAACAGGCTGACAGTGACCAGAGGGGAGAGGGGAGGAAATTTCAGGGGAAATAGGGGAGGGATTTAGAGGAGCATATATAAAGGATACATGGACAACAACTGAGAAGGGTGGAAATGGGAGGGAGGGGGGATCACGGGGGGTGGGATAGGATGGGAGTAATAGACAGAAAACTGTACTTGAAAAATAATTAAATAAAAAAAATTGGGGGATAAAAAGAATCAATGTGTTCCTGGCTTTTAAGCGAGTACCAGGGCTGCTTAACCCAGAGTGAAAGGAAAGTTTCTCCGAGCAAGTGCTAGAGTCAAGAACCCATCTTGAGAATGGATGGAGCACTCTCTTCCTGCAGTTTCCTATTTACTCTACCCTTCAGAAGAGCAGGGCCAGGAAAATATCCATTTAATGCAAGTAAAATGAGAGTAGCAGCAAAAAAAAAAAAAAAAAAAGAAGAAGAAAGAAAAAGGAAAACAAAGAAACAAGAAAGGAGAGAGGAACAAAGGATTGACTTTATAAAGAATTCTAAAATAGTTGAGACACTAAGCTTAGGGTGTGAGGCCCATAGACCCAGGGATACAAAACCTGAGAAAATGAAATTATTGGGAGAAAACTGAAGGCAAACCAGTAAAACAACAAATGAATTTTTCACTTTTTGAAGACAAGATGAAGAAAAAGTTTCCAATTGTATGCAGCACCAAAATACAACATTCTGATCCTGGGAAATAAAGTTGTGTTCATTTCACAGTACTGTATTTAACTAGGACAATGACAAATTCCATCAGATAGAGAAGAATCTAAATAAGAAAACTCTTAAGTTTTCTTCCAACTTTGTTGGACTCTAAGTTAATTTAGGCTTTATCCCATAAGTTAAATATGGTCCCCAAGTAAAAAAAGAGAAAAATAAACACCTTGTTCTCTACCTGTCACCTCTTTGTCTTTTCTTTCTGTATATGAGGGATGAATTCAGCACATTTTATTAAGATCCATCCATGTCAGTTTGTACCTCTGTGCCATCCTGGGGGGAATTATTACTATGCAATGATTTAAGCCAGCAGACAGATGTTTGAAGATCTAGGATTGAAATAAAACAGGAATTAGTTTTCTGGAATGTGGGAACAATTACCTTTCTTTTGATGTATATCTCTTCTAGGAAAAGTAAGCCCCTTGTCTTGAATAGTGTGCGTGATCTTTGGCTAGGCCATTCTGCTTTAAGAATTTTATCATTAAAAGTTTACACAGAACTTTCTGAAAGTATTCATCTTGTGTTATGGCTAATGTGAAAAAAACCCCAGAAATAATCTACATGCCAAATGTTGAAAAATGGACTAAATATATTACCCACACAATGCAATGTATAATAAATAGTTGAGATAGGGAACTATGCACACCATATTGCTAAGTGAAATAAATGAGATTAAAATTTGTACATATATATTATCATTTTTTGCGTTATGTTATCCAAAAGTTTGAAAAAAAATGATAGAAAGAATAGTATGGTAATTGTGGCTTTCTCTCTGAGTGGGGAGTTTTGGGGCCTATATATTCATTTGTATAAAGGATATACATTATTCAATGATACATACTTATAAAGACAAAGCCTATATTTTCTCCTTCCCCACCTAGGCTGTCAGTCCTGTGTTTCAACCAAACTGACCTTCTTTGGTTGTTTAAATATACCATGCCTATTCCCATCTAAGGTCATCACTCGAGCTAACCCCGCTGTTGTACATAGTTTCCGACATTTATGTGCTTGGCCCAGCGTCATCATCGAGGATTTGGCTCCAGTGCCACCTTCAGAGAGTTTCACAAGAGGAACTCTCTGGCCACCTGCCTTCAAGTGGCTTTCTCAAGTTTCCATCTCTGTTTATTTTCCTCAGAATATTGATCACAATCTGTAGTTCTCTTGCCTATTATTTGTGTGCTTAAAAAATGAGTGTGTTCTCCAGGATGTAAACTTCATGAAGGCAGACGCCTTGTCAGTGATCACCGTGTCTTCAAAACCTAAACAGGCCTGTCATGGAGCGAATGTAGAGTGGGGGGTTAACTCTACAAGCAAGAACGGAAGGAATCGAAGTTTCCGTCAAAAAACAAATAAACTGGAGAACCAGTGTTCAGTGCTGGGTGGAGATAAACTTACTTGGTAGTCTAACTAATAAGAATGTGTGTTATATACATTTGAATTTATATATATATATGTAGATATACATAGAAGCTTACCTGTGTATATAGGGACACATCTACTTATAATTTGTATGTATTTAAGATAGGCATAAATATATTTATTTATATACATATAAATATCATACAGAATTTCAAGCATGTATGAAACTAGAGAGGAATGTCATAAATCTTCTCCATGGCTCTATCAATGCTTTTAACTCTTATCAACTCATAGTTAATCTTGCTTCACAGACAGTGCCCCTCACTTCTCTCTCTGTCTGGATTGTTTTAAAGTAAATTCCAGACACACTATTTCTTTCTGAAATCTTAATGTGTAATCAAAAATAAAGCAGCAATAATTTCAATATTATACCTACTATTAATAATATTGCTTTAATATGTTAAGTATATAGTGTTTTCAAAGTGCATATTTAAAAAAATTGAATCTAAAATATTTTTTTGTAAACTCTTTCGCATCCCTTCTTCTTTTTAAATTGACCATTACGTCTTAGCTTCCCCACAGTTAGAAATAGAGGCTATGCTTTTCCTTAACTTGGATAATATTTTAGCTTTCAAAAGTGAACTCCTCTTCAAGTTGCTTAAGGAATAAGATAGACAAACTGTCTTGTCTTATACACCATCCTTTTTTTTTTGGTGTCTTTTTCCAGTTTTTTAATTTCTCTCAGTCTCCTCGTTTTGTTAATCTTCCATCAGATGATAAATTGCCTTCAAAGAGTAAATGGTCCTGAAACTCCATTCTAATGAATAGCCTGCATTTGTAAATCATCAATAAGTATTTATTGATTTTACTTTATTCTGATATTTGGATATTGAGGAATAGCATAATTTTGGTAGTAATTTAGGAGTTGCTGTATAAGCATAATCTTAATTTAGTTATATAAGAGCAATCTTGTCTTTCTTTTTTCAATAGGCTGCAGGGTGTTTTTTTCCTTTTCTATAATCCTAAGCTAGTCCTATTTCTTAAGGCAATTCTAGATAATGTGAAGTAATTGCATTCATCAAGAGTTGTTAATAAGAACAAGAAACATGGTCTTCACAATTTGCAATAACCTGGCACAAATGGGTAGCAACACAGGACATTCTAGTGGGTTGCTGTAAATATGGCATGACTGCACCAGATTTCCAATTGTTAATAAATTATAGTCTTGATCTTCAAGTCAGGATGCTCAGCTGAAACGTCCGTGTGAACACACCATTCTGTGCTTCACTTACTTGGTGAGTAAGAGCATGCTAACTAACCCTTCCCAGCTGCAGCCAACAGTGTATGCGAGATGTCAGCCCGTGGATCCCTATGGCAGGCTTTCTTTTCTCTGTTGCAAATATTGCATTCCATCTATCTACCACTGTCGCCCATTCATCGGCTTGCTTCAGACTAGTGGATAAAGGAGTGATGGAAACATCCCTGGAGACTTGGAGATTTGCCTCTGGTTTTGATGGGATATTATTCTCAGGATTCACACATTTATTGACCTCAATACTAGTGAGGTCAACATGACAATGCAGTGTGTATTGATTTGGTTCAATTCAGGAATGGCTCATTTATCGTTTATATTTATGTAAATAAGCACTATTCTTTCATCTTCCAATTACAACATGTTACTGAATTAATGTGATTAAAGATGAAGCTGGACTATGGAGCTGGAATTATGTTAACAGGGTCTTTCTTTCTGTCATAAAGTGCAAAGGAGCAATCATGTAAAATTAATATATTTCTAAGGAGGTGAATATGCATTCCAGCATCAGTTATAAAATCTCTCCTCTTTTTTCTCCTGTTCAAGCCAATTTCATGCTAAAGTACCTTGACATAGCTTCTTTTTATTCCTTGATTTCCTCTCTGTTCTGTCTGCATCTCCAAATTATATTATCTGGTAGATTTTTCTATAAATGGGAATACAATATCTTGGAGATGAACAAGGTTGGTGGGACTTTAGCATCCAAAGAATTTTGAATAGGCATGTCTGTTATTTTCACTGAAATATTTTCAGCTACTTATTTTTCTTTACACAATAATAAAAAAAGACAGTATGGAGTAGGAATTATGAGTTCATACATTTGGCAGCTGAATTGCCTTTTCCTAGGTCATTGCTTTGTTGTCTAAGTTTGAAATCACATTTTGGAACCAGTAATATAGAAGACACACAGTTATGACCCAAAAGATAAATCTTTTTTTTAATGGGGGAGGGGAAATTAAGTTTAAGAATGTGAAGGATTATACGGCTCTTGCTACAATTTCTGTACCAGAACAGTTCTGGCCACTGAAGTATAAGCAAACACATATGCTCTGCTTATAATTGGCTTGATATCTGGACTTTTAATATTGTTTGGTACAGGAACCGTTTTACCGAAAGATGGCAATAACAAAGAGCCTTTGGTATCTGTTTCACCTCATCACTTATCCATTCAGTATAAAAATAAATTGAAAAGTGCATTCTGTGGGGCATAATTTTATGGAAAATACAGTGTGGTTGATATCGTGGTCTATTTCTTAAACTTATCAAACTATATCACCACCAGGAGACATTTACTGTGGGGACAAGAGATTCATTCCTAAGCACTCCCTTTGGCTGCCAGGTAAGGGATATTCAAGAACTGACAGCAGCATAGCATTTAAGGGCATCAGCCTGGTACAAAAAATGAATATAGAAGAGATGGAATCACTGGGCATTGAGCAGCAGGGAAGGGAATGATTTGTGCTGCCTGCTGATACATAAAGGTGTATTATGCGCAATAAGGACAGCTTAGCTCTCTTCGCTCCCTGGCTTCCTACACTCTAGAATTGAAGGGACATAATGTACAGGATCAGTTTATCTTCCAGCGAGACCTGGGCAATTATTTGGTATTGATTTTCTGAAAGTTTGGTTTTACATGTCAGCATTTTGTTGGCAAACTTCACAACATAATCTAATCAAGTCAGTGCAGAGATGAGTGTGGGTCGAGATAAACCCTCAGGAGCCGGGGCTTTGCATGGTCGGTAGGTCGCCCCGGACATTAAGGACGCTCCAGCCACGCGCTGTCAGGGGAATTGCAAGCTTGGGGAATCCCTGCGCCTGATTGCGGCTCTCCTCCCAATGCTGCACTTTTGACCTCTGTATTGATTCTGTCCTCTCATCAAAAGCACTGATGTAATCCCATGTGCGAGGATCACGCAGTGATTTGCATTTAGGAGCTGCAACTGTGCGCTGACCCCAAACCATTTCATCAAAATGAAAGTAGACCAAGTGGCAGATGTGCTTCCCATAATATTAAAGTCTATTGTGACATTTGGTAGATTTTCTTATCATCTAGAGAGAAAAAGCATACACCACCTGGTTAAAACTTTGATTTCATTCCAGCCAGAAATTGGGAAATTCTTTGAAACTTAACAGGGACCCAAATGGGCTTTATTGATTTCCACATTCAGGCCAATAAATAGTGTCCCTATTTGTTCAAGCTTAATAAAAGTATCTGAAAACCGTTTCAGAAATTTCTAGTTTCAGAAAAATTTTTTAGAAATTTTTTTCGGTGACTTCTCACTAATGTATACCTGTCATGAAGTCTCTACTGATTGACTATCTCCCTAAATATACTAAATAGGAATACCATTTAAGAATTCTCTGAGGAAAATAGGCATTTCATTAAAGCATCCAATGCAATCTAAATATTGACCGTTAAAGTATTTGGTTTCTCCTCTCCTCCCCCTCGTCTTTCCCCTCTTCTCCCTCTTCCTGTAAATAGTGTGGAAAATGGGGAGAAACCCACTTTTGAAGCATGAACACCTAAAGAGAACGTCCCTGGAACTCAGTGTAGATCTAGTTATTTGCATTATATTCTGCTTTCCCATATATTTTAGATCCTATTCTTTCTCATTTATTAGTTTCAACCAATAAATACTGAAAATTTATGTATAGGCACTAGAAATTCAGTGATGAAAAGAACAGGTATGGTCTCTCATAAGAACAGATAATCCAAATAGGGATACAAGCAACAAATAATTGTACAATTAAATATACATATAATAAAGAAGGAAAAGTTTGTATTAAGAGCTGACAATAGAAATTATTCTATGAATGGAACCATAATTATTTGAAAGAATACTGAAATGAGTGTAGTTGGGGAAGAGTGAAGATACCAATGGCATTGAGTACGGTCGGAACCATTCATTGAGTACCCGGGGCAGGGTCGGGGCATGGATTTACCGGTTGTCCTGATAGGGGGAGAGAGAAGCGACTTAGTGGAGGTAGAATCGAACAATGGGAAGGAGACTGGGAGGTACTCTGGGATCCTTCAAATTTGTGACAAACTTAACACAGTGTATCATCTATGAAAAAACTATGAAAGAGCTGCCTTTTGTGCCCAGATGTGTGAGAATTTAAATCAAGGTTGCACAGCGGGGTAGAAGGGCTCTGGGATTAGCAGAAAAATATGGGAATACTCTGGGTTCTTACATGCTAGGAACTTGACAGTTGAAGCCAATAGTCTATAATTTTCTTCCTTATTTCCTTACTTTAAAAAATAAGGCTTCAGGGAGTGCTGTAAATTACTGAGTGTACAAAAAAACGTAACAGGGATTCTAGTTCAGATTGGCGTGAGAGTAGCTTTAGACAAGACATCTTGGTTTTTCCAGACCTTGAGGATACTTGATTTCATTTCTAAAGAAGAAAATAATTGCAAAAATCTGTGTTTATGAAAATCTTAAATTAGGAACTACTGATTATAATTTAGACTGCATAGTAAATTTATAGCTTATATTGTATCTTAATGCAAATTCTGCTAATAAATCCTTAAAGCAAACTTCTGAAATATTGAGGATAAGACCATCGGCATTCAGACAGTCACTTGCTGAAGGCTAACGGACAGCAAGCGGCAAAGGCAGAACTTGAATCCAGGTCTTCTCTCTGAAAACTCCGTGCTCTTGCCATGAGCTTTGTGGTACAGTATTTGACACTGTTTTAAAGCATTCAGCAGTGTTTTTTTAAACTAGCTATCTATGGCAATAAATGAAAAAAATAGCACTCGATTTCTTTCTTTTAGCAAAAGCACATTTTATTCAAATTTCTCGGCATGGATGTACTGATTACAATGAAGTTTATTTACTTCTAAAGATGCTGCATTTGTGGTGTCAAGAGGGGCGAAAGGGGTTGGTTTCACATGGGCTGCCTAGTGTGTGCTTCTCCTTGACCTGGAAACAGCAAGAAATGGGATGGGTCTCTGTTAGGGCCATGGGAGATCCTTTAAATTCCTACCTTTAGAAGCCAGCTTTGGGGGAGAGGGATGTGACAGTAGACCTGTCCCCGAGATAAGCTTCTAGAGTGTCGTTAAATAGTCTCCATGTTGTTGACTTTTGTCTTAGGGGAGAGCGGTTTAGTACGCCTTTGACTAATCCCCTGTCTCTTCCGTCATATTCCTGTGATTAATATTTTATGGCACAGGCTCTGTTCTATGAATCACAATCGACAACATGAGTGTACTTATTAATCATTATTTAAATCAATTATTAGATAACAGATAATCGAGTGGACTGTCCTTTATATAAGTCACGATACCAATTAGCCAAGTTTTTGACATGTTCATTGCTCATTTATCATTCACTATCTGTAATTTAGTAAGGGGACAAGTCACTGAACTTGGGTTTTAAAGCTCAAAGTTTAAGACTCAGCTTCACGACTTTATCAGAGGTCTGACCCCACGTAAGTTATTTAACCTTTCTAGACTCCAAGTTCATCATCAATAAAATGAGGTTAATGATACTTAACTTCCAAAAATTTTTTTCAGGATGAAATTAGATTTCAAATAGTAAGTAAACTAATGTATGGCTTTTTTTGCTCTTTGTTTCATTCATTTGGGAGATATGCAGACCAAAGTAGCAGTGCTGTACGGATTGGCTAGATCGAGAAAGAATGCCATTTGTGTCTCCTGTGAGCACTGAAATATCTAAACCCAGATCCTGGGATGAAGGTCATCTGCATTCGGATGTTATGGTCTTTTCCTTGTCTTTGAGCTTTCATGGTGCCACTTGGCTATATCCTCTTTTCCAGGAGTTAAAGGTTTTTATTAGAAATGAAAGGTAGGACCTATGATTTCAGTCCTCAGATCTTCATAATTTATTTAATGCTGTGGGTCCCTAACCTTCTTGTTCATTAAATTCTCCTAGTGTTCTTCAGAGAAATCAAAGCCTGCAAGTGCAACTTTGAGAGTGAGGGGACAGAGTTATCAAACTGCTTCATCATGATGAGAAATACTTGCAAGAAAAATGTGGGTTTGTATTCAGAAGCGCAGATCTCAATTCCTCATCCTCAAAGCTCTTTAGGATGCTTTGAAAGCTACTCATGCTATGTGTAAACTAGATATATGTGTTCATTATTTCCAATGGTGATAACTTTGGGAAATTTTTAACTGCATTCCAACTTGGATTGCTCATCTCAAATGTTGATTGCAGGAGGTAACAACAGTGACAGGTAGTAAGAAGTTTAGGGCAATGACATTGAGGCCAAGAAAGATGGGCCTTTGTGAGTGTTCAGCATCTTCCTTTACTGTCCTTTTCTAACAGCTAATTTGTTTTGTTTTCAATGAGGAATGCCCTTACACGTTGATTTCATCTGTCTTTCCTAGATTCATTTACAAGAAGGATAAAATGTTCATAAAACAATTTTTCACCTTGAAAAACATTACCTTTGACAACCAGGTATCTGATGTCACAGTACATGTGACATTTTTGATGAAAAAACACAGTACATTTTTGATGTTGCTATTGAGAAGTAAGGGCCATGTCTATCGAAATTAGTTCATCTGAGGCTGGTTATATATCAGCATTTCATGCGTTGATTCTTATTAGGGGGAAATATAAAAGATTAAGAAACATACTAAAGACTAAAGCTTTTAGCCCGGGTTGGTGTAGCTGAGTGGATTGAGTGTGGGCCTGTGCACCAGAGGATGGTGGTTCAATTCCCAGTCAGGGCACATGCCTGGGTTGCAGGCCAGTTCCGAGCAGGGGACTCATGAGAGGCAACCATACATTGATATTTCTCTCCTTCTCTCCTTCCTTTCCCCTCTAAAGATAAATAAATAAAATCTTAAAAAAAGATTAAAGCTTTTCTCCAAGATTAAAATATTTCAAATATTTTTTAATGAGATAAAAACATTAGGAGGCAAATTTAGCATTTAAAACAGCATATGGCTATAGCAACACGTGCTTTGCACTTATTTATGGTGTTGAAACCTTATTCGCCAGGGTTGCTCTTATGCATTGTGAATTTACGTGTATGTGTAGGGATTATATAGTGTGATTAATTTTGGAGACCAAAAATATAAGTATACAAACATAACATAAAACAAGAATATATTTTCTGTACTTGCAGTAATGATTGACTTTGCTTTTGATAACATAAATTATTATAATTTACTTTTTATAAAATGTGTTTAAAGTTTTGCACAGGGCTATCAGAATAATCTCTTTGGTTAGAGTAGTCAGGAAGAAGGCCCATGGTATACTGCAGTACTATTTCCACGTCACAGGTGTGGGATATGTAGTCCACAGATGGAGAGACAGCAGTTATGCTTTGGGGGCCAAAAAGGTGACAAGTGAGGGCACCTGCCAACAGGGGTCTCGAATGGTAGTGGAAGCTACCACGTGAGAGTGTGGAAACCTGCCTGCCCTTCTCCTATGCTGCTCAGAGCCTTTTATAGGTTTGGGCTTAGTCTGTGGAAGCAGGAACTTCTGGGTCTTATTTCCAAGCTATTACAGCAGCTCCACTCCATGCTCACCTGAGAGGAAGTGAGCATCACTAACCCTTATAGTCTCCCCTTGTATTTTTCAAGTGAATTGGCATAAAGGATATATAAAATATATAAACACTCTGACCATGTCTGAATGTTATCAATAAGTATTTTTCTTCCAGGTTGACTAAGTCTGCAGAGCCTTTTACATGCCCTATGTTGCATTCTGGATCCATTCCTAAAGGGAAATTTTTCTAGTGGTTGGTTTCTGCTACATCGGTGTAGCGAGAATTTGAACATTTCACCCTTCCATAGTGACAGGTGATGTGCCTGATCGTTTGCTGGTGGTGATTTGGAATATTGATGCTTTAGAGAAAGAACTGCATTGAATAGGCAATCTGCACAGCTCCCAAACGACACAAAGAGCATTTGATATAAATAAAGTGTCCACCGGGTGCTGCAGCTTTGTGCAGACTCATTTTCAAATTTTCCTTTTTGAATTATTAAATAGACCATGTCAGGACAACTCTGATTATTATCCAATCCATATGCTTCAACACCAACCTTTTATGTAATATCAAGTGACTGCAGTGATCAATTGGACCAATCACAAATGCTCCCTAGTTCTGGAACTGATTCAAGTGCTCCGGCGCACTGCAGCACGCGTGCAGATCGGGACACCTGCTGCATCGCTGCCAGAAGAGGCCAAAGCACTCTCTGCCTCCAGGAATGAGTACAGGCTGTGAAATGCATTCAGTTCCTTATCAAGAACTTTAAGCACAGATCCATCTTTTTGCAATTTTAAGCCTGTTTAGATGGATTCAATATTTCACTATTATCCAGCGATACCTCCACAAAGCAGAATTAGGTACATAACCTGCAGTGTAAATATGGTGTGATAGTGCATATTTCTGAAAGCCATGGTCTAAAAATTAAAATGCTGCCTTCGGTTTTTTGAACAAGTACAGTATCTGCTGGAAGTGGAGACTGTGGAATGCAGGCATGTAGCCGCATGTAATTGATAAAATGTGATAAAATGATCATCTCGCACCTACATTAATATACAGTTTATCTAGATAAATAACTCTTAGAAGGAACACTGTGGATGCCTTTAGGGTTTTAGGCTTTTAATTAAATGGAATAAAAACATTACACTGTCGGATTTGGGATTTTTAGCAGCCTCTCTTGAAAAGGATAGATATCCTTTAGTCTGAGAACAGATCTGTGACATTCACAGGGAAAAAATGTGAGTAGTGTTTTTCCAGTCCTCATGAAAAAGAGGCTAAAAATGCATGCCATAGAACTCTTAAGACAAAATGGTTTCCTGAGAACGCCTCCGTCCCCCACTGCAGCTCCCTCCCAGAGCCCGGGACTGAGTGTGGAATTCAGAGGGTCTCTCCCCTAATTGCCACGGTGATTGGAGGTAGCACTCTTTCTCCGGCACTTTCACCTTCGTCCTGGTGCATTGCCGTTACTCACAATGACTGCTGAAGCAGAGGCTTTCTTTCTGTTGCCTGTGTGTGATTTTGACGTTGGACACAGGGAGGCAGGGCAAAGCAGTGGCAGAGCCTAAACTGGGGAGGAAGAGCCTTAGAGGCTATTGCTTTCCAGAATGCACGGATTACAGGCCGCTCTGCGGCTGCTGACCACCTAACCCTAAGCGTATACCCCGAGCTGCAGTTCCAGAGACATATTCAGTAATGGCTCTTTTCATTCCATTGTCTTCTGGAGATTGATTTGGGTTTTCTTTGAGTCAGTTTTTCTAGGAAAAACATTGGTTACCTTTATGTGACAAATTCTGCCTCTTTAAATACATACATTATGCTGTGTATGCATATCATGTGTATTTCTTTTGTCTATTTTTGCTCGACTTTATAGGATTTGGAATACAAAGGAAGAAAAGAAAAGCCTTATATTGCAATGTAGTGATGGCCTGTTGTTGAACAAAGTAATTTGGATATTTGTCCCTAATTTTGATAATAAATGACATGCTGACAAAGCATGAAATGATTACTATAAATGAATGGGGTAAGATTTTTTTACACAGTAGATGAATGTTTATGTAACGTGGTTTAAAGACTCTGTTGCCTGTATGTAGATTTTCAATACTCTTGAGAGAGATATGAAATGGTCCTAAAACTTCAGAAAAAATGAGTCAGGAGTTAGATTTTTTTAAAATCACTTTTAGTTCTTGTTTGAAATGATCATTTTTCATTGTGATTTCACTTTTCAATCTGGAAAATGGAATGCTTTCTAATAAAAAAGAAGGATTGTGATGAGATTTAATTGGTATAGTTTGTAAGATGCTGTTTGAATGGAAAAAAATGTGAGATGATCTGCTAAAAATGGATAAACTGAAGACAGTAGGTAAGGGAGGGGGCTGTGTCCTTCCCCTCATCAGACCTGAGGACTCATACAACACTTCTAATCAAAATAAAAATATAACCCTTATAATTTCAAGAGGAAAAGAAATTTGGTCAACCGATTATTAATGCTCCAAGTTAATAAAGAGATCGTTTTTTAACTTCAGGCACATTTTAGCCATCATGGTTGACAAGCCATAGCCCCAAACATTTCAAAATCATTGGCAGGAGGCAAAAAAGGGCTGGTATATTATGCTATGTATGTTCCTTGTGGGCAATGAACATAAGCTCTTGTGAGTCCATAGCCCCTTAGCCTCTCCTTCCTCTCCCCCTGCGTCTGATCGCATTATTCACACAAAGAACCAATGAGCCGTTGTGCCATTACCTTAAAATCCTATATTAATGAGACAGCTACAGTTTTAATCATTTGAGTTAAGCCTTGAATATTCTGTGTGCTAATATCTTGCATTCATTTAAAATGAGAACAAATATTTTATTATATTTTATTTGTAAATAGTGAATAAATATATAGATTTTTTTCCTTTGTAAAGTTGTCAAACATTTGGAAGAAAGCATCTTATTCTTAAGGGAGCACTTTTATCTCCAAAAGCATGAGTTAAAAAAGAAAAAAAATAAAAAAAAACGTGTCCTGGAGAGTTAGCTGGGGAGATGTGGGTCCTGGCACTTGGCTTTTCTTGCAAAATTTTTTGGTGGAAATAAATACAGACAAATATTGTGCTCTAAGCCTACTTCTATCATGTAATAAAAAGCAAAACCATTTGAGATGGCATTAAATGGTGCCTGAAGAACTTAGTGTCTCCTAGAGTTATCACTGCCTGAAAAAAAAGAACACTTTTTTGCTTTTGCCTAATATCTTATTATGGTAAATTACTTTTGTTTATTGAAATGGCTTAGGAAAGCACTTTACATAAAGTTTATACCACACCACAATTTAACTTTTTTTCTGTTGAGCTGGTAACTGTTCTCTAATTTAAAGCATGACATGCAGGCCACCTTGATTCCTTATATGTCAATAGCACATGGATTAGAAAGTGGTCTCACATTTAAAAATTTCTATATAAATTCCTATAAAAGGGCACTAGCATATTTAACCTCTTGAAAGTTTCCAAGAAAACTATCTGTGGACTAGAACTATTTTTTATTTTATCACTTTTCTTGTTTGATGAAAAGTCTAATATTTTTTGGCATGCTAGTCAAGAAAGGGGCTAAGCTATTAAATTCAGAATGCCTCTTACTTAATAAACATAAAGAATAAGCTGCAAAATAACAATTTTAAATAGGAGAAAATGTATTTTGTTGTGTAATTTTACTATTTCTCTAATACAAATTATATTCATTAACTAAAATCATAAGCAAAAGTTAGTAAAAATTGGAAAAAAAATATGTAAGTGGAGTTGCAATGACTAATAATAGATACCAGACACTTTAATAAATTTATTGCACCAATGTCACTGAACATATACTTTAAAAATGAACGTATGAACATAAAGGGAATTTTACTTGATTGGTATTTTCCATATCTCAGCATTAATCTTTTTATCTATGTTTTTCCCCCCAGTGTTCTTATAGGGGCTACTGCACTGGCATTTTAAAGAATTTGGGAGTCTGCCTAAAGCTCAATCTTAGTATCTGAGTGAATAGCAATGTTATTTCATTTCACAGTTGAAGAAAACAACATTTAATCCACCTGAGATTACAGACAACATAGAGCTGGGGTGCTGTTTGGGAACAGGCTCCCAAATGATCTCTTTACTGCAAAACGTGGGTAATCTGCCCACTTCATTCTAACCTGAAATGGAAGCAGCTCCCTGCTCTCCACACTCTTGTCTTGACCGGCCCCCTCAACCACATGCACATGCCCTCTTCCTTGAAACCCTTGACTCCTTCTCTTTGTGATGATGATGACTTCTTCCTTAATAATCACTTAGGAACCAAGCACTCCATCCTATTACCTGGTCAGAGCTGCTCAAACCACACCACGTTGCTAGGCTCTATACAATGCATTCGACTATGGAAGCAACTGTATTCTCCCCAAAGTAGTGATTAGATACTTTATTTTAATTCCCGACTCTCTCGCTCTCTCTCTCTCTTTCTTTTTTTTTTTTAGCAACAGAATCTAAGCAGCCTGATTGGAATTTCAAATGATCGTCACACTGAATTTGAAAGTCTGTCTTACACAGAATGTAACATTTTCTTATGTTATAACCAAGTAGAGGAAGGGAGAAGGTCCTTTTTATCTTTTTCTGGCAAAATGTATGCTCTATATTATTAATTCAAACCGGAAAAAGAACAACTCATCTCTGACTGTTTAATAAGATTGTTCGTCTTTTGTTAGGTTATTAGTTGTTCACTCAGTGTGAAGTGGTACACCAACGTCCCTCATTTTCTGAGCTGGTTCCTTCTTAAAGGATGTGCCATCTATGTTAGCACTTGCCAGAACACACAAAAACCAGTTTGTTAGAAAACAAGGCATTGCATTATTTTATTTATTGGTTTGTTTGTTTATTTTTTAAGCTAGAAAATGAGTTTGAGCTATCGCCTGGTTCCTCTTGTCTGTTTGCTTACACGTAGTTTTCCTTTCTTCACACATGAAGAAGCAAACATTGTCCCTGTCAAATGATAAATGAGGCAGAATTGGTGACGTGTGTGTTTGTCAACATAAGCAAGATCAAATGATTGCTCAGCAGGAAGAAGCCACGGGAAATCCAATGATTTTTGACTAATTAGCAAAATAATAATAATGTCTCCCTAATGATTACTTTGTACTGGGTTGCGGCCTTTCATCAGACAGATATTCCACCAGTGCAAACTAGTGTTTTGAAGACAAACTAGTGATTTCACTGGAAATCGTGGATGTGGAACATTTCTGAGAAATCTTTGGAAGCATCCTGTTCTTCTCTATCACTTGAGTAATTGTGAGAACTAAGCCGTAACTGTTGCATTGCATTTCATATAACCCATGTGTATTTTAAGTAACACTTTATAAGGAAAAAAAAACAATGAGTATTTTTCAGGACCATTTAAAGTTCAACTTCATTCTGTCTGTTCAGGAGGTTTTACCAGAGGTACTATAAAATGTAACTTAACTGAAAATAACAATGTAAACACGAATTTGTTTCAACATGCTAGCCAAAGTTACAGTGTTCATTACATATACCGCTATATTTTTATTAATCTTTTAGGAAACTTCCAGAAGATATTAAAGCAGACCTAAGTTATTAGTCCTGGCAAATGTCGCTGGAGCTGGCATTTTCTGTGTGGTTCGGCTGTCAACCACTATTTATAGGAAACACAGCCAAGAAAGGAGCCTCTGTCAGGTCGCAGGGCGTGTGCTGAGCTCTGTGGATTGTTTGCCTGAGATATATTCACAGGATTCCTGGCTCAAGACAAAGCTACATATTTCTCACTCTCCTGGGTGCCAGATTAACACCTTAAAAATAGAGATCAAGGATGAGTGAGCTTGGAACCGAAGAAACACTGTCTGGGGGAACTTAGCTTGTCATGTGGTGTTAGCTTGGGAAGTGCTACATGAACCTTGCTGATCTGGGCATTAAAATTGCTGGTTTTGTATTACATTTCATTAAGAGAGCTGGTAAAACTTCCAAATAATAAGATGTAAAAGTATCTCATCCAAAGAAAAAGCAGGCAGGATATGAAATTATTTTTTAAGACTTGCAAGGTATTTGCTTGTTCTTTAAAATCTTGACTCTTTAACATAACTTGTTATTTTTAGTTTTTCCATTGTGACCCTTAGCTGACATATCAGTGGCAATAACAAAATACATTTTATTTTTTTATATCCAAATCACCAAGAAGCTTTACTGTTGTGTAACTATTGTCTGCGCCTGTAGCAGTTCATACAGTGCCTTAATTATTTTCTGAGAGCCGGGGACCCTAATCCTGTTCCAGTAGTTTCTCTGGCATCCCTCTCTTTCTCAAGATCACTCCCAGTCTCTTCCCAGGAGCAGCGATTTCTATGATAGCAACCCGACAAACGCCACAGTAGCATCTTTCCTTTGTCTAACCCAGGAGTGACCACTAATAGGCAGAGACAGGCAATGAGGAGATGACAGCAATGATGGGGACATGGTAATGAGGGGGAGGGCAGGGGGATGGGCCGGCCAAAGCCAAGCGCAGTGTTGATAATATGCTGAGGCGGGGTCGGGGGTGAGAGGATAGAGATTACTTTAATGAGCCACATGGCTGCCACCACCAAACAGATGCTCAGAGATTTCTCTCAAGTCTTCATCAACCCCAATGCATTTTTTTAATGGCTGCCTACTTCTGCACTGTCCAACAGAGTAGCCACTAGCTATGGCTATTGAGCATTGAAATGCGGCCAGTTAAAATGGACACATATACTTTAAGTGTAAAATATATACTGGATTTTAAAGGTTTAGTATGAAAAACTAAATATCTCAACAACTTTATATCAATTACATGTTGAACTTGGTCTAAGGTTTTCAGAATTCATTTTGTATTTTTATTTTACTTTATTTTTTACTTAAAAATGGCTGCTAGTGAACGTAAAATCACTTGCTTCAATAGCCACCTTTTCTAGTTTCTGTCTTTGGTGCTCTGGGGCCTTGCAGAAGGGACTACCTCTTTCAGAAGCAGCCAATTTCTAGATATAGTAAAGGCCTTGCATGTGAGAGCACCTTTTATATGCAAAACAACCAATGTAGAGTTCGCATCCCCAGCTACATGCTTTAGTGGGTTCTTACACTTCAGGCCACTGTCCACCTGCTGTAATCATCCCAGGGCCAGATGACGAGGGACAGACCCTACGCCCCAGAGCTTGCTGAAAATATCTCTGGTTGCCAATTCTAAGCCTGCTTACCCTGCCTCATTCATTTCTTCCTGTGGAAACCACAATACAGGCTCTTGCCCGCTTGTCCCCACCCCCACACTTGTGTCCTTCCTCCTAAGCGACCTCAGCACGTTCCTGTGTTGCACATCCCTCATGAAATGAGGTTCCCCCTCTTTTGGGGTCTGTGAACACAACAAACTATATGGACGACGGCAGTCATTTCCTGATCTGTTGGCTTTGCCACACTGGAAATAATAAAAATGACATTTTAAAACACTTGTATCATATTTCCATGGGAGAGTTCTGTTTCTCCAAATGCAATCCAGCGATGACCTAGGGGAGAGGCACCTAACAAATTAAACCCCCAGGGTGCTGGGTCCCCTTGGAATTATTAGCACAGGTCCTGAAACATAGTGTAAACTCAATAAGTGTTATCTATTATTAATTTAATTCCATAATAACAGCAATAGGGGAAATAATGATGATAAAATGATTTACATCTGGCTTGAGGAGACCATGCTCCTTTCTTTATTATTATTTTTGTTGTTACTTTGGTGTATATTAAAACATACATAGTTATGCACATATTTTATTTGTAAACTAACATTTACTGAGTGTTTGCTATTGGCCAAGCTCACATTAAGTGTTTTACACATCATTTCCTTTAATCCTCTTGACAATCAATGAGATAATAAATAAGCAAGAAAAGGAACTTGCCCAGCATAGCTCAGCTTGCTAGTGTTAGAACATACATGTAGTTTCGAATGATATATAACTTATGTATTTACTTAACACTCTTAGGCGAATGTTCATTCAGAAGGACAATAAAATGCATATGTACAAGTTAAGAACTACAATGAGACAAAGGCGTGTGTGCACAGCCAGGCGAAGAGCAGGGCCCCTCCCTGATTGCCATCCTGCTTTTCTTCCCCCCAGGTAGCCCGCCCTGACTTTTGTAACCATCCCCACCCCTGCTGTTCCCTGCGTGCGTGCCACCCGCCCGTGCACGCGTCTCTGAGCAGTATTTTACTTACTTTGGTGGGCTCTCAGACTTCAGACGAATGGTCTCAAATCACTTGTATTTTGCTGTGGTTTGCTTCTTTTGTTCCGCATATGTCTACAAGACCCATCTACGCTGATGGGTGTAGTTGCAGTTCTCCCATCAGACCGGATTCAATTGCATGGATATTTTTTGGTTGACATTTTTCTGTTTGACATTTGGCTTGTTTTATGGGGCTTTTTTCTTTTTTTGCCATTAAGAACAATGCTTCTAGAAGTACTGTATTTCTTTTCCTGTCCCTGGACATTTTGAATGATGCGTATGTATTATTCTTTTAAAAAACCCTAATATTAACTAGTGTTACTTAACTGATATTAATGAATATTTTAAATAAATATTGGACCTATAAAAAAGTTGCAAATATTATACAGAGAGTTCCCAAAGAGCTCTCATGTGGCTTCTTGTAATGTTAACATTTTATATTACCATAATACAGTGATACACTAGGAAATTGACATTGGTACAGAATTATTAACTAATTTGTGGACCTCTTTGACTTTTATGAGTTTCTTCACTGATGTCCTTTTTCTGTTCCAGGATCTTATTCAGGATTCCACATTGCATTTAGCTTTTATTTTGGGGGGCATATCTTGAGTCCATTTCTGCCTAATTTCAAAATTCACAAAACAGTGTTTCACAGAGGTTATTTTAAGGCATCATGTAAAATAGTTTTTAAGGCAGAGAGCCAAAAACAAGAGTGTCATGAGATGCTTGCTATATTGTAATTGCTTAAGGCAGAGAGGAAAGGGTATGGCAGTGAGGAACTCTTTCTCCATATATACATAAGATTATATATATAAATATATATTTTATAGTATATATTGTATATAATATATATTATGTTTAATATATATTATATAGCACAGGCTGCATTGTAATAACGTGCTCATTGGTCTCCCATAGAAGTCTGTAAGTTCCTTGAAGGCAGGGAATAGTAAAGCTAACTCATCTTAGCATCTTCTTCAGGTATTTGGAGGAGTGACTGGCTGTAGAAGTGATTTAGTGAAGTTTTGTCAAATAAATGAGTATAAATGAGAAAGACCATTGGAAGGGGAAGCTGTGACACACAGGAAGAGTAAGCAAAGGCAAAGGGAGAAGAAGGAGAGCAAAAATAGAAAAGAGGGCTCAGCCGACAGGCTGGGGAGACAAGTACCAAAGGAAAGATCCTGATAGCAGAAGACAAAGAAACAGTGAGAGGAAGCAAGGAGACTGAGTAAAAGCAGTGACACGATTTTCCCATTGTGTTGCTCACTTAGGTTTTGTATATTATCACCAGTCATTTAACTTCAAAACCCTGCCTCCTTTATTTATAGTTGTTCACACTCTCAGACTTTTCTTCGTCATTTACTCCATCCTCCAACTCCTCCCTCAGGAGATGGTGCCAAGAGTAGTCTCATGCTGCAGCACTAGGTGTCATACGTCACTTATGCTTGATGGTCGTGGGGCCACTTCTGCTGCTCAATCCCCCTAGCTTCTTTCGGCCTCAAGGCCCTTGCACTTGCTCTTCCTTCTTCTCAGGCTCCAAAGTATCCTAAGTTTGAATGCTTCTCATCTTTGAAATTTTAGCCTCACTTGCTTTACCCTCTATCATATTACATGGGTTAATTATCTTCAAATGCTTAGGGTTTTAAGAAATTTTCTTGGTTATTTATTTGGTTACTTCTTTTTTGCTTGTTTTCATTCACTAGAATATTTGTTCCACGAGAGAAGGGATTTTTGTCTGTCTTACTCACCACTGAAATGTCAGCACCTTGAAGACTGAAGGGACTTGGAAGTAACGCACAGACTGCTCTGCATACTATTCAGTTTACTCACGGGCTTCATGGAGGTGGACGCCACCCATCACTTAAGACCTCATTGCTCTAAGCGCTTCAACGAGCTCTCGATAGTCACTGGTGCCTCTTGCCTTCCTTTTCAACTGGGCAACTATTCTTAAAGGATGAAGGAGAGTCATTGTTACAGTTCAGGATAAAATTAATTTAAACTCAATTCAGTGGATGGTGATAGAGAAGAGGGAAGAGCAACTTTTGAGCTAAAATAAAAATTCAAGTGAATTTGATACTCAGGCAATTCCGTGCTTTCAATTAAACAAGATTTTTCTGAAAGCCTGTTAAGTTCCAGCTACTGTAGCAGAAATGTGAATTTTGAGAACAACAAATTTCTGTCCTTTAGGACCTTTCTTTCAAATGGAACTGTTTGATAAGCAAATAACTGGTTGAAAAGTAATTTCCTAAGAGCTGTAATAGAAGGAAGCTCAGAGGGCTATGGGAGGAGACAGGGACAGAAGAGGACAAGTCCTGAAGGCAACTTAATATCCACTTCAAATACACACATTTGCATTTCAAACAATGCTCTGAATCAAGATAATGGGTGTTACTGGAGGGTTCAAGGAAAGGGGGCATCATTGGGTTAAAATTAGCCAGTGTCTCTTATACAGGGCTGAACAGAATTTTGTCCTTGCTAATGTGTGCTGTTAATTTATGTAGGGGATTTTTCAGAGTCATTGACAAAACTTATTTGACCACAGTGCCTTTTTAAAAAAAGATATTATAGAACTATTTTCTACTAATCATACTCCGGGAATATTAATACAAATTATAGAATAAAAGCTGATGAGATGAAATTTCTTTGTAATGTATAGAGCTTAAGAGTTCTAAAAATCAATTTCTTGATGTTCATGGTTAAGGATTTCCTAGTTGAAAATTTTAGAAATGGGATCCAGAAAACTCTTTATTACTTTCTCGTTTCCATACTTCCCCTTCTACTACCCTCCCATGTCTCCTTCAAGACCACACTCAAATTCTATACACATAAGAAAGAGTTCATGGACTAATGGGACTCCTGATAGCTCTAAACTTTTAAAAAAATTATACATTAAGGAATGATAAAAGATTAAAAATAAAGCTTATCATACTAGCATATTGGTTTCTAATACTATTTTCTATGAAAAGGAATTAGGATTCCTTGAGGAAATGGTTGATTTCAGAGTTGAGGCAGAGTAAATACAAGATGAGCTAAGGACACTTTATTATGCCACAAAGTAAGAAAGTGAGCAAAAAAAAAGACTCACAATGAAACTGGAAAAGCAGGCATTGGTGCTGCCTGTCACCTACCAGACCCAATAAGCAGAGACAGGGATTGAATCTTTACGGGCACTTTATTCAGATGGCGGGTGATCTGAGAAGACAGCATGTCTGTACCCTAACAGACCATCTTAAATTCCATTTTAAACCAACCCTTTTTATACGGGGAATAAAAGTATAGGTAAGGGGTTCAGAATTCAGGGAAAAATTTATCAGGTACAAGCTACTGCATTCTTTTATCTGTGTCCTGGGTGGTGGTCATCTCACCCCAGAGCACAGTGGCTCAGATACCACCCTGACTATCTGTGGTCCTCCTGAGCCACAGAGGTGGAACTGCTATGGTCTCCCAGGGTCAAGGTGGGTCATACCTTCAGTTCCTGAAACAATAGCTTTTTACATACATTGATTGCTAAGCTTATTAGCTATTACTTGAAACCAAAATTTTCCAACCTTTGAGTCTCCCATCAATAATACAAGGACATAGAAACAGCTGTAAGGGGTCTCTACTAGCCACATCTAAGAAGGCAATCTGAGCATCAAAAATTAATTGAGGATGGTAATAAACTATTGAAAATTAATAATAAATCATGTCAAAATAGAGACAAATAAATAAGTGGGGGGCAGGGAGGGAGGACTCTTGCTTACAACAAATCCCAAGTACTTATTGGTAAATGTGGAGAAAGTATCAAAGTTAGAAAATCAACATTTTGGAAGCATTATCTAAGACTGGATCAGTGAAAAATCATTGATCCACAGGAAAATTTTGATGCAGAGCAAGTTATTTGCATGCTGTTAGAGGGTCTCCATATAGGCTGTTTATAGTTGAAAAGGGAAAAGCAATACCAATGTTACAGAAAAAGTCCAAGGGGGACAATTATTTGTCCAACCAGGGATGCCAAAAACTGTTACAGAATAGACACACACAAAGGTTTTGTTTGTCTGCCGCCTTAGGAAAGACATCTCTCAATGCCAGATGTTTTTGAAAAGGAAAGGAAAAGTTTATTTAATGCTATATGGACTTAAAGTAGCAACCTAATGTTTGCATTAAAATATCAAAGTCCTTTTGGATACCCACAGATGCCCACAGTGCTTCCTTCTCCCCCTGCTCTAATTTGGGGCACTGTAACTCCGGAAAAGAAGCACACGTCCATGATTCAGACTCCTGGCACCATCAGCTATGATGCCATCCAGGCGGGATCTCTAATTAATCCAAAGCCATGTGGCACTTTCTCATGGCCTACTGGTAAGAGCTCTCTCACCCTTCTTCCAGACAAAGTCTCTCTACTTCCCAGGCCACACTGCCAAAGGGAACACCCCAAAGCCACATGGTCCTTCTATACCAAAACTACAGGGGTCCCTACTCTGGCCCAAACCGCATGGTTCTTCTTCTCTCCGCCAAAGCTGCGGGGAGCAGGAGGGTCCCCACTCTGCCAAAGCTGAGTGGCGGTTCTCTGCTGAAGCCACATGGTGATTCTCTCCACCCAAGCTGCGGAGGTCCCCACTCTGGCCGAAAGTATGTGGCTCTCCCTGCACTGCCACAGCTGAGTGGTCCTCTCCTCAATGGCTGCCGAGTCTGGGTTTAAATCCCTGCGCCAATCTTCCTCTGCAGCCCCATTCCCCACTTCTTCCACAATCAGCAACACTTGCCAGCACTCCCGTATCCTTCCAGCTTTACTAGGCTGCCGTAGTGGGTTTGGGCAGGTGTGGCCCCATGTCACAGAGCCAATCTTCTCCAGGCTCTCATGCGGGCCCTGTCACCTGGGGGACCTGCCCCCAGTTACATCTTCGGTGGAAGTCACTCCCTTCTCCCTGGCTCAAAGCATAGCCACAGCTATTTAACATATCTGTGCAACCAGTTAAAGGTTATAGATATGTTAAATGACCATGCCAGAGGTTAGCTGCAAAGTTGTTGCTGTACAAAACAGCTCTCAATGATCCTGCTCCATTTCTCCCTTCCCCAACTCACACCTCTGGGGGTAAGGGGTGAGGACATCTTATATGTCTTTCTAATATTACCTAGACACCTTGAGTTCTGGACCCCATTCCAAATTCATTTTGGGGGCCCCCTCTTAGTTGCCCACTGTTTCACCAATACAACAGTAACTATATTAAAACTATATGTTAAATATGGTATACACGTATATGATAGAAATATTATATGGGGAGCCCCTGAAAATACATTTTATATATAAAAAGTTGTGTACTTATTCTTAAATGTTTAAACTTTAGTCACCTTCAGAGCACTCTCCATTTGATGCAATATGCCTATTGATATGTTTTTCCACTGCTCAAAATAGTTTTTGAACTTGTCCGTTTTGATGCCTTTTAGTGCTCCTGCCATTTTTTGTTTCACCTCTCCCACATCAGCAAACTGTCTCCTGTTGAGGACTTTTTTCATCTGGGGAAATAAAAAAGTCTGGGCAAGATTGGGTGAATGGGGAGGGTGGAACATTTGGGGTCATGTTGTTTGAGGTTAAAAACTGCTGAACACTTAGCACAGTGTGGGGAGTTGCCATCATGCAATGGGAAAATGCACTGAAAGAGTCTTCAAAAAATTTTCACTGAAGCGGGACACAGCCTCTCACAACAATGCCAGATGGTATACTCCTACAGACGGGATCCTAGAACACTCACCTAGTGGGGGAAGCTGGTACTACAAGGGCACACCTCAATAGGATAATTCCATATTTTGGAGGTCCTCCCTCGTCCAGTCATATATGTATAGTTATATACAATTTAGTTTCTATGTGATAGTAACTATATCATTGTAACTATATAATGGTGAAGGCAGACAAACGTTGGATGATCCAGCTTAACATCAGCAGTGAGGGGCAGATGGACATCACGTGCTTCTAGATTTAGGAGGATGCAGCATCACGCATGTTTTATCCCAGCCTGAAGTCATAGCTGAATTTATTTATGAGGAAATACGGAGCAAACCCAAGATGAAGTCTATCCCAATGGGGAAAAAAGACTATTTTCCTCCAACTTATCAGGGTGTTAAAAGACAAAGAAAGGGTGTAGAAATACTTTAAATTAAAGTAAACTAAAAAGATGTAGCAATAAAATGCATTACCTGACTCTAGACTGGATCTTGAACTGGAGGAAAAAAATGGTATGAAAGGCATTATTGGGCTGGTTGACAAAATTGTAGTACAGACAGTGGATTAGAAAAAAGTATCATATCAATGTTAATTTTAGTGAGGTTGATTACTATAGTTTATGTTAGAAAATATCTTATTCTTTAGAATTAGATACTGAGATATATAGAGGTACTGGACCCTAACATATGTTGCTCACTCATTAAGGATTTGGTGAAAATTTTACATATGTATTATATATATATAAATATATACTATATATTATATATATTACCTGTGTCTCTATATCTGTAAATTTGTATCCATCCATCCTTCCATCCCCACCTATTTATTTATCTAATTACCTAATTTCCCTACCTACTTACCTACCTACCTGTTCATTCTATCATCTAGCTAGCTAGCTAGCTATCATGCAGATGACAAAGTAATCGGGTAAAATTATAATAAATGAATCATGTAAAGGATGTAATGGTGTTCTTAGTACTATTCTGTTTTTCTTTTACTATGTTTATTGTGTTAACTTTTCTTAAATTTAATATTATTTCCAAATAACAGAGTTTCATGAATTAATGTAGCACCAGGTACAGATCGTCTGTGGCTTGGGGATTAGCTTTGTGGGCTCTAGAGTCACAGGTGCCCAGTTCTGACTCCTTTTGACCTCTGGGCTCTTGGATAGTCTCTTAACATCCTTATGTTCCAGTCTCTTTATCTGTGAAATAGTAACAATAAGAGCACCCTTCCAAAGAGCAATTGTGTGGTTTAAATGAGATAATGCAAGTTAAATTTAGCAATGAACATGACACATATGACGGTTTGATAAATGTAATTGTTATACAGTATGCATTGCATAGATTCTAGTTGATCGAAGAGGTTCATGGTTGAACCAGTTCAAAGACATTGAGAGGAAATTAGGCTTAAAGACACAGGTTTGGATTAAATGTGTTTCTGAAGTCACTTTAAAAAAAATTTTTTTAAATTTATCGTTAGAGGGAAGGGACGGAGAGAGGGAGAGAAATATCAATGTATGGTTGCCTCTCGTGCATCCCCTGCTGGGAACCGACCTGCAACCCAGGCATGTGCCCTGACTGGGAATCGAACCTCGATCCCCTGGTTCACAGGCCTGCGCTCAATCCACTGAGCTACACCAGCCAGGCTGAAGTCACTTTCATTGTCACAATTCTTTGATGCTTTAAAAAGGACCTTATATCTGATATCTGATTTGAAAACAAAATTAATTTTTAATAATCTTTACTTTAGAGCAGTCTGTACTGATTTAAAAAATAAAAGAAGCCAACACTATGGTCCAATTGAAGATTACAGGTGATTTTCAGAAGAGCCTTCAAGTGAAGTGGGGTCGAACGTCGCATGCTCCTTCCCACCAAACCAGACATGGTGGGTGCACTTTCCGAATACTGCACTGCCACTCTCTCCAACAGCTGTGTTTTCTAACTTCATACATCTGCCTTAACATTGGTCTAAAACTCGAATCGAGTAGCATTTGTTCCACTCTTTCACTGGACTCTCATTCAAGTAACTGAGTCCTAGGTCAGGTGCATTAGAGAGTTCAGTGTGATGAAATTCAGGCTGTTTCCCAAGTCTGCTAAGCTTCCTTCAGGTCAGTTCAGTCTCTTCTGCTTTGGTTCCTTACCAGCTTCGGCAGAACTGACCCCAAAAGAGTTTTTCAGCTTCAGTTTTTCCTACCAAGAGTTTCCCAATACTTCTATGCTTCAATTCTCTGTTTTGAAAGAAAGAATGGAAAGAGGTCAGGCCTTGGCATCAAGCAGAGTTGAATACAAAATCTAGTCTCTATCACATCGCTACTGTTTTCTCAGCAGGGAAGGCAGAAGAGTACTAACATTAAGAGCAAGGTTTCCGGGGTCAGACTTCCAGGATTAGAATCCTGCCTAGTGGGGCCCCTTTGTTGGTCCAGTAATTTTACTTCTTTCTGTGTCAGTTTTCTTATCTTTAAATGGGAGTTACAGAGCTCACCCAATAGCACTGCAGCGAAGGTTAAATGATGTAATTATGTGAAATGCTTATCATAGTTTCTGCCACTCACAAGTTTTAGTTTTCTTATCAAAAACTGAGGATCAAGCATATTTCATGTGCTTAGTGCAAGGATTAAGTAATCTACAGCAAGGAAAAAACAAAAACAAACCGGAAACAAAAACTGAGTCCTGCGCAGATCTGGTTCATTATTGAACATTCATTCATTCACTGGATATGCGTTAGCACCTCCTACTGTAGACCTCCTACGTTTTAAGGGCTGGGCATTCAGAGGAGATTCAGACAAAGTGTGTGCTCTTCATATCTCTGGAAAAAAATGTTACTTGCTGTTGTTATAAAAGATAAAGACCGAGTGTAGGTCTGATCTATACATTTCAGTAATAGTGCATTCTCTTTTTTCCTTGTCTTCCATCCTCACTCTTAAGGATGTCTAATTTCCCTTTGACTCAGAGTTTAGAACCCTGTTTACTTTCCAACAAACAGTATTTAAATGTATCTAACTTAGCATTTAGCCAATCAGGAAAATGCACTCTAAGGGGGCATTTTGAAATTTACGAAGGACTTTCACGTACAGCTTCTCCTGCGGTCCTTTTCTGACGCCGGGAGGGACAGACGTACTCCCATTCTCTTCCTGAGCACTCCCACCGAAACGTGGCCGCCACGTAGGCTAATGATTAACAAAACAAAAGATTTAGAAGTAAAAATACTCCTACCTCTTTTCCCCCAAAAGCAAACAGATTCTCGAACAGGTAAGGACAAGAGCTGGAAGAGGAAATGGGCAATTTTTTTCTTTGCATACTTTTTTCTGACGACCCCACAAAGATTTTGACATCATTTTTATGACAAACTGTACCCATATCTTTGAAATTTTTGTAATCAATCATGTACATCTTCCCGTGACTTTCACTGAAATTTCATTGTATTTATCTAGCTGGCTAAGTGAAAAGCAATTTTTGTTTGCTAACACTCACTGCCTTTTCCCTCGCTATGGGAAAAAATGGCAATGTTAAAAGGAATGTTTTTTGCCCTCCGTCTGCAGGGAAGGTCCCAGTGTGCTTATCTGTATGTCCCATCTACCGTACTATTTTAGCACGCGTTCATTTTATACGTGGGTTTGAGTCATTTATTATTTCCTTGCCAACATTCTCCCGAGGTCTCTTAATTTGTACAGATAGCAATTAAAACTTTATTACTTTTTGGGAAGAAGAAAGAAAAGATATCCAAGTCAGCATAATCAATGTAGCTCTACAACTCAATGTCTGACTTTTTATTTTATTTATGACAAGGATTTTGTTCTATGCTATGTAAGCGGTATAGCTGCTCTTTCTGGTTCTACATAAATGAGATTCATACCTAATGTGTCTTCAATTTTCAAAAACAATCTCTCAAATACAGTTTTAACTTGCCATTAAGGCTGTGACTACCCATCATAAAATGAATTTGGGGAGGAATTACTGGTGCATGCCGGGTATTAGTTTTTAAATACGACAATCAGTTCTGCTGGGCAAGGCTCTTCGCCAAAATTTTCTTGTAGGAAGGGGCTTTCGCTGTTTCTAGGGAAGGTTTCTAGACTGAAGTCACATCAAATTTATTTTCTGTTGATTTAAGTTTAGCAGTTTTTATTGTAGATACATTTGAGAAATAAGTGAAAACAGGTTTTTAATATAAGTGTAATAGTTTGGAATTGATTGTTCAGCAAAGGTGGAGCATCTATTAGTGCCTTATACCCCGTAGGAAGATTTCCAAAACACTATAATTAAGATAATGGCGAAACTTAGAAATGTATAGAGATCACCAAATTATTCAAGCAGTGATGAAAATTACTTTGTAAAGTTCTGATGCGTAGGTAGTGAGAAAACACATGCACACCATGCATATTGGTGCATTTGAATGACCGAAAATGAGTACAATATTGTGCTAGCCAATTTTCCTTCCGTTGTCTCATTTAATCCCCACACAACTTTACTGAAAAAAGAATTATTATTCTGTCTTTATAGTTGAGAAAGCAGACAACATACATGAACTAATTATAAATCTGATCAGTTAGATTGGGTATACAATAAACTCAGACAACAAAGAGGTTGTAAAAGGGAGAGATCTACTACTTTAATGAAAATTGAAGATACCAGCAAAGAGATCTTAAGGAAGTCTTGAAAGATGACTACAACATCAGGACCTGCCCACCTTCTCCTTACAGTAACTGAGTTCTCTCCCTCACCCCCAGCAACTTGGGTATGTGTTTTCATTAGCCCTCCAGACCAACTTCTACCAACTGTCAAGTCTGTTTCTCAATTTCTAGGATTGTGGATTAAAACTTGGAAGGTTTTGAATCAATTCTTTGTCTCTGTAAAACAAAAGAGCTTTTGTAATGTAGGCAATAAAAGGTTTCCTTCACATGCTTAAGTGCAAGATTTAACACCAATACTGAAATTTTAAGTGGGTTCCATACTACCGGTTGGATGGCTTGAGAGGCGACAGTTTTAAGAAAGAACAAGAGTGGTACACCAAGATGTGTCCAGCATGCATCCACATAACTTTTTCCATCCTACGGGCTGCTCGTGAGCTAGAAATGCTTATGCTCATGAAGAAAATGAGGTGCAGAGAGGGTGAGATACCTATCAAAGATAAAGCAGCAAGTAAGAGAAGAAGCTTGGGTGCAAGCTTAGGTCTGTCTTATGCCAAAGTCTGTGAACCTTTCATTAAGCTCTATCAACTCAACTATTAATCTTTCGGTACCTTAGATCACCCGAAACAAACTGCTCCTCGTTGCCGGAGACAGCAAATGTGGAGAAGCTGGAGCCTGAATACAAAGAGAGGTCCACGTGAGGTCCTTTTCAAGTGATGATAGTGAAACAAAAAGATTTTATTTGTACTTCAGTTAAGCCCTGCTGTTGTGTGACATCAGTTCTGATGACAGATATTATGGAAATCAGTAAGAAGTGTGTTTCTTTCCATACCAAGATGACATTCTCGACTATTGTCTGTGTGACAAGCACTTTGGGTCTGAAGGTGGAAGCCCACAGACCAGGTTGTATACTTTGGAAGTAAGCAGGAGAAATCATCGATCTATATTTATGGATGTAAGACAGAGAGTGTTAGCGCCCACTTAACACACACTCTCCTTCTTTCTTCTTAACCAAATGACATTGTATTTGTTCAGAATGGCAGTGTGTTTTGCCACCCTGGATCTGATAAAAGTTGTAATCAGCCGAAGCCAATCATGACATGCATTTCCCTGCTTTCCCAGTCTCCACAGCATAAAGGTGGCCAAGAGACTCAGTTCTGCCAAAGGAATCTGAGAAGAAGTCTGTTAAAATTGGTTCTGGAAAGGATTTTTCCTTTCTTTTAAAAAAGAACAGACCTGGTTGGCACCACTTTTTACCTCTTTTCCTGTTTTGAATGCAGATGCAGTGCCCGGAGCTGTGCAGCCATCTTGTGACGGACTACAAGAAGAATGATGAAAATGTCTGGCCTGACGTCAAGGAGCTGTTGAGCACACACCAGAAACAGGCTGCCTTTTCACTTTCTTTTTTTTAAAAAAAGATTTTATTTATTTATTTTTTAGAGAGAGAGAAAGGGAAGGAGAGAGGGAGAGAAACATCAATGAGTAGTTGCCTCTCAAGTGCCCCCTACTGGGGACCTGGCCTGCAACCCAGGCATGTGCCTTGACTGAGAATAGACCTGGGGACCCTTTGGTTCAAAGGCCCACACTTAATCTACTGAGCTGTGCCAGCCAGGGCATACCTTTTCACTTTTTAAAAAAGATTTTATTGCCTTAATTTTAGATAGAGGGGAAGGGAGGGAGAAAGAGAGGGAAAAAAACACTCATGTGAGAGAGAAACATCAATTGCCTCTAGTACGTGACCGGGAGTCAAACCTGCAACCCAGGCATGTACCCTTACCAGACCAAACCAGCAACCTCTCGCCTTGCCAGACAAGGTCCAAGTAACTGAACCACACTGGTCAGGGCTACCTTTTCACTCTTATTTGTGTGTGTGTGTATATATGTGTGAAAATCAACACCTAATTTTATTAAGATATTGTAGTTTAGTACTTTGATATTGATATTGATATTTAGTACTTTGTTACTTGCAGCTAAATACATTGATAACAGGTAAAGGAGGGGTTAATTATAACTATAGTCTTAACAATAACCATTCAAGTTAGCTAGTGACAAAAAATACAGTTGACCCTTGAATAAAATTGGGCTTAGGGGAACCACCCATTTGTACAGTTGAAAATCCATGTACAACTTTTGATTTCCCCCTAAATTTTAGTCATTGCCTCAGTGTTCACGGGGTATTGGTTCTGGAACTTCCAGTGGAAACCAAAACCCACGGGTGCTAAGGTTCCTTTTATAAAATGGCCCAGAACAATGCGTATAGTCAGTCTTCCACACTCATGGACTCCCAACTGCAGATTGAAAGTACTGTTTCGATCCATGGTTGGTTGAGTCTGCTGATGTAAAACTCAAGAATACCAAGGGCCAACTGTATATTTATTGAAAAAAATATATGTATGAGTGGACCTGAATAGTTGAAGCCTGTGTTGTTTGAGGGTCAGCTGTGTTACATTAGGGAGATTATATTTGTGGAAATCAAATTAATTGGTCAACCTTTCCTAACAACAATCTAAATTGGTTACAAATGGGTCACGTAGTAATAAAAATATGGTAAAGAAATGCAAAAAAATTGCCATACAGGTAAGTGAAAGCTATTTACAAGTCTTGGGGAACTTATTTCAAATTTATTTTATTTTTGAAATAAAATATGCTCTGAGTTGACCCTGTGCCTTTCCCCCTCTTTTTATTGTGGTGCCCATATATTTGAAAACTTATTTCACACTAATTATCTGCAAATAGGAAAGGCATGTCACCATGGTGAAGTCAAGCCTTTGTTTAGTCTCTCCCTGGTCCTAGCCCAAAATTTCAGTGCATCCTAAATGACACCTGCCAGAAATATGCAAAGGTCATGGATTCCTTGCTTATAAGAGATTTTAATCAAACAAGTGTCTTTTGTCTAATTCAGTAGTTATATCAAAAAACTTATCTTAAAACTACGAACAAGGAAGATTACATGAAAATAGATATAATACACTTAGCATAAAAAGGCAAAGCTCTAGAGATTAGGGTTGCTAAATTATTATTTCAAAAATCTTGCTCTAAGATTGACAGCTCATCTTGAGTTTTTCACTGGTCTCACACTGACATTTTTAGAAGACTTTTCAGTCTTCTCTCCTTTACTGTTTGACATGGCATTAATAATAGGCTAGTGGTTCTAGTTTTTCCTGACTTGTTTGATATTTATGAGAATATAAAACCATTTGGATAATTCTGAGAATAGAAATTATTTTGCATATTTTAAGAAAAAATATCTTCAAATTTTTCTTGTTTTTGTTTTTCCCTTAGAGAAAAAAGTTAGACATGAGATATTGCTTTCCTGAACCATTACTATTTACAGGATATAGTGTTATGTTCTGTCGTTAGTAGTTTTTATTTTTGTCAGTTTCTTTTTCCCTTGAAAGATATAAATGAAACGAATACATGATGTTTCAAGAGTGAAGAAAAAGAAATTTTACAGAATGTAAAAGTTAATCCAGGTGGCTAAACAAAGCATCTGAATATCTTCATATAATTTGAGTTTAGAGGATCAGTGAAACCATCCGCTTGTCTAAAGAGTAGATTTCACTGGGGATGACTTTTGTGATTCAGTTGTGAGTAACTTGTTATAAAGCCATAATTTTATTGTGGAAGTCTCTTGTTCATGCTGTCTTTTGTTCTCTTTTTAAAAAGGGTATTCTGCAGATGTTTCCACAAATTTTTCCTCAGAATATTTGTTTTTTTCAGGAATCAGGTTGGAGTCTGATGAACAGAAAAACATTTCCCAAGTCACCCATTTGTATCTGACAGCAGGTGGATAGGTTAAAGCATGAACAGAAATCAAGCCAGACAAACTCCCTTATTTGGCTAAGGGATTTATCCCTCGGTTCATACATTAAAACGACACAGAAAAGCACTCCTTTCTATCTTTGATAGCCTCAAAAGAGTAGAAAACAGTATTCCTTATAAAACACATTTGACACTTTTCACAAATCTTTGAGTCCCCACGGCGAGGTTTTCACAGGTGGCTGACAGAGAATGAGACTACACAACTAAGTCCTTGGGAAGTGGGGTCTTTTAAAACCCACGTAAGATGAACAAATAAAGGCTGGGGTTTGAGCAATACGAAAACTCTGGTTCTTTTCTTTTAACTCATTATTAAACTAGAAAGGACTTTAATTCTTACTTTTATATATCCTATAGGCTGTAGCATAAAAGAGAGTTTACAGCAGTTCTCAGAAAAAAAGTGTGAGTGCATATATGTTCATATATGTGTGTATATGTTTCTGTGCATGCCTGTGCATTGAGGGAAGCACTGCTAGCATCATGCACCTGCCCCTTACTAAAATATTGACCTATGTGTGCTGGAAATTAAACACATTGTTTAATAATTATAAAAGTCATATCTGTGGTATCTATCTACCTTAATTGGCTCATAAGTAAACAGACTAAAGATATTTTTTATATATTTAAAAACATCTTAATTACCCAAAAAGCCATTTGAAAAAAAAAAGTCTTGAATATGGTACGGAACTGAAAGTGTTTGCCAACTCATTTTAACTATCTTTCAGATAAAGAATAAATTCAAGGATTCAGTCACTTGTGCTTACAGAACAGCATATGGCAGGTTCTGGAGGAGGACAGAGTAACCCTCCATGTACCAGTCAAATTTTAGTTCAAGTTATTACAGCCTCTTTATCTGCGGCTCCCTGCAGTGCTCACTTCCCAAGGGACGGGGCCAGATGAAGAGACGATTGTGCATAAAGTGGTTTGTGATCTTTCCAAGGGAGAGCCTTGATAAAATGTGGGCTCTTCTTGGGATATAGCAGATGTGCAGACTACAGCAAAAGCCCTGCTCGCTCCCTCCCATGCAGACAGCCACGAATCACACACTGTCACCTTCCGCAAGAGGGGCGGCTTGGCGGGCGGAGCTGGGAGGTCAGGAAGCAGGAGAAGCCACAGTCTCTCCGGACCAGTCATGATAGGGATAGGGGTCAGCTCTGCACTAAACCTGGAGCTGGAGCTGAGGGGAAGCCCCAACCATCCATGTATCATCTCTGCTTTTTGTTACTCAGTGAAAATTTAAATCATAGAGAGCGAGAAAAGTCCTTTTCTCAAGAGAGAAAAGTCCCTGATTTGAAACTGGTTACCAACATCACATTCACTGGCTGAGTTTGAGCCATGTGAGTGGTTCAGACCATGGCTGAAATTCATCCTCAGGACAAAGGACTTCCAGTGAGAAAAGAAAGACCAGCACAGGGCAGCATATACAACTGAGGCCTATGCTTGGAAACACAGGCCAAGGCTCTGAGCCGTTCAGAGAAAGGGAAAGAGGGAGCATGTCCTCGGCCTCCAGGGCACGTTTGGCTTTTCTCTCCTGCTAGGCAGAAGCTAAGTCAGCTGTTCTCAATTATCCATCTTTAGGGAAAACAAGCTATCTGCCAGGTTCAGGAAGTGATTTAGCTTTTAGGAGGCTCCTTTAAGGTTACTCATTTTATTTACCCATCCAGCAAGTCATTGCAGAGTTCCTACTGTGTGCCAGACTCTGGGCTCACTGTGAAAGGAACACACAGACTTGCCCCCACAGAGCTTGGAGTTGAGGCAGAGTCAGGAGACAGACATGGAAAGCGAGGCCTTTTGAAGCTACGAGGAGGTGCAGGCGTGGAAAGCTGTGCTGGGAGGGCATGCCCAGGGAGGCAGTGCCTGGGCCTGCTGGCTCTGTGTGAACACTACTTTGGTCCTTGCAGAGTCTCAGCCTTCATGTCAGCATTTTTTGAGAGCTAGCTGGAGCTTGGCAGCAGCCCACACATCTGCTGCATTGCAGGCATAGCTAGAGGTTTTTCAAGCTGTTTCCTTGGGAAGATCACAGTCCTGACTTCTGGTTTCCACACAGGCTTCAGTGTTTGGGAGAAAATGCTCCCTGAGAATGAGCAAGCAGTTGGGAAATGGGATGCCTCACTACTCCCCTGGCACAGGAGCAAGGACGCGTGGTGAATTTCCATTCTAAGAAATAAAAGGAAGAAATCAAGATGGTGCCCTTGATAATTCACCCTTCCACTGTTCGAATGTGACTGGGACTCTTCTCCAGGCCTGACTACAGCAAAGATTCCCACAAGTCATCATAGGCACACAGTGTCAATGCCAATGTTGTTGTTGATTTCCTTAATGTAATACAATCTTACCAACGTTTGTCAGAGTTTTCAGTTTATTTCTGTTTGGCATTGGATTGTGGAGAAAGTTCTCATATTGAAGGTTGCTGTTATGGTGTTATCAGCTAATGCTGTGAGTGTGCGTGTGTGCACACCTATTTTAATGTATGTGATAGCAGTAATGAAAAAGAGGAACGGAATGTTAATATACACCAGCTCCCAAGAGAGCCAGCAAGTGCTGCGGATGCACACGGTGGCATCAAAGCAACCTTTCTTTTGAACTAAATAATGCAAATTAGGTTTACCTCTCCCCATCTCCCATTTCATTGAAACGTATTTTCAAAAGAAATGAAATATGGGTTGCCCTTGTTTGCTTACTACAAACTAGGCCTCACAAACAGAACCGAGTTTTTGAGGCTGTCAACACCTCTTACAAAGGATGACATTTTAAAACCGTGGTAAATTAGAATAGAGAAGATCCTAACTGGCGTGGGGAGCTCGCTCTTCTGCGTGCTTGTGTTGCCCGCTGTCTCTGCTGTGGAGGAAAATTCGCGCAGACTGTCTTCTCCTGCACTCCAGTGCCATCAGTGGGTGCCCCCCCCCACTCACATTCTCTTTGTTGTGTTGTTTCCTGCGGGTTTGCCCTATTTCCCCTCCCCCCTCTTCCTGCATGTATTCTCCACGAGTTTGTTTTCCATTTGGAATCTATTGTAGCCCCTCTCCGGGAGTATTGATCCTCTGTCATATAGACCACCTGCTTCCTGGTGTCCCCTCTTCACTGTCATACAGGCTATTATTGCATGTAGGTCACTTTTGATTATTTCAATGTTGGCTGCGGTTTTCCCAGCTGATGCCATACAGCTTCTCATATATCATCAAGAGCATTCGGAAGGCCCCTGGCCTTTTGCTTTGGCCAGATAATTCACTCAGAAGATTATATTGAGAATCAAAAAGCAGGCAAATTTTCTTATTAATGGGGACATCTTTTTTTTTTTTTTGCATGGCAGTGGGGATAGAGTGAAAAACATATTAACAAATAAAGATGGTGTGGCACACGACCAAAGAGAGAGGGAGAAAAAAACTGTGTATTTTCAGGCTTTGACACAGCGATTCTTGAGGATGTGCCCATAGTGAGGACTTTGGTGGGCGGCTCTCCACTCCCCCAGACTCTATCCAGACTTTCGGAGTGCCGAAAAACAGGGCTGCTACGGATCCTCTATCGGGTCAAGAGGCTGGACAACTACGATTGTTGTTAAAAACATAGGTTTATTTCAGGAAGGTGTAAAGTATGCTAAACCCTATGAAATATATTTTTAGGCAGACCTAATCTGGAGAGTGTTGCCTTTGATTAAGGGAACTTGGTAAAAATCACCTTGTTACTCCAAAGAATCATTTTAGGTAAAATAAATCAAGAGCAAAGATACTTAATGAGTTTAATTAGTCACTTTGAAGTGTGGGAAGTGGCTACAAAAAATGTACCTTTTCAAGTATCAAGGAAATGAGACATTTTTTCCTTCTTCATGTCTTTGAGGAAGCTAGTAACCATGTTTCAATGCCGGGAGGCTCCTGATCGAATAAAGGAGAGTAAACTAGAGATGTGTACTTCGCAATTCCATGTTGGGCTTTCTTGGACTGAATTTCCTCTTCTTCTAATGGCAGAGGAGTGTAGCTGTCTAACACAGAACATCCCCTCTCCCCCCGCAGTTCTGTGCAATATCGCATCATATATTACGAAGAGCAGTAGCCGCATCTCTATGGAGAAGCCTAAGTCGTCTTCTGTGCTATAACCCTGACAGATAGGGAGCGGGATGGAGAATTGTGCGTGCTTTTCTTTCAACTGCCTCTTGGACTCAGCATCAAAAGTTGTTGAGCTACCAAACCTTTAACCCTTGAAGTTTCTCTGGCCAGGGGAGTGCAGCATGTGAAATATGGAAGAGCTGGTGGGAGGAAGGGTAGGAAAGGAACAAACATCTGTTGTTCAGGTGCCCTAGGAGGAGCACCACCTTCTGATTTCAGTAGATCACACCTATTTCTTAGCTTATGATTCTATGTTCTGGAGAGAAAGAGGCAACTCAGGTAGCTGTAGCATCACTATCTCCATTTTAGCCTTTCCGGAGATGAAAATGTAAGAATCATACACTGTAATTTGTTTTTTAATGCTATGATGTTTAGGGACAATAGAGGTAAAACTTTCCTGAAAAAATTGGTAGCAACAAAAATTGTTAGTAGGAATAGATCAGATACAGTGCTTTTAAGAGTGTCACAAGCGCTTGCATTTAAAATATACAATATACAGATGATGTGTTGTAGAATTGCATACCTGAAACCTGTATAATTTTACTAACCAATGTTACCCCAGTACATTTAATAAAAAGAAAAGAGAAATAAATAAAAAATAAAAGAAAAGCCCTTAAAATCACAGGTTTTATCCCAGTTTATGGCAAGTGTGGATCCAAAATGGTATCTATCTTCTTGATAATTCTCAGACATGAAAAATGGTTTTAAAGCTCAAGTTAAATGGTTTGTATATAATACACTATCTCTTGAATAACTCTGCTTGAATTAATTTCAACCAAGAGCATTGCTGTTATAAACAGAACTGATGTTTTCAATACCAAACTTCTCTCAGAAATACAGGTCTTTTGATAAAGCAAGACATGACATGTCATTTCCTCTTTTAGAGGCTTACATAAATCCCACTTTGTCATTCTGTGGATTTTCTCTTTGTCTAAGATACTTGTGGGAGCTTAGGCAGTAGCTGCAGCCATGGAGCATAATGATTGCAGTCGAGTGCCCAATAGGTGTTTCTCTTTGTTCTGGTTACAAACTGAGTTTCTGCCATGGTCCAGGCTTTAATATTTAAATCTTTGAGTTATTCCAGTTGAACCAACATATATGCCATTGGGGAAGGGCAAAAGGCAAAAGCCTATAAAACTTGAAGCTAAAGAGGTAAATGAAGTGTGAGTGTGAAGATGTTGAAATGTTTTCAAGAGAAGCAGTGCGAACAGAAAGATCAGATTGGTTGTGGAGATGTTCCATTTGGGGGCCTGGTGTCAGGGAGAGGGGTTGGGAAGGCCTTGAAGAAGTACCTAACTCTTAAAGAGGCCGAGGAAATGATGGCGATTAGGGGATGGCTAGACTGGAATTAAGGAGTAGATTAAGAGGGCTTGATAGCTAATGGGTGTAGAAAGTGAAGGAAAAAAAGGATTAAAAAATAAGTCCTTGGTCTTGAGAGTGTAACAGATGGTCACTTACTGAACTGGAAAACTGAACAGGAGATGAATCGTTCAGTTTGAGGTATGTGGAGTTCAACATACCAATGGGACACTCAAAGTTATTAAGAGGCCTGGGGTGGGGATAAAGATTTGGAAGTCAATATTTGGAAATAAAAAATAATTACAGGCATGAAAAAAGATGAGTTCTTCCATGGAAGGGCCACAAATGAGAAGAGAAGACAGCCTGGGACAAAAAGAGAGGAATACCAATGTCTAGGACACAAGGTCAAAAGAACCAGAATCCAAGAGATAAGACTGTTTTACAAAAGTGGAATGTTCCATATGGAATATGGCTGGCAAGGTAAGGGCTGAAAGAGTCAATTTGATTTTGCTTCTAGAAAAAAACAGGTTCAGTGGAGCAGGGCAGATGAAAATTGTCCTGGTAAGGAGAGAGATAAAGAACCGCAGACAAAATTTTTCCGTATAATTTAGCAGTATATTTGAAAGCCATTGAGTTAGTTATGCAGATTTTTCAACTGTACGTAAGTGAAAACTTCATTTAGGAATAGACGTCATAACAACTCTGATTTTTGAGTTTGGCTTGGCTTATTACTGTGTCAGGAATACTGGCTTAAAGAAATAAGATATGTTATAAGAATAGTATTTGAAAAGAATGGCCAAGTCAGGTGAAACCTTTGCTATGGTAGGACTGTGAGTGTTTGCCTTTGTCTCCATACGTGTTTTGGTTTGCAGCCATTAATAGCTCGGATTCCATGAGGCAGTGGCCAAGGGGAGTGTGTCAGAGCAGCAGGCCAAAATTAAATTACAGCAACCTCGCACTTTGCATTAAATCCTTCACTCAGAGATGGAGGTTGGTAATCACGTCCAGCTTTTCCTTAAAGACAATGGCCCTCCATGCAACTGGCCACACTCAGTTAATTCATGCTGTCAGCTGCCTTTATTGGCTGTGGGGAATGCAGTATTGATTCTTGAACTCAGCAGCAGCACAAAGAGCCACTAGTGCATGGTCAAAATGCTGCAATAAAGGGCTGGCAGCTTAAGAAAAGCAGCCATTCCATCGCACAAACAAGGTCAATTATAGGACAGTGCAGTGTAATAGAAACAGCATTAGCATCCCTCTTCAACGCCAATGATACCACGCTGGCAGAATGACAGTAAGGAAAATAAGGTTTAATGCAGAATAATATAAAGGCATTTAGTGTAATTTAATTTCAACCTCTCTATCATTTTAAAAGTGCTATGTGTAGCTAAATATTTAGTTTCATCGTGGATTGAAATTTATGTCCACAAAAATGATTTTCTGATAAAACTTTGTGTGGGCTAGCCAATTAGTCTGGTATGGTAAAATGGTATTATTAATTTTATTGAAAAGTACACATTTTCTCATCCACAGATTCAGTATAGTGTACCTACCTGTCATTTATTATCCTTTTTAGCATCAGACTTTCAAAATCTCTACAGTGTCATGGAAAAGGGACAAAGGATATCTTGGTCTTTTTAGTTTAAAAGAGAAAGCAGATTGAGTTTTTTTTTTCTCTTCCTAAGTTGCTGGAAATTACTAAGATCTTTTGTTTAAATACTTGCATTCATTACTTTTATTTATGGGAGAATTTTCCCTACCTTCATTGCCAGTTCAAAATTAATTACAAATGTAAAACACATCATGCTGTTAACACATACTCTACGCGGGGAAACAAATTATACTCTCAGAATAGATAATGGACAGCTTGGAGAGGTAATTGATAAACTTACACTGCCTACAATAACTGAATAGATTTTAGAAAAATATATAATGGTTAGGAATTGAAAGTATGTGTTTGAATTCTCCTTAGTAATAAATGTGTCCAAGGTTGACTAGGAGCAACTCATTAAAGTGCATAAAAGAGTTTAAAGAAAGTTTGGATCATGGTTCCTTTGAAATGCCCACTCTCCTCAGAGACTACAGTATGTGTAGTCTGCAGGGCTGATGCTGTCCAGTAATTTGGTCAAAACCAATTTTTAAAAGAATGTTCCAAATAACCTAATGCATTTTCTACAAATCAGCTGTGTTCGTTATGAATTGGACGGGAGAGCCCCCATTGTTTTCATAAACCTTGAATGAATGAGTTAATATATCCCATTTTTTACCTCACACCTTTCCTCTGTCAGCTAAAAGATATTATTTGTTGCCTATTAACAGAAATATTGTGAGACCAAATACATAAATTTCTGCAGATGTTAGAGTGGGGGGATTATTTAACCTTCAAATGATAGACTAATACAGAGATTTTCAACCTTTTTCACCTCACGGCACACATAAACTAATCACCAAAATTCTGTTGCACACCCCAAAATATATTTTTTGCAGATCTGAAAAAAGAGGTATACTTTTGATTCATTCACACTGGACAGCTATTGTTGTGTTGGCTATTGTCATTTTTCAATTTGACAGTCTAAGAAAAAAGAGGTCAGTGTCCCTGACTAAATAGTCAGGTATTGCATGTTTTAAAAATTCCTGTAGCACACCAGTTGAAAATCTCTGTACAATAGAAAGTTAGGTCTGAGAAAGATGTTTAGATGGGGTCAAATTCCCCTCTAAACATCTTCCTCCTGTTATCTGGGAGAACAGTGGCTCCAGATAAATTAGAACACATGGACAAGAATATATAGCTAACGACAAAGCGTCAACATTCTTAATTTCCTCTCACTTGACCATTATTGTTTCCATTACAATATAATATTTAAAAAGAAAACATATCTATTATATAATTCCCACAACTAAAGAAATAATGTTTGAGGGAAAATTCAAAAAAACTTGGAAAGGAAGGTCCATTTTCTTATCCCTCAAAAACCAATAATATGTATATTTTTCAGATTTCATATATATATATATATACACACACACATACATGTATGCTGTAGCCATAAATATCTATTTCTATCTCTATCTGCATATAGCAACTTAAATTTGTCTTCTAATAATATACCATAACAACTTTTTGCCAGTAGTTACATCTAAAACACATTTTTTCTAATGGCTACATAACATTCCTTTTTATGATTATAGCCTCACCTAATTATTTAATCTCCTTTCCTACAACATGTTTTTTTGCCCCAATTACAGTCAATGTGCAATGGATATCCTTTTATACATATTTTTCTTTTTTCTTTTTAATATATTTATTGATTATGCTATTACAGTTGTCCCATTTTCCTTTCCCCTTTATTCTCTTCCACCCTGTACTCACCCACCAGCATTCCCCACCTTAGTCCATGTTCATGGGTTGTACATTTAAGCTCTTTGGCTTCTCAATTTCCCATACTATTTTTAACCTTCTCCTATCTATTTTGTACCTACCATTTATGCTTCTTATTCCCTGTTCCTTTTCCCTCCTTCTCCGTCCACCCCCTCCCTGCTGACAACTGTCCATGTGATCTTCATTTCTGTGATTCTGTTCCTGTTCTAGTTGTTTACTTAGTTTGTTTTTGTTTTTCTTAGGTTCAGTTATTGCTGGTTGTGTGTTTGTTGTCATTTTACAGTTTGTATTTTTTATTTTCTTCTTTTACTCAGATAAGTCCCTTTAATATTTTATATAATAGGCCTTGGTGATGAAGAACTCCTTTAACTTGACCTTGTCTGGGAAGCACTTCATCTGCCCTTCCATTCTAAATGATAGCTTTGCTGGATAGAGTAATGTAGGTTGTAGGTCCATATTTTTTATGACTTTCAATACTTTATTACAGTCTCTTGTTGCCTAGAAGATGTATTTTTTTAAAGATTTTATTTATTTATGTTTAGAGGGGGAGGGAAGGAGAGAGGGAGTGAAATATCAATGTATGGTTGCCCCTCCTGTGTCCCCTGGTGGGAACTGGCCTGCAATCCAGGCATGTGCCCTGACTGGGAATCGAACTGCGATCTTTTGGTTCACAGGCCCGCACTCAATCCACTGAGCTACACCATCCAGGCCCCTAGAAGATTTCTTTGGAGAAATCAGCTGATAGATTTATGGGCACTCCTTTGTAGGTAACTCTCTCCTTTTCTCTTGCTGCTTTTAGGATTCTCTCCTTGTCTCCATCTTGGCTAATGTAATTATGATGTGCCTTGGTGTGTTCCTTCTTGGGTCCAGCTTCTTTGGTACTCTCTGAGCTTCCTGGACTTCCTGGAAGTCTATGTCCTTTCCCAGATCAGGGAAGTTCCCCTTCATTATTTTTTGAAGTAAGTTTTCAATTTCTTGCTCTTCTTCTTCTCCTTCTAGCATCCCTATTATTCCAATGTTGGAAATTTTAAAGTTGTACCAAAGGTTCCTAGACCTCTCCTCATTTTTTTGAATTCTTGTTTCTTCATTCTGTTATGATTTAATGTTTATTTCTTCCTTCTGCTCCAAATCATTGATTTGAGTCCTGCTTTTCTTCCCTTCACTGCTGGTTCCCTGTACATTTTCCTTTATTTCATTTTTCATAGCCTTCACTTTTTCCTTTGTTTTGCGACCATACTCAGCCATTTCTGTGAGCATCCTGATTACCAGCATTTTGAACTCTGCATCTGATATGTTGGTTATCTCTTCATCATTTAGTTCTATTTTTGAAGCTTTGATCTGTTCTTTAAATTTGGGCCATATTTTTTTCTCTCAATGCTCTTGTTACATTATAAGGGGTGGAGACTTAGGTATTTGTCAGGATGGGGCAACCCACATTGATGCATTGTGGCACTATATGTGGGGGAGAGGTCCTAGAAGAAATAATGCAGTTTGTCTGGCTCTCTCCTTACTTTCAATCCCTTTCTCTGCTACCTACAAGAAAATTGGGCCCTTCTGGTGTTGATTCCCAGGTGGGTGAGTCTGTGGGTCTCTCCCACAAATTCTCCTATGAGGCTGGAAGTTTCTCCTGCTGTCTCAACTCCCACAGGTTTTTCCAGTCAAAAGTTTTGAGGCTTTATTTCCCTGCACTGGATCGCTGGGTTGTGTGGTCTATCTTGTTCCCCAGTTGTTCCTCCTAATTTATCCACGCACAAATGTGGGACTGCTTGGTCTGCTGGTTGTTGCCTCACTTCCAGTGGTCCTCTAGCCACCACCTTGCCCCATTCCTCTTTGCTTCTCCTACTGATTCTGAATGAATGTTTCTTCTTCAACTCCTTGGTTGTCAGACTTCACACAGTATAATTTTCTGGCAGTTCTGGTTATTTTTCGTTTTTAAATTTGTCGTTGTCTTTCTTTTGTTTGTATGAAGAGGCAAAGTGTAGCTGCCTATGCCTCCATCTTAGCCAGAAGTCCCTTATATACATATTTTCCATACTGGTTGCAATATTTCTAATAGAATACAATTCTCAGAAATGATATCACTGGTTAATTGAATTTTTGACAAACTTTTACTTTTGAAATTATTTTAAGTTTACAGAAGAATTGCAAAGATAATATATCCCTTACCGAGATTCCTCTAAAATGAACATCTTCTATTATCATGGTAGTATAAACTACATTTAGTTGTCAAAAGTAAAAAAAAGAAAACTATTTTTACATTATTACTAATATTAATACTAATGTATTTTGTTATTCTTCTAGAATTCAATTGGGGATAATAATTGCATTTCATCATCATTTTCCTGTTTCTTCTGATGTTGGACTATTTTTCACTATCCCCGTGACCTTGACAGTTCCAAAGACTACTGGTCAAGTATATTGTAGGATGAATTGATTAACATTTGCACCTAAAATTCAATAGTAATTACTAAATTATCCACAAATGTTTTAATCCATATTACAAATACTACTGAATATCAGCAACTAATATTTTTTAGTAACCTTGACATTAGAAATTTATATTTCTTGTTAATTTTGCCTTCCTGGATGGTGATAAATAAAGTTGCTTCATGGATTTATTTTTTTATTTTTATTTTTTAAATAATATATTTTATTGATTATACCATTACAGTTTTTCTATTCCCCCCTTCATTCCCCTCCACCCGCACACTCCCTCCCCCACCATTCTCCCCCCCTTAGTTTATAACCACGTGTCTCAAGTTCTTTAGATTCTATATTTCCCCCGCTATTCTCGCCCTCCCCCCTATCTATTTTCTACCTACCATCTATGTTATTTTCTATGCCTTCTCCCCCCTTCTCCCCCTCCCACCCCCCTGTTTCTAACCCTCCATGTGTTCTTCATTTCTATGGTTCCACTCCTGATCTAGCTGTCCTCTTGGTTTGCTTTTGTTTTAGGTGTGGTTGTTAATAACTGTGTGTTTGCTGTCCTTTCACTGTTCATATTTTTCATCTTCTTTTTCTTATATAAGTCCCTTTAGCATTTCATATAATAAGGGCTTGGTGATGATGAACTCCTTGAACTTGACCTTATCTGAGAAGCACTTTATCTGTCCTTCCATTCTAAATGAAAGTTTTGCTGGATAAAGCAATCTTGGCTGTAGGTCTTTGGATTTCATGACTTGGAATACTTCTTTCCAGCCCCTTCTTGCCTGTAAGGTCTCTTTTGAGAAATCCGCTGACAGTCTGATGGGTACTCCTTTGTAGGTGACTGTCCCCTTATCCCTTGATGCTTCTAGGATTCTCTCCTTCATTTTGGTCTTGGCTAATGTAATTATGATGTGCCTTGGTGTGTTCCTTCTTGGGTCCAACTTCTTTGGCACTCTCTGAGCTTCCTGGATTTCCTGGAAGTCTATTTCCTTTGCCAGACTGGGGAAGTTCTCCTTTATTATTTGTTCAAATACATTTTCCACTCATGGCTGTTTCTTTCCCCCTTCTGGTACCCCTATAATCCGGATGTTGTGCCGCCGCCCGTGGCAGCAAGGTGTTCGCGAGGTGAGGCGATGGACTTAACTTAATTAAAATAATGGAGAGGTCCAAGTGCTCCTGGCGTCAAATGGCGAGTTTATTCAAGGAACTGCTGGCTTATATGCAGAATTACAGTGGCCTGAGAACAATGCTGTTTTACAAAAGTTTGAACATTCCCGAAGGCTATCAAGAGGGCAAGATGTTCTCACATCCTGAGAACATTAGCCCGCAGATAACAGTGTCCTCAAGATTATCTCTTTCCTGGAACATGACGCACATGCCAAGACCTTGTTCTTTCCTTCAAGGCTGAGAAGGAGAAGGTCCGGAAGATGTCAAGATACCCGCCGGCTCCAGGGACCAGAAACCAAGTCCCGCCACCGTTTTCACAGTGGGGGCTCTGTCCGTGGTCCCCTGCGGCCTGGTGGGCTCCCACAATGTTGGAACGTTTAAAGATGTCCTGGAGGTTCCTAAGCCTCCCCTCATTTTTTTGAATTCTCATTTCTTCATTCCTTTCTGGTTGGATGTTTTGTTCTTCCTTCTCATCCATTCCATTGATTTGAGTCCCAGTTTCCTTTCCATCACTATTGGTTTCCTGTGCATCTCCCTTCATTTCAATTAGTTTAGCCTTCATATGTTCCTCTAATTTGTGACTATGTTCCTCTAATTTGTGACTATCATCTACCAGTTCTGTGAGCATCCTGATAAATAGTGTCTTGAATTGTGCTTCTGAGAGGCTGGCAATTTCTCGGTTGCTTAGAGTTATTGGCTCTGGGACTTTGAGTTCTCCTTGCACCATCTTTTGGGCTGTTCATGCCTGTTCTGTAGCAGGATCAGAGCCCTAAAGTGTTCACTAGAACAGGGCAACTAAGTCACTGGGTTGTGACGTTGTATGTGGGGGCGGGGTCAAAGAGGGTCAATGGCTTCCCGTCTGCCACCTGCCGCCCCGGCCCTGGCGCCGCAGCCACCACCGTCACCAGGCCCACGCGTTTCCTTCCACTGCACGCGAGTGTGCCACTGCCATCAGCCCTCCACCACTGGGTTCGTCCCCTGGGGCCTGTGTGGTCCGTCTCACTGTGCGCGAATGTGCAACCGTGGTCAGTCTGCCCCACACCCCAACTGGTTCTGGGCTGCCTGCGCGCCTAGGTCGGGGGATCTGTCCTGCCCGACCCAGCTCCATTGCTGGCTCCGCCTCTCTTACCGTCCCCGTTGAACGGTTTGTAGTTGTGGACTTCCGTATAATTCTATTTTCTGGTCTTTGGGTGTGTCCTAGTTCTCCAAACCTTTGTTGTGTTCAAACTTGGTTGTGGGAGAAGGCACAGTGTTTCCACCTATGCCTCCATCTTGGCGGAAGTCCCCTGCTTCATGGATTTATCTGCATTTACATTAAGAGTATTTTCAAAGAGATATTATTCATTTGTTTTTTATTTCTTGTGAGTAACTATGTCCTTTGTCTATTTTTTAAACTGGGGTATTGGATTTAAAAAATTGTTACATTTTTTTTACATATCAGAGATCTTGTCCATATACTTACTATAAATAAGTCTTAACAGGTACTTATTTTGTGGTTTTCTTTTCTTTTTTTTATTTTATAGAAAAGTTGTAAATCATTTTATTTGCAGTATCTGCATATTGTGTCATGCTTAAAAATAGCACTATTTTTTACCCCTAGATTAAAAAATGTTCATGACTTTACTCTCATGTATTTTGATCTCATATTTTAGACATCAATCTTTGACATAACTTGGATTTATTTTGATATGAGGAGTGATGTACAGATCCAGCTTGGTTGTGTTTTATTTTTCCCAAATAGCTAGCTAGTTGTCTCAAATAAGGTTTGTTCTTATGTCTTTATTGGTTCGGTGAAATAGTACTGACAATATCTGAGTGAGAAGTAGTCACAATTAATGGTTTCAAGACACAATTGCACTTCATTTGAAGAATATGAGAAGTTATATTTCATTGTATATGCCATTTTAAAATCCTCTATAATCTTCATTTTGCTGGATGTCTCACTTGTATCACTTCTCCTGAAAAGTCTTTAGGTTTTCTGATACCACACTGTGTATCTTCCTTCTCTCCTTGATTTATCTCTTCATCCATTAATTCTCTGTCCTTGAATTTTGGTGTTCCCTGAAGTTCAGGTTTTGTACCACACATGTTGTTTATTGTTTTCTGTGTCTTAGAAACTATTCCAAGAATATTAAATGTATTTATTTGCATATTCATCACAATAATCTTATAAGACAGGTACTACTGTTGTGCTCTCCTTTCTATAGATGAGGAGATTGGCATGGAAAGATCAAGGTCATTGCCCAAGGTAACCTAGGTTCTGAACAATGGAGATGGAATTTCTAGCAGCTCTAGCTCAAGGATCCTGCTATTTATCAACACATTGTAGTGCCCTTGGTGTTACATGGAAGCTTATTAGTTTGGGGAATTGTCTTGTATTCCTGTCATATTTGTTGGTTTCACTAGTTCACTCAAGTGAAGAACCTGGAACTCATTCTCTACCTTGTCTTCCATACATAGAATGACCAAGTACCATGATTTCTACTTCCTATGTTTCTAATTCTTACTCTTTTCTGCAAACCTATAGCTCCCATATGAGATTTGCCCTTTATTTTCCTTTGTTTGGGCTACTATAATAATCTCCCAATTGCAACACCATATCTGGTTAGATGGGTTACCAGTCATCTCTGTAAAAGACAACTTCAGCCATGACATTCCTCTCAATAAGCTGCTCAGCAGCCCCCTATTTATCTTATTTAAGTTCTTAATTCTTATATATTATATATATCATATCAGCATATCCATACTCTGGCCTCCAATGATGATCTCCACCAGTCTCCAATGTCTGCCCCACTCCTGCCACAGACACCATTTTGCTCCAGACTGTTTTGGTTGGCTTTTGTCGTTCACTGTCTAAGCTATCCTCATACATCACCTCTTTCAGGCAGTCACCTCTCCAGCCTCTTGCTCCCAGGATGGCTGGATCTGGTGCCCCTTCTCCATCACAACACTCAGTTTCACATGGTACTGAAGTCAGCTGTTTGTTTGTCTCTCTGAGCACCTTGAAGATATACTCTACCCTGTCCTATTTGTCTTCGTTTTCCTAGCAACCAGTAGTGCCTGACACTGCATAGGGCACATGTTAAATGTTTTCTAATCTTAATTCCAAAGACAGTTTTGTAATATCCTCAGTACTATGCCTGCTTATAGTCACATCAGAAGGAATTTTCTGAGCTCTGAAGCTACTTTAGGCAGACATTCAGTCACTGAAGGAATAATTGTACACAAGTCAACTATGGAAATCATTGCTTTCAAATAGCAAGTAAAGGAATGTTTCCTGGATGGATAGATGCTGTGCTATTATAGCGTTTGGTACATGTAATTAACAAGCTGCTTTTTTAGACATTCCTTAACTTGCTATTAAATCTGTGCTCTCAATCTCTCTTTCTATTCAAGTGTAACTGCAGCTGATCTGTACCCCACATCCACAATGTTAACGGCACCATAGCAGCCTCTATCTCTAGTTATCTGGTGATGGGTCTTTCTAACATTGGTTAGTGATGGGATCAGGGATTTTGGTGACCTTAAGGCAGCACAGGAAAAAAGGATAAGTCAAGATGATAGAAAATAGATGTTAGTAGAAAAACAAAAAGCATTTATTTAGTTATTTTCTATATGCCAGGCACTGCATTATCTCAGTTAATATTTCTAACAACATTTTCAAGTCATCACCACCATCCTCTTTTACGAGGATTCTAACTCCAAGTGTTATATTTGGGAAGCTGGTTCCTCTGAGGGTTCAAAGAGTTATCATATTAATGGTCACTAACTAATATTCTACACTATATTTTTATTGATGTGACTTTGTTTATACTATAAACTTATTTAGACACACATTTCATGACATTTTGAGGGACTGTGATGAATGGTAAGTTTTCCATTCTATGTCTCTCCTGGGCCTTGAAAAGAAGCATTTTCGTTATTTGTGATGGAGATAATTTCCCTCTCTCAACTTCCTGTCAAGTATTTTCATGAAAACTATTGGAGTGCCTTAGTGCCTCTGGCCAATATTCCTTTCTTGAAGTTAGACCCCAAGAGGGGCAGCATGGCCAATGCTGCCATCAAAAATCACCTTCTTGATTTAGAGACATGCCTTCTGCCTTGAAATCCTGCCTCCTGTAAGCAGAGGCAACATGAAAAGAAACTCGGCTTCCATGCTTTTAATGGAGTAACCTCTACATAGTTAGCCACAGCCTCCCCTTTTCTGGGATGTACTATGTTCCTTGGAACTCGTTCCATAGAAATGCCTGCCCTGCCCCCTAACCACCCCCCCCCCCCACACACACACACAACTCAGTNCCCCCCCCCCCCCCCCCCCCCCACAACTCAGTGGTCTCAGGAGATCCAAGAAGTTGAAATACCTTCCACAAGCCTTTGGAGTTGAAATTCCTTCCACAAGCCTTTGGAGTTAAAAATCTCTCAAGAACCCAAATGTCTCAAATGGCTCTACCAGGCTACTTTAAAATTCCTTGATATTTACAATATTGTTAATTTGCAGGAATTTAAGGTGGAAAAAGAGAATGTTCTAAGAGGCATAAGGATAGCTATGACTGTCTCTCCTGGTGTTGGTACTGCGTTTGGGTTTTTCCTCTCAGTTGTTCTTGGGATTTGTTTCACCCTCCTTAGCCTTCATGTAGAATACCAATGTGCTGATTCCTGATGTTTCCTAGGATTCTTCCCTGAGGATTCTAAGGTGAATAAAGCAGGTGACAGGCCTTTTTTACTTCTGAGAGGAATGGAAAGTTTCACTCTTGCTGTTAGGTATCCCAGGCTTCATGTTTGACCTTCCTCCCCTTCAGGGTTGTCTGGCGCTGGGATTCCAAGAATGTGAGCTGAGTGGTGGGAAATGGGTTTCCTTGGCCCATTATAGAACATTAAGCATTTAATGGTATTTTAGATGTGCGTGGGGTAGGAAGAAAGGAACAGTCTGAAGCAGGGAGAGCCCAGGCCAAGGGATGACAAGGTTTACTTGACAAGCTGGAGTTGGTGGATCCTGGAGGCACTGCCAACAAAGGGTCCCAGATGTCATGGGAGGCAGGCAGACAGTGCCCATGTGATATGGGCCAGTGGGATCAGGGAAGGGATGTCTGGTGCTTTGGTCCATGAATGTCAGTTCATATTACTCAGTCTCCCTGCCTCCTCTCAGTGGCCTTGCCATTCATCCCATGGTGGTGTAGTCCAAGTCCGTCTGCCAACGAATTGTTTGAAGCCTAGTTTTAGCAAAGTGAACTTTGTGGATACCCAACGTTTTGGGGTTTTTTAACTTTTTCTCACAGTGAAAATTTTATTTTGTTAAGTGTGTGCTATGCAGTATTAAAATTCCCCTTTAAAATAGATTTCCCCTTAGTGTGTGTATGTGTGTATGTATATATGCTGTTGTATTTGTTTGATCTTAGTTTTCTATTTTCTTTTTGTTGCTTTTGATAACTTGAAATGTTTTCATTAGCTCTGTGATTTATACTTCTTCTACATGAAGGCCCTTAAATAAAAGTGTCTTTTATTAAGCTATAAAAGTCATTTTAACTATGCACACTTCTCTTAATTATGCCTATACAGGTAGACATATGTTTATATCTTAAAAATCAAAAACCATTAACTATTTTCTCAGGAGCAATCAAACCTAACCAGTGAGTGAAGATTCATGTCAGTTTTTTCTAAAAGAGTTTTTGGATTTTGGAACTTGCCTGGAAATGAAAATGAAATACCATGTTTCTATAAGCATTTCCTCTCAATGTAGTTTGCTTAAATATCAGTAGAAATGTGTCTGTGAAAATATAATTATCACCAGCCTCATTACACACTAGCTCATAGAATCTTCTCAGTGACCACTAAATAGACTTCTATAACTCTCCTATCTCTATTTTAATATGACCTCGTTTTACTTCCTTAGCTGGAAATACTGACAGGAAAAAATAAAAAGGATGGAAAAAGAAGAAAAGGCTGTTAGTATCTGCAAATGTGTGATCAAGAGAAAAATCTACTAAAAATGATATTTTTTATATGAAAGTAACATTGGTTATAATAAACCTCTGGTGTACATCCTTAAGATAAGCCAGTCTCTGGTTTATTGGTAGATAACACACACAAAAATAAAATAGAGGCAACTTAATTGTAATTGATTGTCTTTCGTTATGGAAATGACGGGTAGAAGGGGATCTGGAACACAGAAAACTAAGCATATTTTTCAATGTGTATTGAGCTCCTACCATATCATCTGTTAGTGTCAAACACTAGGGAAACAAAGGAGACAGGGGCCTGGTCCTCAAGGAATTCCCATGTACTAGAAAAACAAAGAAGAAAAAAACCTCTAAAAATAATTCCCATAACTGAAGATCCCAAAAGTTGCGTAGGAAACAAATGACTAATATATTTTGGTGGATGCTTGTGTAATGAATAAAAAGTAAAGTTTGCCAGGTGAAGAGAATAAGTACATTTCATATAGACACATGGAAATGTGTCTGGGGAACAAGTGTGACCATTATAGAATATCACATCAATGGTGTAAAATTTATAGTCTTTTTTGTCTCAATTTTTTATTTGGAATAATGTTTTTGACATTTATCCATAATAGTGTATGTATCATGAATTTACTTTTTAATAGCTGAAGTCTATCTCATTGTATGGATATACCACAAGTGTGTATTAATCTGCTAGTTGATGAACACTTGGCAAGTCTACTTGTGGATGAATGTCTTTAAATTTCTAGCAGTGGAGTGTTTGAGTTGAATATTACTGTAAGATTAACTATAAAAAATTGCCAACCAAGTTCTAAAGTGACTGTAACATTTCTCATTCTCATCAGCAATGTATGAAACTCCTACTTGTTACATGTGATAGTTCATTTTATGTGTCAACTTGACTGAGTACATTTCTGGGTACCCAATTTCTGGGTGTGTTTGTGAAGGTGTTTCTGGAAGAGATTAACATTTGAATCAATAGACTGAGCAAAGAAGATTACCCTCTGTAACTCAAGTGTGCATCATTCAATCCATTGAAGGCCTGGATAGAACAAAAATGCAGAGGTAGGTCAAGTTTGCTATGTGTTTGGACTGGGGCCTCCATCTTCTCCTGCCCTAGGACATGGATGCCCCTAGTTCTTAGGCCTTTGGATTTGGACTTGGACTTACATCATTGGTGGCCCTGGTCCTTAGGCTTTTGGATTTGAACTAGAATTGTACCACCAGCTTTCCTGGACCCCCAGTTTGCAGATGGCACATTGTAGGATACATGCTCAATAATCTTGAGAGCCAAACCCTCATAACTGGTTCTATTTCCTCAGAAAACTCTAATGAATTCCTGTTGGTTCAGTTTCTCTAAAGACTCTAATACATTCTTCATCCTTTCCAACAGTAGGTATTGTCAGTCTTATAAATTTTAGCTACTGCAGTGGGTGTGCAGGAGTATCTTGTTATGGCTTTAGTTTACAATTCCCTAATTACTAATTATGTTAAGTGTCTTTGCCGTGTCCTTATTTGATATTCACATATCTTCCTTGGTGAAGTATTTGTTCAACCATTTTCCTCATGTTTAACAATTGATTTGTCTCCTTCAATATTAATTTATATTCTTACATATTTTTATGTATTCTGGTTACATCTTCCTTATCAGACACATGTCTTTACAAATATTTTCTTCCATTCTGTGGCTTGCCTTTTAATATTTTAACATTCATTTTGAAGAGTGAGCATTTCAAATTTGATAAAATTTATCAATTTTTAATGATTTGTACTTTTGGTGCTTTGTGCCCTAATCTCATCAAGATTTCCTCTGTGCCTCTTATTTTTAGATTTATAATCTATTTGAGATAATATCTGGATTTAATGTTAAGTAATAGCCCCAGTTAGTTTTTCCCATGTGTATATAAAATTGTTCTAACACTGTTTATTTATATGATTATTTTATCCACATTGGATTACCTTGAATTACTTTGGCACACTGTAAGAAATCAATTGGTTATGTGTGGGTTCAATTCTAGACTCTTTATTCTGTTTCATTGATTTATTTGCCTTTCTTTTTGCCAATATCTCCCTATTCTAATTATACTAGTTTTATTATAAATTTTGAAAGAAGCAGTGTAAGTCACTCAACATTGTTCTTCAAAATTCTTCTTAATAGTCTAGTCCTTTGCTATCCCATAAAATTTAGAATCACTTTATTAATTTCTATACCAAAAATCTGCCAGCACTTCTATTGATGTGTTATTGAAATATATTATAAATTGGGAGTTTTGACAACACTGATTTTTCCAATCCATGGATATGTCACTTCTCTCTATTTATTTTTGTCTTCAATTTTTTCCAGCAATAATTTGTAGTTTCAATACAAGTTGTGCACATTCTTTGTTAAATTTAGCCCTAGGCATTTCACATCTTTGAATGCTATAATAAATAATATTTATATTTAAAATTTTGGTTGTGTTAGCTCATAGAAATAGAAACAATTTTTGTATGATGAACTTTATCCATTTTCTGAACTCACTTATTTGTTTTACTAGTCTTTTTTGTAGATTTTCTTAGGATTTCCTGAATAAATTGCCATGTCACATGCTAATAAAGGCATTTATACTTTTTCCTACCTAATCTCTCTGCTTTCTATTCATTTGTTTTGCTTTATGACCTCCAGTACCATAGTTATTACACATAGTGAGAGTGAACATTCTTACCTTGCTCTAAGTTTCAGAGGGGAATCTTTCAGTTTTTCACCATTAGCTAGGTTTTTCATAAATGCCCTTTATCAATTCTCTTTTATTCCTGGTTTTTGTCATGAATGGCTGCTGCATTTTGTCTAATACTTTTAAAGTATTTACTGACATGGTTATATGGTTTGTTTTGTTTTAGTATATTTATATAGTGAGTTATGTTGATTAACTTTTGGATTTAAAACCAACTTTGCACACTTTGGATAAATCCAAATAGGTCTGAATATTTTATCCTTTAAATAGTTATATTGCTGGTTGTAATTTTAAAATGATTTTGTTAAGGGTATTTTTATATATGAAAGATAGGCTCTTTCTCTGCAAATTTTGTTTTTTGCATTTTAGTAGGCCTTGTAATTTTTTAATTGATAGCTAGACAGGATGAAAGGAACTGCTGTAAAGATAGATGCCTTTAGCAATGTGGTTGAAAGTGTGGGGGAAGAAGAATAATTCTATAGTGCTGTGATTATGTTTCTATGCCTCTAGACTGTGAACTTCACCAGTGTTTCTCAGTTTTTTCTCTTCCCATAGGTAGAACAAGATGGCTAGACTGGGCTGGAGTTGGGTATTTTTCTTCTCTCCTGTGACAGTCCGGAATGACTGCAGGTGACAATTTTTCTCTCTGGGATCAGTTAGGCTCTGTTAGTATCTCAGCGGGTTAGGCTTTGGTTAAGTCATTTCTCCTGAGGGCAGGCTTTGTTAAGAAGAACCAAGTGTCCATTGGTAGATAAAAAAGGTGTGGAATGGAATGAAATGGAATGGAATGGAATGGAATGTGGCGGCAAAAAAGAAGGAACTCTTACCCTTTGCTACTGTGTAGATGGACCTGGAGAGTATTATGTTAAGTGAAATAAGGTAGTCAGAGAAAGACAAGTACTGTATGAACTCACTCATATGTGGAATCTAATGAAGAAAATAAACTGACAAACAAATAGGACCAGGGGCATAACTACATAGAACAGTTGTATTTATGGGACTGACAGATCTCTGAGGGGAGGGAGTTGAGGGGGAACTGGAAGAGAATTGCCAAAGAATATATATAAAGCATAGCCCATGGACACAGACAACAATGTGGTGAAGGCCAGAGGGAGTGTCTGGGGCTGGGTGCAGAGGGACAAAGGAGTGGACACATGGGGGATACCTGTAACAGTGCCAATAATTGGAAGAACAGACGACAGAGTGCTGTGGTTTATTTTCCCTTGGTTTCTTTTCTCCTCCCCATGCTGGAGGCGTGAGGAGATTTTTCTCAGATATTTACTGTGAGAACTTGGTTTAGCTCCCGAAGGTAAAACTCACAATAGTGTGGAATCCTCCTATGATTAGGCCCTCCTGAAGTTTTACTTGTCTACAATGAACTTCCAGAAAATTGCCAATTACAGTTCAGGTTTTCCCACCCTGGCACTGGTTCCTGGGGCAGTTTCTGCCTTTGACTCTGTTCCAGGTAATTTGTGACTCCTTGTACTTGCCCTTCTGTCTCTCTAATGTCTGGGCCAGTGATTTGTTCTGTGTCCTCACTTCTCTTATGCATCCAAAAAGAATTGTTGATTCTTTCAGTTTGTTTAGCGTTTTACTCGCTGTCAGAATGGAGTGGTGACTTCCAAACTCCTTATGCATGGAACCGGAACCTGAAAGTCCACTTAATTTTTAGTTTCTATCTCCTCTTCCACATATGTTAGGTAGGTGTCTTTTCTCGTAATAACTACTTTCAGTGATGTTCACGATTTGAGTTTGTTTTATTTTATTAAGTATCATTTTAAGTTCCTGTTTCTTCTTTATACTCATGGGTACTTCAATAGATTTCAAAAAATTGTAGATTTTTCTCTTTGTTGTTCATGTGTCCGATTTTCTTTCATGTTGATTCTGTGTCATGTGAATGCAACTTCATTCGTCTGTGATGCTGTGCTTGAGTTCTGGAACAAGATGTCTCAGATGACTCTCTACCTGATGCTTCAAACTTGTGATCAGCCCCTTCTCCAGAGAACCTTTGTCTTTATGGAGTACAATGTGCATACAGGAGCACTGATTGCTGCTGGATGGCCATCAATTTGGGGCCCTTTAGGCAGACAGAACAAGAAAATAATACTTTTTTTAAGAAAAAGGTCAGGACCTAACACAGTTTCCAATTTAAATGTAATATTACAAGCTTTTGCTGGTTCATTTTATTTTGAACCTTATTTTTATACACTAAAATTCTTAATTCCCAGCACAGCAACATAATTATACATATGCTCTATTGTACTATATAAATATGGATTAATTATACCATTCAAGTTTCTGCATCCTTATTTTATTTTGCTAATTTTTGAAAGAGGTGTAATAAATCTTTAACTATGTAGATTTTCCCATTACATTTTATCTACTTTTTTCTATTATATATGTCAAAGCTGTGCTATGAGGCTCATAAAAGTTCAAAACTCTCATTTCTTTATGATGGATGACATAGTTTGGCAGTATGAAATATTTATCTCAGTCCTGTTTAATGCTTGTCACCTTGGATTTTATATGTCAGGTAATGCTATTGTTATACCTCCTTTCTTTATCTATAGAATACATATTTACTTTTAAACTTTTGGTGGCATAGTTTTGGTGTGCTTGTCTCAAAAAACTTATTGTTAAAATGTGTCTCTGTGTGTGTACACACGTGTTTGTACCCACATAGGCATCACTGCATCCCCTCGTTCTAACATTCTCAGCTTTTTAAATAGAGACCGAGGTCTGTTAAAAATTTGTGCTGTAAATATATTTTATTGCATATTATATAATATGTATATTACATATACTGTGAATATAATACATAATATGATATAATAAAGTTATTAGGGTTTAAAAGTGAAAGGAGAGGTGAACAAATGTCCTTATGCTATCATGATCCAAATTATTATTGACTTCGATTTTTTTAGAAAAACTAAAATGGTCTGAATAAGAGGTTGAATTACAAGAATTTTTATTTTATTTTATTGTCGTTCAAGTACAGTTGTCTGCATTTCCCTCTCACCACTCCTCCCAACTCCAGCCATCCCCGCTTCCCTCCCCTGATTCCACCTGCCTTGGTTTTGTCCATGAATCCTTTATAGTTGTTCCTGAAATTTTTAAAAGTCACAGGTAAGAGTTCAACTAAGTTTTAAAATGAATGCCTATACTGATGATTAGATTAATGGCCATTCATATGCATGAGCAAAATAACTGTGCAATGAAATAAACATATTACTAGAAATACCGCTCTCAGTTCACAGGAGATGGAAAGAAACAAAAGAATGCTCAGTGTCTCTACAATAAACTAGAAACTGAAACAGAAATATATTTAACTGAGTAGGGAAAGTAGGTGGCAGGCAAAGTGATCTGTACTTCTAGTGATCAGACTTTTTGCAGGAGTCCTGCTCCTCCACCGAACCCTTACTAGTTGACATTTTCTCTAATATTGATTATACTCTCAATTAGCTGCTGGCCAAGTGCTATTAGCAGCTAAAAGTAAAATATTTCTTAATCCATTTTAAAGTAGGTAAAGCTTAGAAAGCGTGTGAAATTTTAAAGAATATCATGGGGGATAAGAGTAATAAATTGTTTAATTGGTACTTTGTGCAGTTCAACTTATTTAATTCTTTGAATGGCTCGATGCGGTAGGTACTATTATTACTTACAATTTACATAAGAAGAATCTAAAACATCAGCGTTAAAGAATTTTCGTAGTTATAGATACTACAGAGGGAAGATGTATTCTGACTCAGGCATTTAACTCACGCTTCAGAAAGAGAATAGATCTTCAGCTTCTGCAATTTTTTCGCATAAGCTGCCACCCATTCTGCCGAGCAGTGAAGAAAGGAAGTTCTGAAGTGAAAGCAGGGAAGAAGGAACAAAGTCGAGGGGGATGCTAATTGAGGGCAGAATGAAAGAGCTGTACAGATCACAGCAGCAGCTCAGTTGACTTCACAGCTTTGCTTCTGCTCACAGTGTCAAAAAACACATAGCTGTTTTTCTCGTAGAATTGTCACAGGGGAAAGGAATAGATCAAGATGTTTAGAGAGTATAAAGGCTACGAGTCTGGAGCCCAGAGGAGACTGCCAAGGTTAGAGCCCAGACTAGCAACTGAAGCTGTGCACAGGTTGTCTTACCTTTTAGTGCCTCAGTATGCTGAACTATAAAGGGTGGCTGTAATAGTACTGTATCATAGGGGTATTATGTGAGTTAAATAATGCTTAGAACAGTACTTGCAAACAAGTTAGCAAATGTCAGAAGGCACCTAGGAAGACTTGCATTAAAGGGGTTGGGTTTTTGTTATAAGACTTTTCTTAAATTTAAAATACAGCCCCAGCTCTCACTCCGGTATCTCTTTTCTTTTTGTAAAAGTGATTTTTCACTATAAAATAATCAGTATGTTTATTTCACAAAATTTAGAAAATGCAGAAAAAGAGGAAAAACTTCTCTTACTCCCAACTAGACTGCCATTCTTAACTATTTATTTATTAGTGTCTATTAGGAGTTTATAATATGCCTTTTGATGTTCCTTTCCAGCCAAGATTGTACAATTAAAAATACATTTACTTTTTTAGTGCTTATTCTTTGCCAGGAAATATTTACAGATTATCTCAGTTAATCCTCATACCAATGTTATAAAGTAGGTGATATTTTAATCCCACTTCAGAGATGGAGAAAATGTGTTTTAGAAAAGTTAAGAACTTGCCCAAGATGTTGCTGTTAACATGGCCTTGGGAACTGAGTAGAATTTTAAAGGCTGAACTTCTGGTGGAATGAATTATTTTGAACTAATTTTCTGCAATTGTTATAAAAAATCAATAGACTGCAGAATTTTAAAAAGTGATCATTATTGGTTTAGAATAATACATTTGGCTGCCTGCAAAAGAAGGGAACTCAAATATAGTAGCTTAACACAATGTATGTTATTTAATGTTTTCCTAAAACAGGTAAGCCTGGATCCAGCATGGAACAGCATATTATGTTATTGTTCCAGGCTCTTTCCTCCCTATACCATTCATAACATGTATTTTTACCTTCATGCTATTACCATATGGTCACAGAATGGCTGCTTTAGCTTAACCATTGTCTCTGTGTTAGGCAGTCACAGAGATGTGAACAATGAAGGGGTAGCAGTATCAAAAATTTTAAAAAATGTTTCCAAAAATCCACAGTAGCCTTCTGATCATATCTCTATGGCCATAAGTGTGTCCCAAAGCCACATATATGATCATGTTGGGATATCAAAGGTTTATTTTCAGGGCATATTTTCATCCCAGACAAAATTCTGATTCTCTCCTTAGAGATGAGGTGAATGAATGATGGATAGAACAATTAGCAATATCCACTACTGGTCTATATTTAACAAGTAATTGCATAAATATATTCTCAGTATAATCTCTGAAGCAGAGCAGAATTTCTGCTTTTTGGGGAAAAGGAGTATGGGAAAAATGGTGTAGTGCTATAGCATATGGAATAAAACCCACTGCTACTGAAGTTTTAAGAGAAATAAAACTCAGCCCATTGGCAAGAAATGCCCAGCTGCGTGGTTTGCCCAGAGGATCAGATGCTTTCTGAGCTCAGCACTGATCATCTTGCATTTTACAGGCCTCTGCAGGGTCACTATTATGGTTCACTGTACTGTTTGCAACTGCCTTGGCCAACCTCGAAGATGGGTTGAAAAAAAGCCTCTTATCCTACACACACTTCTCCCAGCCCTGACTGAGCTAATGCAGCTAGCTTTACATCTGATCAGTAACTCATTGGGTGAGTCAGGTACCAAATGAAATCAGGAACGAGGAGAAATACAGATACGACTGGTATGCCTGCTGTCAGTGTGTCTGCCCATCCCTGAATCTTCTTATCCAGGAGGTATTTCAGTCCTTACTAAACATTGCTAGGTTCTACCAATTTTCAATCCCAAGTAAAGTTCTAATGGAGTGTTTCTCAGAATTTTTCCACTAGTGTATCCCTGATTCATAGAACTAAACATAGGAAGGGCTGTGTGTGTATGGGGTGAGAAGTGTGAGCAGTGTGTGTCTGTCTGTGTGTGTGTATAAAGCATGCCATCTGGCATTATTCATTTTTATTCTCAAATTAACATATCACAGTTGACCTAGCTGAGAGGAGATGCTTCTTCTTTAAATGTGTAGATTTCTGTTGAAGCTCCAGTGTGGGCATGAGGTTTGGCCAATCAGAACATTCTGAAACCAGTGAGGACTTGTTCTTTTCCTGGAAATTCTTGGAAAGAGACTTTCATTTTTCCCTCAGACTGAAAACAGAAAAGAAAAGATTCAAAATCCAAAGTCCTGGCACTAATATTTTGGTTGGTTATAAGAATGAAGTCAATATAAAGAAGATTGTGAGATTGCATTAAGAAAAACAGTATCTCAGAGATATATTTTGAACCTCTGTACAAGCTATACCCAAGACCACGTCCCATTCTTACTCTTCATTTGTTCAGGTACAAGCAAATATGTCCCTTTTGTGTTTAAGCTACCTGGGCACTTTCTGCCATTTGAAACAAGCAAATAAAAATTCTTACCGATTCTCTGACACAAACCCTGTATCCTAAAATTGTAGACTGTGTTTAAATTTCTATTTAAATTACTTATTTTTTGCCTCAAATTTTTTAAGTAAAATTTGCTTTCCAGGAGGAGATGTCATATTTATTATATATTTCATTCTCTTGACACAATTCTTCTGCATGTGCCAGGTGGTACATCTCCTGTAAGTTTAGAAACACAAGCTTGAGGAACTGTGCATACAAGCATAGTAGGGAACTTCCGAATAAGTTTTCAGGACTCAGAGACATAGAATTGTAATGGTAACATAATAGACTTTGGCACAAGAAGACCCATTTGGGACTTTATAAATAGGCAGTGCTCACTCCATCCACAAATAAAGCTCCTTTGTAGAGGAATACATAAACATAAAAATTCTACAAGGTAGTGACTCGTGAAGTTCACAGTCTGAATTTCAACAACTTTATTGAAATAGCTCTGTGTAAACAGAGGTATCCAACTTTATAAACTATAACCCTGAAGGAGGTCAGGTATACTGCTAATATACCTGGGGAGTGTGTTTTTTCTTTCCTTTTATTTCTCAGAGTTATTACTATTTCCCTACAGCATGATGCCTTTTAGATTATGGACTGATGAGGTCAGCTCTTTTTAAAAAATTAATTTAAACCTTTTTTTTCAAAGGGCTCCAATTTTAGGGGGGAGTAAAAAATACTGCAGATTCTTGACTCATGTTCTGTGAATATCCTACTTCACTATATACATCTATTGCAAAATGTATATAGTCTGAAAGAGATAGGAGATGATCAAGACATCAAATATTTCATCAGATTTCTTTCAAGTAAAATTCTTAAGCAGATGCTAACTCATCACTTACCAGAGAGTAAAATAAATTTGACTTGAAGTGGTTATTTCAACATCTGCATGATTCTGGAAATCCTGAACAAATGAGAAAAATTTAGCTACTAGTATTTCATAGTCAACGGCATATGGATTCTTGTCTTTATGTCTTTGTTAATTGAATCATAAGGCTGCAAGTAAACCACATAGTGTGAAATCTCTTTGCTGGCCAGTAGTCTAAACAAACAGATAAAGGATTTCCACATTTCCCCCCTTTTCTCCATATTTCATTTTTATGAGCTTTCTTCACAGATGAGGCCATAGAATGCTATATAGCAGTCAAAAATAAAGCAACTAATTTAATATCTCACCTCCAAACCTTCTGCAATAGTTATTTTTTGCAAGAATGGAAAATATCCCTCTTGATCTTCTGCTCTCATTCATCTGACCTAAAGGATATTGACTCCAAAATTTGGTATCTTTTTTTAATTTCTTGACTGAGCCTTTACTTGGAAACTTTTAAAAAATTTTCAAGCAAACTAAAGGAAATTAAGATCACCCAAGGACCAAGATGGTCCTTCTTGATATGGCTCTTGTTGTTGCATTCTTCTATTTTATTTGTAGATCTTCAGTATTTTTATATTTCAAAACTAAAAATTTACCATTCCCCCTCTCATACTTCATTTTGCCTTCCTCCTGTTCTTTCTTTTTCGGTTCTTTTAAATTTCAATTTTCCCTGTCTTAGCCTGGGTTTCATTCGTCACTCTTAGTATTCCTTCTCCCTCTATCCTCTCAAAATCACTTTCCTTCCCTCTAGTCATTTCATTTGTTTCCTTTCTTTCTTTTCTAAAAATATTTTATTTATTTTTAGAGAGGGGAAGGGAGGGAGAAAAAAAGAGAGAGAAACATCAATGTGTGGTTGCCTCTCAAGTGCCCCCTACTGGAAACCTAACCCTCAACCCAGGCTTGTGCCCTAACTGAGAGTCAAACAAGTGAACTTTTGGTTCACAGGCTGGCACTCAATCCACTGAGCCACACCAGCCAGAGGCCTTTTTTCTTTCTTATTCCCATTCCACCGATATTAATTTTTACTATTTTTGTTGATATTTCTGTGGTGGATCATTTTCTCCAATTTGATTCCTATTTTTGCACTATGTATTTTTTAAAGTTTTGTATAAACCTAGTACTATACTGTTCCCTTTTCTTACTCCATTCTTCCTTCTTCCCTCCATTTTTTATTTATGATGTAAATTTTATTTTTTTATTTCATTGCTTTGTTTCTATTTCCTACTTTTATTATTTCTTCTCCCTCAACCCTCTCAAAATCATTTTTCTTTCAATTAGTCATCTCATTCATTTTTATTTTCTTATAGTAGTCTTAATCTATTTATTCCTTTATTAATATTTGCTCACTTGCTGTTGATAGTGTGGTTGAGGTAGGGGTTATTTTTGAAGGTGTGGGTTTGTTTTCTCAGTTGTTTGGCTCTGGTCAGCAGCACCTGTACAAACATCATAGAAGACATTGTGGGAACTGTGATGTTCATTCAGGCAGCCAGAGGGAAGGACCCATCAAAGAACAGCCCAATACAACCAGAGAGTCCACAAAAATGACATAAATGGCATCACAAGGGCATCCAGCTCAGAAGATTAAGGAGATTGCAGCTAAGTCTCTCAGATATCCCACAGAAGGTAACACCACGAAGACAGGGAGTCGAAGCAGATCAATCTAATATGCAGACAAATAAGAATAGTAACCTAAAATGGGGAGACCAAGAAACAATTGAAAGGAAATTAAACCCAATTGAAAGGAAAGGAGGAACCTGCAGAAAGAGTGCTAAGTGAAAACGAGGCAAGCAAACTATCAGACACAGAGTTCAAAACAATGGTTACAAGCATGCTCAAGAAACTCAATGAGAACTACAAGAAACTCCATGGAAGCTACAAAGAACTTAAAAGGGAACTACATCAACATTAAAAAGGGCAGAGAAGCTATCAATAAGATCCTGGAGGAAATCAAGAATACAGTATTGAAAATGAAGGGTACATTAGAAAGAATTAAAAGCAGGCTAGATGAAGCAGAGGATAAAATCAGCCAGCTGGAGGACAAGGTATAAAAAAGTTCCTAGACAGAGCAACAAAATGAAAAAAGACTAAAAGAGAATGAAGAGTGTTTAAGGGAGTGCAGGAAGGACAGCATGAAATGTAATAATATTTGTATCACTGAGCTACCAGAAGGAGGAGAGGAAGAGCAAAGGATAGAAAACCTGTTTAAAAAAGTAATGGCATAAAACTTCCTCAACTTGATAAGGGGAAAAGTTATATAAGTCCAGGAAGTACAGAGAGTCTCAAACAGGATGAACTCAAAGATGTCCACCTCAAGACAAAGCATAACTAAAATGGCAAAATTTAAAGACAAAAGGAGAATCTTAAAGGTAGCAAGGGAAAAAAGGAAGTAACATATAAGGGAACCGGGATAAGACTAGCAGCTGATTTCTCAACAGAAATACTACAAAACAGAAGGGAATGGCATGAAATATTCCAAGTAATGAAAAGCAAAGGCCTGCAACTGAGACTAATTTATCCAGCAAGCCTCTCAATTAAAGTGGAAGGCCAAATAAGTAGTTTCCCAGACAAAAGAAGGCTAAAAGAATATACGTCCATCAAACCAGCAATGCAAGATATCCTAATGAGGCAGCTTTAAGAAGATGGAGAAAAATATGTATATAGAGAGAAAGAAATACAGGTACAAAAGAAACAAGTGGCAAGGGATAAGTACCTATCAATAATAACCTTATATGTAAATGGATTCAATGCTCCAATCAAACAACATAGGGTAGTTGAATGGATAAGAAAATATGACCTGAATATATGTTGCTTACAAGAGATCCATTTCAGAAGAAACGATCTACACAGACTGAAAGTGAAGGAAAGAAAAGTAATATTCCTAGCAAATGGACATGAAAAAAGAGCTGGAGTAGCAATACTTATATCAGTCAAAATAGATTTCAAAACAATGGCTATAAAAATATACAAAGAAGGATACTACATAATGCTCAAGAGAGTAATCCATCAAGAAGATATAATCCTTGTAAACATATATGCACCCAACATAGAAAGGCTTAAATACATAAGGAAAATCCTGGAGGACTTCAAGAAAGTTGCTATATGTTGCTATATTAATAGCAACATACTCATTATAGGGAATTTGAGCACCTACTGTCAACAATGAATAGATCTTCCAAGTAAAGAATTAAAATAGATATTGTAGCATTGAATGACACTCTAGATCAGTGGTGTCCAAACATTTGGCATCTCTAGGCCATGCTGGAAAAAGAATAGTTGTCTTGGGCCATGCACTAAATACTTTGTGACACGTAATTACCAAAAAATCTCATAAATTTACTTAAAACGTTATGATTTTGTGTTGGGCCACATTCATAGCCACCCTGGGTCATGGTTGGGACACCACTGCTCAAGATCAAAAGGACTAAATTGGGATATACAGAACCTTTCACACCAAAGAAGCAAAATATACATTTTTTTCAAATGCACATGGAATAGTTTCAAAGATAGACTGCATGGTAGGACACGAAACAAGCCTCAACAAATTTAAGAAAATTGAAATTATATCAAGAATTTTCTTGGATCACAATGGCTTGAAACTAGAAACTAACCTCAAGGAAAAAAACTCCAAACATTCAAATATGTGGAGACTGAATAACATGCTATTAAATAATAAATGGGTTGACAATGAGATCAAGGTAGATATCAAAAATTTTCTGGAAACAAGTAAAAATGAACACACAAAAGTCCAAGAACTATGTGGCACAGCAAAAACAGTCCCAAGAGGGAAGTACATAGCGTATAGGCCTACCTAAAAAAGATAAAAAAATCCCAAATAACAACCTACTTTTCATATACAAGAACTAGAGGAACAATAATAAACAAAACCCAGAGATAGTAGAAGGAAGGAAATAATCAAGAGCAGAGCAGAATTAAATGACATAGAGGCTAACAAAACAGTACATCCAAATTCAAATGTTCAAAAATTAAACAAATAAATTCAAAGGATCAATAAACCCAGGAACTAGTTTGTTGAAAAAATAAACAAAATTGACAGTCTTTAATCAGACACATCAAGAAAAAAAAGAGGGACCCAAATAAATCAGAAAGCAAAGAGCAGAAGTTACAATTGATATGAGAGAAATACAAAGGATTGTAAGAAATTACTATGAACAAATACATGCCAAGAAATTGGACAATCTGGGTGAAGTGGACAAATTTCTAAAAGCATACAATCTCCAAAACTAAATTGAGGAGAAGCAGAAAGCCTGAAAAGACCAATAACAACTAATAAAATTGAAGCAGTAATCAAAAATCTCCCAGTACACAAAAGCTCTGTACCAGAGGGATTCACAGGTGAATTCTACCAAACATTTAAAGAATAACTAATTCCTATCCTTCTCAAAATATTCCAAAACATTCAAGAAGAAGAAAGACTCCCCAACTCTTTTTACTAGACTAGTATTATCCCAATTCCAAAACCAGGTAAAGACACAACAAAGAAAAAAAAACTATAGGCCCATACCTCTGGTGAACATAGATGCTAAAATCCTCAACAAAATATTGGCAAACTAGATTCAGCATTACATTAAAAAGATTATATATCATAATCAAGTGGGATTCATCCCAGGGATTCAAGGATGGTACAATGTTTGCAAATCAATAATCATAATACACAACATAAACAAGATGAAGGACAAAAATCACATGGTATCAATAAATGCTAAAAAAGCATCTGATAAAGTACAGCATCTATTAATGATAAAAACATTCATGAAATTGGGAATAAAGGGAGCATGCTTCAACATAATAAAGGCTATATATGAGAAACCTACAGCCAAAATCATACTCAATGGGCACAAACTAAAAGCTTTTCCTCTAAGATCAGGATCAAACAAGGGGTGTCCACCTTTACCATTTCTGTTCACTATAGTATTGGAAGTTCTAGCCACAGCAGTCAGACAAGAAAAAGAAATAAAAGACATCTAAATTGGAAATTAGGAAGTAAAACTGTCATTATCTGCAGATAATGTTAGTGTACATAGAAAACCGTATACACCACTAAAAAACTTTCAAACTAGTGAGTGAATTTGGCAAAATAGTGGGATACGAAGTCAATATTCAGAAATTGAAGGCATTTTGTACATCAACAAAAATATATCTGAAACAGAAAGTAGAAAAAAATACCATTTACTATAGCAACAAGAAAAATAAATTACCTAGGTTTAAACTTAACCAAGAAGTAAAAGACCTGTACTTGAAAAACTACAGAACACTGAAGAATGAAAGTAAGGAAGACACAAATAAATGGAAGCATATACTGTTTATAGATTAGAAGAATTAACATCATTAAAATGTCCACATCACCCTGAACAATCTATAGGTTCAATGTAATCCTTATTAAAATACCAGTGTCAAATTTCACAGATCAAGAACAAATATTTCAAAAATTTATTTGGAACAAAAAATGACCCCAAATAGCCTCAGCAATCACAAAAAAATAACAAAGTTGGAAGGATATCAATACCTGATATCAAATTATACTACAAGCCCACTGTAATCAAAACAGTCTGGTATAGGCATAAGAACACATAGATCAGTGGAACAGAATAGAGTGCCCCTAAGTAAACTTATGACTCTATGGACAATTAATATTTGACAAAGGGGGCAGGAGCATACAGTTATGCAAAATAGCCTCTTCGATAAATAATGGTGGGGGATCTGGACAGGTACAAGCAAAAAAAAAAAAAACTACACCACCAACTTATACCAAAATAAACTCAAAAATAAATAAAAGACTTAAATATAAGTTGTGACACCATAAAAATTCTAGAGGAAAACATAGGCAGTAAAGTTTCAGATATTCCACAAGCAATATTTTTGCCAATATCTCCTAGGACAAGAGAAATAAAGAAAATGACAAGCAAATGGAACTATATCAAATTAAAAAGCTTCTGCATTGCTAACAAAATCATCAACAAAATGAAAAGGGATCCAACTGCATGGGAAAACATATTTGCAAATGATACCTTGGACAAAGGTTTGATCTCCAAAATATATTAAAAAATCATATGATTCAACACCAGGAAGACAAACAATCCAACTGAAAAATGGGCAAAGGGTCTGAACAGACATTTCTCCAAGGAGGACATACAGAGGGCCCATAGACAGATGAAAAAATGTTCCATATCACTAGCCATAAGAGAGAAGCAAATTAAAATCCCGATGAGGTATCACTTCACACCACTCAAAATGGCCATCATTAACAAAACAACCAACAAGTACTGGTGAGATTGTAGATGAAAGGGAACCCTAGTGAACTGTTGATGGGAATGCAGACTGGTGTAATCACTATAGAGAACAGTATGGAATTTCCTCAAAAATTAAAGATAGAACTGCCTTTTGACCCAACAATTCCACTGCTGGTATTATACCCTATGTATCTTGAAACACCAATTCAAAAGTATCTATGCACCTCTATTTTCATAGCAGCAATATTTACAATAGCCAAGTGCTGGAAACAGCCTCAGTGCCTGTCAGTAAATGAATGGGTCAAAAAACTGTGGTACATTTACACAATGGAATACCACAGAGCAGAAAGAAAGAAGGAGTTCCTACCCTTCATGACAGCATGGATGGATTTGGAAAGCATTATGCCAAGTGAAATAAGTCATACAATGAAAAACGAATATCACATGATACCCTCCTATAAGAGGAACCTTAAGAATGAGCAAAATAGAACCAAAGGCACAGAAAGAAGGAACAGACTGACAATGACCAGAGGGAAGGAGGATAAAGGTAGAAAGAAGGGGAAGAGACTAGTCAAGGAATATGTATGAATAACACATGGGCATGGACAACAGCATGGGGATTGACTGTGGGAACAGAGAGTGGGCTGGGCAAAGGAGGGCAAAGGGGGGAAAATTAAGACAACTATAATAGAACAAAAATAAAATACTTAATTAAAAAAGAAAACAAAAAAGACTCATACCATCTAGACAGTAAGTGAGATTGGCAGGTAATTTGCATTTCTCATAGTGATATTAAGGTCACACTAAACTCACTAATGGGTTGGGAAGCATTCCCCATTTTTTATCTTTTGGGAGAGCAAATGTAATATAAAACATATTCACTTTTAAACTTTGGTGGAATTAAACTATAAAACTGTATTTCTTTTTTTGCATAAAGATTTTTAAACATCTATCTTAATTTTTTAATGGCTATAGGACTTTTCAGATTTTCTCATTTTTTTCTAAATCAGTTGTACATTATATATCTAGAGCTTTGTTCATTTCATCAAAAGTTTCAAATTTACTGGCAGAAAATCTCATAATTTTCTCTTATGCATTGGTATCTTTGCAATTCTTGTAGTATCTAGACTACCTCAGTGTTAATTTACTTTATTTATTTTTTATTTTTTCTTGAACAATTTAGCTAAAGATTTTTATACTTTTTTATTATTCTTCTGTAAAACATATTTTGGTTAATCTTCTTTATTGAGTCTTTGTTCTCCTATATGCTTATTGATACATTTAACTTTTTTCTTTTATCTTTTATTTTGTTACACTTTAAAACTCTTCACATTGCATGCCTACTAGGTTTCATCCTTTTCTTTTTTGTAGTATAAGAACTTTATAACTTTAAATTTTCCTGTAGATACTATTTTTATTATATGTTATTATATTTCATTCGTAAAATCTAATTACAGTTTAATTAATTTCATATATTTTCATCATTTCTTCTGAGACCCATGAATTATTTATTAGTATTTTTTTAAAAAAATATTTTTTTATTTTATATAATTTTCACTTTTTTCCATTTTTTTATTTAATTATTTTTCAAGTACAGTTTTCTATTACTCCCATCCTATCCCACCCCCTGTGCTCCCCCTCTCCCTCCCATTTCCACCCTTCTCAGTTGTTGTCCATGTATCCTTTATATATGCTCCTCTAAATCCCTCCCCTATTTCCCCTGAAATTTCCTCCCCTCTCCCCTCTGGTCACTGTCAACCTGTTCTGTATTTCAGTGTCTTTGGTTATATTTTGCTTGCTTGTTTGTTTTGTTGTTTAGCTTCCTGTTAAAGGTGAGATCATATGGTATTTGTCCTTCAACACCTGGCTTATTTCACTCAGCATAATGCTTTCCAGTTCCATCCACGATGTTGCAAAAGGTAGGAGCTCCTTCTTTCTTTCTGCAGCATAAAATTCCATTGTGTATATGTACCATAGTTTTTTGATCCATTCATTTACTGACAGGCACTGAGGTTGCTTCCAACTCTTGGCTATTGTAAATTGTGCTGCTATGAACATTGGGGTGCATAGGTTCTTTGGGATTGGTATTTTAGGGTTCTTAGGATACAATCCTAGCAGTGGAATTGCTGGGTCAAAAGGCAAGTCCAATTTTAGTTTTCTGAGAAAATTCCATACTGTTTCCCATAATGGTTGTACCAGTGTGCAATCCCACCAACAGTGGACCAGAGTCCCCTTTCCCCACACCCTCTCCAACATTTGTTGTTTATTGCTTTGTTTAGGATAGCCATTCTCACCGGTGTAAAGTGGTATCTCATTGTGGTTTTAATTTGCATCTCTCTGATAGCAAGCGATATTGAGCATCTCTTCATGTAAAAATTTTTAAATGTATGAGGTCTTAAAATTTTTTATCTCTTTGTTATTGACTTGATAGAATCATGATCAGATTATATCATTAGAATGTTACCAATTCTTTGAATTTTTCTGAATATTGCTTTTTTGTTCTAATCAATTTTTATAAATGTGTCAGTTTTCTCAAGAAAATGTGAATTTCCTGCTTATTGAGTATAGCTAAATCAAGGTGGTTAGTAATGTTGGAATTTTTCACTACTCCGGACAAAGAAGGGTGATTAGATGAAGGGAAAACAGATGAGTGGTGGCAGAAGGTCACTCACAGCAAAAGGCCAGGGTCAAGTGTTTCTTCTTAAAAAATAAAATAACATGGAGTTTCTAGTATTTTATGTTAAAAAATAAAATAGGCTTCAGGTTGAGTCATCTCTTTTCAGATAAGACTACAAATATTTATAATACAAATATAAATAATAAAACATCACCTGTAATAAAATAATAACAGCTTCCTGTTATACACTGTATTCTATTATTTTAGGAATTTCTAGACATTGTTTTACTCAATTCTCAGCATGTAAGTGAGGTGAAATTATTCTTTTTACAGATGATACTTAGTATGTACTTAGCAACTTGCACAACATAACCTAGCTGGTCACACATAAAAAACTAAAACTGCCTCTGATCCAACTTGAGAGCCCTGCTCTGTCAAAAGTGCTTGCTGGGCTCTGTGGATGACACATAGGAGAGGGGAAATTTGTTCTTGCTGCCTGTGACCTTGTAATCTCATTAGGAATACATGTCGCATGTGCTAAATAATTAGAAAACGGTACCAGTTAGTGAAATAATAAAAGTCTAACATAAAATTTATATGGCACAATAAGAGATTGTCACAAGGAGAGGTTAGTATTAACTGCAGTTATTAGAAAAAAAGTCCAAGAAGAGTGAGATTTAAAATGGAACTATAAATACCAATAGGATCAGATAAACAGAAGACACATGTTCAGCTTGACAGTGCAACTGAATGAAGCATTGGTTTATATATTTTATATAACTTTAGTGGGTAGACTGAAAATGAGGCAGGATTTGCTTTAAAAGGGAAAAAAAGGGGAGGGTCACCTTGGTTAAGGGCTCAATGAGTAGCCACAGCTGTGGAGTCTGTGGCAGGAAAATAAGAGTGGAAGGGGTGCTGAGAGCATGTTTCGGTGGGTTAGCTGATGCCAAGGTGTTGTTTTGGACTTGGTCTGAAGGAAAAATGGAGGGCAATTTCTTTTGTTCATAGGGAAATGATACAGAAAACAATCTCAGTCACTTCTAAATTCTAGTAGATTAGAAACAATATCATAGAAAAAAAACATATTCTACTATCTCCCCTGTCTAAAACATGCCATTGTTTCCTAATCCTCAAAGACTAAGAGTTTGTTTTGGCTTGACTTGAATCATCTCTTTTATTGGCATTTAAGTCCATTTCCTCTCTTGTCTTTCCTCTGTGAAGGCGGAAATTCAATGCAATATTTTTTAATATATTCAAAGTTTGATTTTAATCTATTCTTAATTTCTAAATAAGGCATTATTGGAAACTGTAGTAGTATTTATCACGGTAATAGACATCTGATCACCCCCATCACCTTACTGCATTTTTCCTTTTTGAGAGAGATTTGAGTAACACAGATTCCACATATCAATTTAATGAAAAAACATGTCAGACTGACTTGGCTTCCTGTGGATTTATTCAGTTTACTGAATTTCATACATTTCAGAAAACCAGTTATTTTGGTGACATGCAAATGCAGTCTGAATTTTGATCTCAGAACTGCTGAGCTCAGGAAAGACTTCAGAAAGCTGGGAGGCCTAGTCAAGCATCTGCTTTTAGCTGTTGAACTCATGATGATTTGTTCCAGATAAAACTATGTGTCATTGTGCAGAGAGTAATTCTGATGCATACTAAGATGATACAATAATGATCAATTTTATGATTCCTGGTGTGAACCAGAGTTATGGGCTTTTGATTGGTCAACATTAAATAGGCTGTACCAGAACAAACAAGATAGATATAAGGCATTTCTCCAACACCTGATTTCTTAACATCAAGGTGAAATTCAAGAACAGCGTTCATATATATATATATTGGTTTGCATTCAGTAGGAATGGATAAGCACATGAAATTTTCAGTCATTTTTTCTCAACAAAGGTACTGGCGAATTTCTGTTTTTCTAACTTTTGATGGGTTTTTAGAAGTAAACAACAAAAATGTCAATCTTCAAATTGAAAAATAGCATGTTTAAAAGTGCTCTTACCAGGTCTTAGGTAGATATGGCTACTAATTTTCATTCCGAATTCTGCAAGCCATGTCATCGGCAGGGGCCAGGCTGAAAGAAAACAGATCTGGAACACCTTCTCACAGGCTACAACAGCAAGGGGTGGTCACTAATATTTTATTTCTTTAAATGCTGACATTAAGCTTTTCTTGACCCTGAACCTCATATTGGTGAGTATTCTAAGTTGTTTATCTGGAATCTGACATACTTTAACCTACATAGTTCTGGTCATAATTGCTGAATTTCCAAATTAATAGGAAAGCTGGCACAATGTGAGATAATATCAGAGTTTGTTATTTGCGGAGTGCCCATTTTCTATAATTAAAGAAAATTGCTAATTACCACTAGAACTATTGATTAATATTTGAAGGAACACAGAAATTAATAGAAATGCTTTTTAGTGGTGACAGTGTTTGAAAGATACCTGCTACCATCCCTTTGATGAGTCCAGCGCTTTGCCTCTTGTCCCACAATGGGGCAGTCGTAAAAAAGCGGAAGTAGCATTATTTCCCCAGAGGTTAGGATGGAATGTTTAGAGTGAAATATTCATACATCACTGCACTAGTACATCCAGTGTTCAAGTGCAAATTGGGAGACTCCCATACATAATCACTTAATACCAGTATCTTTTTGTATAAGGTGAAGTGGCCTTGGTTTCTTAAATAAATGGCAGGGCCCTCTACATTTATTTAGTGTTATGAAAAGAGGTCTTTATTTGTGAGCTTTGCCCACAGTGATGCCAATTATCACTATTCTATCACATAATTTTAGAAATATGATAAGCTATGACTAATAGCATTGAGAATGAGCTGTCATTTTCAAAGTTTATAGAATGGTTACCACAGAGAGCCTTTTAAGTCTTATTTCTAAACATGTTCTTTGACCCAGAATGAAAGTAAGTACAAATGTAAGTGATGTTTGAAAGCCCTGAAATCTAATAATTTTCTTTGCTTTTTCAAGAAGAGTTTAGAATATGTGCTCATTAACATACAGGCACTATCAGAAAAATGACAAATATTTTTTTGCCAATGGGTGTTATAAAAGTCATTATGAGATAGTAAATTATTCATTTATTCAACAAATGTTTCCTGAGTCTCTACCCTGAGAAAGGTACCCAAGCAACTGTAGGAGACCAGTGGGTTGTTAGGCTAGATAGGAGAGAAAACAAAGTTGGCAAAGAAAAATGGTGATCCAGGGTCAGGAGGAAGCTGAGATGAGCATGTCTACAGGCAACTGCCCAAGAAGACTGAGTGATTAAAGTGATGCCAATGAACTTAGGGTCAGGAAGAAGGTGAACATAGTCAGGGAACCAGTGAGAGTAATTAGCTGAGAAATTGGAAAAGATGTCTTTGGCTGAATGAAGCCATGAACATAATTCAATTCAAGTCAGTACAGTATTGATTGAGTCTTACTAGGTGTTGAATGTAGTCACCCATAATTTTGAAAACTTAAGAAAAAGTGGTGAACACTCATGAGATGGAAAATATTCTCTCTCCTTTACAGGGAAAACAGAGCTCGTTGTATTATTATTTATTTTGCATAAGAACAATTGTAAACCTACTTTTGCCCACCCTTGTATATTAGATAATGGTAGTGATGATTAAATTCATTGCTAGAGGGAATTGGATAGTGTTTTGCAACTTAGGTTTTTGAGTGCATGAACAGATTTTTATATGGAAAGGGATCTTAGATATCACCTAATCTAACCTTCTATCCCATGTTAAAACCACAAAGGAACTTGCTCTAGGAAAAGTAACACTTAAGAGGATCCTATTGGATTATTGAAGGAAAGGGGTTGGCAGTTACTGTTATTTTAGCCTGGAAGCAGATGTCTGGAGAAACAGCCCTCAGGACCTTAGATTTTTCAGCACTGTTGTCCTAGCTTAGTCCTTCCCGGATCAAGTTCTAGTTTGACAATATCTTTTCTAATACCCGGCACTCAGAAATTAATGCAATTTGCAAATGTGTCCTAATGAGGAAGAGTCCTGGGAATGCTGCTTAGATTATTTCACTTTATTTCATACTTTTAAAGACTTGTGAGAATGTGTAATTCAAAAAAACCATGGTTACCACTCTCTCAATTGATCAGAGTTCTTAGCTTAGGCAACAATATCTTACTGTGACTGATATATGAAAAAAAGAAATTTATTAAAAAGATATTGGATAGCTTACAAAATCTCCTCCAGGGCTAGAGAACTAGGTTCACAGTCAATGTAGTAAAAAATGGAGCTCAAGTCACTTTTCAGGGTGGTTCCTGGTGGAGAGACCACAGCCACTGAGCATTGTACCCTCAAGCTTTCCTATGCACAGCACGGATGGAACATGGAGCTGTGGGCACAGACCCCAGAATCACAGCCAGCACTGCCTGGCTGCTGCAGAATGCCTGCCCAAGGCTTCTCATTGAAGCTCTGACTTTGTGACTTTGTTTAGATTCATTTAAATAACAGTAACTGCCAACCCCTTTCCTTCAATAATCCAATAGGATCCTCTTAAGTGTTACTTTTCCTAGAGCAAGTTCCTTTGTGGTTTTAACGTGGGATAGAAGGTTAGATTAGGTGATATCTAAGATGAATCTAAAGCGTAAACACCAAGGACTCTGTCCTTGCCATGGGAGCGAGTATAAAAGGTGGATTCTCTTTACTGAAGCAGAGGGTTCAGAAGCTGGGCAGCCAGCAGGACCGTCAGCACCCCCTTACCTCCTTCCTACCTTCTCACTCAGACTCATGCAAAGACCCAAATCCCTCTAAATCTGTGACTTTTCTAAGATATCCTGTGGTAGGTGAGGAATGTAACGTTTCAGTTTTAAAATAATAATTTATTATTGGTAGTTTCCATACAGACTGAATACAGGAGTAAGACGATCAGGAACGTTGTTTTTAAAAATAAACAAGTGAAATGGCAACACAGTATTTAAGACTTACTTTGGTTAGCTTCTGTGGGGGACCAGAGGTCATCTTTTTCCCAAGTGCTCAGAAATCATTGGCATTCACAGGAGAGAATGTGGAATTGTCATGGCTTGTAGAGCATTACACTGCAGAACTTTTTCTGAGAGATGAGAGATCAGAACGTCCTCCCCCCAACCCCTGACCATGCATTCTTCGATCCCCAGGACAAAATATAATCGTGTGAAATATGGGGTATGCTTAGTTGTGTGGCTCCTTTACGACACCACCATAGATTGGTAATGATGGCCCTAGACAATAATCCTAATATGAAATTCATTGAGCTCTCTCGGTGTTGTAAGACACATCCTGAGTGCTTTGTGTGCCTTCACTTATGCAATATTCACAACCGTCCTAGAAGGAAAGACTGTTTTTATCCTGTTTTGCATATGAGGACATTGAAGCAGAGTTAAGTTATCCACCCAGGCTCCCATATCTCATATGTGGTCAGAGCCAGATGGAAGCCAGGCACTGACCCACTCAGCCCAGCTGCCTGTTAGAAAATCAAACACAGCGACTCTCCGAGGGCTCTCCATGGTGGGTCAGGAGTACCATTCCTGCAGTAAACATGCCTTTGTTCTGGTGGTTGGTGTTTTTCAGCTGAAATCAGAAGCCATTTTACTGTCACCAGTACAGAAAAATATGCTGAGCATTTTTCTTTCTCAGTCCGGTCCCAAATGCAGGAAGCACTGTGTGTGAAAAATATGCTCAGCATCTCAGCTGATAAATTCTAAAGGAGCGCCGATGCCTTTTGTGACTTTGTTTAGATTCATTTAGTGCACCAAGCGTAAACTGCTGAAATTTTTCACATACAACCATTCTATTGCCTATTAATTAGAACCATCTTCTAATTGCACTGGCGCTTCAGAATTAAGTCAATATAGTTATAGGGTAGAATTCCCTGGAGGAAAATTTATTTATAGGGAGCAAGTGATGTTAAAAACAACAGAAGCAGAAAGCAATAGAAATCCCTCCTAACATCTACAAACATCACCACACCCCCCAACCAACAAATCCCCCTAAATCATTTGAGAATATGACTCCATTTTGTAGCTGCAGATTAAAATGCGCTTGATGCTAAGCTTCCTTCCACACCCCTGCTGAGTTGTGAGGTCCTGAAATTTTTTTCCCTGTGTCTTTAGCTCCTTCTTTCTAAAATTTCTTCTCCTCGCTGCACGAGGTGGCCAGTACCATCCTCCTCCAGTTTTCAGTCAAAACAGGAAAAGATCACGCATCCGTCTTTTCCATCTGATGGGTTGATTCTATTTTTTATTTTACTGATGAACCATTACCTCATCCAAACATTTGCATTTGAGGTCATTTTAGCACGCAGTGTCTAAAGGAACATCAGCTATTGACAGAGGCTGTGGAAATTTGAGGCAAGGCAGGATGGACAGAAATTATTTTTGGGTCCTGGAGGTAGGCTTGAGTTTACATTTTGGGGTCATGTTGAAATTGGGCAGAGGGAAGGCTCAGAACTCTCTCCTCTACCTTCCAGGGAGACAAAGAGATAGTCGGCAAAGGCAGACAACAATGTGGTCCTGGGTTGCTGGTGGGTCTAGTGGGCTTGGTTCCCTACATTCTCACTGGCCTCCTCCAGGTCCACACCCTTCATAGGGTCTATCTTCATTTCCTTGCATCAATCTTTCTCCTCCCCTCCCATCCCTCCCACTCCTCCTCCACCTCAGCCATATCCCCGATTCTTCCTCCCTCTGACCAACAGTGCCCAGAAGTATGTATGCTGACTGTCATGAATGGTTATTCTGGTTAAGGTTATGAAGTTCTAGACATGTATTTATTAGTGGATGCATAATGGTATTCAATGCTGCTTGGATAATTCTACCTTGAAAAAAATCTACAAACATCCTCATACTGCAATCTCTGGCCTATATTGCGAGTAGTATTGGCTCCTTACTCTCTGGACTTGTGAGTCAGTCTTTTAGGAGTTCACATAACCTAAACTGGTGAGTCAGCATGCACACTAAATAGCATTCCAACTGCTGCTACCATGAGTTTGGGAATTAGTGACAATTGTCATGGTAGTTGATGACTCTACCTCCCACCATAACCGTATTGTAGAATTCACATTCATCCTAGGCCTCGGTTTCCTCATTTGTAAAATGAGAGGTTGGTTGGGTTCGTAGTTCTCTACCATTTATTTGTAATTGGTGACGTACCTCTTGATCTTTTTATTCTAAGTGAAAACTTAAAAAAAGAACTTAAACTTTATCTTATACTTCAAAGGAGATATTTTCTTTTATTATGTATCTGGATGAAGCTCAACACTAAATTGGACCATGTGCTTGGTTCCAGATAAAGAGAAAATAGAAGAGAGAAGAGGCAAAGGAAGCAAGGCCTATTCACTCATCTGCTCCCATCCCCTGAAGCATGCTGACATCCCTCCCCTGGAGACACCATTCAACTTCTCTTGCTATATTCCTTAAACCTGAGTGGCCAAGCCTGGAACAATGTGGCACTGTCCTGCTACCATAGTGCCCATACTGGCCTGGAAGAAATTGAAAGTAATGTTAATACCCAAGGAGCAGATGAAGCTGGCTGTGTGTGGCAGAAAGTTCCAGCAGAGCACAGGTAGCCACTAGGACAATATGTGGTCCAGAGTTAGCCAGGACACCATTGAAAAGCCATTGTTCTTTTCTGATTCTCTGACAGTCAACAAAACACAACCCATTTTCCATAACTACATTTTTTTGTTCGCTTTGTTTAATCTGGTCTTTCGTGCCTCTTCTTGTCCCATATCTTGACCCTGGGTTTGAAGGATCAATTTGTTATATGCATCTTCTTTTACATTTCTTCATTTGTTTTCCCATGTCTATTTTTTTCTTTTCTTCTAGCTATTAAGGTGCTAGTCATATGTCAACGCCTACAGGTCTAAGTGGCAGCTTCTTCAATTCATGGAATGCTTAATTTCATCCCCTACTTTGGAGATGCGGATAGATTTTCTTAAAAAAAATCTCTCTACTGCCTGTTTATACCCTTAAGGCTCAAATAATTTAAAAGGCTATTGTTTAAGGAAAGGTCATTTCTAATGAGTAATACACAAAGAAGAAAATCTGACTTTTCCCAAGTGAAATTTCTGACAACCCAAGGAACTCTATGGAAAGAAGCGGAAGTTCTCCCTTTGTGGCAATGGGGTACCGCGTCTCCAAGCTCACATTATAGGAAAGTCTTTGTGCATAGATAAACTCTGTGTTAATAAAATACTATTTATGATTCAGCCCTTTTTCTCCTTTAAGTATCAAGCTGTATCCTGGAGGAACAAAAATAAAAGAAGTTGATGTCTACAATATAACTATTAAGGGGAAATTTGCTTCACTGTTATTTGGATGTAATTGGTACTGAGCACCACAATGCACTTGTAATTGGGTCTGTACTTGTTCACTTCAAGGGTTCCATGCTATTTCTACTTGAACCCATTTTTTTGATACCGTTCAGCTCAGCAGTGCCAGCTAACTCTTGTTATGCAGTTGAAAAACTGTGGCCATTAAAAATAGGATACGGTGTGATTTTGTTTTGCAGCACTGCATGGAAAATCAGTTGCTGTTCATAACAGCTCTGTGGTTGGTTGATTTAAAGCAGGGGGGTGACTTGGAATTGACAAGCAAGACAGTTCGTGAAAAGGGATATTGTATCTTTAAGGCTTTCTGACTGATTGTGTTTAACTGCACCACGCAGCAGGCAGTAATTAGGCTGTAGCTTCACCGAGAGGCTTAAAGCCCTGGCTCTGGTTCTCCATTTTCCAGAATCCCTTTTTTAAAAGGACAAACATTTTTGGGATTTGAATACATGAAAATTGTTTGAAACCATGAGCGTGTGAGTGAGCAAATGAAAATCCAGCTTCAATGTCTTCCCATTCAGTGTCTCTGGGGACCATCTTGGGCCCACAGTCCCTTGGCAGACCCAGGGGCCACCAAGGAAGCAGTGAGAGCCATGATAGGAGCACAAGACGCAACTGCTAGAGAAGGTCAAGGTGATCCTGCAGTGAAAGGAAGTCAGCTCTTACCACATGGCAAGGTTTCTTCCGGCCCAGTTCGCAATGTTAATGAGACTAGTTAAAATATGTTTCTAAGATTAATAGACAGAATGCCTAATAATTTTTATTTGGGGGAAAGAGAAATGTTCCTTTATTTAGGCTGTTTAGTAGAAAAGAGAGTGGTATAGAAGTTAATTGGTTAAGTCATTAATTTAAGGAATAGTTTCCATCCACCACTCTGCCTCTGTTACTACTTCTTCCCAGTCCTTAAAATACCTCATTGCCCTTTTGGAAAGTGGTGAACATTGTCAATTTGTTATTACTTGGTAAAGACTGAGTTTCATATTTCTCAGGCATTTGTTATGATAGAAGAGCAGTTGACAGATCTTACAGTGACCTTATAAAAAATGAATGCTCAATTATTGTTGGGTTGACCAGGGTAGCCATCTTTCTTCACTATCAATCAGGAGACAGAGGCTGAGTCCCAACTGTGTGCAAGATGTTATTCTGGGTGCTGTGAGAGATGAAAATTGTTCTGGAATGAAATTGTGATCTTTCCTGACACTAAGTCCAAAATTTTCTTCCTTTTGCTAACTATATGGATGAGTTTATTCCATACAGATTTAGATACAACTCTATTCTTAAATTGCTCTATTCTCAAAACTGTTTTTCTTTTTCTTAGTAATTGAATTCCCTTCTTAATCTTTCTTAACTATAAGTATTTTTTACTTATCCATTCTACAGATTCTGTAGGTGATAATTGTGTATGGATCGCAGACTAAATAACAGCTCCTCATTTTGTGGATCCCTTCTGAGTTTTTGACATATTTTACATCACATTACAATGTCATTTGAGTCTCCCTGTACCATCCTGAGGGATGTTGGGTGGGCAATATCATCATTTCAGAAGCTCAGGAGCTGAGATTAGGAATCAGATTTGCTGGGATCTGCTCTTCTCCTTATAACATGATCATGTGTTCAATCTTGGAATTGATACATCTTCTAATTTAAATATTTAGTATAACTAAATGTTCTAACATTGAGTATATCTTAATAATGATAAACATTTGGTATAACTTAATAATATTCAAACATGGATAAAAGGTCAAAGATAGGCAAACAGAGTGTCTGATTTAAAAAATTTGCTTCGACCAGTCTTACGCCAATGTTCATGTTTTCTCTATAAAGTTTCAAACATTCAGAAGAACGATTTTTTTCTTGCTTTTGTTTTTTGGGGGGTCTGTCTTAAAGATAAATTACTTTAATCTGTAGCCTAAGTTGCATTGATGTATTTATCTTTCTCAACATACTTTGTCCTAAGGTCAGTACTTCTTTGAAAGATTTGATCTAAATAAGTTATAAATGTGTATCAAAATCTATTTGCTATTAGTGTAAACACAGCCAAACTATATCACTATATCACATTATTGCTTTGAAAGAAACAAAGATGAATCTCATTCTATAGTTCAAATTTTTAATGAATGTGTGTTTACTTGTATGTGTGTCTATGTCTAAGTGACGAGGTCAATATTTCTATAACTTTCTAAGGTTCATTCATTTTGTAGTGCTGACAAATGCTCCTTGGAACTAGGATGTACAGAAGATCAAAGATTAAATTGCAGTGTTTTTCCCCCCCAAAGTGACAATGAGCCTAATTCGCTGTCAGTTAATGCCAGGTGTTTCTCCCCCTAGCATTAAGTTCTTCAAAACAGTGGCTATATAGGACACTATTCAGAGAGGCTTAGTGCTGAGGAGAAAATGATTACATTAAATCGAATGATATGAATAATTCATGACATCACATTTTGTAATCCTGGTGTTAAGCATAAAACCAGTGGTTTATTTTCCAGCAAAATGTTTTTGTATCATTTTAGATAGTACATAATGCAAAACAATAACTGCATACATAATGCAAGAAGGATGGTAGTGAATAGGGTCCTTAATAGTGCTTGCAGCATCATCTGGGCTGTGATCACAATAAACACATTTTGAACCAATGCCCATGGGTGTCCAGCGCTTGCTGGAATCTTCTGAGTCCAATAGAGTGGCTGCCTTTTAATTTGTTTTTGCATATTACACCTGACCTTTATGACAGACCTGAAAGTCAGTCCTCGTATATTGCTAAAACTACAAATGATTTTGTCCCCTTGCCATTCAGTTTACCAGGAGGGCAATTCTACTGGGGGTAAATAGCTGATTTTTCAATGATGTTGCCTTTTCCAATATGGAGTTGTAAATCCTAGGAAAATCCATAAAGTCTGAACCTACATTCTGTCACAAAGAGCTTAAATATCCCAGAGTAAAATGGCACTAATTTAGCAATTCAGCCAGGTTGCTATTAGGAATGTCATTTATATCTCAGGACTAAATAAATGATTCCTTGTCTTGTTTGAATCGTCTCCCATTACATGCAGAAAATGCCTTTTCTTCATAATTTCCAAAGAACATTGAAGGTGGCCTTGCACCCGTCATGAAGCAGTTTCTGGGTCATACACAACATCGCGATGCTCTAACATGAGCCTGATTGTTCTGCTGCATTTCAGGCTGAAATAATTGTGTACCTGGACCATCTGCGGCTGCCTTTCCCAGCCCCGTCCCATGGACAGCTCCAGGGCACTTTCTGGAAGCCAGAATGGACTCCCGCTGATGTTCCCACATATTTGTCTTGAGTGCAAGAATGGCCTATGCCAGTGGATTTCAAAGCTTTTCACAAAACATCTCCACATCTGAATCTCAGGAGTTTATGTCAAGCATTTGAATTACTTACAACTAATTAAATATACCATCCGTGTTTTACACCATGAACATATCTGCTGATAATGTTGTAGCCTGTATTATTACTTATTTGAAACAATACATTAGCGATTAATGGTTGGTCAGTAACGATGAAACTCTGACCTATTATAATAAATATGAATTTGTCACGTATATAGAAAAGAGTTTGCTTTTAAACATTTCTTCACAGAAAGATAATTTGGAAGGAAGTGAAAGTATTCAGTTTCAATATATTTATTTACTATGATACCAAGAATATTGTTCAAATTCCTATTTCAAAGATTTTAAGCAGACTGCCAAGTGGGCAGATTATGATACTATTGTTAGGAAAAAAATGAAGAGGTGTAGCATTTAGAAGTAAACTATCACATTTTGTTGAGAATGTTCAAAGGGAACAAACTCGATGACCCAATTGAAAGGAGTGGAAATGAGAATGCTGCATTGGATTTGAAAATAGAAATGCTGAGAGGCACGATACATGGTATCTTAAGATCTGTTCTTCTGTGAAGAAGATATAAATTACCTAGATCGAACTGAAAGCAGAAATTCAACTTCTTAAAGGAACTTATATTCTTCTGAAGATTGCAAATCCCATGTAAAGTTTCAAAAGCCCCATGACTTAAAACTATGCCACAGTTGCATAGTGACAAAAGTTGGTTTCCTTTCCAAACCCTCTTCTTACTTCTACAACCCTCTTCAAAGTTACCAAGTTTTGATGATCGGTGGTGACGATGAGATCACTCCATCATGGGAGACAAGCTCATCCTGCCTCTGACTGTCAGTGCCGTGGTAGCACAGTGTCCATCGGAGAGGTCAAAGATTACAGGTCTCCCTCTTCTCTCTTTCTTCTTTTCTGTTATTGGAAACATTAACCTCTTTTTGCCACAGCCTATCAAAAACAAGGGAAGAATGTGCTAGTATAATTCTAATTCAGAACACGGGATTTATGAAAACATTGCTAAAATAAAAAAATATTTATCCAAATATCAAATATTTCAATTTTTTATTTGATTTTCAAAATATTATATACCAAATAAAACACAAGTTTTAGTGCCAATTTGGCTACTTATCACCTGTATTAATTTGGGGATATCAGTGGGTAACTGAGAACCTCATTTGCTTGCTCTATGAAATGGGAATAAATACATAATCTTGGGTTTACTGTGGAAAAATCAATGAAATAATGCACAGGAGAATGTTATGTAATAAGTCAAAACAGAAGTTATTTTTAGCTATTTAAAGAATATCTTTTGCCAGTTAAGAGGTTGAAGTATACTTTAAAAATTAAATTTATTCAAAAGGGAAAAAATTAGGAAGTTCATGTATATCTTTAGACAACCTTCTAAGGAAGCCAAATCAGTGATGTAGGCTTTCACATTTGTCTTGCTTTCTCACACTTAAATGTATAACCTTGAAAGTAATAAAATTGGCTGAGTTGGCTATTTTCCCGCCTTCCCAGAACACATGTCAATGGAGCGACAGAGAATTTTAGCTGTAGCAAAGAAAGGTAGTTTTGTGGGATCTTGTTCAATAATTAATCTGCTGAGTAACTGTATGAATAATTGATAAATATTTAGTCAACTCTGTGCATCAGGCAGCATCGGTTGCATACCAAAAAATTTGTGAAGGTGAAAACTGCCAGTCTTAGGCCTCAAAGATGTAGAGATCTCAAGCTCACAAACCAGAGATGTGCAAATTATTATGCACAGTACAAATCCAGAAATATAAATCCGTCAGTATCCACACAATGCTCTTCTAGGAGGCCGTTACCTTGTTCTTCACAGTTTTATTTAAGGTGTATTTGGCATCACATTATAACTTAATAAGTGTTCATCTCCTTTCGTGTGAGGTAAAATATTCCGATGCATACATGAAATAAAGTTGTAAAATAACAACTCTGTGAATTCTTGAAATTTGTACTGTGCTGCCAGGAAAGCATTGGTAGGCGAACCGCTGGTATGCACTGAATGGTATCTGGATTTTCTTCAGCACCAGAGGCTGGGCATTTGGATACAACTTAAGAAACACTAATTTCTCAGGATGTTCGATACTTTGTGCGCAAGGAGAAAATCTAACGTGTGATTCTTCTGAGTGCAGAAAATGTAGAAATTAAAGCTGTGTAGTAAAAATAAAAATAAGTGAATAGAAAGTAAGAGGATGATCTCAGATTTCTGGAAATATATTTTTTGTTAAAATTTGAAAGTTTCAATTTTTCCTCTAGTTAATCACTCATAAATTGTGTTCTGACATGAATTCTTAGTGAACTCCCAAATTCTTAAAAGCCTCTCTAGAGAGTTCACAATCTCTTTTTGCTGTAGCACACAGGCCACCTCTCAGTTAGTTAGTTAATTCCAGGTGCTGGGCATTCATAGGGGTGGGTGAGAACAGTTACAAACAGAAGGGGGAAGTGGCTGCTCTTCTTGGCACCCCCTGCTGGCCAGAGTAGCACTAATGATGGCTCCAGAGAGAGGCCTCATCTTCTCTCTTCCAGCCCATCTGAACTGTTGCCATGGCAGCCACAGCATTAAAAAGAAAGGGAGCCCAGGGGCTGCAGCTTGAGGAAGAAAGAGATGACCCCAAATGAGGCGCTTGAATGGAATGCCTCTAGGATTTGCCTCTAACGTAACATTGATCTTTCAGGGAACTGTTCTACCTGGATATATTTACAGGAACCATGTCCTATTCCTTAATTGTGGTTCCTTGTGTATACCACTGTACTTCTATATTTCCTTATTAAGGACCGTTTTCACGCATGACCACTAACGTGAAAACAGACTGAACAATGGCAAACAAAGAAACAGTATGAAATGCTTTTTAAAACAATAATAGCAGTTTATGAAGGAGAAGAGTTAGTATTGTCAAGATGACAATGTTATTTTTTTAATCCTTACAGAAGGATATTTTTGTCATTACACGAGAAAAAAGCATTGATTGGTTGCCTGCTGTAAATACCCGGAAGGGGGACTGGTGGGCGACAGGATCGCAATAGTAGGTGTCCGGACCTGGGAGTCCTACCTGTCTGCCATGGGACCAGGGATCAAACTGCAGCCTTGGTATGCTCCCTGACTTAAAAATCAAACCCACAACCTTTTGGTTACTGGACGAAGCGCTAACCGATTGAGCCACACTGGCCAGGGCAGATGGCAGTGTTCTTCGAAGTGATCTGTAGATACAATGCAACTGCTATCAGAATCCCATGTGGCTTCTTTGTAGTAATTGATAAACTGATTTCTAAAATTCATTACATACAGATTTCATGTAAAATTTCAAGGGATTGAAAATAGCCCAAACAAGCTTGAAAAGGAAGAAGCAAATTGGAAAACTCACACTTCCTGATTTCAAAACTTATATGCAAAGCAATGTAATGAAGAAAGTACAAAAACAGATGTATAGATTGATGAATTAGAATCAAGAGCTCAGAAATAGACCTATGTGTCCATGGTCAGCTGATTTTCAACAATGGTGCCAGAACTATTGAATGGACAGGTAATAATAGTCTTTTGAACAAATGGAGAACCACATGAAAAAGAATAAAGTTGAACTCTTCGATCACACCACATGAGAAAAATCAATTCACAATAAATCAAACACTCAAATGTAAGAGCTAAAACTATAAAACTCATAGCATAAAATATAGGTATAAAATTCATGATCTTGGATTTGGCAGTGAACTCTTAGATATGACATGAGCAACAACAACAAAAAAAGAAGATAAATTAGACAACACCAAATTAAAAACATTTTTGTGCTTCAAAGGACACAATCAACAAAGTGAAAAGACAATGCCCCCAAATAGGAGAAAATAGTTATAAATCATATACCTAATATTAGACATGTCCAAGAATATATAAAGGCTCTCACAACTCAATAATAAAAAAGACAAATAATCCAATTAATATGGGCAAAAGGACCTGAATAGACATTGCTCCAGTGGAGATATAAAAATGGCTGCTAAGCACATGAGAAGATGCTAAACAGCATTAAAATCAAGGAAATGCAACTCAGTGCCACAGTAAGGTATCACTTCTTACTGACTAGGATGGCTAGGATAAAAATAAGTAAGTGTTGGTGAGGATATATAAAAATCAGAACCCTCATACTCTACTTGTGGAAATGTAAGAAGATACAGTCACTGTAGTGATTCCTTAAATGCTTAATATAGGGGATATACTACACCTAGGTGTATTCCCAGCAAAAACAAAAATGTATGTCTGCTCAAAACTTGTACACAAATATTTATGGCAGCATGTTTAGAATAGCTAAGGGTAGAAACAACACAAATGTCCATCAACTAATGAATGGATAAAAAAATAGAATATATTCATACAGTGGAACATCATTCAGCCACAGAAAAGAACAGGGTATCGATACACTCCACAGCAAAAAAACCTTGAAAACATAGTGCTAAGTGAAAAAAGCCAGTCAAAAAAAGCTACACATAGTATAACTGCATTTAAACAAAATGTTCAGAATAAACAACTCTATGGAGATACAAAGATTAGTGGTTTTTTAGGGCTGGAGGGGATAGAGGATTGACAGGTGATATTATAGTTTCTTCTGAGTTGATCAAAATGTTCTAAAATTGCCTGTGATGATATTTTCACATATCATTGAATATTCAAAACCCATTAAAATGTACATTTTAAATGTGTAAATTATATGATATTTAAATTATATCTTAATAAAACTGTTTAAAAATGAAGTGACTTTTACAATATTAGAATCAGTTTACATGGAGAAGACAAACTCTCATCCAAACTGTGTCTTCATGTTCCACTACCTTTAAAAATTTTTTTTGTTAACAATTTTATTTATTCATTTTTAGAGAGAGAGGAAGGAAGGGAGAGAGAGAAGGAGAGAAACACTGATGTGAGAAACATTGATCGGTTCCCAACCAACTGAGCCACGTGGGTCAGGGATCTACCACCTTTCCACAGACTTCTTGGAGCCCCTGTGTTCAAGAGCAGCTGTCTCTTGTATCGCCCGTCACAGGGGCTGAAATCCTTAGTCCCTTTTGATGTTTCTGATGCAGAGAGCTATCGTTAGCATTTGACCTCTTCTTGTCTAAAAACTCCAGGTTTCCTTGGTTTGAAGCTCTGAGCTTTCCAAGAAAACATTCAGTTTATTTAATAAACCAATCTGAATGAACAGATGAGAAAGGCTAAAGCTTTTTATGGTTCACATCCCCTTACAATGTAGCACATTTTCGACAGCACTTCTGAAGGCTGTGTGACTAGAGCCTAGGCATTTTCTCCTGGGCCTATCTAAAGAGACAAGAACAGTTAAAAAAGACCCTTCAACATCTTCCTTGCAGCTAGGGATGACCATGTAACACAGTTTATATGCGATGTAAACTGAAGTGAGCTGGGGATTAAAGGAATGTTTTTGCTTTCTTGATGAAAGGGGCACACACAGCTGGCCTGGACAGCCCTTTGTTTTTGAATCTTGCCTTGAATGTAGATGTGAGTGATGGTGCTGCAGCATCCACCTTGTCACTCTGCTCATGAGAGTTACAGAGACACTGATTTTCGCACCTGTGAACCATGCAACCCATATTAATAGCCACCTGTCTTCAGATTTCTGGGTAAAAAAAGAACTGATTTGTTTCAGCTACTATTAATCAGGTATTTTTGTAATTGGCAGGCAATAATAGTCCTTACTGGTGAGCCATCTTTTTATATTTAATGTCATTAAAATATGAATAGTGAAAGGACAGCAAACTCACAGTTATTGACAACCATACCTAAAACAAAAGCAAACTAAGAGGACAGCTAGATCAGAAGCGGAACCATAGAAATGGAGATCACATGGAGGGTTAGCAACAGGGGAGTGGGAGGAGGAGAAGGGGGCAGAAGGTACAGAGAATAAGTAGCATAGATGGTAGGTAGAAAATAGACTGGGGGAGGGCAGGAATACTATGGGAAATACAGAATCTAAAGAACTGGTGACACATGGACATGAACGAAAGGGGGGGAATGATGAGGGAGGGGGTATACAGGGTGGAGGAGAATGAAGAGGGGGGAATAGAACAACTGTAATGGCATAATCAATAAAATATATTTTTAAAAACAGTGGTGAGAATTTCAGGTTTTATATTGGAAAAATAATTAGAATACACAGAATAGTAGAAAAATGTTTTGGAGCAGATGGAATCAGTCATATACAGAATATATAATGTAATATACTTTATGTTTGCATAGACAATCATAGAATTGTAATAGCCTTTCCCCTAATATTTTGAGCTACATAACTGTACTCTATATGAGTATAAGGCAGTAGAAACAGGGCTGAATCTAGAGGTAAAAGTCTGGATTCAAATCCTGACTCTTCTTACCAGCCTGTGTTACCTTTTCCTTACCATATCCCCAAACTCTAAAATAGTGCATGAAAAATAGTGGATACTTTATAATTTTTCAAGAATGACAAATATGTATATTTCACATACATTAAATTCAATTTAGATTGAAAAGAAAAGACATGCAAACTAAGCACAGAACCATAAACTCAGAGCTAGAAAGGACAATTGCAGATTTAAAAAAAGCCTAAGGATTTGAAAATTATAAGAACCCAAAGGCATAGTTTTTGCTCTCATTGTCCAGTGTAATCTCGAATACAAAAGTAGACTGACTTTCAGGAAGTCCTGGGAAGACAGAGGTGTGAGTGGCGCTGGCTTGCGGCAGCTGGATGTCGAGGACTGGTTCACCATGGTGACTGCACGTTGGAATCACTGGGAAGATTGTCTAACACACAGATGCCAGTTCCACAAGCACAGACACTCTGATTTAATTGGTCTGTGATGAGGCCCAGGCATTGCTATGTTTTGAAACTTCTCCACATTATTCCGATGTGCAACCAAGATGGTCTCTAGCATAGGGAACAAAAACCACAGACTTTGGGCAAAGATGCAGCTATACTTGATAAGTGATTGTTCACTTACTGACTCAGTCACCTTGGGCCGTTACTTCCTTTCTCTTAGCTTTAGCTTCCTTGCCTGTAAGATGAGGATAACACCTGGGTCATAAATATGTGGAGATTAAATGAAATGACATAGCTACCATTCTGAAAACAGTGGTCGTTCAGTATGTGTTCACTGTTGCAGAACCGCCAGCGTGTTCCGGATGGTGCTTTGTGGCAGGTCAGAAGGAAACTCCAGCCAGTGGGGTTGATGAGAGAGGGAAGGCACCCGGGACAATGGGCCCACACAGTTGCTCTCCGGCATTTGGTGGCACAACAGCATTATTAGTAGTAGCTCCTTAGTTTATATCACCCTCAATTTTTACTTTTTTTTTCATTTTCATTGCTAGAAATACTTGATTATGGAAAAGTTCTCTCAGTAATTGAATATGGAAAAGAATGGAAGGGTTATCTGAGGCCAGTTGCATTGCCATCTTGAGTCACTTGGTTTAAAGGATGCTCACATTTAGAGTTTTAAGAAACTGGCAAAAATTTTATTTTCATTTTCTGCAAACTCCAGGTTCTAGAATTCCATTAAAATTTTCCCACTAATAGCGAATAGAGTGCCAAACATGTAATCAATGCTCAAGAAATATACTTTTAATTGGATTGCGTTTTAAGATGGTCCTTTTTTCTGTTTTGTTTACCTTACTATTTCCACTTAGTATGCATCCAAAATTTGCAGATAAAAGCTTTACTTGGCAGCGAAGTTCCAGGTGACTATTGATCATATTTGCAATACTGATCCTTCACTCTTCAATATTAATTTTACTCCTTGGCCTGATTTGATTGTTCCTTTAAAGCTTGGTTTGCCCATCCATGTTGCTCCTAGTTTGAGGCCATCTGGTATGTATTCCTTCATCCCTACTTATATTGTTCTATGTATATTGTCTTTAGACCTCAAAATATTTCTGGGATTACCACCTATTTTCTCTTTTTTTCTTTTCAGAAGAGGAGGGCCCACCATTTCTAGGTCTGAAATTCTCCCTGGACTCTCAGTTTTCCTTTCCTAAGCATTCATTTCTGGGAGTATCAACTTGTGTTTCTCACAGTGGAATATTTATCCATCCTTTCTCCTTGTTGGGATCTCCTGCGACTTCAGGTGTGCTCCATTTTCTTATTTTACACACGCGCACACACACACATTCAATACCACTGAAACTTCTTTCAGTCTTGTTACCTAATTTTGGGCTATTGTTTTATTTTCGTCTCTTCTTGACATCCTATTGCCTTTGTTCTCATTTCACTTTTGTGACTCTTATTTTTTTCCTTATTTTACTTCTTCCTTTGTCTATCTATGGGTGAAAATCATAAGATTTAATTATTATTTATTTACTTTTTCCCTACATCTTCTTGTAAGTTTTATTCATTCTTTTATGTTAAATATTGTATCAGGTGTGCAGTACAAATCTTCTAATTTGCTCATACTCATTTACTTGCTTGTTCTTTTGGAACACAAAATAATAACCGTGTGCATGACCACGAGGAAAAAAATGAATGACCTCTCTCTTAAGATAATTTTCTAATTTTTAGTCCTATTGCCTGCTGGACTCTATCCCAGCTTCCAACCATACATCAACAATCAAGGTAGTCCTCTAACCCAACCCCCAAACAGTTTGCTCCCAACGTATCATCATTCCCTTGGTGATTTTGCCTTGGTGCTTGGGCTCATCCTTTGTCCCCCTCTCTCCTCATATAATGTGCTCATCTCCTTTCTCTTTCATCACGCTCCTTTCTTTGTCCTCTCCCATGTACACTCTTGTCTGTAGCAATAGTGTCTCTCATTGACTTTTTAGCCAGCCTTTCCTCATTTCAGTCTTCTGGCATATGATTTCTAACTTACTCTTCCTCAAAACACAAGCTACGCCTTTTATTCAAACATATCATTAATGTCTTTCTATTACAATACAATAATATCCAAGCTCCTTAACCAACCTGTCAACACAAAACTGTCTCCCCGCTTTATGTCCATCTACCTACACTATCCACTTCAAGTGATTATAATTTTCAGATTTCTCAAATATATTTCTGCCTCTCCCTTCCATTAGCTGCACTTCACCTTATTCAGTGGTTCAGTATATGTGCATTGCTTCTGGAACAGAATTCAAACCACTTGCTGGCAGGGAGCACACATGTGCCCATATATGTATGCAGTAGGTAGAACCTTCAAAAACTTTCTATCAAGCAGACAGTGACACCCAAACAAACATTTGGTGATACTTGTGATTTTTTATTTTTTAACTCCAAGAAGCATAAAAATGAAACACAAATTGTGAGAATTGCTGATTAGCTTCCTGCAATGACTGCTTTCCAGAATGAATAATAGTAATGAGCATTTTGCTGATGTATTGATAAAGTCAAAGAAAGTGAAAGAAAGAGAGAGAGAACTATATATTTTTCTATGGTAAATAGAGATACTAAAGTATCTTAATTTTTGGTGTTCCTCATGAGTAAGCAACATAGGATTATATTGAAATAACACACAGGGATTGAGAAAAATAAACACATTAAGATATTTCCATACCTCTTATATAGTGATCACATTTTATCAATTGCAAGAGTGACTCCTTTATTCCTTTATTTCCATAGTAAAAGGTGCTGCCCAGCACCTTTGTGCTTGTCTAGATCTAGCAACTGACAGTTAAAAGGCATACATGTGCCTGTGTTAATTATATATGGAAGAAAATTAGCCTAGAAGGGTATTCGAGGGAATAGCATAGATAAGTATATTTTTGCTTGCAGCAGCTGCTTAGGTGAGTCTCTCCTGTCTTCCTTCTCTCCCTACACTTTCCTCCCCAGAACGTCTTCTTTCAGTCGGATCAGAATCTACTTTCTCTTATCTGGCCCCACTGGCCATTTCCTAATTTGGGAGCAAGCCATCTATTTCCTTTTCTGATTTCTCATAATTAAACTGGAAAAAGAGCCACTGCCCAAGGGCCCCTGAATAAAACCCCACGGAAACAATGTTATCTTCTCACCTCACCCTTGACAATCCTGGGGGATGAGGCTAGCTGACCCCTCTGTTAAAGGCCTGGCTGTGCTGTCCCGGGGAAGAAAGACACGAGGCTGGGGACAATGCCTGAGGCCCCCTGTGTGGGTCTGTGAGCCCGTCTTCCCCCACTGGGCCCTCCTTCTCAAAACAAATGTTCTGTGCTCAAGGAAATCACAACTCACTAAGCATCAAAACCCAGGAATTTATACATTCTCTAGTTGACTATACATTTTTTTTCAGTGGCAAAGTGGAACAAATAAATATGAATCCTGAAACATTTCAGTTTGATGGATAGTGATGGTATAGTTCATGAATTTTTGTTACCAGGAGCTTTTTTTTCTTTTTCAACAGGAGAAAAATCAAATTTTTAATACATGTTCATAGGGGATTTGCATAAGCATGAAAATCCCAAAGACAGTGAGGCAACCCTAGGTATATATGACATTTTGGACAAAAGAGAAGAAGTGTGTGTGTGTTGGGGGGAAGAGAGTCTCAGCTTTCAAAAGTAAGAATAAGCAATTTGCAGGTAGCTGAGGAGGAGCAGAACACACAGGCAGGCAAAGCCGTGCTAGGTGACTCAGGAACAATGGGGCATAGTTAGAATCTAGTAAACATGCTTCTGCTTGCTTGGAGTCTTCCTGTTTAATGCTGAGATGATTATATTAAGGTTGCCTTCATGAAGCAGGGTTTTTCCATCTTATATTAGCTATGTCCTCTGGGATTTTAACATCCAACTGTGAAATGATAAGCCATCTTCCCTTCTATCACCCAAAAAGAAAATTTGAGCACTTTATGCTCACTGGGGGAGGGGGGAGGAATGGAATATAATTAATTCATAGTTTTACCATGCAGGGACCTCACTAGACTCTATTTCTAGGAAATAAATGACATCCCAGGTGGTAATGTGTTTGCTGCTTGAGTGACTTACTTTCTCTGCTTTCTTTGCCTAATCACCTTCGTGACCTCTATGTCTGACCCTCATCTCACCCCTCCAGGATTCACTGACTCAACAGTAGTCTTTAAGTATCCTCAAAAAGCAAAAAGCACCAGGTTATACTTGCTTTCAGAAGCTTTTATTGTCACTTTTAAGTTTTATTAATTGAGCATATGAAATCTTGGCCCTGGTGTAATTGTTCTTATATAGTTCTTTGACTCAGAAATATTAATGTATTTTTAGTTATATGTTTTGTTAGGCTATACGTGTGTATGTATGTACATATATATATATTTGCTTAGGTTAAAATGTATGGAAAAGCTTTATAGAGTCTTAGAGGGTGCTAGTGATATGGGTGGAGTGACTAATTGATAATCATAAGGATGAAAGTATAAACAAGATGCAAAATACGATGTTTATTATTCAAGATTAGTTTAATTTTTATGGGGAGGTAAAAATATGCAGATATAGTTCAGTTATTGTGGGTAACCCATACCTGGATATGAGGAGAAGGCGAATTTTAATGTGAATTAAATGTAATCAATTTCAGGCTACATACACACATGGAGTAATATATGCATGTACTGATGAATAGAGTATTAAAACTATCTGATTTGATTTACTCCTAATCTACTTTTAATTTTTTATTTAGTGGTAAATCTACTTTGCTCTGATGTTAATGCTGATGTAAGAGTTGGAAACAAAAGGCTTTGATCGATAGTCTGTTTTTAAAAGAGTTTGAACTTCAACATGCAAATGTCTATATCTTTTGTTGCTTACATTCTGATTTATTCCTAACTGGCAAGAGCTGCTATGGGCATTGGTGGTTTGGACTTGCACTGTGAAAAAAGTGGTCACCTAACATGTGGGGTTGTTTTTTTAATGTGGGCATACACTTAAAATGCTTATTGCTTTCCCTCTCCTCCCCCCACCTCAAAAAGCCAAATGCACTTAGCTGAGAGCTGAAGAAAACTGCGGCTGGCTGGAGCGAGCATCTCCTAGATCACACACGCATTAACATACACGGTCATTGTCTAGGCTGCTTCCCACCGCAGCTTTATGTAATAAAACAAGCGGCGTCAAATAGGGAAGACTGTAATATTAGGTAAAATCTAATTTCAGTTTGGTTATCATATAGTGTTCATTTCCCTAAGGGAGGGAAAAGAATTAAATTTGTAAGCTTAAGATTCCAGCTGAAGTAGTGGAAGGTATGAAAGGCTTCCCTCCGCCTTTTATTATTCACTTTATGAATTAGCTTTAGTTTACTTGTTTCCATCGGTGTAGACATATTTCTGAATACTATTAGCATAGCAATCAGGGCTGTTCTCAGGTTATTGAATGGTGTGTTGACTTCCGAAATAAATAGATATGCAGTGTGAAGGGCGAGCTGTCACTTCAGGAGAGCTTTCCTGATCTAAATTAAAAGGCACTTCTAATTGAAAACTATAATAGCAGGAGGGTTAGAGAGACAATGAAGCTGCTCGGTCCCTTTCAATTTGCACAGGATTCTGTTAGTGAACATTGGAGAAAAAGTAAAATGAAAATATTAAATTACAAATTGCAATTTAAGTAGCAATATTAAATTATACCTAAATGGTCATATTGCTGAGAAGCAATTTTAGATGCTTGATTTAAAGACTCTCAGTGCATTTGAGTTTTCACTATTATATTCTGATTTGTCTGTTTTATCACCAAACATACAATTCCATGTTTACACCAGCAAATGTGTCTTTATCTATGAACCCAGAAATCGGTCCCGAAAGACTTCTGGTTTTCACTTGGTACTCCCGAGTCAGGGTTGTGTGGGTGTTTGTGAATTTTTTATCATACCTGAGGGGGCATCAGGGATAGGGAACCCGGAAGTCAGGACAATGCTATAAAATCTGAGATAATCATTCATGAGCTTCCCAACTAAACGGTTTTCGAAAATTAATAACCACAATTTAATTATGAATTTAAGTAATAGATGGAATTATTACCTATTTCAGTTACATGAGTATCTACCAGCTGTCTGAGTCTATATGTTTTGGTCCATTAAGGGTTAACAATTGAGGCCTGTCTATAGCTCATTTCTATAGTAACAGCAAGACTGAGACTTTTTATGGGCACCTAATAATTAGAAAGTGCTAGAAGGTATAACAATATAATGAATCAAAACTGATAGACTTGTGGGTTTCCATAGAAACATGTATAATTATGATAATCGGTCCCTGGCGTACCCTCAGAATCGTATACATTCAGTTAAATGCAATAAACATTAGGCACTATTTAGTGAGCTGTGATGCAGATTAACAGTGTGAGATACAGGGAAGCTATGAATAAAATTGCTGTACAGTTTATCTCAAACTAATTTCCCAGATTGCTTTAATAGATGTCGTGCGTGCATGTGAAAAATTGGAAGTGTATTTTTGTTAGTGGTAAAGCTAACAAAGATAATATTTCAAAAAGTGGCTGACTGCTTGTTAATTTTGGTGCAGATCGAAATGGGCTGAGGCACGTTATTCAGTGTGGGATCCCAGAGCCTTCAGAGCAAAGGGCGGATGGGGCCTCCCTTTTCTGATTTATTTCCAAAGTAAATTGTAAATCTCTTCATGGCTGTCCATTTTTCTTTAACCGTTTCCTTCCCTCTCTTCTATCTCCCCATTTTAAGGATACTTTTCACAGCCCTGCTATGGGGGAAGGGAGCCACATAAGTGAATGCTTTCCTTACCTCTGATCCAGGAAAAGGCAATAATTCCTTCAAGCTCTTTTGAATACCTAGCTTTTATTTTTCTTTTCTTTCAGCTTCCAGATTTCAAATATACTGGGCCTTCCCACCAACAAAGGCCCATGACACAGCCAGAGTTCCACTGTAAGCTGGGGCAAATAATTGTGTGTACAATGTGTGTGTATGAGAGAGAGAGAGCCAGAGCGAGCATGAGGGGACCATGAGAGAGGCAGTGTTACAGGATGTTACCTGTTATTTTGTCGGATTTTTCTTGTTTCCTTACTGAGAAGGTATGGCACCGATTTGGAAGACTGTTCTCATGGGGGATGAAGGGGCTAGAATAAGGCGGTATGGGACTAGAGCTATGTGAGGATACCGTAACCCATGAAATGAGGGAAGAGAGAAGCCTCCCAGCTTGTGTGTGTGTGTGCACACTCGTGCGGACGTAGGTCTGGATTATCTATCAATATTGTCTTCTCCACCAATGCTCATGATAACCTCTGAAATGCATTTCTCATGAGAAACCTATTTCCCCAGAGCCGTGGGATGAGAATGCACGTGTGAGATCTGAGAGTCCGTAGTCAAGAGTCGAGCCTCAGGATGAAATTACACAAATGCGCCGCATTATCTCGTGTACTAACTTTAAAAAATGAAGTAAATGAAAGCCTTTTGGGGGAGAAATGTTTTTTCCAGTCAGCTTCAGAGCTTCTCTTAGACATGACAGTTTAGCTGGGTAGGTCTTTTCTTCTGACTTAGTGCTGCTGCAGTATTCCTCCCAGGGGGCCCTTTCAGAGTCTGGCGGTGTAGATCAAGCCTTTCTTCTGTCCTTTGTGATTGTGTTACTTTCTAATACTGTAATGGTCTCTACAAAAGATTCCAGCTCCAGCCTGGCAGAGCGGAAGTGCTGAGGGTGTGGGGGAGGGAGGGCGGCCATGTTCTCTCTACACGCATTACTTTCCACTCAGATTTCCACTATTCCTTGTCTACCATTCCATGTAAAACTTTGTCGTCTATGGAAAAAAATATGTATTACTGGGGTGGTAAACACAAACAGGATATATAGGCTTTCTTCTTTTAAGTTCATCTCACATATTTTATCTTTGATTTTAATCAAATTTCAGCATTCTTCTTTCTTCATAATTCAAGTCACTGACATTTGGCATATACCATTTATCCCAACATTTACGGTATCGTTCCACAATGTGTAAACATTTGTATACTTTGTTTTATATACACATATGTGAATATATTAATGAATTATTCAACAAATAGTCATCCGAGATGTACTTGACAGGCACGTTCACATATGCGCACATAACACACCTAAACATTGATGACATTATATTTGTGGGCTTGTACATGTATGAATGACAAATTCATCTCAGATTATTGTTTTTTACGGGACCTCTACAGTACTTGTTATGGTAAATTATGAGTCTATGTTACTAGGCAAAATATGATTCTGGTATTTTATCTCTTCAATAAGCAGAGATATCTCTATAAAAAAGTAAGGAAGTTTATTTCTGTCATTGGAAGATGTACTCGTGCATATATGTTGGTTGAATAAGAAGCTCTTCAATGTATTTAACAAATACTGATTAAATGTTGATTATATTCAGGTCACTATTAATCTTATATGGAGTTGTAGAAGTATATGTTATAATTCTTTCTATTCATGTACATATTTAGTTACAAAGTTGGATGTGTCATTGCCTACTGTTTAAGAAAAGAAATGTTGGAAAAAAGCTTTAAATAAAACAAATTCATAAGTCATATATTCTTTATTTCAACAAATATATAGTGTCCATTATGTGATAGGAATGTTTTTTGCTGCAAGACATTCAACATTGAACAAAGCTCCTGCCATCTTGTAGGTGGAAATACTGATGTGAGAAAGCAGAAAGCAAATAGCCAAATATATATTGAGTTGTGATAAATGCTATGAAATTAAATAATAACAAGGAAATTATGGGGGAAAGAAGAAATAAGCTAAGGGAACATTCCCAACTTCTCTGATAAAACTAAAAATTAACAATGCCCAAATCCTAAAGTATATTATATGCATATTATATGCAGACACCCAGGTGTCGGTATATACAGAAGAATGTTTAAAAAGAAAAGGACAAAGCTAGCATTTGTTGACTATCTAGCAGGTGCTTGGTACTATTCTTTTTTTCCCTTCAGTGGGTCACTTACTGCTTTTATCTGTCCTAAGAGGAAGACAGGTATTGCTATCTCTATTTTACAAGGAAGAAAGGGGAAATCCATTTGCTAATCCAAGGTCACACAGCTGATATACTGGAATTAAAACCCAGCTTATGTCATTACAAAGCCCATGCTCCATTAACAGCAGTGCAAAGGGTCTTCTTTAAGAAGAAGAAGAAAAACGAAAAATATGAACAATAAAATGGCAATAAATACATATCTATCGAGAACTAGATCTAAAAAACAATAAAAATGAGCAAGCAGAACAGAAACACTCATAGATACAGAGGACTCTTTGACAATTTTCAGGTGGGAGGGGTGTTGGGAGGATGGATGAAAAAGGTGGAGGGATTAAAAAGTACGATTTGGTTGTTACAGAATAGTCATAGGAATGTGAAATACAGCATAGGGAATATAGTCAGCAATGCTGCGATAACTGTATGGAGTCAGAAGGGTGCGAAATTTATCAGGATGATCCTTCGCAAATTACATAATGTCTAATCACTGGGGTATGTACAGCTAAAACTAATATGATAGTATATGCCAAAATGTAATGGAAAAACAAAAACCATCTAAAATTTTAAAAAGAACAAAGAATAATTAGCATTTTTGCACCACACAGAAATATATCTAGCCTTCTTTATCCTCTGTATAGCTCAAGAATTCTGTTTCTCTGGGAGAAGAAGGGAATAATCGCTGAACCGGACACATTCTGACTTGGCCACACAGTTTTCCCGAAGGGCTGCTCTCCCCCACTGCAGCAGGCACCGATTATTCTGAGCTTTCTTCTTCAAACCCTTGAGGGTTTGAGGGAGAGAAACACTTCCACATGGCTACATCGCTGCTGTGTATTTTTAGTGGAGTACTATTTCTGTGAGGATACTTTTACATTTTCTCTTACACTGCATATTATGACTTTAAAATTAAAATGTCTCTGTTCTGTGAAGGCTCTAAAGACTTTTAGAGTGCTGTCTCCGTGAGGATCCTCGTTCAATTATTTTGACTGAATTTACCAATGATTTTGATCAAAGAAAAGGAGTCTGATTTTTTGCCCTAAACTTATTCACTGGCTGTTTGGTTTAGGCAAATGGTCAGCATTAGCAATATTGTTCAGCAGGGCTTCTATGGAGAAGAGCCCGGGGTGTGTCTGTTCATCAGGTTTAGGAAAGGAGAGGTGATACTTTGCAGCATTGGAGAGAGCTCAGCATTTGCTCAAACATGAAGATGTATGTGCATTGAACATGGAAAAAGCAATCATACCATACATGTACAGCACACACTCACCTTTGCACACAGTAACCCTCACCACTGGGAATTTACAGAGTCAACAACCTATGACCATTTGATAATATTGTTAGATATAGTTAATATTTTTGGTTTACTTGATTTCAAAAATTATCTGATTTAACAAAAAATGCAAGAAAATGTAAAAATTGTGTCCTGTACACTTATATAAACATGCACACATCCTCTTTCTTTCAGGTTATATCTAATCATCACCAGTGGCCACTTTAATGATACAGTGAAAATTAAAATTGGTTTGATAGACTTGATTAAATAAGTGGTTAAGTTTGATGCCCTGAACATCTAGCTACTTTAGAAAAGTCAGTTTTTCTGCAAGAGTGGCCAACTTGTGATATGTGTGAAGCATGAAGTGTCTTATTTAGGAAAACGCTCTTCACATAGTGTCCTGCTGCTAGTTTTATTCTTTTCTAAATGGAGATGAAAAGGGAAAATTAAGAATTTCTGCTTTTCACTTATTTGTTTTTGCTTGTGATTTCCTCTGCTGTCTTGTATCTATTTATTTTTTCCATTTACAGAACTTGGGAACAGAAAGCTATTCTGTAAACTGTAAAGTTACTGTAAGGTGCAATTCATTCCAAAGAATAATATAAGTTTCCCTAGGGACTTTTGTAATATGGTGTTTGATTATAAAATGTCAAGTGTCCTTGCTATTCTCCTTGGTAATTTGCTAAATAAAAGTACTGTTGTAGAGGAGAGAAGGCCTAATCCAGTCCTTCCTGTTTGGGCCAAAGTTGGCTACTCTGGCTGAAAGCTGCTGCTATTTTTTCAGGTTTCTTTCCGTTAGTTTTACTGTCAAAGGTTCAGTAAGTGGCAGCTAGACAGGCTGAAGTTGTTGATGCTGAGCTAGATGCAAGCACCATAATGGTTCTCATGGTTCAGTTCTCCAGCTATAGACAAGCAATCCCTTCCCACAGCACTCTCAGTCACACAAAAGCCTCAACTGAAAAAGAAATGTATTGTTTCAAAGGGCTAGTAAGTGGCCACTCGGGTAACCAAACCATCCTACAATATATTAGCTAAATGATGTGTTGTTGAAGAGAGAGAGTAGGTTAAGACAAGATGTAGGGTGTGAGCTATATATCTATAAAGAAAACAAATAATTGAGACTAAGATACCCAGATTTATGAGTAGTAGAATTCTGAGTGATTTTTCTTTTCTGAAATTTCTCCCACATTTTCTGAGTTTCATATAATAAGCATCTATTACTTCTATATTAAAATACAGTTTTAAAATCAATCAGAATGTTTTTCTGCATTATAATATTATTATGCACACACATATAACATGTGCAAGACAAAAGATAACTAATGAAGGTTACCTCTGCTTTGGGAAATTGGTTTATTTTCTTCTGGAAGCTCTAGATTTTCTTCAGTGCATTACTTTCATAATCAGAATAAAAACACTTTCAGAAGCAAAAGAAAAATGGCATATTCTCTAACAGTAAGTTTAAGTCATTTGTCCCAGTATACATTCCAGAATATGATGACTCCCTACAATGAGTTCCCAGTAGAAGACCCTGTGTAAAATCATGAAGTCACAGAACAATTCTGTAAAGTCCCCCAATCCTGTTGGCACCTGCATTTCTATGAGTAAGCATCATTTCCCACTGAAAAAAAATCATGAGGTAGTACGTTCATTTTCCTCAGCACCTTCGGGACTCTCCTTTCCCTGCCGCGGGAGGGTTCGGTTTCTTCCCGAGTGCCTTTGCTTCTCCTCTCCCTTTGCCCTGGTGCCCGTGTCCAGGCAGGGGCTCCTTTCTGATCACAGCTGCTGATGTTGGATGCAGTTACTAATTTGAAGCAGCAGCTTTTCCAAACTGCAAACTGCAGGTTCTCCTTTGTGTCATTGAAAGTTTATTTGAAAACCACTACCTACCCTCCCCATAGAAAGTAAAAATTTGAAATTAGCAGACAGAGCCAATTGAAAAATAAGGAAAAAAATGGGTCCAATTTTAGAGAGTCTGCACAAGCCCGAAAAGAATGACTTAACTAATCCCAGTAACGGGGATGCGCTAGGGTCACACGTCACATTTGGGCTTCTTCTGAATTGGGATATGCTAACTATTTGTATGAGTCTTTGGTATGGTATCAAACATAAAAATAAAATAAAAATCAGCTGAGGAATCTAGATTTTTGAGCCAGCAATTGCTCGAGCAGTTGAATTCCTTTTCTCACAACCCCCACCCCCCAAAAAAGAATAAATAGAGCACTAGAGAGAAAACAATTGCCAAATTTATTGTTTGATAACACTTATAAAAGCAAAGACAACTAAATGACAATGACAATAACACCCTTATAGACAGCACCCTTAGTGCTGACACTGTGTAAACATAATCTCTTACCAAAAAAAAAAAAAAAAAGGTAATTTGCTCTCCTTGTTTTCCCCTTATAGGATATGACAAAAATTGTATTTTTGCATTTCTCTTTTTTTCATTGTAACTTTTGACTGAAGTCATTCCATAGAGGAGAATGTGACCAAAGAGAATGTTAGTGCCAAAATCTACAGCGAAATCACCACCCCTTTCAGCTTTTCCACCGATGTTCATGATCAGTTCCTGCTTGTTCTCAGACCAGAGACCATGCCTCCTTAATACAATCAAAATAGCAAACTGTCCTACATTTAATTTCTGTGAAGTGTGGTAATTATTGCTAATCATCGTCTTGCTCAGTAATTAACAACTGGTGGCTGTAAGCTAACTTCCTGCCTCCCCCACCCCTGTGGCTGCGGAGGAGAGAGAAACGTGTTGTTCGCTGGGTATTTCACATCGGAACACCAAAAAAGCGTAATTGCACTGGGAGGGGACTCCAAGAGAAACATGATAAATCCTAGACTTCTGCTTTACAAAGTTATTCCTTGAAGTATTGCTCCAAGAATGTATCTTACATGCTGAGTAAATGTGTAACACACTGCTCAATAAATTTCTCCTCTCAATTGCTTCAAATGAGTATTTTTGTAATTTCAATGATATATCCCATTTTGATCTTTTTCCTCTTTTTAAAATACTTTTTTCAGTCTATAATTCCCTTTATCTGTGAAATGTCTAGTGTTGCTTTCTTATTCAAGTTACATGAACATAACATGGCTGCCCTTATTACTGGTAATAGTAACTATGACAATAGTAATTATTATTATGGTGTGTTAAGCACTGTTTTAAGAGCTTTAAATGACAATATATAGTCATCCAGTGTGCATATCAGATCTTTAAGATAGGTGCTGTTATCACCCCAACTTCCTACTGAGGACATCGAACACCAGGGAGACTAGGACACGGAGCTAGAAGGAAGCGAAGCTGTGGTAGGAACCGGGCAGTTGGACTCCTGAATCAAAGTGTTTCCTGCTTCTTTACCACCTTTCAAAGTTAGAGTCTCACATGCAGTGCCTTGTGTAGAATTGGTGCTAATAACTACGGATTGGATCTAATTATTTGTAGTATTGTGAATATAGAATCCTCGCTACGCGTAGTGATAAATTTTACACATTTGAGTTTGGGGTGGTTTCTTTAGCTTCTTTTTCTTTTACTGACTGTGGTAAATAAGATGTTCATTATTTATGGAAGCATGGATTGACTTCTTCTGCTTTCTGTGTTATAGAGCAGAAAATGGGGGAGGGGAATAGATGATACTGTATGTGTAAGTGTATCCAATATCCTGCTTCACAAATTCAGTCCATAAATGTCTATGTTAATTTTTAAGTGAATCACTTGATCAAGAAAATTATCACATAAGCAACGAATGCGTAGATGTTTGTCTCGACGTCCCCTCACATCCATGGCTCGAGAGCCCCCATAGGCTCGCAGCTTCTGAAGCAGAGCCAGCCCCGCCTTGAACACCTGGTCCGAGGAAAACCTGGAGTCACCGCACTGCCACTGCCTGCAGCTGCCGCCAGGGCACTCTGGCAGACTACAGCCCCTGAAAGCCCCCGGTCTGCTCTGCCACAGTTCTGCGTGTCCACATTCCAGCTCTCTCCGCCTCACACTCCTGGGCTCCAACGACTGTGTCCGCATGCCTGGGTCAGTAGGAGCTTCCAGAATCTGGCATGTACAGTGGCGAACAAAGAAAGCTGCAAAACTCTCTCTGATAAATGCTTAATCCCTTATTGACAGAGCAGGACATTAACCCAGATTCTTCCCTTCCTCCAGATCACTTAATTTTAGGAGCATTATTGCTCTTGCTCAGCATTGGACCTAAAGTGGAGGATCTGAGTTCACCCCGATGGATCTTCTTCCTGAAGACCCCTGAGTATCTGTTGGAAATTGGTCATAGACCCCAGCTCTCTGTCAGGGGCCTAGGGATGGGCTGGGAGGTTTTTTGGTATAGAAATCTAAAAAAAATCCTTGAACATTCTCGTTTCTTTGTTGTCTCAATACCGGGGGGGTCGATTTACTCCATACATTTACACAATTAAGAAAAAGTATTGTGAAAAGAGCTCCCTAATACACTCATTCCTAATGATCTTAGGTCTTCATTCTTAAATGTGACAGTACCTAGCATTTTAATTCTCCACCCTAGGTGGAAATCATTTGAATTCTACTTGGATGAAACATCCACCCCTCACACCTGGCCCCTTTGATAAAGTGTAAAATTGTTGGAAGAGCAATAAACAATAGAAATACCCAGAGAGAGCAATCATCAATAAACAATAGATGCATGCAGAAAGACAAGTGAACTAACATGTGCATCATACCTGATCATATGCAGGACATTATTTTTGGTAGTTGACATGCATAGCATGCCCATAGCTGAAGCTGTGCATGTGCATGCACATGTGAACACATGTATGTGCTTTTGCTGTAGCAAGAGAAGTGCCCATAAGGGAAGTGGTTGCAATTGGTGGAAGGACGGGTCTAAGCTCCACGGATACAAGTGTCACCAGCCTTCAACCGATGGTGCTGACAGTCTCTCTCTCTCTAAGAGGTGGTGAAAGGTCAGCATTTCAATGGAAAAACTCTTCTGCATTACCGGCTATTAAAAGAAGTCAGCAAATCAAGGCAGATTTTGATGAAGGGGAAGTAGTCAGGGCTCTGGATTCATGAGATGGCAGGTGCCTGACCCAAGCACGACCTTACCCTCTGATGCCACATTCCTCCCTGAAAGGGGCTGTGAAAAACAAAGAGAAAGATACATGCCGGCCGCATACCATGTTCTGGGCCCACTTCTGGAGACCAATTGTTCCCCTTCCTACAGTAAGGAGCAGAGCCCAGCAGGTCCTCTTATTTAACCACAATTTAGTAGCAGAGATTTGAACATCGGCCTTTCTGGTCTTAAAAGCCAGGTTCAGCAATGCCATAATAAGGGAGCAGGTTGTAACTCAAGATTTAACCTGATCGACTGATAGCAACGACATGTCACACTGTGTCAAGGATTCTGGTGTGACTTTCTGGGATCGCTTCCAGGGTCACCCAGGGTGGTTGCCATAGGCTAGGGAGGGGAGAATGGAAGAACCGGGGTCAGACAGCCCATCTCAGCAATGCTGCTCCTGCCTCTCGAACCCAAACCGGCAGGACAACTGCGGCAAAGGGTTCCCATGCTGCTTGACAAAGATATCGACCAGGTCCTCTCATGTTAGCCATGTAGACAACAATGAAATCCAAGTTTATTTAATGCAAACTTGCTTTAGACAAATTCTTTTAAAAGATATAGTCCCTCCTATATTCCCGCCGTAGGCAATTAAAACACAATAAGCCCGGTCTCATACATAAGCACATGGCACTTGAGGATTTACTGCTTTTCTTTCTCCCAAATCTTCAGCTGAGAGGGAAATGTACCAAAGACCGAAAGACCCTGACAGGTATTTGTGTCTTCTGGTTGGCACCCTGTAAGAGGCTGTGTGGGGCACAGAATGATGCATTCCACGTGGGAAAGACAGTGAACTGACCCATTTCAATTTGGGGAATATTCTGAAACAATTCATACAAAATATGGTAGTTATTTTGGAGTTCAGCAGCTGTATGTGTGAATTCGCTCACAAGAAGTGAACAAGATGGTGTGGAAGCACACAACACAAGTGTGTGCAAAAAACACAAACAAACCAAAAACCAAAAAACAAAACCTGGGTTGAAGGAGACAGTACAAAGCATGTTCCAAGAACAAGCAGTAGGCAGGAAATCATGGAAGAAAACCATCAACATAATGAAACATAACGCTTCTTCTGACTTAGGAATTGTAGAGCTCAAAATTAAAATCACTGCTGTTTTTCTGCCTTGCTTTAAGTAATGTTAAGTAACAGGAATTTCATTGTTGCAATACATCCTTAAGCTATTTAGACAGTTTTCACACAAACCTTTTATTGCTTAAATCTCTGTTGCTAGATTTGTATAGATATTCAGCAGAGGTTCTTAGGAGGTTTCAGTCAAAACATTACACATTGAAGTTCACAGTATTATTTTAAATATAATTCAGAACACAAGCGATGCTGGTACCGAGATGCGAAAGAAAAGAGAAACAAGAAAAGAAGGCGTCAGAGACAATTACAGCCATCTCTACCTACCCATCTTTATTGGAAAAGAAGAGAAGAAAGAAGACAGAAGAAGGAGGCTAAAAAGGAAGGAGATGAGGAGGGAAGAAGGAAGAAAGGAACAGATAGAAGAGTAAGAAGTAACATAAAATTGCTTTCTTTTTTATTGGTGTCCATACTTTATTCATATTTAATTTTTTAAATTGAGTTTACATTGGTTTATAACATTATATACATTACAGCTATACAGCATTGTAATTTAACATCTGTGTATACTAGTGTGCTCACCACCCAAACTCTAGTTTCCATAAATCACTATCCCATTCACTCTTTATTCACTTTGCCCTTCCCTGACCCCCTTTCACTCTCATAACCACCAATCTGTCGTCTGCATCTATGAGTTCATTTTTGTTTTTATATTCCACATATAAGTGAAATGATACAGTATTTGTCTTTCTTTGTCTGACTTATTTCACTTAATACCTTCAAGGTCCTATTCATGTTGGTGCAAATGGCAAGATTTCATCTTTTTATGACCGAGTACTACCCCATTATACACATGTCACATTTCCTTTGTCCCTTCATCTGTCACGGGACAGTTAGGTTGTTTCCATATCTTGGCTATTGTAAATAAGGCTGCTATGAACATTATCATTTCAAATTAGTGGTCTGGTATTCTTCAGATAAATGTTCAGAAATGGAAGAACTGGATCAAAATATCAACAGTATTTTTTATATAAATAGATCAAAGAATTTGTATGGTTCCTAAAATTTATATGGAACCATAAAAGGCTCTAGTCAAAGCCATACTGAGAAAAAAGGATTAAATGAGAGGTACCCTACCCCCAGATTTCAAAGCTATAGTAATTAAAACAATATAGTTTCTGTCAGAAAGACAGACATGTAGACCAGGGGAACACAACTGAGAATCCTGAAATAAGTCCACACATATATGGACAATTAATTCATGACACAAGGAGCCAACAACATACCATAGAGAATGGAAAGTCCCTGTAATAAATACTGTTGCAAAATGAAACAGTAACATCCAAAAGAATGAAGCAGGACTATCTTATCCCATGTACACAAAAAATAACTCAAAAGGGATTGAAGATTTGAATGTAAGACCTAAAATCATACAACACACACAAGAAAACATAGGTGCTAAGCTCCTGGACATAGGTCTTAGCGATGTTTTTATGGATTTGACTCCAACAAAGGGAAACAAAGCCAAAAATAAACAAATGGAACTATATCAAGCTAAAAGGCTTCTGCACAGCCAAGGAAATCGTCATCTGATGATAAGGCAACCTACCGAATGAAAAAAGGTATTTGCCAAACATACATCTGATAAGGGGTTAATATCCAAAACATATAAAGAATGAAACAACAACAAAACAACAATCCAATTTAAAAATGTGCAGAGGAGGTGAAGAGATACTTTTCCGAGAAGACATGCAGATGTAGACAGCCAACGGGCACCTGAAAGGTAGTCAACACTACATAGTATTAGAGAGATGCAAATCAAAACCACGATGAGATATCACCTCACACCTTCTAGAATGTCTATCATCAAAAAAAAAAAAAAAAAGAGAAAAAGACAAGAAATGTGGAGATAAAGGAACCCTTATACCCTGCTGGTAGGACTGGAAATTGGTGCAGCCACTATGGAAAAGGGCAGAGAGATTTCTAAAACAACAACAACAACAATCCACCAAGAATACAACTACCATCAAGTCGCTTTCTTTTACTACTTCTACAAATGGTGTTAAAGCAGGATGTAGAGAGGCCACTGGAACTTGAGATTCCTCTGTCAGGGAGGGTTAAGCGTTGTAGCAACAACAAAGACAAAACCCTGTTATCAATGGTTTAACACAATGCAGATTAACCCCTTGCCCACATTACAGCCACATGGTTGGGAACTCTCTTACGAGCAGCACACAGAGGAACTTGGGCCCTTTTCATTGTGCAGTGCTACCGTCTTTACTAATTGGAGGAGGGTTGGCGCAAGGGGGCTCCAGGAAGGGCAACCCTGGAAGTGGCAAACCCTCCCTTGGCCAGAGCAGATTCAAGTGGCCCCCAGTTAATTAAAAATAGGCTGGGGGAGATAGTTGAACTCTGTGTCTGGGAAATGAAAAAAAATCTGGTGAACAGCTACCCGGTCTCTGTCACGGCATAGTAACTGCAGTTTAAGGACAGGTGGAAGCCAATGATAAAGGAGGAGAGTTTTACTTTCCACAGAAGCTGAAATTCCTTTTGTTAAATTTTTTGACCCAAATACTCATAATAAATGTCCATATCAAAAGATTTAGATTAGCCATGGCCAAGAAACTGTTTTGACTTCTTCCTAGACTCATTGCCAGTTAAGGGTGTGTTGAGTTCCCTGATCCACATCAAGGAGCCGTATTAGGTCATTTTTCCTTAAAATTCCTGATGAGCCCTTACCCTTATCTGAGGACTGGAAGAGCAGGCTGAGTCCAGGTGCCTCAGTCCATGTCACTACTTGAGAAAAGATGGGAAGACTTTTCTTGGATATGACATAAAATAGGTTAAAGAGCTTCTTTTTAATTAAGATCAGCTATTATAGATTGTTCTGTTTTCTATATTTATGCTAATATTTTGACAATAACTCACCTTTTGATTTTGACATCTTACAAATTGGCCACCAGTCCTACACAGGTAGGTATATTTGTTCTTGTCAAAATTTTGCTTTTTTCTTCTCCAAATATTCTTCCCAATCATTTAATAATGACAAAAAATAGCAAATTCAAAGCATTCGTACTTCAAATAAAAATTTACACTTTTATATTTTTATAATTATGCAGAAAAGAAAAGAGAATGCAATTACCAGAGTAAATTTAGCTTTTGTATACAAGAAATCTATGGTAGAACTATAATTATTATAATAGCATAGTAAATATTCAGTTTATAACTTGCAGCTATTTTTCAGTGTGATTATTATGGTGTTATTATTACTGGAACTAATTTACTATAGTTTTACTAGGCAAAGTATTAGTTACTCTATTTTTCATGTAATAACTATGGTGTGTTATGGTTTTATGATACACAACTAGAATACTATTATAATGCATTTTATTATGTTGTACTTACAAGTGATAAAGAGAGACTTTTAGCTTATTTTCTAGCTTGGCTTTGCATTTAAATTATGACTTAGAGCATGTCACTCGAGCTGTCTTCATATTTGCTTTCCACTATGGAAAAATAGTCATTAAAAATAATTTAAAATCCAGTCCTCATTAATGTACTTTTTTTATTTCATGGATTAACTGAAGTGAAATATTAACCCTTTGCTATTGAGTATATATTGGGATATTTTCCTTTACTGCAGTGAATTAAATTAGTCATAATAAAGAAAGCATTTGCTCTCAAAGATTAAATAAAAACTGGACCAAGTCCCAGGAGGCCTTTGTCCTCATTCCCCTTTCGTCACAAACTTTTTGCCTCGTCTCTTCTCTCTGAGTTTCAGTTTCTTTCTCTGTGTGTGTGTTGGTATTAGTCACCAAGCTATCCTAAGGTGTTAAGCTTCAGTGTGTTCTGAAGAAAGACAAAGCTATTCTTGGGATCATTTATGATTCTAACCACTCATTTCAAGATACTGCTCCACTACTGGTTATAATCAAAATTACATAGCACGATTAAAAATGAAATTGTCAAGTACTGTGTGTGTGTGTGTATATATATATATATATATATATATATATATATAAAGAGAGAGAGAGAGAGAGACTTATTTTTGATAGTCTTAAACTTTCCAAAGTCTGCATTTCCTTCTGGGAGGAAGTTAGTCGACTTAAGCATACACTAAATTTTTTCTTTTGCATACCAATAAACTACTATTAGTATGCAAAATAGTAAATTACTATAAAACTAGCTATATTCCATTCTTTTTTTTTTTCAGGTTTGAAACCACTAGAGAGAAAGGATTGCTATGGAGAGATATCAAGACATCAGCTGTATTAGTGAAAATTTCTTGGGGAAGTGGTTTGGGTCCCTGGCCAAGTCCTTCTAGTATTCACACCCGAACAAACCTCCACTCCTCAACACTAGCCTCTGGTGGAACTGTAAGTGTCCCTGGTTAGGAAGGCAGGCCACAGATAGTGGGAAGATGAAGAAAACCATTCTGAAGATGGACTGACTCAAGTATGCTTGGGTGTGCCTTTCAAATTCATCAATCAAATAAATTACTTCAAAGGGTAAGGGGTGAGGATAAGGTAACCTCTTATCTGGTAAGGTCCAAGAAAGAAACAATGAGCCTGAAATAATGGGTAGGAAGATGAAATGGTTTAGAGCCAGACTACTTAAGTTCCAATTCTATCTCTTTCATTGGCTATGTGACCTTGGATGACCTACTTAGTACCTCCTATCTTCATATATAAATTGAGAATAAAAATATTCACTTCCATAAACAAGAGTAATGTAGTTTTCTTTTAATGCAAGAACCCATTCTTGGCATCCCAGGAAGACTATATTTCCTAGACCACGTGACTGCAATCAGGCCAGTGAAGTATTTGGCAGGAGTGATGTTCCTCATTTTCAGGCCTGGCTCACAAAACTTTCTGCCTAATCCTCCACACTTTATTTCCTGCTCTATAGCCAGATCCCACAGATCCAATGTAGGAACTTAAAACTTTACAACTCAGGGTCTTAACAATAATCCAACTTTGTAGTATGATTCATATAGATTTTATAGGATAGAATATGTCCCCTAAAAGTTGTCTTATTTCTCATAGCCCAAAAGTAATTTGGGGTAATTTCTATAGGAATGAAAACAGGCCACAAACAATATAATGAATGGGGATTGGAATTAAGCAGAAATGAGGAAACGGAAACAAATAAAGTGACAGAGACTACAGATCAATACTATTATAACTGGTAGATAAAATATAATCAGAAAATATGGGGGCAAATTTGCCAGCAAGTCCCGCCCCATCTGCCATGGATGAAAGTAGCACTACCAAGACATGATCTGCTTGGGGAGGAGAGGTGGCCAATCTCTCAGAGGAGAAAGGCCGAGAGCCCCTTCCTCAACAGCTTTTGTTGGGTTGTAATACACAGGAATATAGGTGGCAAGGATCAAACAGTAGATAACATTTCAAAGAAATCTGAGGGCTTAGTTTGAGTCAGTGTCTGTCAGGAAAGGGGGTTGCAGAAACTTTGGGAGACATACTCATTTTCTGCTCGGACCCTTAACATATGAGTGAAAGCACTCTTAGCAAAGCAGGCTTCACAGGACTTTTAGGAATTCTTTCTTATGCCCGATCACCAGAGATCCCACTCTAGCCGGGCAAGGGGCTGCACTGTCTCCCCCATCACAGGTTTTCAGGCTTAAGTTGATTAGAGCCAGGAAGTGTTTTTCCCAGAGGACATAGGGAATCAGGCTATGTCAGAATAGCCAGGGGGGCGAAGGTCTATCACTCCCTCTTTGTTGCAGCCCCGGGAGTCATTCCATGATGGCCTCCTAAGTAATCATGTCTGACTTAGGTTGCCCCTCCTATGAGGAGTCTTACCCATCACGGACTATCCAACCATAAATTGGGGGCAGGGGGATAAGCAGAGGCAGCATTTGCTACCAGAGACAAGCTTTGTCTCCTTAGTGGTCTGCATTCCAGGGGTCACTCACTCATCCTTAGCCATGGGAGGCAGTTACAATTCCTGAAACCAGGCAGTGTGGTTCCCAACAATAAAATGGCATTGACACTGTTGTTTAAAATGAGACCCATTTCTCTTCCCTTTAAAGGTTTATATAAAAAACATCACTTTATACAGTGATTAAATTAGAATGTTCATTAGTTGTCTGAGGGGAAAAAAGCTTGACTAACCTTCCAATGATTCTAGTGAAACTATTTTTGAAAGCCTTAGATCACTACAGATAATTTTTTAAAAATTGTGATTTACCTAGTCAGGTGTTTACTTTCTCAGGGAACACTGGCCATGTGGTGTGGGGTCATATTTTTAAAAGCATTCTTCTTGTCCTACTGGGCGTCTCATAGGGCACTATGCTCTTAGCTCCTAGAGAATAGGAAGACAGTGCATCTGGTTTGCCACCAAATCTCCGACAAATAGCACATAGAGAAAATGCAACAAGTGCTTTCTTTTAATAAAAATATAACCAAAGAATTTGCATGACATCTTTATTTAAATGAGTAATATAATTTAATTTTAATTTTTTAAGTTAATTAATTGCACATGCTCAGGAGACCAGCTTCCCTTCAGTGTTGAGAGAGGTTTGAAGTCATAGAGACTGGTGGATGGTAGAGATGAGTTAGGAGTCCTTAATTCTCCAGACACATGATGTAAATGTGTTTTGAATAAAGTTGAGACAGTGTGGAATCTAAAATAGGGTGCTTTGGACTTACTCAGTTGAAGATAAATGAACGAAAGGAAAAGTAGGGCATACCCTTCATATTTCTAATTTGAACAATGATAGGGGTAGGTATAATAAAACTACTGACCAAAATAAGGAATCTAAGCAGTGAGGTCATAAGATTAGTGGAGGACAACAATATTATTATCAGTTATGGTATATTAAACGTAGTTGGGAAGTAGGAGTCAGGAGGTTAGGAGAGAGATAGGGAATCAGCAGTCGTCTTCATACAACTACATCTCATGTGGCTGTGAGGCATTTTAAATGGAACTGGTCTAAAGTGAAGTGTCCAGCAAGGCTATTATACACACTCAGTTTTGAAGACTCAATGGGAAAAAAAGCATAAAATCATCCCAATAGTATTTCCATTGGCTGTATTTTGAAATAAAACTATTTTTGTTATCTTGGATTAAGTAAAATATATTATAATGCATTTTCTATGTTTTCTGTCTTTTTTTTAGTTTTGGGGGTTATTTTGCAATGTAATTACTAAAAATTTAAAAGTTGCATATGTAATTTGCATTATATTTCTATTGCAAAGCTGTAGGCTAGTATACTGACAGGAAAATAATTAATTTTTTTTTCTATTTGATTTTTTATTATTTATTTTAAGTATTATAGGTATTGTAAAAAAAACCCCTAAATGTGCACTGAATAACCATAGAAAACAATTTATATAGTAACAATTGTGTATTTTGTGCCAGTGTGAGGGAAGTTTACGTTCTGTGCCACTTTGGAAGCTCCTGCAGTGAAAAGATTAGGGCTGTGGGCTGTGTTTGCATCAAGCCAAGGGTGGGTGAATGTGTGTGAATGTGCATAACTGCTCCTGTGCATAAATGCATTTGTGTGCATGTGTACAGAGACGTGAAATCTGCCACCTTTTTTATACTTCAGATGTAAAATATAGTCTTTTTGGTCACCCAGATTTGCATGTATTCTAAGAAAAATGAACACAAGTTATTGCAAAAGTATTTTTTAGCCTTGCCCAAGGACATGCTTATTGCTTTTAGAGAGAAGGGAAAGGTAGGAGAAAGAGAATGAGAGAATCTTTAATATGAGAAAGAAACATTGATGGGTTGCCTCTCTTATGCACACTGACTGGGGACTGGACTGGCAACCTAGGCATGTGTTCTCACCAAGAATCGAACCTGTGACCTTTCAGTTTACAGGATGATGCTCCAACCCACTGAACAATACCGGCCAGGGCACGACAAAATTTTCTTTTGGCTTTTGACCAGTGGAATGAGAAAGCAATTGTTCAAAGTATATCGCAGGGGGAAAGTAGTCCATTTAAAAAATCTGGAAGTTAAACTATACAATATTGATAGTGTGTGATAGAAATTTGATTATTAATTAGTCTTTCAATCTTACTCTCTCTTTTAATTAAATGTATGTAATAGTATTCTAACACTTTCACCTTTTATCATCAAAACATCCAGAAAAGATTCAGATTGAATGTTATATCATGGATAAAATTCATTTCATCTCATGTAACTTCTTTACCCTTTCATTCCAGGTGTTTTTAGCAAAAGTCATCATTTTATCCTATTGCCAATATTGCCTTATGTCAAATTATCTTTCATTCTAAAATGTTCTCACTAGCATATAGAATTTCATGAAACAAATAATTAAAAAGTACCTTATAACCTTCCTATCATATGATTTTGGGGATGGAATAAGTATGATCTTTATAAATTTTATTTAAAAAGAGAAATTAATTGTTAGTATTTCCCCCTTTTTATTCAACTTTAAAAAAATACAGTTGTAAAATATGTAACTAGTGGGGGGTGTTCATCCACAACTTAAGATTTTCAATAATAGATTTGATTATAATAGATTTAAATAAAATATAACCCAAACCATATTCATTAAAGTCCTTGTCTTACAGACACATTTTTTCTAAATTTGTCATGATAGTTAAAGATTTCCAGACCTAATTGATCATGTAGTTTTCTCTTTTAAATATTAGTTATATATCTATACTTCACATATAGTTATTATAAAAAGCACAAATATTTGTTTATCTGCTTTATGTTCCAGTGAGTTTTTTCCCAGCAAGTCATCATCTATTGTTTTTCTTCTCACTCTGGAAAGACAGAAATTGGTTATGGGAATATTTATTGTCCCTGTACCACCCTTTGTTGCCCTTTTCCTTAAATTGAAGAGGTTGGTAAAGTGGAGTGGTTTGTTTGCTTTTCAAGAAACAATCAAATGGTTACTCTATGACACAAATGAATGCCTACAGAGGCTCAATGCAGAATTCAAACTGGTCGCCCATAAGCCATGAAATATCAATGATGTTCAGGTTTTCCCAAACGTGATCAAATTTGAAGAGCAGCCTGGTTTATTTTCTGTTACCCAGCCCCTAAGACCCCAACTCCTCCATGATCCTACTGAGTTGCATTTAATACAGTCATCAAATAAGTGTATAACTTCAAATTTCTAAAGCAAAACAATAACAACAAATAAGCAAAAGACAACAAAACAACATGCATGATTTGACCTTGTGTAATGAAGGAGCTCAGTTCTGCTATTCTGAAAGTGGGCAGGGGAGGCAGCACTGGGGAGTTCAGCTCTGCTGGTTTGTCCCATATTGTCACAAAGAGCATACTGTTCTAATATATAACATTTTTTCCAATGTAATTTTAAACTTCCCCATTTGAATATGGAAAACATAACAGTATGTTGTAAAAGGGCCATTTTATAATTTGAGTGAATTGGCAAGCAAGTTTGCTCATAAACTCCATCACGATTATAATATTTTTCTATTATTCCTAAGTCTCCATTTTACCATACTTCCCTATAGATACCAGTTACCCTTGTATGTCTACTCCACATTTTTTTTTAAAATGGAGCATAATACTGATGAAGAAAGTCATTACTATTTTTAAACCCTTTATTTCATTAAACTTGTCTAGTTAAACTGAAATACTAAAAAATCTCTTTAAATTTAGAATCAGTACTTAAAGTGGGACTTTAGCGAGATTTTTTCTTACAAAATGTAAATGTTCCAAATTCTCTAGAAAAATAAATGCTTTGTATTTTGAACCCTTGGTTATCTAAACTAATTGTGGGAGAGAAATGTACTCAACATGTAACACCTAGGCTTGGCTAATGTATTTCTCTCAGTATTTCTCCCCTAAAGGCAGGGGAAAGTCTATTCAGGTAATTCTCTACAATGGGATAGTAACACGTATAACCTTTTTTAAATGGACAAGACCCTGTAGATTTCTGCTTACAAAAAAAATAAAAACACAAAATGACCTCACATTTCTGTCAATTCAAATTTTCAGCCATTCATCACGCTTTGATGCTCTTTGAAATGGTGCCTCTAAGTCGGATTCATTTTCAGGGCTTAACGAATCTGTGACAGATGGCACTTGGATCTCCAGCTTGGCACTTCTTCAACCTCTATTGTATGTTTTGAACATCTATAAGCTAAAAATCTATGTCACAATCTTTCTCCTTCTTATTCCTAGTCTTGGCTATATTTCTCGCCTTTCTCTAGTAGCCATAGTGTAACAATTAATCTAGCAGAAGTTACTTTGAGAAGGCAGGAGTGACTAGTCTTCTCAGGAAGCAATATATGCATCAGGTCATGTCCATGGTGCCACGGTCCCAGTCTTGGGGACCATTAGAGCAAGGAGGGCCTTACACATCCAAGATGAAGATAGTTCGCTCATGACTGGATTGTGAAAAGTTATGTTCTGTAGTAGGTGTGATGATAAAGATATGTTGTTGTCCGAGTGTATGCCATGGTAAATAACAATATGTTCTAAATAAAATTCATTTTTTTCCATGTAAGAGAACGGTTGGGATGCAGTGGCTGAGAAGTTCAAGAACATGGATGACAGCTGGGGAGGGTAGGCCTTTAAAGCCACACTAAAGATTGGTTTTGATTTTAATGTTATCCACAAATATTCTCTTAGTGCTATTCTGTGCTCAGGACTGTACTTGGTCCCAAGGTGAATCTAAGAGTGCTCATCAGTGGGCCAGAGGAGAAAGAAGGCACTGAGGTCTAGGGATCTGTCATTTAAAATAAACACATTGGTTTAGGTTCAGGCCACTAATATCTCCAAGATGATTCTAAACAGAAAAATGGAAAGAAACATGAAGAACCAACTCTCTTAGATTTTGCCGAATATAAAATGAACTATTTTGTATACTCCTTACTGATCTCTTTTTCAGGCTTACTTTCATATTTTCTTTGGTTTATAGAATATTAAAGCTAGTGTAATGAACTGGAAAGGAAGCCCAAAGACCCAGCTGCAAATACATCTTCTTCATTGATTTTGTGTGTGACTCTGGACAAAGTACTTTGCCTCTCTGTGCCTTTGCTGTTTATCCATCCCTTAAAATGAAATGATTATACATTATTATGAGACTAATACATGGCAAATAATAGTAAAATAATATATGGCATACTTCTTAGAGTTCTGATCTGGTACATACTAGGTATACAAATAGCATGTTTCTTCCATTTGCTAATAAACTTAATTGAATTAGCAGACATTTTAAGGGGAGAAGACAATTCTGTGACTTCTGGGGGAGTTCTCAGACTTTGGAACTTCAGATGACTCTGGGCAGTTAGTTGCCAGGCCTGTAGCCACTATTTGAATGGTGCTCCAGACATGTGCTCCAGAGGTTGCTTGAAGAAGAAAAGATTGTGTGCTCTCCATGTGAAAGTAAAAGTCTTGATATTCATCCACCAAATAACTTCTTTTGTTATTCTCATTTATCTCAATACATGGTATTTAATTACTCATGTCACAAATTTAGGAATAATTTTTTACCTCATCCCATCTCTAAACTACCAGAAAATCCTTTTATCTCAATCTCCAAAATATATTTCAAATCTGACCATTATTAACAAATTCCTGTTGCCTTTCATGTAAAAACTAGCATCATCTTTTACTTGGATCCTTGAAGTACTACTGTGGCTTTACGTTGAAAACCCATTGGCACTGTCTTAGGACTAAAGGTAAGGTAGAAATAGATCTGCTCTTACAGTGACCAAAACCCAATTCTGAGTCATCTCAGACCCTGATTATATTAAGATGATCTGAGATTGCTAATGTCCCTGTGACCACTTGCTAGAAATAAAGGTAAATCTTCATTGACAGATGATAAAATACGTTATGGTTTTAAGTCATCTCTATTATTTTTATATGTGGTGGCCAGCACTCAAACAAATATAATTAAGAAAGGGAAGAAACAAGCAAAGTGGATTAAAAAATTAGAAGAAAAAATATACAACAGAAAAAGATCCACAGGTGATTCTGATGATTGAATTATTAGACAATGACTGTAAGCTCATTATACCTAACGTGATCATACAAATAAAAACAAGTTTGTAAGTTTTATATGTAACTGAAAATAATAAACAGAAAACAAATGGAAAATCTCAAACTGAAACATTCCTTAGTCAGAATTAAGGATTCAGTAATTAGGAATAACAGCAGAAGAGACAAAGCCCAAAAGGGAATTATTGAATTAGAAGACAGGACAAAAGAAAATAGCCACAATGGAACAGCAAGAGATAAACAGATGGAGAATACAAAAAGAAAACACAGCAAACATGCAGACATAGAGTGAAAATGACTTACATTTTGTAATTGGAATTTCAAATTAGAGGCAATATTTGAAAGACAATGACTGAGAACTTTCTAAAGCTGAAAAAGGAATGTGCTAGAGTTTTGAGAAGCCCTGTGAACTCTACTACTGATTCTAACTGCATCAACATACACAAAGTAATCACAAGTACGTGCAGAATAAAACAATTGCTGATAACCAAATACAGACAAATTCTAAAAACATCCATCAATGAAAAGATGCATTACTTTGAAAGGAGTCAGAATACGACAGACAGTCAATTTCTTAAAGCAGGAAATAAAAACTAAAAGACAAAGTAATGCTGCCCTCAGTGTGCTGACACAGAATGACCGCCAGCATTAAATTCTACATGTGATCCATATGTCCTTAAAAAAAAAACAAAGGTGATATAAGAACCTTTTCAGATGGAGAAAACCTTAGAGAATTTTTCACCAGAATATGCAATCCAAAGAAAGTTCTTTAGGTAAAAAGAAAGTAATCTAAGATAAATATTTGGAATTCTAAGAAGGAATAAAGGATAAAAATTATAATTATTTAAACTATATAATTGGCTATTGATAGTGTAATGTCTTATGAACTTTTATAATAAAATATTTAATTCATTGAAAATTTATAGTAATTCTAAATTAACATGTAACTGATATTGTAGTTTCAAGTTACATAAACCAAAAATTAACATAACTAAAAAAGAAAGATATTTATGATCATAGAGGAAAATTTTAATATATTTCTTTCTCTAAACTGATGGATAATCATACAAAATGTTAGTATGTGTATAGATTTAAATAATACAATTTTAAAAGTTGATATAAATGACATATATAGAATATTCCATCCCCAAACTGAAGAACTGATATTTTTTCAAATGTACATAAAGCTTATACAAAAACTAACCATATGTTGCAGCATAAGTAAAATTGACATATTTCAGATAATTGAGATAATACTCAATATACTCTCTGGTTACAGTGAAAGTACAAAATAAGATAACTAGGAATTTTCTGAAGTTTGGAAATTTTAAACACTATATTACTAATATGTTAAAAGAGAAAATAGAACAAGAGTTTAAAAAGTATTTTGAATTATTTTATATCAAAGCATATGGGATGCAGCCAAAACCTTATATTTATTCATTGTGAAGAGGAAAGATTAAAAATTAATCCTGTAGCCCTGGCTGGTGTGGCTCAACAAACAGATTGAGTGCCAGCCTGTGAAACAAAAAGTTGCCAGTTCAATTCCCAGTCAAGGCACATGCCTGGGACAGGTCTCCAGGAGGAGGTGTGTGAGAGGCAACCACGCATTGATGTTTCTCTCCCTCTTTTTCTCCCTCCCTTCCCCTCTCTCTGAAAATAAATAAATAAAATCCTTAAAAAGAGAAAAATAGGGTCAGCATAATTAAGGTGAAATGGTCAAAGTTTTCCCTGTGAGATTAGAACCAAGGGAAGAATGGCCACTGAGTCACTCTTTTTTTCTGCATTGTATGGAGGTTAAACTTGAAAAATCCAGAAAAAACATACTGAAATGAGAACTAGAATTGAAGACCTAAACCCTCATTACTCTGAAAGAATCTGGTTGTTTGAATATAGATTTTTAATGTGTAGATAAATTATTAAACTATGTGATTTTAGAAAGGTTTTAACTAACAAACAACTAGAAAACACTATTTGAAAAATTATACGACTTACATACAGGAGCATAAAAATACATCAAATTCCTCTGCTATGCACTGTCTTGCTCCACAAACTGACAGTAGCCAGAGAGGAGGGGGGAGGAAGATAATAGGGGATCATAGAGGAAGGGCCGTCAAGGAACGTGTATGAAGGACACCTGGACAAAGCCAAAGGTGGTAGGTTCGAAGATGGGGCATGGTAAGGGGAAAATGGAGACAACTATACTTGCAGAATAATAAAAGTAAATAAATAAAAAAGAAAAAACTCATATATTAAATGTGTTTTTCTCTGGGAAAAATACATCAAACTCTTAAGAATAAATCTAACAAACTATAATAGAGATCCCCAAAGAAAACTATAAAAATTCATTGAACAAAAGTAAGGGACACTTAAAGAGATTTATATGTATATAATGTTTATAAATTGGAAAACTTTACATTAAAGAAAGGCAACTTCTCAAGTCTATCTGTAAACTATTAAATCCTTCCCCAAATGACAGAAAGTGTTACTTGTGTGTGCCTGTGTGCACGTGATTGTACATGCCGACAGCCTAGCTTTAAAATTTATAAAGTGTAGTGGCCAAAACTAGGGAAGGCACATTTGAAAAAAAAAGACTGCATTCTACTAGAAATCAAAACTTACTATGCAGCTACAGAATTTTAAAGAACTAACTTAAAAATAAAATATTGATAGATTTTAATGTAAAATCAAGATATTCTGGTCATCAGAAAACACCAATAAGAGAGTGAAAATGATTGTTTAGAGTGAGAATGTATAACTAAAAAGAGGTTCTTGTATAGAATATATAAAGAATTATTATCTTCAACAATAAACTATACAGTGCACTTCATAGAAAAAAAATGGACAGACTTGAGCAGACACTTCAAAAAGGAGAGGATATCCAAATGGCCAAGAAACATATCCAAAGTGGTGAAGTTTCACTATTTATCAAGGAAAAATAAATTAGTCATAATGAGATACAACTGAACACTAAGTAGCTGATATTAAAAAGACACTACTAAGTTTTGTAAGAATAGGGAATGATAGAAATTTTATGTTGATGGTGAAAATGCAAACAAATATTGTACAACTACTTTGAAAAATAGAATGACATTTTAATTTGAACATATGCATACCATATGATGCAATAATTCCAATAAGATGTATATTTGACATGCACATATGCATAAAAGCATATGCAAAATGTTAATATACAAAGTATTTATAGTAGCATTACTTACAATTGTCCAAAGTAAAAGTTAGTGTTAAATACACTGTAATTTATCCACACTATACAACAATGAATATAAATAAACACCAGATATATTCAGTAACATGAATTTTATTAGGGTTACTTTTGGATGTGTGAGTGAACACCTAAGGTTACGCACTCTAATTCCATGTACAAAAAATTAATAAAAGACAGCACTGATCTGAAGTTGTGGAGGTCAGGATACTGTGACTTCGGGTGACAAAGAGGGCATGATTGAGGGGGTATGAGGGAGAATTCTGTGGAGCTCGTTTTGTTTTAATGTTTTGTGCCTAAACCTTGGTGGTCACAAGGGGGTTTGCTTTGGGAGAATTTACAATACTTATGCTTTGTATATGTTTCCCCGTACATTATATTTCAATAAAAATGTTATAAAAGCAGTTCTCTTTGTGTTGTCTTACTGTCTTGATGCACTATGTTATTTGTCTCCATAACTTCATAGTTAAATGTCTGCAAAAAGTAATCTATACTTGATCTCACTCTCTCTTTCTCATCTCTTTTTTAATCCTGCTCATTTTTGGCCCATTATGATCTGGCTTCTGCCCTAACACTCTGAGAGTGTTTTCACCAAAGTCACCGATGACCCCCTAATTGCCAATTGTCTAATTTCAGTCTTGTCCTGCTTGACCTGTCCATGCCATATGACACTGCTGATCAGCCCTCGTTTGTAACCCTCCCTTCTCTTGACCTCTTCCCATTCATCTCTGCCTGTGAACTATTTCAGTTCTTGACTCCCTTGCTTGACACTCAAGTACTTGTTTTCTAGTTTCCTGGCTTTTCAGTACACGTGTTTTAGTTATACTTGTCCTGGTTGCTTTAAAATTAGAATTACAAACTGGCTGAAGACAGGTTTCTGTAGTTTAAAGTGTTTTGAACATGTTGTGAATTCCCTGCCAATGTGTAAAAAGTCAGCAGATTTCACATACAAATTCAGACTTCTGGCACCAATTAGGTCAACATAGTTTATTTGTGACATCAACCTGCATAGTCCAGCAGCTGTAGAGGCGCAGTGCAGTTTACCTGTAGCTACAGAACGGGATCACTGTTTTCACTCAACAATGCAAAGTTGCTAGATCACTGAGCTAGAGAGAAAAGTGAGCAAAATAAAGACAATAGTGAGTTATTTTAGACACAAGTCATGGATTTATTTTTTTAACAGTGAAGCAAGAAGTTGACTGACTAGAAAACAAACGGTCAAGGAACTGGAGGTCTTTGTTATTTTAAGAAAGCAGGTGCATAGGGATGAAAAAATGGGGACTTGATGAAGGGAAGTTATGTAAAAGAAGGAGCTTTTGGAAATTACGATCTTAGAAACCAAGTACCAACAGTACTTGTAACAGTACTATTTCAGTAGTTTGCTGAAGTGTAGTAGAGTTGAAAGTCTTTAGAACTGAAGATTAAGGAACTATAAATCATGGGGCACTATCTTTATGACATGTATTTCCATTTATAAGTATAAAAAACAAGAGGCTCTTTTTTTAAGTGGGTATCACTGCTATTGGATTAATATACCTACACCCTGACTCATGGCCATTATCAATTGATAAAAATACTTGGCATTTTTACCCTATTTGAAAATCAAACTTTTATGTCTTAGATCATATTGTACGGGATAGTTCATTCTAAATAAATAAATGATAGCCATAATAACAACATATCAAACTGGGGCATTCCATAATTTTCAAAACACTTTTTACATAAATCATATCACTTACTAAAACAACTCATGAGGTAAACTGGGGAGAAATTACCATCTGCTTTTTTTTCCTGTTTTTTTTTATTTTTATTTTTTATTGTTGTTCAGTTACAGTTGTCCCCATTTTCCCTCCATTGCTCTCCCCCCACCCACCCCCACCTCCTACATTCAATCCTGCCACACCCTCCATTGCTTTGTCCATGGGTCCTTTATAGATGTTCCTTGATGACCCTTCCTGTTATTTTCCAAGTTATCCCCTCCCCCACCCCACTGGTTACTATCAGTTTGCTCTTTATTTCTATGTCTCTGGTTCTATTTTGCTTGCTTGTTTTGTTTTGTTGATTAGTTTCCACTTATAGGTCAGATCATATGGTATTTGTCTTTCACCATCTGGCTTATTTCACTTAGCATAATGCTCTCCAGTTCCATCCATGCTGTCGTGAAAGGTAAGAGCTCCTTCCTTCTCTCTGCTGTGTAGAATTCCATTGTGTAAATGTACCAGAGTTTTTGATCCTCTCATTTACTGATGGGCACTTAGGCTGTTTCCAGCACTTGGCTATTGTAAGTTGTGCTGCTATGAACATTGGGGTGCACAGGTTCTTTTGAATTGGTGATTCAGTGTCACAGGAAGCACTAAAGGAAAAAAAATTCAGAAGTGTTACAGGCAGCACTAAAACTCATGTAGCTTTTTAAAATTTTAAAAATTTTCCTATGACATCGTGGTCTACCAAACCATCTACGTGTCAAACCAAGTGCCCAACCCAGAACCAGTGAACTTGCCACCATCTTATTCCAGTGAGATGCAGCACTCCAAATAGGCCCAAGGCTCTGGAAGCATCTTTCACTGGGGTCAAAAAAACAAATCTACCCTTTTCGTGCTATTGAAACTTAGCTTTTTCCTTCCCTTGGACATGTCTGTCCAACTGTGTGCACCCTGGACTTTGTTTACTTCAACCTGGTAAATTATCTGCGCCTCTATTAAAAAGGAAGTGGAGATTTTAGAGTGGATTTTAGCAAAGGGGTCCTCCCTAGGGCAGCCACATGCGGGGAAGTCATGTGTATGTATTCATGTGTTTACCTGCGTGGGCTTAGGAGTTAGAGGAATAAATGTCTAAATAGGCCAAGCTTTGTTCTTTCAATCATTCACTCATTGAATAAATATGCACCAAGACTTAAAAAATAAAATTTTTAATATTTAGATACTTTGTTACAGGGATACATTTCATGTTGCTACATTTTTTGTGTCTGTTTCATAATATAATTTCAACTTAGTATACATCTCCCACTAAGGCCCACTAGAATATTAGCTATTCAAAATCATCACATAGATAATCAAATTTATTTTATCATTCAGGATTAAAAAAACCCAGGAAGACTAAGACTTTTGCTTCTTAATGTTGCACAGTTTATGTTTACAATTACAAATAGTTAACTTATGGCATTTATCAAAATCTTGGTTCTTTTCACCATTTAGGATTTTTGGTAAGAGTAATGTAATTATATACTTGACGTATGCATCTGTGCCGATGTGTGCATCTCATAAATACATGGAGCTCTTGTTGTTTATATAAAACACAAGTATCACGTGCCTCTTCTAAAATTTTCTGTCTTTATTCAGTATTTCAACCCTCATTCTTCTGTAGCATTTAATACAAGAGGGCTCTCTATTGACTGCTCCAGAAGGAAGATTTCTGTGCAGGAGTGAATCTCAAGAATGAATCACACAGGGAAAAAGTCTAAATGCCTGAGCTCTCTGTCCTTCTCTTTTTCTCAGCACACTTTCGTGTAATTTTCTTTTATTGTTGTTGGTTTTTTTTACTTTAAAAATATTTTTCTCATTACTATTTATCACCCTTACACTCCCCTGTCTCCTCAATCACCACACTGTTGTCCACGTCCTTTTTCCTTTTTGCTTGATCCCCCCAACCCCTAACCCCACCCTCCCCAGACCTGTCAGCCTGCTCTATCTACCTTCGTTTCTGTTTTGCTTGTTAGTTCAGTTTTCTCATTAGAGCCCACATATGAATAAAGTCATATGGTATTTGTAGAGAAAGACAAATATGATGTAATTTTCCAGTTTTATTGTCTATGAACTATATCCCAGAGGATCAGATGTTGAGGAAAGGATACAAAAATCTCTTTCCTGAAGATGGGTTTTAAGTGCTGGGTGGAGCACTTCTTAGTCTTATTCCTAGAAGTGATACAATAGCTTCATGGCTACTGTACTCAGTTTTTATGTCTATAAAATGGATCAAATAAGAAAATGTAAATGGAAACATTTTGTATAATATAAAGCTTTTTCAAATAATGTGTTTGCTGTGGAAAAAAGTGAAGTTTGTAGAGTTAGATTTCCCACAGATTTTCTCATAGTGCTATCCTCAGCAAATTACTTCATCTTAATTGCTAATACAAAACATATAGATTATGTGCCTCCTTAATAAACTTGAGTTAAAAAATCAGACCATGTATAAAATTTATATTTATATGTATAAATGCTAAACTTAACCTAGAGAATAAGGAACAAGATACCTTGACCAGTGCCTGGCTTTCTTACATGTTAAAACACATTTTCTTTCACAGCAAATTGTGCTGAAATGCTAGGATCACTACATATTTTTTAATGTGCAAAAGTAATACAAATAAGTGTGCAATATCTGGATGAACATGCACAAAGTATATAATAACCTTCCCATCAGATTTCTGTCTTCATATGCATGGGTGACCTTTGTCTTTAGTTACATATAATTTTTAAAAGAAATATATATTTCTTCTCATAGCACATATACATACTGTTAGAATTGGATACAAGGAGGTTCAGAAGCCAGAGCACATTCTAACTTTGAACCAGCATTGACCCAAAGAAAAGATATGACATGAAGTATAATCAGGTGTGACTAAAATGCATAACTCATTTACCTACACTGGTTTGCATGGTCCTAAAAGGAACAGAGAAATCACCTTTTTTACAAGTAACTTTCACATGCAATGGTGAAGTCCACAAGTTTCTAATTCTGGCAGTTACTCCTTAACTGGAGCGGGACCTCCCCTTTCCAACCCATCCTCCACAATGCTGTCAGAGTGACCTTTAGCAAATGTATCCCTGTTTTTAAATCCCTCAATGCTTCCCCAGTACCCTCACAATAAAATTTGTATTTGACATCAGAGCACCTGCCTTCCTCACTACTTTCACCTTCTCTCTGAGTTCTATTAACGTTCCTCAAGTCATGATAGCCTCCAGCAACCTACCCACAGCTTTGTACCTTTACACATGCTCCTCTCTCTACCAACCTTTCCTCACCCTTCAAAACATCTGGAAGTCCCTATTGTATCATACTTATTAGTTATTTCAGCTAATAGAAACTAAATGTCTTAAGTGCCGAAAGCTTACCCCTTTTACAGACTCTTGATGTCAAACACAGTGTAGGAAACACAATAGGTTCTGAAGAAACATTTGCTGAGTGACCATATAAAGGCAATCGGCATTAACCAAGCACAGACGTTGAGATGAGCTCTTTGGAGAGACTGATATTGACCAGGTTAAATTTACCAAATCCCTGCTTAATTACTTGAAGGTTTAGAAAGGGAATATAGTATTTCCTTTGTAGAATGGATTTAGAAAAATGTCAGAAGGAAAGTTGGTGAGAGTTCACATTCTACCCCTCTGTCTAAGGTTAGAGGGATGCCTTGAGAGTTAGTCAAGATTATATACTTATGAGGGACAGAGATAACTGTGGGCTCTCTGCAGGTCTTTCATTTCAGGTAAACATGAATGTACTTTTCCTATTTCTTCTTCCTCCCGGACACATTGGTTGGCTCACTCTGAGATTAAACCAAATACCAGGTAGCCTTAATGCAGCCCATGAGGAGATAAGCACAGCTTTTCAGGGACAGATGATTCATTTTCTCCACCTTTACCCATTTGTACACTGAGGATTATAGTACAGCCTGCCTCATGGAGATGTTGGGGGGATTAAGAGGCTCAGAGAGATAATCAACATAAAAGAGCATTGAGCAGCTGCTTCGGGATTCAGTTTGAGAGGCAGAGAGATGTCCTGCAAATGCTCTTTCTCATTTACCCAATGCTCTTTCTCATTTACCCATCCCTCCTCTCCAGACCACATTCTGAATGGACGGGCTCAAAAGGGCAGATGGAAGAAGTTGGGGGCAAGCTCTAAGACTTTATTTTCTGTCCTAATCTGCAATATCACTGCCCTTATATGTAGGTTATTCCAGCCAGTGACATTTCCTGAGCCCCAACCACACCGGACCTCACAGACATGTAAGCCAGATATGGAGCTCAGATGCTCCTCCAAAGAAATGTTTGTTGGTCCATGGAGGCCACGGTAAGCCCTACAGCAAAGGACAGGAGCAGACCCACTTTCGATAGTCGGAGTTAGGATTATCTATCCATTCTGTGTACTTTTAGGGGCACATTTAAAAATTATTTAAAGTAAAAAGGTAATCAAGGTGGCTTGCACAAAATAGACCCTGGAAAAAATAACCATTGCCTCAATATAAATAAAATTGAACAAAAGTACTGTATTTTTTCTGAAATACCCAGACATTTTCAGTGCTCTTTTCTCACGCTGTCGGTAGATGTGTGCTTGGGGGCTGCTTGTCGATGTCCACACTGTTGCATAGTAGTGATCAATGACAGCCAGCAATGGAGGTTACCTGGAAAAGAGTAACCACAGCAAAAAAAATCTGTGATTGGGAAAATGTTTGGAGGATGGTGAAGTTTAATTAGTCAGCTGAGTACTTAGAAGATAAGCTTCCATGGGTATAATATGGGTGAAATATTTTGATCTAGGTATAGAGGATAATGGGTGGAATGAGAATTCTGAGGAGATCTCAGAGAATGATTAAAATTAATTGATAATTTTTTAAAATTCCTAATCTATTGATTTTTTTTTACCTTGGAATACATTAATTTAGCCACTTGTGCCATTTATGAAAGTAAAAAATAATTAAGTAACTATCTAGACACAAGGGACCCTTATCACCTATACTTCCCCTAGGGAAGATTTCTCTTTCTGAATAAAAAAAGCACCTTTGCTCATCCACCTGATCAGCTAGTCTCTTCTCTTTGAGACAAAAGTTTTATAAAACTCTTATATTTTAATTATTTAGGTGCAAATTAAATACAATTTGCAACATTTTAGGCTCTGTTCTTGAGGCAATGTATTTTCAGTTTGGCTAAGAATTTTCTCAATAAATTCTTATTCATACAAGTGCTAGTCTTGAGGTTAGCAGGAGAGGTAATTTCTATACAATTAACTTAACACATATCAGTGTTGTTTCAAAAACTGAAAAACTAATAGTAAATTTGGTTCCATTGATTTTCCTACTGTGGCCTGATTTGTTTCATTTGGGATTCGGTAGCCTTCACTTGAGAAGTATTTAATTGTGCCTTTATTTCACTGGTTATCTTGATGCAAGATATTTTAAAACATATTCATATTTATATAATTTTGTGAAAACTTACCTTTCTACTTTTCTAATACTAAAACATGGAGTCTCTGTATTTTCAATTTGGTTCTAGTATAATTATTTTACCATTCCTAGAGATAATTTTGTCTTCAGTTTCATAGAACCTGTTTTGAAATTCAGAATTATTTCAGTCCCAGCAGGTGGCCCATTTCAACTATTTTGATATCTTGATTTAAAAACAAGGTAAGCCATGTTCTGTATTCCCTATGGGTAAATGTATACTTACTTTTCATTATAGTAATCCTACCTTTGATTTGCAATACTTCTTTTTAGTAATTTAACTTTGTATCTGTCTACAATTTTATGTTGGACTAAAGCCCAAATGGATACAATTTTGCAGCCACTTCTGAAACGTGTTTCTAATCAGTACGCGGCAGCACCTTTCCATTGAACAGATACTTTCAGTTTTATATTCTTTACTCAAAATTTCATTATTTTTCAGTCACCTATAGTGACTACTTTTGCGGTGTATTAGCACGGACACTTAAACATTCTCAGTCTTAAATCCCTTGCAATATTAATCTTCCTTACTTTTCTAGTCATTTGAAAATAATACACAAGCAAGCAAGGTAAAGGCATGGTGAATCCTAGCTAGGCAAGTATATATAAATACATTTGCAAAGACAGATGGAGTCTGAGGAAATTTAATAGAAAAAAAGGAAACAGTGAGGAGACAAATTTGGTATCTTGGCCCTTCGGCTCTGACATGAGCACTGTTGTTTTATTACACATCATGATAATAGAGGGAAACGAAAGGTATGTCAGTAGCTAATAGCAGCTGTCTGTAGTGACCCTCCCAATAAACATGTGAGTATTATCTCACTACCTCAAAGCCACCGGAGAAGTATTCTGGTACTTTTCCATGAACGGATTCAACAACTTTGCTATGATGGCATGTAGGAAGCTATTAAATCAAGTAGTCAATTGAATCAAAAGGAATAACTGAAAGACTAAAAACATAATACTGATGAAAAAAGATTTAGTAGGTTTTGAGCCACAAGGCCTACTTCGTTTGAATTAGCTTTTAAATACAGTAATAGAAGCCTGTGTAAGGAGTCTTACGATGGAGGGGATCTATTGTTATTAGACGCTCTTATAGCCAAGGAATCCAGAACACCCACTTCCTTCCATGCCAATAGTTCTTCCTACAGAAAACTAGAAAAACTATAGCCACAGAATACGTATTGACATAGCTTTTCATGGCTTGTGTGTATTGAATAGTTGAACAGAGTTTTCATTCAGATTGCCCTAGAAGGTGGGGAGTGAGTAAAAAAATAATCCTGAATTTTGGAGCCAATCTCTGGAAGTACAGAAGGAGTGAAGAAAAGAAGGAGAAAGGACTTTGTGTCTAGAATCCCACCCCACTCCACAGAGTGGAAGAGAAGAAGGAAGTTTTCCTGGCCAGCCCCCAGGAGCTAGGTCCTTGTATGTTCCACTTGCCACACGGAGCTGGGAAATGAGGGATTTTCAGAAGAGGTAGAAAAGACTGAATCAGGCATCCCTTTCTGTGCTTTAAAGCATGGTAATCCCGTATGGCCCAGAACACTCAGAATTCTGTGAAAGCTTTCTTGTGTGAGGCTGTGGTAGAAAATTCCCTAGCTCAGTGATGCATTGAAAATGGCACCTAATTCCAGCTCTAGGAAGGAACGAGTAAAGCATTCAAAAGGAACTAATGCCAGAGCCTGAGATGTCTGAAAAGATAGGAACTAACTAGATGATAAAAATGGCCAAGGAGCCATTCCAGAGAGAAGAAACAGATGTAAAAAATTGTCAGGTAATTGTTATGGAACTACAAGTAGTTTGATTTGGCTGGACCATCTAGTGAGCAATCAGGTATTGACTGTGTCCTGGGTGGTCTAGAGAGCATCTTCTCCCACTGATTTCAGGTCCCTTAGGGCTAGAGAATATAGTTCTTTCAGAATATTTTTAGATATTCTCAACAACCTCACATGCCACTACTGTGAGACAAGCATTTTCATTCCGGGTATAATTTTGGAAAAGTGAATGCAACTTTTTTTGCCTTAGCCCAACCCTATTAAATGAATAAGGAAAATATAATACCTGCTCCACAGGTTTGTTGGAGCACATATGAGATCATGTCTACAAAAAGTGCTTTGTAACCTGGAAAGTACAATACAAAGGTATTTATTATTAAACTGATGAGATTTCTGTCATGTCTTACATTTTGTACCATATAGCAGAAATAGAATTTAAATATCTTCAGAATGCAATATTCAATAAATATGAATAATTTAATTTTACTTGTGTAATTATCTCCATATAGTTCAATTCAGTAAAATTTGTGATATTTAAGAAAAGCCTTAAAGCACAGATGACAAACATATTGCATCTGAGAACTTATTCCTCACTTACGCTCCCAAGGCAGACGTTGCTAATTGGTAACAACACTTCTTCCATGGAACCTGGATAGAGCCTCAAACTTCTTAACATTCCAAGGAGCTAAAACTAATATGGAAGAGTTGACCCTTGAAATCTATTATTTTTTTTATTGGATGAAAGCCAGAAGGCAGAGGGCTTTTTTCTTTCCAGCAAGCTCTCACTGCAAACAACTATTTTAATTCAGAGAGAAAAAGCACCATCTTTAAACATTTTTAGGAATAAGAATGAGAAATTTGTGAACTGTGAAGTGAGTTTTCTCAACACAAGAGAAATACTTTGAAAATTGTTGTCGTTTTTTTTTTGTACCTATGATCACTGATTGGCTAATTTCCTTCTAATTGAATATGCTTTCACATCAATTGTGATAGTTTAAAATGATGATTGTGAAATGATGGTTTCTGTGCCAAATAGTAAATATAAAGTCAAGTAAAAACATCCCTGAGTAGATCAAACAATTTTGTGAATGAAGTCTAGAATATAGGCAGACACATTAAAATCCTATAACCATGCAGATAGTTACTTAGTCAATGTCAAATACCATTTTTATGCATCATTTTAATGCTGCTTAATGTATAGGATATGCTAAAAAGCTATTATTTGATCTTTTCAAAAGTAGCTAGTAAATAACTTTCTGCCCAATTACACTATTCCTTAAGATTAAAAATCTAAGGCCTTAAAGATACATAATAGTTCTCTTCTGAATGTATAGCAAAATATATCCTTCTTTTAAACTGGTCACATGGTAATCAAAATACTTAGAACGGATAAGCAATATGTTAGGGGCAAAGAGACACATGGTATAAAAAGAGTTCTTAGCTTTATGCAAAGTCCTGGTATAAAGGGGATAAAGATGAGGCTGAGAGTAAACCAACCATTTCTGTTTGTTTTGACTTGGGCCTGACCTTCCTGTGAAAGCTGCACAAATGTGCCCAGTAAGCAAACTGCACTGTCAGTGTTGAGTGATGAGGAGCAACCACCATAGGTCACTCCCTCAGCCCTGCAGCCCCACCAAGACCTGACCTCACAGTTTTCTCTATCTTCATAAAAGAGGTTGATCCCACTGTGTTCCACCTGAGGGATGGTTCCTTGTGCCGAGCCAGGTGACAGACTTAGGGCATTCAGATGTAAAGAAAGGGGATTGTCTTAAGATCACCAAACATAGTGGCGAAACTCTACTTACTGCTATCTTGTTTGTGAATGCAGTTTTGTTAAGAAGCTCTAAGTGTACCGGAGGCTGTGAGGCTGAAAAGCGCCGTTCTGCCTGTGATTTCAACCAATATGTGACATAACACTGGATTCAGATACATTCCATAATGAAGGACACATTTTAGATATCCTTTCATCTGTGGCCCAATAAATGGACACGCTTGCTCCAGTGACCTAATTATTTCGGTTTTGTTCATTTAATATATGCAGTACAGAGAGCTAGAGAGCCATCTCAGCAAGATGCCAGTTTTTCCTTGGCTAGTCAATAGGAAATCGACAGAGAACTGATAACTCTGCACACTCAGATGTCCTGGGGGGAGATGTCAGATCAGATCAAATCTGAAAGGGAGCCTGATAAGAACAGAAGAGAGAAATAAATACACGGATCCAACCAGCAGAAAGCATTCATCAGCTCTCTCAAATATGTAGTAAGTATACTGATATATCTCATATATAGCCATTAATTGCTTTAAAGCATATAAGTAAATAAAGAAAGAACAGGCATGGGCTGTGAAAGAAAATTTATAGGTAAAATATCCCGTGTATTTAGGGATATAATTTGCACCCTCGTTAGTTATCTCCCCATGGTAACAAAGCAAAAGCAGTTGAACATTGTAGTTAAACATTTGAGCATCAGAGTTGGATGGGTAGACTNAAGAACAGAAGAGAGAAATAAATACACGGATCCAACCAGCAGCAAGCATTCATCAGCTCTCTCAAATATGTAGTAAGTATACTGATATATCTCATATACAGCCATTAATTGCTTTAAAGCATATAAGTAAATAAAGAAAGAACAGGCATGGGCTGTGAAAGAAAATTTATAGGTAAAATATCCCGTGTATTTAGGGATATAATTTGCACCCTCGTTAGTTATCTCCCCATGGTAACAAAGCAAAAGCAGTTGAACATTGTAGTTAAACATTTGAGCATCAGAGTTGGATGGGTAGACTTAATCCAGCCCTATTTCTCCCACTTACTAGTTGCATGATACCAGGTTCTTCACCTAGCAAAAGAAGGTAAGAACAAAAACTATCTCATTGCCACTATTGGGAAACATCGAGATAGTGCTTATAATGTTTTATGTTTCTGTATATACCTTTTCTGAAAATAGCTTATGGATAATGTAAGGTGTGGTGACTAGCATTCACTTATATTTAATCATTCATTCAAACATGTACACACAGAATATCTATTATGATCTATTTTTGTATTATGCACAGAGATAAAATGGGGACATTTTCTAATACCTTACTGATTAAGACATTTATAACACCATCAGCTTGACCACAATGAACAAAGAGCCACACACACACACACACACACACACACACACAGGAACAAGGCATTGCCGTTATGACCATCAGTAAACACAATCAGTAAAGCGTCTAGTATTCAAGGAGAAAGTAAGTCTTCTAGGTGTCAGCTTCTTGAGGCTCTTGCTCCAAAGGAGGTCACTGCCCAGAGTAATGAGAACAGTTGGGAATCCCTTCCATTCTCCATCACCTGAGGTCAACAGCCATCTGGCCTAACTCATGCTGACTTTGCAATTGAGAGTGAAAACAGATTTTCTATCATGTCCAAGAACAAAGGGCATGGCTGGATCATGGAAAATGTAGATGACACAGTTCTCTTATACAGAATGTGTTATCTCAATCTTCTGTAAATGTGTTTGTGGTCAAAGAGTCCTGTGATTAAGAGGCAGACGTAGAGGGCACATTAGAACGAGGGGAAAGATGAGCCAGACACCAGAATCCCCTTGGAATGAAAGAGCAATAACAAAAAATGAGAGGCTTCTCTTTGGGTAACCAAGTGCTATCTTTCAAATACAGGGAATAAATTCACCAGTGAGTTGCCTACTCTTTGCAAATCATAAAACAGAAGTTATATATTTCACCCTTGTGTGTTATGAACCTTTTCCTTTGAATTTTTATAAAATAAATCTGACATCCTGAACAGGACACTGACCAACAAATTAAAATCACTTACGGTGTGTGTCCTTTCATTTCCTTGGCTGGCCACATGCTGATCCCACAGTCATCCACCGTCTCTCCTTTTCCAGATACTTGTTAACAAATATTACTTGGTGATAAAACTGTACAATTTTCTTATAACAGAATTTACAAACATTGGGGGGAAATGCTGAGTTTAGGTAAGATAACTTATCTGTGTTAAATTTTAGACATCTTATAAAGCTTTAGGTACTTGATGAAATATTTAAAATAAATATCCAAATGCTAAATACCTTATTCTTTCCATTTTATTTGAAGGATATTAAATATGGTACAATTAATTTCATATGCTATGTTAAGACAGTCTATTGAAATGCTTAAAACTACAGGGGTCTCCATAACGGCCCACAGTAATTCCATTTTGCAGTATAAGGGGCATTGTTAATGTTCAAAGATTAGAAAATGCATCCTCTTTGATCTTTGCTCCTTATTGAAAGACAGCATTCAGATACCAGAAATGTATTTTTCTTCAAATAGTTGATTTCCCCTAGAGGAATATATGATTAAATAGAATACTCCAGACTGAATAAGGTAACAAAAGAACTGGCAATTTCTTTTTAGCTCTCTTCATTGTAACATCTTAAAGCTGTTTGCCTTGGGAGTTTGAAAGGGAGGGGGAATAAGTTGCTGACCCGACAACGGTGCAACCACATTAGTTATTTTGGTTATGCCAGTATTAAAATGGAACATGTGCCAGAGGCAAACTCGCTTTGCAGAGTGGGCATCTTTTTATAGTTTATTTTAATTGATGCCTCAGCATATAGATTGTACATCTGTACAAATGCTTAAAAATGAAAAAAATATTGTTGGATTCTGCAAGTCATGCAAGTAGGCGTTTAGAGAAGATAATGGCTTCCTCTGCTTCTTCCAACATGCTCCTTAGAGTCTCTCATTGTAAACCTTGATGCTTTCGTCCTTCATTAAGCAAGTGTCTATTAACAGCGATATTGCCAAGGTAATGGTAGGCAGTGGAGACCTGCTTATGTTCACAAGTTCTTTTAATGGGGTACAGTTCCTTGACGAGCCTTCATTGCTAGGTATTATGCACAGAGCTCCAAGCAAAAGTCTCAACAAGTCTTGTCTGTTGGTACCTTTAAGTTTTTCCTAATTTCAAGAGAGTTTCCTTTTTTTTTTTTTTTGCCTGGGAAAAGGGAACAGCAGGTAGCGGTGATCAGGCTCTCTCCTACAACCTTTGTTAGGTATTGCTGGACCATTGCAGTAGCTCCACTTATTCTGCCTTCTAGTCCATCCTCCACCTGTTAGCCAGAGTGACAGCTCAGAAAATATGTACTAGTTTCCCATTGTACACTTAACATGGTCTTCCCCGCTGGGCGTGATCTGGGCCCTGTAGACCACTGCGGCCTCAATTCAGTCTCAACGGCCTTCAGCTACACTCACTCTCTCCAGTCACTCCCCTGTGACAGCGCTGCCCCGAATGCTGTGTCCCCTACATTGAACTCCCCACCAGAATCAAACCTTCCAAGCTTGTGTACAAGGCCTCTTGAAGTTCATGAAACAGCATTTTTCATAATTTGTCTTCTATTAATGAATAGAAATGTGATATTCCAATTTTGTACTTGTTACATGTTATTGTGGCAATGAAAAGCTGGTACAACTGTTTTGTTCATTGTTGTATCCAATGTAACAAGGCAAATAGCTTTGAGATGCTAGAATACGTCCATTCTCCTCCTTGGAATCTAAGCATGATCTCAACATCTATAGATGTATTTTGTTTCTAAATCCTTTTATTCTAAATTTGCTCTTCTGGCTTGATTCTATAAATGGTGTGACAGGATTACCAAAGGCTGATTGATAATGGTAATTGGATGTTATTGAAATTTTATTCAATAGAGAAAGCTGGCACAGCCTTAATAACACATTAATTTAGAACTTTGTAGTACAGAACAGAAATATAAAATATAAATTTTCAGAATGCTTTCTTTGGAACAATTTGTCAATCTAATTCACAAAATAATGTTTCCTGAAAACCCTTCTTAAGTAAGGAAGCTCAGAAATTCTTTGGTAATGAGCAGGCTTTTTTAGATTTTTTATTTCATCAGTATTTAATTTCATTTGTGATTTCTCTCTATCTGTGATATCTATTGCTAAATGAAGGGAACACAAGGAACAACATTTGGTTACTACCCCAATTTTAACAAATATTTATCGTATGCTGACGTGTACTGGGAACATTGTCCTAGATCTAAGATGATGGCACTGCTCTAAATAGCGATGCCCTAAGCATTAATCACACACGTTTGTAACCACACACTGTGGGAAATGCTGTAGAGCAGGGGTGTCAAACTCATTTTCCCCAGGGGCCACATCAGCCTCACAGTTGCCTTCAAAGGACCGAATGTCATTTTAGGACTGTATTAGTGTAACTACTCCCTAACTAGGGGCAAGGAGCTTTTGTCCACTGCTGGGTAGAAACAAGGTGCAGGGCCAGATAAAATAGGGTGGAGGTGTGGATTTGGCGCACAGGCCTCATGTTTGCTACTTTTGCTGTAGAGGAAAACATGAGTTATTATGAGTGCATATAGGAAGATTTGGAGTAAGGCTGAGAGGCACATGAAAAGGTTGCCCCTCATCTTCCCAAACACCGCTCGGTGAAGGTGATGTTTGTCCTAGAAGAAAGAATACAGATGAACTAGGTGAAGCTGGGTGGGGAGGAAGGGATTTGTCCAGAATTAGAGAACACCATGCAGCAATGATGTTTGGCATCACATGAGCTCCAGAGAGAAGTTTCCCTAAATTTTCATTTACTTTCACTTAAATTGCTCTTGATCTCCCTCTTAAGCACTTCCTTCTAACCTCCAGTTTCCTTAGAGCTTTTGGCCAGAGTCATGAGGACCAGGTCCTCTTACGAGAGGGCTGGTGGTTACCTGAATCTAACGAAATGTGAGATGCCTCAGGGAGGCCCCAAAGATGTCCCCCCACCACTTTCTTTATCAGCTTAGTGCATTTACTCTCCTGTTGTAGGGAATTTTCTTAAGAAATGTGAACTCCTCAAAAAGTAAAAGCCCATTAGGCCACAATGAATCATGTGTTACATGGTAGCTCATGAAACCACTTAGAAATGTAAGCATATTAAGCATGAGAAAGTCATCCTCATGAGAGGTGGATAATGGATCTTGAAAAGAGAGACCCTCTGAGGACAAGGACTTGTGTATATTTATTTCTTTAAGAAGTGTGTATTGAGCCCTGGCAAGTTTGGCTCAGTTGGTTGGAGCATTGTCCTGTAACTAAAAGGTTGTGTGTTTCGGTTTTGGTCAGGACACATACCTAGGTTTTGGGTTCCATCCCCACTCCACATGTGGATAATCCCCGGTCCTGGTGTGTATACCCAGGTGTGTGCAGGAGGCAACCAATTGATATTTCTCTCTCACATCAATGTTTTTCTCTCTCATTTCCTCTCTTCCTAAAAGCAATGAAAAAAATTTGTGCTAAGGTGAGGATTTTAAAAAAAGAAGTATTTATTGATCACTTATACCAGGCACCGTTCTTGCTACTTTGATTACATCAATGAACAAAACAGTTGCATCAGTTTTTCATTGCCACAATAATACATAACAACTACAATATTAGAGCACCACAAGTTTGCACGGTTCAGATGCTGTGGGATCATCTTGGTCAATCGTGTGCCTGCAGTCAGCTGTGGGCTCACTTGGTCATCCCAACTATCTTGGTTGGGTTTTGTCACACAGCTGGTGTTCAGTTGACTGTGACTGACCTTAGATGACCTGGGCACAGCTGGGGAAATGTAGCTCTGTTCCTTATTTTATTCATTCTTCAACAGGTTTAGGCATGTTCTCATGGCCATGGCAGATGAACAAGGGTAGACAAATCCCATCATATATGTGCTTTTCAAGCCTCTTTTTGTGTCATAATTGCTAATATTTCACTGCCCAAAGCAAATCTCACTGCCAAAGCCAGAGACAGAGTGGGAGAACACGACGAAGTTATGTGACAGAGCATTCAGATACAGTGTGTGTTAGGAGCTGAAGTGTATCTCCAAAATTCACATGTGGAAGCCCAATTCCCCAGTATCTCAGAATATGACTGCATTTGGAGATAGAGTCTTTAAAAAGGTCAAGTTAAAATGAGACTGCTACAATAAACCCTAGCCCAATCTGACCAGTGTCCTTAGAAAAGGACACATAGAAACCAAGGTTGCATGTGCACAGAGGAAGTCACATGAGGACACAGCAAGAAAGCAACCATCTGTAAGCCAGGAGAAACCAAACCTGACAACACCTCGATCTTGGACATTTAGCCTCCAGAGCTACCAGAAAACAAATTTCTGTTGTTTAAGCCACACAGTATGTGATATTTTGCTATGGCCACCCTTGCAAACCAGCACAGGGAGGGAAAAAATAGGGGCCATTTTTTGGCAACCTATTTAAAACAGTTAAGAGTACATGTCTTCTTAGACCCTAAATTCTTAACTTAGATCATCTAAATGACATAATATACAAGAAGGTGATACATGCTTTGGGAAATTTTAAGTTAAGCAGGGTTAGGGGATCCAAAGTGGTGGAAGTAAAGGGTGACGAGTTTCAGAATTGAATAGGATGGTGGGGGGCAGCATCATTGAGAAAAATAAATGAGTGAACTCTTGAAAGAGATGAGGAAGTTAATTACTAGGATACCTGGGGAGATCATTCCAGAGAGAGACAAGAAGAAAGCACAGGCTCTGAGGTAGAGCACGCCTGGAGTGTCGAAGGCACATCAGGAGGCCAAGGTGGCTGGCGTGTGGTGTGCGAACAGCAGGAAATGAGTCAGGGGCACAGTGGGCCTTGTCAACCAAGTAAAGACGTTGGATGTTGCAAGGTTGTAAGAATTCCTCTATCCTGGCTTTTTCTTATTTCTCATATCTGGTCTTGCTGTTTATCCCACAAATTCCCAATTTCTGAAAACCGACTACCGATATGGTCCAAGATTTGCCTTTTCCTACAAGGTTGAGATATTTGCAAAGCAGTCCTCATATCACTCAGATTCCACTTCTGATTCTGAAATTATTTGCACGAATGCCTCTCATCCCTAAACCACTAATCTTTGGCTCTCCTACATTGGGAAAATTACTATGCTGTGTCTTCATCAGATACATTCCAAAAATGCTTTTTAATGCTACAGTCACATAGAAGAAGGAACTGAGACATGGGGTCCTTGTGTGGACAGAATGAGGTTGTAGATAAGCACTCTTAGACTTCTGAGTCTTGGGGTGAAGGGATGTGTAGACGGAGTGGCTGAATGAAATAAATTTATGGTGCTATTTACAATAGAAATGAGGGACTGGGTAACCTAAAGGAGAGAGAGAAGATCCATCACAGAAGTATATATAAAGGCAACAAGGGAAAGTCTGGTGTTTGGTCTGACCTACAAAACACCCACAAAAAGTTCATCTCAGTATAAGCATTCTGATAGTCTCTTATTGTTTATATAGTATCAAAAATCTGGTCTGGTTGTAATTCTTAATAAATTAGTTGACTATTATATTTCTCTTAAGTAATTAGAGATGTAAGAAATAGATTTAAAAAGTTAAAATGCCTTAAATCAATTGGTTAGTTTAATTTCCAGATACACATCCTCACACTGACACCCTAGGTTAGGTGGTATTGACCTCATCTTGCAGAAATGAGCACATATGGACAAAGTTATTTGTTTAAACTTACATAGGTGCAAAAACTGACATATATATGCCTACATATATATATATGTAGACAATGTATCTACATATATATATATAGTCTTGGATTTTTATGTGAAGGTTATATATATCCATATTGGAAAGTTTTACATATGAGTATATGTACACACATATGTATACATATACATATGTGTATACATGTGTATACACACATGTAACTTTCACATAAAATTCAAGACTATAGTATCTTCAAGTTGAGCAATACATTAGGATCTTCTACTCTCATTCCTTTATTATTAAATATTAACATGCAGGAGCGAATGTGAAGGGGGCTTATCCTTGGAGTCCTAGGAGCCCATTCTCAGGATCTCCCCAGATGCCATTTAGAAGGTATAGTTTGCACAACCAGAGACTGTGTTCAATTCTCAACTCCACTACTTGTTGCATCCTTGGAAAAGTAATGATATCTCTGTTTATGTTAGTTTCTCATCTGTAAAATAGAGATAACAATAACACCTATTTGTGGTTGATTGTCTAATGACCACAAATTCTGCCACTCCATAGACACCTACCTACACATGCAATGTGACTTTGCTGCTGTTTTCATCCAGAGGTGTTGTCTCTTTAAATCCGGGCTGGACTTGTGACTTGCTGTGGCAAACAGAATGCAGTGTAAATGAGGTTATATGAATGGCCTTGCAGAGTTTTTTCCTTGAAATCACCATGCTGTTAAAAAAAAGTCCTGGACTGTGGAAAGAGAAGCCTGGGTGTCAGATATGTGAGAAAGACATCTTAGACCAACTAGTCCATCCTAACCCTCCAGCTGAGTGCAGCTACGTTAGTGAGCCTAGGAGAAGCCAGAGAAAAACTACCAAAGAAAACTATTAACACAAACAAATAATAGATAATTGTTGTTTTGAGCTCTTGGTTTGGGGTTTTAATAGGACGATTTTTATGTAATAATCATTTATACAATTACTTTAATAATTTAATTAATTAATGCATATAAAGTGCTAAGATCTGAGTGCCTGGCACATAGTAATTGTTTCATAAGTGCTAGCTAATGTATCTTTAATTGTTTTGCTTTTTCATAGGCCCAACAAGTTGGTTGATGGTCTCCTTGCTAGCATTCTGGGTTTTTAATCTACCGTTTACTCTACCTGAATGAGCACTGTTGACTGATAAGTCTACGTACAAATTTGGTAGATGTGTTCAAACTGGGCTTTTCTCAGCTGCATATTTATAGATATATGAACAGATTTTTAGAAATTTTTCTTGTGCATGCTAATGTTCAAATATGGATTTGGGGATTATTCCCAGTTAAATCATGGCTCCCAAGTTATAAAGCATGACCTGGACATGTTTCTTTTTTATTTTTATATAACTTTTAATGTTTTTCAAGGGATCTCTGCAAGTAAGTAATAAAGAAAGAATACCAAAAGAAGAGTCTACTTCTCTTTTCTTCAGCTTACTTTGTATCATGTTACAACCTTACATCATAATTTCTTATAGAAGATTAAAATGTTTTCTAATGGTTTCTAGTGAAAATGTTCACTAGAAACATTTTCCTGTTATAATAAAGAATTGTTAGCTTATTAGCTTCAGCAGCTAAATAATTTGTGTTTGAATCAACAATATTCTGCATGTGAAATAAGATTTTAGGCATTTTGTTAATGTTCACAAAGTATATTTAAACTCATTTAAATAAGTAAAATTAGAAATTAAAGAAGAGGGGGATTTTCATTGAGTTACATCAATCATCACAGTTTCATCGAGTGCCATTTTTTAGTAACAAGAGATGTGGTGGTGAAGTAGATATATTAGGTCTGTTCTCATGGAACTTGTATCTTAGTGAGAAAAGACAGGTCATAAAAGAGTAGACAAGTAAGTAATTCAATAAGTAAGACAAATTTTAGGTAGCAAGTACAATAAAGAAAATACCACAGAGCAATGACATCAAGAATCACCTTCAAAAATGTTAAGTAAGGTGTTGGAAGCCACCTTTGAGAAAGGACATTTGAACTGAAACCTGAATAATAAGGACTTATTATGTGAAAATTTGAAGGAAAAAAGCTCCGGGCAGCAAGAGGGTCAATGTAAAGGCCCTGCAGGTGGGAAGTGCTTGGGCCAGAGGGAACAATAGAAGAAACAGCATGGATGGGGTGGGCCTGGGTATGAGGAGATGAAGATGGAAAGGTTGGCAGGAACCAGATCATATGGGACTGAACAGGCCTGGCCACTTGCACAGTGTTTTGTCTCGCTACCATAGAAAATCATCAAAGGATTTGTGAACAAGGGAAAATGTAAATCTATCTACAGGGCAACAGAGAAACCCTTTAGAAAGCTCCTGGAGTTGCCCAATTAAGCTACTGGAGTTGCCCAATTGAAGGTGGCTTGCACTAGGATAGTGGCAGTGGACACAGATAAAAGTGGGCTGACTTGGAATATGTTCATAAGGACTTATTGCTGTATTGGGTGTGGCGAGTGAAGGAATTAAAGAAGACTTCTATGTTTTTTGTTTGAATACTCACCTAAGGTTATATTGAGAAAGAGGGGGAGAGAGAAGGGGAGAGAGGGGCAGAAAGAGAGAAAAGAAAAACATTCATTTGAGAGAGAAACATTGACTGGTTGCCTTCATGTGTTGTCTGACCAGGAATCAAACCCACAACCTTTTGTATACTCAGATGTCTTTACTGTGCATGGGTTGTCCCACATTCTGTACTTGTGTGAGCTAGTGAAGAAATGAGGAGCAACATAAAGAAGAATTTTGTTTTCTTCTTTTTATGTAATAAGAAGAAAGAAACTAGGAGTGGTCCAAATGGTTTAAAACCAGCTCATTGGGTTCCCACAGTTATCTGAATGGAGTTGGGATGCAAGGCCAAGTACCTAGGGCCAAGCCTGGATAAGAAGTGTGTGGCGTGATACTGGGTGGGGCCTACTTTAGTAGTGCTGAGAGCCAGGGGAAAAGTATTAAAAAACCATTTGATACAGACTTTTGGTTCCACCGGTATTTTCTGGTTCAAAAAATAAAGCGTTCATTAGATTTCTCTTATAAGTGAGATCATATTGTATTTGTCTTTTTCACTGACTGGCTTATTTTACTTAGCATAATAGTCTCCAGTTCCAACCATGCTGTCACAAAAGGTAGGAGTTCCTTCTTTCTTTCTGTTGTGTTGTATTGTTGTGTAGTATGTTGTGTTGTGTAAATGTGCCGCAGTTTTTTGATCCATTCATCTACCGATGGGCGCTTAGGGTGTTTCCAGCACATGGCTATTGTAAATAGTGCTGCTATGAACATTGGGGTGCATAGGTTCTTTTGAATTTGTGATTTAGGATTATTAGGGTATATTTTCAGCAGTGGAATTGCTTGATCAAAAGACAGTTCCTTTTTAACTTTTTGAGGAAATTCCGTACTCTTTTCCGCAGTGGCTACACCAGTCTGCATTCCCATCAACAGTGCACTCGGGTTCCCTTTTCTCCACATCCTTGCCAGCACTGGCTGTTTGTTGATTTATTAATGAATCAGCCAGTAAGGAATAGCCATTCTGACCAGTGTGAGGTGATATCTCATTGTAATCTAACAAAAAATAAACCAACAAGCAAAACAGAACCAGAGACATAGAAATCAGACTGACAGTTGCCAGAGGGTAAGAGGGGAGGGGCTGGTGGAAAGAAGGGGAGGAATTAGTCAAAGAATGTGTATGAATGACCTGTGGACATAGACAGCAGTGTGGGAATAGACTGTGGAAGCACGGTGGGCTGGGCTGGGCAAAGGTGGGCCACAGGGAAAATTGGGACAACTGTAATAGAATAAACAGGAATAAAAAGTAATATTTTTAAAAAGACAATGTTCATGTAAACAAATAATTGCCAAATAATAATTGTTCCACCCCTGATTCTTATTTCATCTCTCATACCCTGAGACAAAAAATGTCCATAATATCAAAACAGCCTCTCAGAATATCATCTAACAGACCTAAGAAACAATTTCTTTGGTAAACTTGACATTAAACTTGGTAGTTCAAGGCAAGCTTGAATATGAGGTGGTGGGTTAGATGTGCTAAGACAAGGCTCATGGTATTATGTTGAAAATTGGGAACACCAGAACAAAAACAAGGATTCTGAATTAGGAGATATGCTGCTGCAATACGAACACAGAAGGAACTGTCTGAGCCTCTTGGGCAAAATCCCAAGGTCCTTTGTTTGGCACCCATGGCCTGGGTGCACGGCTGTGCAGGGGTGGGTGAGCACCCAGAGACACTCTCTGCCTTTCTGACCTCAACCTGCTTTTTCCTCTACTCTGGCCTCTTCAGCCAGTTGAGTTTCTGCCAAACTGGAGCAGAATTCCTACCACAGAGGGAAGAGGCAGCCAAGCAAACAACATGCTGACATGTTGGAAGCATGAGATTTCTTCTCCAAAATGACATCTTCAAGGACAGAGGATTTATCCAGTCATCAAATCTATTAGCCCCTGCCATTTCTGCAGGTTTATATAAATATATAACATGGGTATTTGAAACAAAAAATTACTTGTTAAAGAACTTGAAGTGGTAGGTGATATCGTCAGTTCCAAAGACAACATGTTAAATAAATCTTGGCTTTCTGGGCGATAGGCTGTGATACAGAAACAGGCATTGGATCAGAGACTGGCAGTTTGACCATCAGGAAGGAGGCAAGTGGCGAGAGATTGTCTTATATTAGCAAGCAGCCTCCAAGTTGAGGAGGGAAAATGCTCAGATAAAACTATTAACAGAATTCTTATGGAGGAAGGGAGTTGTGTCATAGGAAAATGACAGAAGAAATGGCTAGTCAAGTTAGGGAGTAAACAGAAGAAAAAGATACTGAAAGCAACGTAAGTTACACCAATCACATCCAACGAATCACATCTCCTTTCTTTTGATATACACACGAAACAGTTCATGAGAAACAGAGCCCTCCTTAATTTCAAGAAGCAATCATACAACTCTTTCATTGTTTCTCATAATGGGTGAAGTTTAGGTTTGTGGTCCGATAGCTCAGCAAGGTGGATTCAGAGTTGATTAGACATCAGAGAATATATATTCTTGTTACATCAGGAGAATTCTCTAGTAGCAGTCCGGGGACCCATTGTTCATCAGGGCCTGTGTAACATTGTATGATGACTGAGACTGAGTCATGCCTCACCTCCTGTCCAACTTTGTGGCTGACTCAAAATCCAAGACTAACAGCAAATGCTAAAATAATAGAACCAGATTGAAAGTCATCTGTACACACTGAAAGGAAGGCTTAAACCTGTGAGATACGTTGTAACAGTGACAAACAATCACCTGCAGTTAGCCTCAGAAAGTCCATGCAGAATGGGAGGGCCGGACCTCATGTAAGGAAAAAATATCTAGGAGCGTTAACTACAAGTTTGACGTGAGCTGGCAGCTTGACCTGGCTGCGAAAATAAGGCCACATCTAATCTTCTACTGCACCAATAAGAAATGCTGTACTAATAAATGAAAACAGAGTTTATTGCATTCTCAAGTACGTAAATAATACCCATATCTTAAAGTACTGTATCCAGTCTGGGTGTCAAATTGCCTTAAGTGTGTCAACCAAGACAGTAGTGTTCATGAAGCCACATCAGGGAGAAATAAACAAGGCAAAGAAGAATGTTTAACTCAAGGAAAAACGATAGGCAGTCAATTATGATAAACATGATTGAGGACTGTCAGCCTAAGAAAAAAAATCATCCTATTCTCCTTAGTATCAGAGTACAATACTATTAGAATTTTTTAAAAAGCCGATACAAGGTTGAAATAAAGAATACCTTTCTAATAATTTAAACCGTCCCGCAACGCCTTAGGTTGGTGGCATAACCGTGTGTGTCCCTTCCTGGAGTGTTTAAGCCTCAATTGACTGGTCCCCGTAGACACTGCCGTAAGGGATCTCCACACTGTGTGAGCGGTCACACGGGGAGTTCTTCAACCTTCTTCTGTCTCTAAGAGCCCCCGATTCCACTCCTCGCCCCCAATGTAGAACTACCACTTTGAATTGAAGCGTCACTCTGCATCCACAAGGAAAAGTGTGTGTGTGTCCAAGTGTGAATATGTGTGTGTGCAAACTCTCACACAAGCAAGCCCACATCTGAAGGGGCTGCACCATGGCAGGGAGCAAACTCAGAGAGAGAAAGAACGAGGTGTTTGTATCCCTCCTCTTTCTCTGACTCAGACCCCTCCTGCCCACAGTTCGGTGTCTGTAGCCACTGCCCTGGGTGCAGTTGAACCACCTTTTTCACTTTGCCTGATTATGTGACGGCCAGAACTGAGCCTCGTGATGGTGGTGCATCAGTGTCACAGGACAGCAGCAATGAGAGCCTCAGAGCCAGAAAAACTGAGATTAAACCTAAAGTGAAGCCTTGAAGAATCTAATTTTTTCCATGCAGTTTTTTTGCCAATCATATTTTCATAAGAAGCATATAAAGATTTTTTTTCCAAAATTCAAATCTACTGGAAATATACCTGTTCTGAGATGGAGATTCTTGACCATTGCTGCATTTTAGGCCAAGCAATTTCAATGTGTCCTCTGGAGAAAAAAAAACTGCTTTCTCCCAGCTCAGCCCCCTAAAGCCACAAAATATTTTCATGGAAAGCAGTTTAGAAAGAAAAGATATTTCCATCATTTCCCATTTCTGCAGAATTTCCATGAGGTTTTATCTTTTCTGATTTTGTCAGAGGTAAGGATTTTTTTTATATAGCTGCAGTTTCAACCTTCTGAACATTAAGCAGATATAAATTATCTATAAGGCTAAAAAGTCTTTGATTAACAAGCTAGGGAATTGCAGGTATTAAAATTGCCCCTCAGAGGGAGCGCGCATCGTTTCATGAATGCATTAGACATCTACTTTGAATTACAAAGAAAAATTAATTAAAAAGTATATGTTTATAAGTAATGTGTGTTCCCCCGAGTTCATTCTAAAAAGCCATATATATGCAGAGTCGAATAAAAATTAAATTGCATTAGCTGCATATTTTACTTCAGCAACATGATAGAAAAAGATAAAGCCCGCGCTACCTAATTTTTGGTTCTAGAGACCTTCTAGCTGGTAACCCAGCTAGATTTAGCGGCTGTCGGTGCTGGACGCCCACTGCAGAATTCCAAGTGTGGCAGAAGCTAGGACAGTGGCTGCCCTAGGAAGAAGGATTTGGAGCTCCAGGGAACAGCTCTGTTTCCAATCTACCTGCTGGCTGCACTTTCAATGAGTCCACCATGCCCACAAGAGGTCTGCGGACTCGGTGGCAACAGAAAGATTCAGCAGGCCCCACTGACAATGTGTCATCCACACTGAGAACCAGCAGGCAGCCCTGCTGACTGTAGGCCGGGTTGACAAGCCCAGCCTCAGGCCAGACTTTCCTTCTCGTCCGATTTATCAGACAGCATGGCCGCAGTGTGTCTAGAAGAACGTGGGTCTAGAAGCAGTGAAAGTGTTATGACATCCAGCACTTGCCCGTATTTTGTTTATTCCATAGATATCTCCTTGCGTTAGCTTTTGTGTCTTTTTTTCCCTCCCTGTGCTTTTTCCCTTTCAGTTACCATGGAAACAATTTCCCCGGTAGCGGAGGAGCCTAATGGCATCCAGGAGTGTGAAGTAAAGTCAATTTATATCATGGTTTGTGAAATATTGGGAGTTTGTAATGGTTGTTATCACTACATATGGTAAATCAATCTCCCTCTAGAGCAAATTTCTAAATATTGATATGAGTATCGGAGTGATAGAATGCTATAGAGGCGTGCAGCTCAGCAGCCTGCGTGGCAACCTTTGAGATATACATTTCTAGTTGGTTTTGTTTGTGCAAAGAGGAAATGAAACACAAAGAGGCAAAATGTACTATTTATGATTTATCTACTTTAAATTCTCCAAAGACCTTTACTGGCCTCTAACTTAATGCCTGAGGTTGGTTTAATTATACAAATTAAGAAGTCCTGTCTGATCACTTACATAGAGCTTAGATATAGACGTGTGTATAAATGTGTAGTTTTTGAATATATAGCTTATACATAGCAGAGCCGCTGTGTGTTCCTCTTTCTCACTTTAAATCAGCTGGCATTTGAACCACCATGTTAATTCGGAAAATACAAGCTTTAAAAGTTTGTCAAAATATGTGCACTTCATGCAAGCAAGTAAGGTGACTACATTTTCAGGTTTTAAAATAGCCTGGTTTGCCCGCACCCCCCCCCTCCCTTGTCTAAATCCAAATTTGTTTATTTAGTTTCACGGGTAGCTTGTTCTGCTTTCTGTTTTCTCTCAAAGAGCCAAGAATGATGCGACGACAAAATATTGGATTATTTGTGCTCTCGAAACAGATGTCACCTGAGTTGTGACAGGTATTTTAAGTATAATCTTCTGCATTCACTTAACACTCTGATTTGAAAATTTTCAAAGCTCGAGAATCTTCTTGTTTGTTTACCACCGAAATGAGTCATCTCTTGGGTGTGAAGAGAGCTGGGAACAACAGGGAGCGCAGTGCAGGTTCAAGGGCGACAGGAAGAGCAGGGAGTGAGAACCGCCTCGGAAAGTTTGGCTGCCTCCAGCACAGATGCAGACAACTAGGGAGACTGTGAATAATTCGATTTCTTTTTTTGGTGAAGGAGTCCTCCATGTTAATGTTAATGGACATAGAAATTGTGGCTCTGTCTTAAACTATTTCTGTGTGGTACTCCACTGGCAGCTTGTCCTCTGTGGAACATGGTAACAGGCTGACCAGGTGTTTGAAACGTTGTGTAATCTCATCCCCTTTGGGGATTGGGGAAAATGTTCACTATTTCATGATCTCTTGAGACAAACATTCTGCAGGTTAAAAAGGGCAGACGTTTTCAAGTAAATGTTCCTAAACATGGTTTGAGATATTTATAAAATTTACACACAAAAAATGAGAAAATGGAATTTTATGCAATTCCAGAAGGTGGGGGGAGCTTGGAGGAAGGGGGAGGAAGCAAGCGTAGGGTGGTTGTTGGATTTATTTTTAAAAGTGCCTTTGATTTCCGAAGAAATCCAGAGGAGTAGGTTCCTGACCCTGGGGGTATTTGCTTCTTCTGCCCTTTTTGTCTTCTTCTGCCCAGAGACATACTGTTTAAAAGACCAGCATTTTGCCCTGGCTAGTGTAGGTCAGTGGATTGAGCCTGGGCCTGAGAACCACAAGATCGCGGTTCGATTCCCAGTCAGGGCACATGCCTAGGTTTTAGGCCAGTTCCCAGCAGGGGACATATGAGAGGCCACCATACCTTGATATTTCTCTCCTTCCCTCCCCCTCTAAAGATAAATAAATAAAATATTTTTTAAAAAGACCAGCATTTCTTCCATGCTTTGTTGGTACCACGAGTTGGTCTTATAATTGCTTCCTTCCAAAGAGTAAATTCACGGGTGTGTTTGCTGTAATGTGCGGACATGGAGAATGCCCATAGGGTAGTGTCAGAACCATGCCCGCCTCCAAAACAAGCTGGGGAAGTGAGTGCCAGCCAGAGCAGCCTGGAGGGAGGCCTGGGGACAGAGGGAGGGTTGGAGCAAGGCTCTGCAGGGGAGGCCGCCTCCTCCTCTGAGATCAGCCAGTAAGCAATTCAGGGCTCTGGGATCCATTCTCCTCCCTTGTCCCAGTATCATTAGCTGGGGTCCAAGGGCCAGAGAGAAAGAGGTTCTCATCAGCCATGGGGCAGGGGCAAGGATAGGGTTTTCAGTCTTGTCCTTCCTAGATTTGACATCAGAATATTTAAAGACAAAGAACTAATTTATTGCATCCATACTCTTCCCATGCTCCTTGTTCTTGCCACTAAAATAAACCACATGCACCTTCTTTATTTTGATGTTTAATTCTTTCTCAATTCGATTGAGTGCCTGGGGCAGGGCGAGGGTGTGCCTGGACTATTTTTCTACCCTGGAGGTAAATAAGGGTAGGGAGGGGGCTGTGCAGCTTCCTTGGCTGTTTCCTCTGGAAACACAGGCCATCAAGGACATTTCTGGAAATCCAGGACATTCATTCAGATCTCTGCAGTGAGTACCATTGTTGGTATTGGCTGATATCGGAGCACAGGTACTATTGTCTGTGTGTCACTGTTTTAAACAAGGCTGGTGGAGTCAGGGCATCTCCCCCTTCCCAGCAGCACTACCATGGAGGTGATGCATGCCAGGCAGCAGATCAGAGTATCAATTTAGTGAGTACCTGGATCTGTCACTCGAGGTTAATGAAAGGGAGAATATAATGCTGCTTTTTCTAACAATAAGTTGTTCTATTTATTGTTCACTTTTTAACAGTAGGGCCTTTACTAGGCAAAGTCAGAAAGCCTCCAAAGTTTTCTCCCTGTGTTTATTACTCATTTGGCTTCAGTTTTGGATGGAAAAGGTCATGCATGATTTCAGGAAGAAGAAATGTTCAGGAGCCCATATGTGGCAAAGAACACAGCCACTGTCTTGTTCACAAGACAGAAATGGGTAGATTTGTGAATAGCAAGCAGGGAGAAAGCATCTCACTTTCAAATTTTCTGTTACAGAGGCTAAATAACTTACACCAAATTCACATCATCTTTAGTTTTATATCCCCTCTCCCAGATCATCCAGCCCCATCAGCTCGATGGAACATTGGAGACCCTAGCCCTCCCCGTGGTCAGAGGGACAGGCGTGGCCACAGGTAGCAAGTAGGAGAAACAACTTGTGTTGTTGGGGGAAATCTTTGAATGACTGAAGTCAGAGAAAGGGTTTGTGTGGCAAGTATAAAGAGACGATTTGAAACTGTAAACAGGAAGACAAATCGTCGGGTTAGATGGCAAGCAAGTGTGGGTAGCACAGGGTGAGCCTAACGCTGCCAGCACTGTGAGGGTGTCAGAGTTGCCGTGGGTGGGTCTTTGCTGGGACATGCACGGGCAGACTCACTGAGAGACTGGTGGGACTGGACAGGACCTCACTTTTCATAATGTGTTCTCATAATTTGTTTATGTGTAAGTGTTTTTAATGAAACTTTTAAGTTTTGAGATAATTGTAGAATGGCAATGTTTTTTGAAAGAATATAGAAAGAACTCAGATATCTTTTATCTGGGTTTCTCTACTGATAACATCTTGTAAACCTATATAGTACAATATCATAATGCCGCAATATTGGCATTGATCCAGTCAAGATGCAGACTATTTTAGCCACGCTAGATCCTTCAGGTTGCCATTTTATAGCCCCACTTACTCTTTTCTGACCTCACCCTTTCTCTAACCTTGAGAACCACTAATCTACTCTCTATTTCTATGACTTTGTCATTTCCAGTATGTTAAAACATGGAATTGTAACAGTATGTAACATTTGAGGACTGGCTTCTTTCTTTCAGCATAATTATTTGGAGTTTTATCCAGGTCACTGTACATATTAGTAGGCTGTATCTCTTTATTGATGAATCATATCCATGGTACAAAGATACCACTGACTCCCTAATTATACATTCACTGAAGAATATCTAAGCTGTTTTCAGCTTGGGTCCACTGTGAATTAAGCTTCTATAAACATTCACATACAGGTATTTGTGTGAAGCTCAGTCACTGATTCTCAAAGACAATTGCCCAGGGGTGCAGGTGTCAGGTCACATAGTTGCTGCATGTTGAATTTTTTTAAGAAACTGCCAAATTGTTTTCCAGAGGGGGGTGTAGTATACCTTTCCACCAGTAACATGTGAGTGATTCAGTTTCCCTGCATCCGCACAAGCTTTCAGTGTTGTCACTATCATTTTTTTAATTTTAGCCAATCTGATAAGTGGGTGGTGACATCTCATTGTTTTTTTTTAATTGCTTTTGGAGAGAGAGGACAGGAGAGAGAGAAAGATTCGTGGAAGACAACTAGATGCCCCCTATACATGCCCGGACTGGGGATTGAACTCACAAATGGGGAATCAAACCTGCAACCCTTTGGCTATGGGATGACACTCCAAACAACTGAATCAATGTGGACACAATGTGATTTTAATCTGCATTTCCTTGATGACTAGTGATGATGATCTTTTTACGTGCTCGTTTTTAGTGATATGACTCTTCAAGTCTTTTGTTCATTTTCTGGGTGGATAGTTCTTGCTGATGAGTTTTGAGTTTTCTCTATGTTCCAGATACTGGCCCATTTTTGGGTGCACAGTTTGTGAATAGTTGGCTCTCACAAGTTGTTATATGTTAACTCCCTACCATATTGAAAGTGGTAGTGACTGGCGAAGTTCTCTGAGGAGAGACCCCAGTGCCCATCTCATTCCACGATTGAGCTTCAAGAGGAAATGGTCAGCAGAACTCCCACTAAATCCAAATATCTAGAAGTAAAAGAGACCAAGTCTGTTTTATTCCTGGACAATCAAGCTTACATTTGGGAACTCTATCCTATAACCGTAATGACATGGGAAAGGTAAAAATGAGTAGGTAGGTTAGTGTCAGACAGGCCCGCAGAATTTTCTCCAAGTCTCCCACAGAGACAGAGGAGAGAAATGACACTTCCCTTCTGCTCCTGAGTAGGTCAGAATATTTGGCTGAATGTGAGAGTCAGGAGACCAAAGGAATTTCACTGTCATAACAGGGGACGTGATGGCAGAATTCAGCATGATTTTTTCATGTGACAATCATAAATAGCCATGGATGTCTCCGTGAGTGCCTGCGGAGAGGTCAGGTAGCACAAAGAGCAAACTACAGCAATTGTACATCTCTATGTAAACCAGCTCACGACTGATCACAACCAGGAAAGAAATTTTAACCACCTTGGTGTGTGGCTTTGGGCAAGTTATTGCCCTCACTTGCTTTGTTCTTTCATCAGAAAAATGCAGATAATAATGTAGCCTACTTCCACTAATATGTAATGATTGTTAAATAAGTATATAGTTGGTAAAACATGGCAGGAATTTAAAAATACATGTGATGAATGTATTTTCTAAAAAAGACAAGTAGATCCTGTAACTTCATCTTATTATAGAATCATTTGCTTCTAGGTATATTCTCCCTCAGAAAGGGAGAGTGGTGAAAATTTTCAAGGCCAGGTATTTTCTTTTTTTCCTCTGGACCCCAGAGACTTACAGGAGAAGTCCTGGGGAGGCAGGAGGAAAGAAGTTGTGACTTGAAAGTTAATGACATCTAGAGGAATCAAATACTCAACTGTTTATAGCTCAACAGATATAAAGAAATGTTTCTTCATTTACCATTCCTTTCATTAAATTTCATGGCCCTTAAGTAAGTTCATTAACCTGTTTGGAATTAGGAACTCTTGTGCTTTTATTGACATTAATGCCAATTTATAGAATGAATAAATATGGTGTGAGATAATGTGTTCCCACAGTGCTAATACACCTACATCCATAGAGGCAAAGCAGGACAGTAGAGTCTGCAGTCCATCTTGGGGAAAATTGGGTGAGAGACGGTGAGCTTGATTGTGATCAAGATAGAACATTTATTCTAAATTCTGTAACCATGGCAGTTGTATTTGCTGAGATTTTATGACTAAATTACATTTTTGGAAAAAAGAGAGACATAGACTACTTAATTCTTTGAGTGCTTTAATTGGTGTCTTAGTGTCAGGGACATCTTTCTGCTTGGTACTTTGCATATTTGGGTAGTTATCCTTGTAAGCCAATCATCCCTTTAAACAGTGAGAACAAAATTATTTGTTTAAAGAAAAACATATCATTACCGTAGGGCCACCAATATTGTGTACAGACTACAAATACAACAATTAAATCACATTAAATTAACTCAGACTGCTTTTTAATTCCCATAAAAAGCACAACAGAGTATTGAGCATGAGAGAATGTTATGTGAAGCTTATTATATTTTTCTGATGGTTTTGGTTATGGTCATGCGTTACTTAATGATGAGGATGTTTTCTGAGAAATGTGTCATTAGGGGACTTCATCATTGCATGGACATCATAGCGTATACTTACATAAATCTAGATGTCATAGGCTACTCCAGATGTAGTTGGCTGTGTGGCATATGTAGCTCCTGTGCTACAAGTCCATGCTAAATTCCATAAGCAATCATAATACAATGGTATTTGTGTATCTAAATATAACTGCACACAGAAATATGGTATGAGATAGAGATTTTCAAACAGTGTATCGCAAGAGGCACACCGGTGTGCGGCAAGAATTTTTATAATATGCAACACTTGACTATTTAGTCAGGAGCGCTGACCTCTTTTTCCTTAGATTGTCAAATAAAACATGACAACAGCCAACACAACAATAGCGGTCCAGTATGAATGAATCAACATTTTACCTAGGTTTTGTCAGATCAGCAAAAAATATGTTTTTTGGTGTCTTGTAAACTTTTAGTAATTAGTGTATGTATGCCGTGAGTTGAAAAAGTTTGAAAATCACCAGTATAAAAGATAACAATGGTACAGCTGTACAGGGCACTTACCACGAATGGAGCTTGCTTGACTATAACTTGCCCTGGGCACGTCAGTGAGGGGGTGGTCAGTGAATGTGAAGGTCTAGGGTATTACTATACACTATGGTGGACACTATAAGCTCTGTCCCATAAGCCCTCTCCCCACTTCATTCTGACAGGGTCAGAAATAAAACATGGAAGCTGTCTATGTTGCTCCATGAACAGGCATGTGGGCTGGATTGACTGAGAACATTTAGGGGAAACCAGCTGAGGAAGGCATACATCACCATGATGCTGGCCATCAGGAGGGAGTGAAAGGCGGCCTGAAGATTAATAAGAACTCAAGATGGGGCAATAAAGAGACACAGGGAACTGCCATGGAATGGGGTTCTAGGTACTGCACTCTGGAGCGGCTGTCAGATTAAGGAACTTCGTGTTAGTAAAAAAAAAGAGAGCGTGTTTAATATAGAAAGGATGTAGAGCTGAGGACTGAATATTTTGACTTTGGCAATTTGTTTTGGGTTTCCTTGGCCCTGTCTGACACAAAAGGCTCTCTCTGGCATTGAATTCATGGAAGAAATAAAACTTACCTATGCTACATCATTACAACCTGAAAATATTTCCAAACTACAGGGACAGGCTGGCTCCACACTGCTGCAGACAGCGTTTACTACAGAGGCTGTGGGACTTGATACTGCTTAAGGAAACTCTTGCAGACCTGTGCCCTCGTACAGGGTTTTAGGTTGTCAACCGTGAATTTAGAGCAATGTTCTCTGAGCACCACCAGGCTAGATCCGGGAGGGCTGAAGCACCCGCTGAGTAATCTATACACCCCAAAATTGAGGTGCCATAAGTGAGAAGGAATCTATTGCCATGCTCCATGGATATTTCTCCCACCAATGGAAAATAATTATTTCTGAGCCATACATCCTTCTATTTCTTATAAGAACTTCAGTGCCATTATAATCTCATGGGACCTCCATCTTATATGTTGTCCATTATTGACTGAAACATTATTATGGGGTGCATGTCTATTTAATTGTTTGATTCCCCCCAAATGAAGATACTCAAATATACTTCTTGTGTGATTTAAATATTTTGTGCAAATTCATCTATTTGATTTATTGACCAACTATTCTTTTGGCAGCATCTATGGTAATAACTTATGTATTTCAACTGAAACATTAAAAAACATTCACGACACTGAAGTACATAACTATAATGTAATAACTACTAATCTGAACAGATAACTACCATAAAAACAAATTTTCATCATATAATATTGATTGTATCTTGTTTAAAATATGTATAGTCCATGCTTTTATTTTTATCTAATATTCATTTCACATCATGATGTTGCGGCATCTGGAACTATTTCATTTTCTGTGTCTGGCAGTGACTGATGTATCATATTTGCAGGCTGAGTTAAATCGCAGGAACGATGCTTGGGAGGTGATTTCTCAGTCTTACTGCAGTTCGTACCCTCCAGTTTGAGTATCACATCCAGGCAGAACATCATTAGGGTTCTCCCCTTCCTCCTCTTTATTCTCATTTTTCTCGTTTGCATGTGTGTAATATTTTGTTTGTCTAAATTCTGACTTTGCTTTTTAGACTATTCATGATATGAAATGTATTTGACTTCAAGAATTACAGATTGTCTGGAGCTGTGAAAGTTACGATCAGAAATAATTCTGGTTGGTATCTACAACAGTATATATAGTAAAATTCTTTATTTAATTTGCCAGTTTCCTTGGCTGATAATGTTGAAAATGGAAGCCAGGAAACCGGGGTTGTAATCTTGGTTCTCTCAGTAGCTTCTTTTCTAAACTGGGAAAATTAACCTAATCTCTTTTTACTTTAGTTTGCTCATATGTTAAGTGGTAACAACATGACTATCTAAAGTATCTTAGTTGTGAGGTTCAGAATAAAATATGTACATAAAATACTTTTAAAGGGAAAACATTTTATAAATTATAGCTGTTTTAATTGCCAAGATTATATATAAATTGATCAATGGGATACATTGTTAAAATTTGTAATTGGGAGCATCATAGTTCTCATTTTATTATGTAAAAGTTGCCATTTATATGCTAGAAACCTAATGAAAATGCAAAATGTGATTTTATGCATACATTGTACAATATTCAATACATAAAGGTGAAAGCCATGGCCAGTGCTCCTTAGTTGGTTGGAGCATTGTCTGTACACCAAAAGTCGGGTTTCAATTCCCAGTCATGACACATACGTAGGTTGGGGGTTTAATCCCTGGTTGGGGCATGTATGGGAGACAACTAATTGGTATTTTTCCTCACATGTATGTTTCTCTCTTTCTCATTCTCTCTCTTTTTCTCTTTCTAAAAATCAATAAACATATTTTAAAAATTTCAAGTTGTGAAAGATATTGATGCCCTATTTTCTTTTCTATGAGCAATATTATCTTTCAAGATTTTAATGAAAAAACTTGAAAATTTTGTATTTGCCATAGTAAACTTGACAATGCCTTATTTCATAAAAAATAAGTTTTTCCAAATATGTGAAAAAAACAGATGTTTCCTATTTTCATAAATTTGGAAAATTAAGAATACATTAGCCTTCATAGCAATCACAAGGAATCTTACAAGCTTCCACAGTCGCTGAGGAAGCTTTCTCAACCCTCTCCACTGCTGTAAAACCATCTGAAATGAAATGCATTTTTGTGAGAAGAAAGTAATTGATGGTTTTTCCTTTTAGCGATGTCTGTGTGTGAGAAAAGCTGTGTGTGTGTGTGTGTGTGTGTGTGAGGGAGAGAAAGAGAAAGAGAGAGAGAGACAAATGTATATAAAAGTTTTATAGCTTTCTCTCCTTATGTACTTTCTCTGTTACTCATTAGAATTTTTGGTGGGCTGTTAAAACAGAGTTTTGGTTATCAGCAGTGGAAGCAAATATCTTTGGGCAAAATATATTTTAAAGGAAGTCTAAGATTATAGTTTTAATACTAATAATTCTAGCCTGCCTCTCTGCTGACATTCTGGGGGACTTTTTGCAGAATTCTCCACAGTCTATGTGCTTGTTACACAATACTAAAATGGCAAAGAAAGAACAATCACTTTTCATTTTTTTGATATATGCACATATTGTGATTTGTTTTGGTGACTGAGCCACAAGCAGGTCTTTGCTAATTGAGAGGGAAAAAAGCAATGCATGCAAGATGATTTCCATAAAGCTAAGAGATTTGCCAGAGGACAGCCCAAATTGTACAGGTTCTCATAAAAAACACCAGGTGTAGGCAAGTGCACAAAAATGTATTGGTTTTATAAGGGGTGTTTTGGGGAAATAAAAAACAAAAAGGATTTAACTTTGGAAGCTATGGTCAAGAATCTCTTCTAAGTAGTAGGAAGAGAAATTGGAGCCGGACCGGTGGTTCAGATGCCCGGTCGGCCACATGGCAGAGTTACTTTTCCTTTCTGACCACTGATTAAACCTCACAAGTGTGAAATGGAGCAAGTAGGATTTTGCTATCATCAGAATGTCATGATTGTAAGTTTCTTGAGGGTAAGATCCCAGTCAGTATCATTCAGCAGCATTTCCAGCACTCAGTTGGACAGTAGTGGAGGACAAATGTTCAATAAGTGACTCCAACATCTCTATATGGGGCTCTTATCTCTCCCGAGTCCTAGAATCCTGACAGTTTTCTGGGCATTTCCAGATGGCATATTTTTACAGACATCTCTAATTTGACATGTGCGAATTGATTTTTTTCCGCTAAATCTGCTACCCTTTTTGTTTTCCTTTTCTTTCAGAATAGTACCCTGTCCCTCAATATGAACCCTGACTTCTTAAGAATTACGGAATATATCTTTTCTTTCTATGACCATAGCAACCAACTTTATCTCTTGCTTTGTTTACATGTTTATTGCCCAATTTATTTACTATTTTAAATTAAAAGTATGACTTATTTACTATTCATGTATTCTGTTATTAAATTAGTACTAGTACTATTATTAAATTAGTACTAGTACTAAATTATGCATGTATTGATTTATTTTCAGTTTTATTGAAGTATAATAAATAAAAGATAAATAATGTAAGATACTTAAAGTATATATTGCAATGATTTGATATGCACATATTTTGCTGGAGGGTTCCTCCCATGTAGTGAACTAACACATCCATCATCTCACATGTTTAACTTTTCTTTTTGATGAGGGTGGAAGTTCAACTTTCTTAGAGAATGTCAATTTGACAATAATGTCTTACCAATTGTTGTCACCATGTTATACATTAGGTCCTCAGACCTTACTCATCTTACACCTGGAGGGTTGCAACCTTTTACTAATGTTTCCCTACTTTCCTCATCCCTCAGCGCCTGGCTACTACTTTTCTGCTCTCCATTCGTTTGGCTTTTCGTTTAGAGTCACTTATTAGTAGTACCATGTGGTATTTACCTTTCTGTTTGGTTTATTTCACTTAGTGCAATACCCCACAGGTCCACCCACGTTGTTGCCATCAGCGGGATTTCTTTTCTTCTCATGGCTGAATAATATTCCATCACACGTGTCACATTTTCTCACACCCACTGATGACTCAGAGGATGCTTCTGCATCTTGGCTACTGCGAATCGTGCTGCAGTGAGCACAGGAGTGCAGACGCCTTCTCAAGGTTCTGTTTTCTCTTACTTTGGATACAAATCCAGAAGTCTTGCCTGATTTATTTTAATGGTGCCCTGTATTGTCACCTTGTCTGTTGTTTTATACCCTCGAATCTACTCTTTCCACTGCCTCCAAGATGATTGTTCAAAATCCAAACCTTTTTGAGTCACCTCTTCTTCTTAAATAGCTTCTTGTGGTTTTCAGGATAGAATGTAAGCTCTGTAGAATATTTTCCAAGGTGCTTCATTATCTGGGTCATGCTTGCTTCTCTACTCTTACATTTCACCTCTTTCCTTTTGGAACTCAGTAATGCAGCTTCGCCCTATGAGTTGCACTTCTGTAGTGAATGAACTTTGCTGCTTCTTACATCCAGAATTGCCATGCTCTCTTTACCTACTAATCTTGAAAACCTCTATTTTCCCTTTATGACTCAGGCCAGTGCTTTTGTTGTTAAGAAGTCTTCAATGGTTCTGATCTAAGTTAGGTGCCTCTTCCATTTGTTCTAAGAGATCTCATTCACCTCTCCATCGCGAGATTTGTCACACCACATCACAGTTGGGTGTATTTTTTAGGTCTCCCTACAAGCTTATTTAGAGCAAGTACACAGACTTTTATCTGTGTATGTCCATGATATAGAATAGTGCAGGAATCATTATGTCTTTATTACATATGTTTTACGTTGACAAATAAATAAATTGGAGGCAGTAATTCTCAAATAGGAACTTAGAAGGAAGATGAAGATTATAAACACCTCTTGAGAGTAGGGATCATCTCCTGTTTACCTCTGTGCTTTCAGAGCTTAGCACAATGCTTGGAATATAGTATGCAGTCCATAAATATTTATTGAATAAATAAGAGGATATGTAAAATAACGGGTAGATAAATGCTGTCAACAAATGTATTGCTATAAAATTTGATTTTCTGCTTGATAGAGGCATCATTGTCATCAATTTCGTTTGTCTTGTCTTTGTGTTCTTTTACTCCTTGCAACTGGGTGTGCTGGCAGACACAACTACAGGCCCAGGCCTATGCAAGTTCCAAACTAGGTCTCACAGGGATGGGAATTACATCAATACCCTCAGTCCTGCACTCCTGGGATTGAGTTTTGTTGATTACCAAGGTCTGGTGCATCAGGAATAAGTGCCGGGATTGTGTCAGCAACTTATTAATAACAGCCTTGGGTGAGCAAGGCACATTTGGCAGGGTTATTTCATCATCTCCCCTATCAGTTTCAATTTCCTCAGCTGTATGCCAGTACCTCCCACTTCCCAGACTCAACTTCCTCCATAGACAGCTTGTAGGCATTTTTTTCTTTCTTTCCATGATCATACCCTGTCACTAGGTCAGTTTCTGAATTATTAGAATAATCAACTACTCAATCATTTGCAAAACTGTATCTATACACTTCTTGTTTAGCTCTCTCCAACCTTATATTTCATGAGGTAAGATAGAAGGATGCTGATGTTCTCTTATTTTAAATCCAGTGAGGCAAATCCAGTGGTCGTTGGGGCAGTCCTGGTGAGCCATTTTAACCATTAGACAAACTTATTTATGCTGAGTACCTGTCAAAGCATATTTTTCTAGGCTCATCTTCTTACATAGACATTGTCAATATTTTCACTCATAATTAGCAATACATTTTTATATTGGTGATTTCTTTGGAGTCCTTCTTATGTATCACTCTTAAAATGAAATACATATCCATGAGTTCTTCCTGACATAGATACATTTTTGAATATAAAACAGAGAGAGTCCTGGCTGGTGTAGCTCAGTGGATTGAGCATGGGCCTGAGAAACAAAGGGTCTCAGGTTCGATTCCCAGTCAGGGCACATGTCTGGGTTGCGGGCCAGATCCCTAGTAGTGGGCCATGTGAGAGGCAACCATATATTTATGTATCACTCTCTCTGTTTCTCCTTCCCTCTCTCTAGAAATAAATAAAATCTTTTAAAAAAACAGGAAGAAAAGAAAACTTTTTTCAAGAAGAATTTTACTTTATCAATGTGGAAGAAATTACAGGAGTTGAAAATTACCAAAATGCAAGAACTAAAGTAATAATTGTTATAGGTAAGCTATACTCAAGGATGCTAAAATTAGCAGGCAGAGATTTGAGAATAAACATGGTATTTGCATAGTCTCAAAGCATCTCCTTCCAAATACATATCAGTTACAAAAGGAAGAACAGTACCTATGTTGTGGAGAAATGTGGTATTCATATTACCAAATAATCAAGACCAGTATCATCCCCTGGTAGGGTTCACCGAGAAGGCCACATCATTTCTGTGTCATTATTGCCGAAAAAATGGGTAATCTTAAGGTGACTGTTAGAAAATGCCAGGAAAATAAAATTAATTGGAGGACATCCTACAGAATACCTGACTGGTACTCTTCAAATACGTCAAATCATGCGAAACAGGAAAGAGTGTCACAGACCACTCAAGGAAAGACAAGGAATCGCCAGGGATTAGAGAAGACTAAGGAGTCACAACAATTTAGTACAGAAAGAAAGGACATTAAACAATAAACTGTAAACATTTGTGTCTATAGTTTAGTTAATAGTATTATACGCATGTTAATTCTAAGTCTTGATGATTACCCTATGATTATTCAAGACAGTAACACTAGTAAAACTAGTAAAGGTGAAAGTTATGCAGGAATTATCCATACCACTTTAACAACTTTTGCATAAATCTATATTTATTTCAAAATAAAGCACTTAGGTTAGAAGAATGTAAGTGGCTTAGAACAGGTCCTGGAATATAGTAATTGCCTAACCAATTGTAGACAATCATTGCCAATGTCGGTGTAGCTTCAGTCTGCCCAGATTGCCTTGCCAGACCATACCCAATAAATGAATGAACTCATTCATTTTGCACATTTCTGCACTCTGCCCCAGCCTGAGCTTTTTGTGACAACATATTACCAACATGTAGTGCTCTCCAGAAAAGACATGGAAAAATTGGGCTCCAGTCCTCTGTCCCTAAACAAGTAGGGAAATAAAAAAATCCTAATGCATATCCATCTTATTTAAGAGACCTTTTGGACTGCCCTGAGTGTAAATAGAAAATCCTGACAAGATTGCTTTGAGATAGTCAGAAGAGACTCATGCATGGGAGGCCATATTTCTCTAATTTTCTGGAGTTCTTGGCTGGTGCCACTGCCTCAAAACATAAGAAAAAAATGTTTTCAAAAAGTACTTGGCAAGGTTTCACATAGAAGATTTATATCTAAGGCAGACCCAGGTAAAGTAGCATATTGTAGAAGAAAACTAATTTAAGAGTAGTAGACAAAAGGCAGTCATAGATGGTAAACGCAGCTTCGAAGAGGGTGGAGATAACATGCTTTCCAGAGCTCTGGGAATAAGCGTACATATTTGGGGACATGTGCAGAGGAGAAAAGATCACTGAATTTGCTGGTGATACTAAAATTGAAGTCTTAGCAAATAATAAGGTACAATATTATCAGATTGAAGAGGATTTGAATTGTAGGTGATTAAGGCAGAGGATGCCAAATACAAACTAATAAGTACAGGATCAAGGAGCCAATTATGCAGAACATATACCCAGAAAGGGATTTGGAGGATATTGTGGGAAATGCTGCAAAACCACTAGCACAGAGCACAACTGCCTTAGAAAAAGCAACCTGGATTTATGAGGTTATCTCATCAAAGGGGAAGGAGATAAGAGTGCGGCTCACCTTTGTAAGGCATTTGCTGGGTTCCTGCTTTTAATATAGTGTTTGTTCACTTCTGGACAGAATAGAAAATAAAAGAGACAAGGCCTCGGCAGAAGGATGTAGTTAAAAACAAACAAACAAACAAACAAACAGTAAATATGCAGAAAAATACTTAAATGAGAACTAACTTTCATTTTCATCTCATTGGGAAATATGGGATTTAATAGTGGAATCTTCAAAAATTGGGTATTCTCAGGAAAAATTTTGAAATACAGAAAATAGTAGACAAATTGTTTAGATGCATGTACTGTTCTAATAAAAGCTTACTGTACTGCCGATGTGTTGGTATGTTTATATAAAGGCAAAATTCAGCCCCAGGGTGCTACAGGGGAACCAGAGCAGAACTATTTAATGCTACATATAAAAAAAGCTGTCAGGAAAAGCTGAGAAAGTAAAAGTGCAAATGAATTGAAGAGACACTTAAACTTATTTTTGGTGAAGGTGATTAAAAATCACTGCTAAAAAAAATCACAGGGAAAGGAAGTGAGAACAAATTTTAAATGACCAGTTTTGACAAGCAAAGTTTTCTTAATTGCCACATTTTTATATATGTATACTAGATTGTGGTTATGTAAACAAAACTTGAAGTCTTCATTTGTTTATATTTGTGTGCATTGCCTTTGTGATTCTGCCACACAGAATGTACAGTGATTTTAATATAAGTACAGTGTTTTTTCTATTTTACACAGCTCAATCTAGCCTTCTGTTTAATATGATCTTCGAGACTTGGTCTGTACGAGTGCAGTGCAGAGTTCTGGCTGCATCTGCAAAGTAGAGTAAGAGCAGAAGATATTTTACTGGTGATTTAGGATTTAAAAAATACTTTTAATCTGAAATATGCAGACAAGTGAAGGAAAGTACTGAGCCTTGTTTACCCTTTAATACTGGGGAGTGGTTATCTCAGTTCTCCACTTTGCATGATAAAAGAATCACAGAGATTTCTAGCTGGAAGGGGCCTTAAGAATCATCTAGTACAATCCTCTTAAATTCCACAGAAGGCAAATGAGAGTCAGAGGGATTAAGAAATTTACCCAGACTTTCAAAGGTACTTAGAAGCGAGCCCAAACTAGATTCTTGATTTTTAATCCAGCATCCTGACATTCAGAGGTCTCCTAAATTTATAAACCAAAGTTAAAAATATTAACCTAAATTTCTGCAAATGATGTTTAGTTTATGCCTTACACTTTATATTCTTTCAAAGTGGGAAATCTAGAATGTCTCTCAGCATTACATATAATTGGGTAGCCACCTGAAAGTGAAGAGGCACAGGTCATCTAGAACAAGAGTGGCCCCTGACTGCTATGCTGGGAGGGGACGTGCCAGTCCTTGAAAAGGCGTAGTCCTTCGTCAAGAACCCAGTGCCATAGGCCACAACACTGACTTGAGAGTCAAAAGTACGTGGTACCTAATGACAGCTTTACTGTGAGCTAAGGCAATGTGGGTGAATCGAGTGTTCTTCCTAGGTTTCCATTCTCCTTAAATGAGAGAAGATCCATGAAGTCCCTAAAAATGTAAGATTCGGACATAATTATAGTCAGGATGCTGCTGAAGTAAAGGATGAGAAGTAGAAGTAGTAGTGAAGAGAAATGCAGGTGTGCGGGGGGTGTAGAAGTGAAATGTAGAAGGCAGTGAAGATGACATTGGTGCGTGATCAAATTTACACTGTTTTACATAACAGTATAAATATACATTCTTCTCAAGAACCCAGCACTACCAGTTCTTCTTTCCAAAGCAGGGTACTTTGGGGGGTGAGGGGCAGGGTATCAGGTACAGAACATCACTTTTAAAAGATGTTTTACAATTAGGGGTGTTACTATGTAAGAAATGTCCTAAGGAATTTTTTTAAATTTATTTTTATTATACTTTTTCCATCACCATTTATTCCATTTATACCCTCTTCCGCCTATACCCACTTGCCAACTCCACTCCCAAATCACCACACTGTGGACCATATCCACGAGTTCTCTTTTATTTTTGCTCAATGCCTCCATGCTTAACCNATAGTCAGGATGCTGCTGAAGTAAAGGATGAGAAGTAGAAGTAGTAGTGAAGAGAAATGTAGGTGTGCGGGGGGTGTAGAAGTGAAATGTAGAAGGCAGTGAAGATGACATTGGTGCGTGATCAAATTTACACTGTTTTACATAACAGTATAAGTATGCATTCTTCTCAAGAACCCAGCACTACCAGTTCTTCTTTCCAAAGCAGGGTACTTTGGGGGGTGAGGGGCAGGGTATCAGGTACAGAACATCACTTTAAAAAGATGTTTTACAATTAGGGGTGATACTATGTAAGAAATGTCCTAAGGAATTTTTTAAAATTTATTTTTATTATACTTTTTCCATCACCATTTATTCCATTTATACCCTCTTCCGCCTATACCCACTTGCCAACTCCACTCCCAAATCACCACACTGTGGACCATATCCACGAGTTCTCTTTTATTTTTGCTCAATGCCTCCATGCTTAACCCCCAACACCATTCCAAGCTGTCAGCCTGCTGCTTATTGATGGGTCTGTCTCTATTTTGCTTGTTCCTTCAGATTGTTCATTTGATTCCACATATGAGTGAAATCATGTGGTATCTGTCTTTCACTGACTGGCTTTTCACTTAGCATAATGTTCTCCAGCTCAGTCCATAATGTCACAAAAGGTAAAATTTCCTTCTTTTTTACATCCCAGGAGTATTCCACTGTGTAAATGTACCATACCTGTTATATCCACTCATCTACAGTTGTATCCACTGCTGAACACTTAAGACTGCTTTCAGATGCTGCAATGAACATAGGGGTGCTTATATGCTTTTGAATTAGGATTTCAGATTTCTCCGGATAAATTTCAAGAAGTGGAAGTGCTGGGTCATAAGGCAGTTCTATTTTTAGTTTTTTGAGGTGACTCCATATTGCTTTCCACAGTGGGTGCACCAATATGCATTCCCACCAACAGTGCAATGAAGTTCCCCTTTTCCCACATCCTAGCCAGCCCTTGTTTTTTGTTGATTTATTGGTGATGGCCATGCTGAAAGGTGTGAGGTTTGTGGTTTTAATATCTCATTGTGGTTTTAACATGCATCTCACTGATGATTAGTGATGTTGAGCACTTTTTTATATGTCTGTTAGCCATCTGTATGTCCTCTTCGGAGAAGTGTCTATTCAGGTTCTTTGCTCATTTTTTAAATTCTATTATTTGGGTTTTTTTTGGTGTTGTATAAGTTCTTTATAAATTTTGGATATTAACCCCTTATCAGATGTATTAGTGGACGTGTTCTCCTAGTCAATGTTATCTTTTCACTTTGTTAATGGTTTACTTTGCTGTGCAAAACCTTTTCAGTTTGATGTAGTCCAATTTGCTTATTTTTTCTTTTGTTTCCCTTGCCTGAGGAAGTATATAAAAAAATAGTGCTATGAGCAACATCTGTATGTTTTCTTCTAGGATTTTTTTTTTTTTAGTTTCAGGTCTAACATTTAAATAGTTAGTCCATTTTGAATTTATTCTTGGGTGTGGTGTAAGAAGGTGGCCTATTTTATTTTTTTCTGCATGTATTTGTATAGTTTCCACAACACTATTTATTGAATAAACTGTCTTTTGCCCGTTGTATGTGTTTGCTTCCTCTGTCAAATATTAATTGACTATAACAGTGTGGGTTAATTTCTGGACACTCTATTCTGTTCCATTGATCTATGTGCCTGTTTTTGTGCCAGTGCCATGCTGTTTTGATTACTATAGCTCCATAGTATAGTTTTATATTAGGTAGCATGATTTCTTAAACTTTGTTCTTCTTTCTCAAGATTGTTCTTGCTATTTGGGGCCTTTTGTGCTTCCATATACATTTTCAAAATATTTGTTTTAGTTATGTGACATATAACATTGGTATCTTCATAGGAATTACATTGACTCTATAGATTGCTTGGGTATTATGGACATTTTAATAATGTTAATTCTTCCTATCCATAAACAGGCATGTGATTCCACTTATTGTTATCTTCTTCAACTTCTTTCTTCAGTGTCTTATAATTTTTTGAGCACAGTTTATTTATACCCTTGGTTAGATTTATTCTCAGGTGTTTTATTATTTTGAAGTAATTGTGAATGAGATTGTGTTCTCAAATTCCCTTCCTGAGTGTTCATTATTGGCATATAAAAATGCACCTGATTTTTGGATTTTAACTTTGTATCCTGCTACTTTACTGAATTCATTTATCAATTCCAATAGTTTCTTGGTGGAATATTTAGGGTTCTCTATATGCAGTATCACGTCATCTGAGAATAATGAGCTTTACTTATACCTTTCCCATTTGGATGCCTTGTATTTCTTCTTTTTGACTGATTGCTAAAGCTAGGACTTGCAGTACTATATTGAGTAAGAGGTGAAAGCAACATACCTGTCTTGTTCCCAGTCTCAAGGGGAACCCTTNTCAAATTCCCTTCCTGAGTGTTCATTATTGGCATATAAAAATGCACCTGATTTCTGGATTTTAACTTTGTATCCTGCTACTTTACTGAATTCATTTATCAATTCCAATAGTTTCTTGGTGGAATATTTAGGGTTCTCTATATGCAGTATCATGTCATCTGAGAATAATGAGCTTTACTTATACCTTTCCCATTTGGATGCCTTGTATTTCTTCTTTTTGACTGATTGCTAAAGCTAGGACTTGCAGTACTATATTGAGTAAGAGGTGAAAGCAACATACCTGTCTTGTTCCCAGTCTCAAGGGGAACCCTTCTAGTTTTTGCCCATGGAGTATGATGCTGGCAGCGGGTTTGTCACACACGGCCTGTATTATGTTTAGGTATGTTGCCTCTATTCCCACTTTGCTGAGAGTTTTTATCAGAAATGGGTGCTGGGTTTTATGAAATGCTTTTTTCTGCATCTATTAATATGATCGTGTGGTTTTCATCTTTCATTTTGTTTATGTGGTGTTCTTCTGCGTTCTAAGGCATTTCAAGTACAATCACACTCAGTCAGCAAGATGCTCATATTATGAGAAAAACCCATGCTTTTAAGCCTAACTAAAAGATTGTATCTCATTTCCTGCTTTAAAGGACTTAGGAAGTAGAGATGTGGGATTCAATGTACCTTATAAAGGATGAAATATTTGGACAACTCTTAATTAGGAAAGGTTTTATTTATTCATCCTTTAAGAGTGTCTTCCTTTGACCCAATACCTTAAGCCTTGCTTACTTATTAATTTGTCATTGTCTCTGGCCAAAATACCTCTATCTTGTTTAAATTTCTAGAAATAAAGTATTAATATGAACACATAACATAATATCACATGCAGATTTACATAATTACTCTTAAAACAGAAGAACTCGATGCTTATGGAAATCTTTTCATGCATATTCCTTAAATGTTAGCCAAGAGAACTTTGCTTTTACTAATGAAGATCTGTTCAATTATTGAAGTAACCTGCTGGGTTACATGTTCAAAGCAGGATGAGAGGAAGAGAATCTTGCAATTGGCATTTCACTATTTGGTACTGAAATGTGAGTAGCCACAACCTGTGCCTGACTTTGAAGTTCATTCACACTATTATTGTACACCATCCTTAGGAGTTGAAATTGCTGCAATACCTGTTTTCTGAGTGTGATAGAAGTATATGGTACTATAATATTAAATTATTTCGTACCAGAAACTCATTGACATTTTAAAATACACGTGTCAGCGGGCATGTGATGGTAGGATCCATAATTTATTTTGTAACATTTTGGGAACTGGGAAAGAAATCAAAATTAAATGCATGATGTAGTAAGGTCCTAAAAAAATAGCGTTCATTGTTTTATTACCTAGTCCAAGAATTCGGAAGCCTAAACTTTTAGAACTAGCTGCTATCAATGACAGTATAATAGTTGATATATATATATATAATCTCTTTTCTTGCTATTTCTTCTTGCAATTTATTCATAAGAGGTGAGGTTTTGATATTGCCTAAGGAAGAGTATTATACATTTATGTGTTATTCATTCAGATTTGTATTACAAAGCTAATACTATAAAATAATTTGGGTGATTTAATTAAATAGATTTAATAACAAGAAGAATCAAGAAGCATTTTGGTGATTATATGACAATAAAGGAATTCTTTTAGGTTTAAATATGATATTTAATATTTTAGCTATATTTTTGTATTCAAGAGATGGGTCCACTGATATCCTAGGATTAAGTAGATAGATTTATAAGATGCTTACATTTCTAAATTTAATTTTAACTAAATGTAATGAATATACAACACTGATATTTGAATAACTAATGATCCATGGATGCTTCCTTACTGCATTATCTTGTGGAATACTAATATGAAGGAGTAACTTTGACGAAATTCAATAATACTCAAAATGCCTGATGAAATTCAGGCTTTTAGTATTAACCTGAATATTTTCGTGACCTTCGAAAGTGATAAAATATAAACATATATGAAATTATTACAACTAAAGGCAGTCATTGCTCCATTGTATGCTCTTGCCAACTTTGTCAAATATCAATTGCCCATACAGGCATGTGGTCATTCCCAGGCTCTCTGTTCTGTTCCATTATTCTATATATGTATTCTGTGCCCGACCCAGGCTGTTTTGCAGTTTATATATTTTTAAATTTACTTTAACATTAAGGTAATAGATTTCCAGGAGCATTATTTGTGGGATTCCACTCCGTTTTGGATTATCTGGTCAGTGCTGAAATTAACCAGAATATGGCTTTAAATGGACAGAACAATGTAAGCCTTAAACTTTCTTTTAAAATATGTGTTTGGGATATAAAATTGGCACCTAATGATTAAAAATATTCAAAGCGATAAGATGGAAAAGAAACAGTGAAAATTTCTGACAGAAACTTCCACTTATCCAGGTACCCTCACCCTTCCACTCAATATTACTTTTACTAGGAATGCCCATACTGAATACAACCCCGCACACAGAAAAATAGTTTTGCTTCACATGCTTCACTTACAGTGCCAGGGGGATGGATTTAATGATCTTATGGGCCTTTGCAATCTCTCTAATATTTGTGAAATGGCAACTGTCAATGTTGAACAAGAAATTGCTGAAATAGCACACCTTTTCGAAATGGATAATATCTCATAGGACAAGAGCCCAGGAATGGAAAGAACAACCATAAACCTCACTGAAACTCATTTTAACAGGATGCCAACTTTACTCTTCAGCTAATAAAAACAACCACCTTTAAAAATACTATCTGTCAGTGAGTCAGAATTAGCCATTTTGAAACTGTGTGCTATTGTGTATACCCTAGCACAGTGGCTCTTTCTGAGCGTGCTTATTCCTCCTTTTGAGCTTTACTATTTTCTGACCATTTGGTCTCTATTTATATCTGATTAAGAAGTATGGTTAATTATACATATCCTAGATGTATTTAATTTTAATGTTAGATAGCATTTAAACTATTTCTATTTTTGATACATAGAACGATATATTTTTATGGCGACATTTAAATAGACTCCTATAGAAACCAAAAAAAGCGCCTTTTCGAGTTTTTCTGTGATGTTAAGCAATTAAAAGCTACCTCCTTTTTATTTTTCAACATAGAGTTTATATTTCTAAACATTATCAGTATTTGACAGTTGGTTTTTTTTTTTGATAGTTGTTTTTTTAATGGTGGTCCTACAGCACAAGGGAGAAATCCTGTGTTGCAGACTCAGCCCAGCAGAGTCCACCTGTTGTGGTTGACGATGAGAATCAATGCACAGACGACAACAATTCTGTGTGGAAAAAGGGAACAGGCACGACTACTCTCTCAAGGGGAGAGTGCCTAGGGTGCCTTGGCCACTCCCTCAAGAGGGGAGGGCCCTGACCCTTGCCTAGACAGGCTTTTATTGTTTTCCTGGGGTCTTACATCATAGAAAGATTTATTACCTATCACATAGAATATTATTGTCTACATTTCAGGTACAATCAAGGAAATAAAAATAACATGCAGAGGGGGATGGCAATGAGCTGATTAGCTCTGTCCTTGGGAGAGCTCACACAGGCTTTGGAAATTACCTTGAGGATAAACAATACACATTTGTTGTTTTAGACCAGGGTGAGGGAGTTTTAGCAAGAGCAAGCCATAACAGTCTGTAAGCATTTTCTAGGCCTGACTCCCATGGAAAAACTCGGTTTGAAGGTCTGGCTCCTGCCCATCACTTCGTATCTGTAGGTTTTCCATACAGAGCTGAGTCACATTTGCCAGGCCAAGACAAACTGGTCCCCTACAATCCGGAAGGGAAAGAATGTACAGAGAAAGGAGTCCAAGATACTTTCATTTATGGAGGGAGGGGGGAGTGGACACTATTATCTTGTCCTCTAATTCACTGATTTGATCTTCTGCTTCATCTAACCTGCTGTTGATTCCTCCAAGTGAATTCTTCACTTCAGATATTGTAATTTTCACTTCAGAGTGGTTCTTTTTTATGGTTTCTCTATCCTTTTTAGTGCTTGCTGTCTCTTTATTCAGTTCTCACTGAGATCATCTATTCTTCTTCTAAGGTCTTTGAATGCATTTATAACCATTATTTTAAACTCTGCATCTGATATGTGTGTTGCTTCCATTTTATTTATATCTTTTAAACCTGTTTGTGGCAATTTCTGTGGTTACTTTGCTTGGGACACTTTCCTTTGCCCCCCTCTTTGATCTGTGTGTGTTAGGTAGGTGTGCTATCTCTCCCAAACCTACTTTGACTCTATTATGACAAAAGTGTCACTGAGGTTAGTTGCCCAGCCTTTTGGAATACCTGATCTCTGTGGTTAAGGAGTGTTTTCTGTGGGTTCTTTTACTCCCTTGTTGCAGGTGCATCTTAAATGCTGGTGACTCTTTTGTTGCCAAGTTATCCCCTCAGGCTAAGTGACTATAAGAGTAACCCCTGACCTCTTTGTGTGGGGTGCTGTGTGGTTGCTATCCCTTAATGAGGTATTGTTTCCAGCAAGGTCCAGAACCTGCAGGAATCCCCCTTTGGGTATACTGATTATGTGGCTAGTTGGTTCGAGCTTTGGTATGAGTTGAAGCCCACTCCTGTACTCAGAAAATTATAGCTCACTGGAGAAAGGAATAGAGGAAGACAAATAAGTGGAAGAATATTCCATATTCATGGACTGAAATTATTGACATCGTTAAAATGTCCATTCTACCCAAAGCAATCTATACATTCTATGCAATTCCTATTAAAACACCAATGATATACTTTATAGAACTAGAACAAGTATTCCAAATTTTTCAATGGAACCAAAAATGACCCTGAGTAACCACAGCAATCTTGCAAAACAAGAACAAAGCTGAGGTATCACAGCTTCTGATATCAAACTGTATCAAACTATGTCAAACTAAGTCTACTATAATAAAAACAGCCTGGGTCGGGCACAGAATACACATATAGAATAATGGAACAGAACAGAGAGCCTGGGAATGACCACAAGCCTGTATGGGCAATTGATATTTGACAAAGTTGGCAAGAGCATACAATGGAGCAATGACTGCCTTTCCAATAAATGGTGTTGGGAAAACTGGACTGGTACAGGGAAAAAATGAAACTAGACCCCAACTTATACTATACAAAAAAATAAACTCAAAATGGATAAAGGACTCAAATATAAATTGCAAGAACATAAAAATTCTAGAAAAAAACACATGTAGTAAAATCTCAGATATTCAATGTAGAAATATTTTTGCTGCTCTATCTCCTAAGGTACTGGAAATAAAGCAGAAACAAACAAATGGGATGACATCAAATTAAAAAGCTTCTGCACAGCTAAAGAAAACATCAGCAAGGTGAATGAATACAAGAACACACTGTACCCACTGTGTGGGAGAACATTTTTGCCAATGACACATCTGACAAAGGTTTAATCTCCAAAACATACCAAGAACTAGTACAACTTAATCCCAGGAAGACAAACAACCCAGTTAAGAAATGGGCAAAATACCTGAAAAAATACTTCTCCAAAGAGGATATGCAGAGGGCCTGTATACATATGAGAAAATTCTCAACATCACTAAATTATCAGAGAAATGAAAATCGAAACTTCCATGAGGTATCACTTTACCCCTGCCAGAATGGCCACCACCAATAAACCAACAAAGAACAAGCGCTGGCCAGGATGTGGAGAAGAGAGAACCCTAGTGTCCTCTTGGTGGGAATGTAGACTGGTACAACCACTGTGGAAAACAGGATGGAGTTTCCTTAAAAAATTTAAAATGGGGATTCCTTTTGACCCAGCAATTCCACTCCTGGGAATATATCCCAAGCATCCTGGAACAGCAATACAATAAAATATACACACCCCTATGTTTATAGCAGTGCCATTTGTAACAGCCAAGATTTGGAAACAGCCTGAGTGCCCATGAGTAAATGAGTGGATGAAAAGACTGTGGAAAGACAGTCCATTGTGAAAAGACATTTACACAATGGAATACTACACAGTGGTAAAAAGAAAGAAACTCTTACATTTTGCAATGGCATGGATAGAACTGGAAAAAATTATGTTAAGTGAATTAAGCCAGTCAGGGAAAGAAAAATACCAATGATCTCACTTATATGGGGAACCTAATAAACACAATAAACTAACAAACACAAGAATAACAGAAGTTTAGATATATAAGACAGACTAACATCTGCTGGAAAGAGATGGGGGACTAGATGAAAAATGCTGAAGGTATTAACCAAAGACCATTTATGCATAATACGTGCACATGGACAACAGTATGAGGATTGGCTTGGGGGAAGGTAGAGGGTAGGGCTTTGTAGATGTGGGGAAAAGGAGAAAAGGTAGGAACAACTATAAGAGCATAAACAATAAAAATAAAATTTTAAATAAAGACACTTTCAATTCCCACCTAGAAGCATTTGACAAATTCTAATGTTCAGGGTGATTGGCAAAGAAACCAAGCAAAAGTCACTTCAGAGAAGTAGAGTTTTCAGTATTCTTCTAGTGCTGGGGACATATGAACCAGAGTTCAGAATTTGACATAGAAGAAGGAGCCTAGACAATTTATTGTAGAATGCAAAAGAGTCAAGCCTGGGGGCAGAGGAGAACCTGAGGTAGAATGAGACATAAAACTTTAATTTAGTTGGTTTGCTTCTTGTTTAGATTAAGGTGGTCTGGCCCAATTCAGGCTTCTTATCATAAGATGTGGTATGATCCTCCAGAGCCTTTTCTATTTTTCTTGTACAATAACAATCATTAAGTACAAAAAATATATAGGCATGACAAGGGTCAAAAGAAAAAAAGTGATACAAAGTTTTCAGGTAACCCAGTCATTAGAATTATCAGACAAATTCAAAGTAACTGTAATTATCCCATTTTAAGAAAACACACAATAAAAGGAAATATTTCACTGGGAACCTGAAATCCATAAAGAATAAAATGAAAATTATAGAGTCTCAAGATGCAATTATGAAAATTGAAAACTAGTGAATAGATTTGACTGTGCACCAGACACAGCACAAGAATGTTTTTGTAAACTTAAACATGAGATAGTAGAAAATATCCAGACTCAAACATAAAGATCAAATCGTAAAGGGTATAAAAAACATATTGGAAATTGTTTGGAAACATGAAAATCTCTAACATATACACAACTGACATTCAGAAAATCAGGAAAGAGAAAATATGACAGGAGCAATGTTTGAAAAGATGGCAACCAAAAATATATTTTCTAAAATGGTGAAAATATATCAATTCAAAAATTCAAGTAGAAACATGAATACTAAATAGAAAAACTGCAAAATACTCCTGGATATATCATAGAAAAATCTTTTAAAAAGATGAATATAAAAGTTAGAAGAAGGCAGAGGAGAATGAAACACATTACCTTCAGGAAGGCAATGATAAAAACAGAGCTAATATCTTACAGACACAGTAGATGCCAATGGCAACAGCATGTCAGTTTTAGAGGATAAGAAAAAATAGATGATAACTTAAAATTGTACACCTTTGGAAATTTGTTTTCAATAGTGCCAGTAAAAATACACATTTCCAGGTAAGCAAACACTGATAGAATTAATTTTATTGCTAGTAAATCTGAATAAAAGAAATAAATGAAGAAATTTCAGGTACAAGAAAAATTATTCTAGACAGAAACACAAAACTACAGGAAGTGGTAATAAAACAAGGTAAAGGTAACCATGTAGGTAAGAATAAATGAATATTGACTAGAAAAAACATAAGATTAGTCTTTTGAGCCCTAAAGTGCATAAAGAATAAAAAGATATGATAGCTGACTGACTGCCTTTTGAGCTGGGACATTGGAGCTGAAACACCAGCTCTTCCTGGGTCTTAGTCTGTAGGCTCCAACTGGAAATCGGTTGGAGCCTACAGACTAAGTTCCCCTGATGCTCAACCTTTTGGGCTAGGGCTGGAACTATACCACCAGCTCTTCTGGATTTCACTTGCCAGCTACAAATCTTAGGACAGGTCCACTTCCATAATCCTGTGAGTCAATTGCTTATAGTAGAATCTACCTACCTACCTACATATCCCCCTAGCTCCGACTGCTACAATACTGAATTTCCTTGAATGTTCACTAAACATGCTTTGTACCAACCTGTTTATTTACCATTAATGAGTTAAATAAATCTTTGACATATGTTCATTATATTCAAAAAAGGGGAGCATGATAACAGTAAAAATGTGCTGTTGGGGAAAGATAAATATGTATATGAACCTTTTATCAAAAGTGACCATATGCTGTACTTAAAAACAATCCCAGAAACTTTCAAAGAATGAAAGCTATTTAGAATACATGTCCTGATTACAGAAGGATCAATCTTGAGAGTAATAGCAAACCATTCACCTAAAAATTCCCATATGCTGGAGAGTAAGAAAATTTTTTTAATCAGTAGAAATGTATTTTCTTAACTTTATGGAGATTAAGAAAATTAAATATAGAAATTGACCAATGTATCAAAGAAGGAGTCTCAGAAGGATAATATAAATATGTTTGTATGATAATTAAAATAGATATCAAACTTGTAAGTTGCAGCTAAACTGGTAATAAGAATGAAATTTGTAGTGTTAAATGTATTATATTTGTAGAATTGAAAGAATGAAAATCCAATTTTCTAAATATTGTCCCCAAAATATAGAAAAAGAGCAGCAAAAGAAACCGAGAGAAAATAGAAAGGAAAAATTAAACAATTTAGAAATCAATGAAATAGAAAACAAATAAATAGAGAGAATTAATAATACCACAAATCAGTTACTTTAAAAGAATAGTGTGACTTGATAGACATATTCAAGATTTATCAAGAAGAAATGATGGTGCAAATTCCCAATCTAAGGGAGAAAAAAGAATCACTACAAATTTTTCAGATCATAAGAATATATTATAAAAAAACTTTATACCAGTAAATTTAAAAAATTAAATAAAAGGAAAAATTCCAAGGAAAACTACACTGTACCAAAATTCATACAAGAAAAAAAAACAAATTGAAAACTATTTAATAAATCAAAGTTCTAAAAACTTTATCAGTAAATTCTTTGAAACATTTAAGGAAGAAATAGACTATTCTTTTATACACTCTATCAAAATATAAAAATAGAGGGACAATTCCCAAACTGCATTACAAGAGCATTGTGATTACAGTACCTTAACCTGACAGGGATATGAAAGGAAATAAAAATTACCTTTTTCATTTTACTTATGAACAAAGCATCAAAGTCCTGAATAACAAACAGATTGAATCCAGCAATAAATCGAATAATGCTATCATAACCTAACTGAGCTGATTTCAGGAATGCAAGTTTGATTAAGTTTGAAAATCAATCAGTGTAATTCATATTAACAGAAGACTGCAGAAAAATTATGTGATGATTGCATTAAAGCAAAATAATTTTAGAAAATCTAATAGTTGTTGACATTTTAACGAGTAAAGTAGAAATAAGAATTTCTTAATCTGATACATGTTATCTGCGAAACAAATGAACAAACAAACTCTCTAGTACTCATCATACTTAGAGCTGAAATGTTAAACCCTCCATCCCTGGTACTGAGATTTCGACAAGGGTACTCACCATAGCCTTGCTGCTTAAAGTAGGGTTGGTAGCTTGGCGACATCTGCATCACCCGGAGCTTGTTAGAAATGCAGAATTCCAGGCCCCATTCCAGACCTACTCAAGCAGAATTTGCACTTTAAGAAGGTCTCCAGGTGGCTCCTGGAGAATTTGCACTTTAAGAAGGTCTCCATATGCATATTGAAGCATTCTGTAAACCACTTTTAGGGTCCCATGGTCTCTGTTAAGACAGGTGATCTTAACAATTGCAAAGAGAAACCCTCCAATGTGTACATGGGATGGAAAGAAAGAAAGGTGTCAGGGTTTCATCATTTAGGACCACAGGTTAGTGCATGTAGAAAAATCTAAAGACTCTACAGATAAGCTGCCAAATTAATTAGTGAAGTGAGCAAATATGTTAGAAGCAAGTTTAATATACAAAAGGTTAAACTTTCTGTATACTAGCAATAAGCATGAAATTTAAAAATGACACTTAGGAAAACACCACAGTGTATGTTTTCTGCACTGAAGTCTATGAAATCTTATTAAAAAAAATTACAAAAACCTAAACAAATCCCGACATACCATATTTCTGTATTGGAAGGTTTGAAATTGTAAAAATACCATTTTTCTCCAAAACATCTAAAAAATACAATGCAAGTTTAATCAAAATTTAAGGAGAGTTTGGGGGTAGAAAATAATAAGCTCATACAAAATTAACATGAAAATGAACCTTTTGAAGAACATTAAAAATGAAAGAAAAAAGTGCTTACACTACTCGATAGCCAAACTTACTAAAACAGCAGTTGCAATTAAGGCAGTTTGATAATTACACTGGGCAGGCAGGTGGACCAACAGAACAGAATAATAGTCCTACGGTGTATGTAAAGTCGCCTGATTTTTTATAAAGTTACTACTGCAATGCAGTGAAGAAAGGATTGCCACTTCAAAAAATGGTGCTGGGTAAATTGGCTATTTATGAGGAAATTGAACTTTGATCTTACCTTGCTCCTGTGGAAAAATAAATTTCAGATAAATTATGTACCTAAATATGAAATCTTAAACAATAAAGCTACTAGGAAATAACTTAAAAGAATATCTTTATGACACACATGTTCAAATTTCCTTTTTTAAAGATTTTATTTACTTATTTAGTTAGTTTTAGAGAGAGGGAAAGGGAAGGAGGAAAAGAGTTAGAGAAACATCAATGGGTGGTTGCCTCTCATGTGTCCCCTACTGGGGACCTGGCCTGCAACCCAGGCATGTGCCCAGACTGGGAATCAAACTGGTGACCCTTTGGTTCTCAGCCTGCACTCAATCCACTGAGCTACACCAGCCAGGTCCAAATTTTCTTACTAAAAAAGAAAAACACTTGCCTATAAATAAAAAAGTGGAAAATTCTTCCTCGATAAAATTTAGAGCTTTTGTTCATCAAAACAACACTATTAGGAAACAAAATTTAGATTACAGAGTGAGAGATATGTTTGAAATGCTTATTTCCACCAAACCAAAGATCTCCTATCCAATAGAAACCCCTACAAATTAATAAGAGATAAGTAATGCTTTAATAAATAATACAGGGAAAAAAACACAAAGAGTCACTTCAAAAGTCATTACCAAAATGGTGGAATATAAAAAGGTGCTCCACCACATTTAGTGGTCAAAAAAATGCTGATTCATACCGAAATGTGGTACTACTTTAAATCCACCAAAATGGCTGAGGTTAAAAAGCCTGTCAATAGTAGTATATTTCAGGAATATACAACAAGAAGGGGCATACATTGCTGGTTAGGGTAAAAATTAATTTCACAACTTTGGAATATGTAGTTAAAATTAGTAGTTACTGTCACAACTTTGACAGTAACTACTAACAAAATTAGTAGTCAAAGTTGTGACAGTAACTCCTAACATTGTAGGGATACACAATTTCAATAATCCATCTATTCCTCTCCCTGAGTATATAATCAATGGCAATATATACTGTGTATATCAAAAGACATGAAAAAGAATGTCCATAGCATTATTTATTTTCAGTAGTCCCACACAGAAATTAAGTCAATTGCATTGAGATAAAGGCTAAATAAATTATAGTAGGTTTAGAAAATGAATTACTTAGTACTGAAATTAATACTCCTGATACATGCAACAACATAAATGAAATCAAGCACTGTTATTTTTTTCAAGAATGCAGATATAAAACAATTTATATTGTAGTATTCCATTTATGTCAAAGTGTCCAAGCTAAATTCAATTATTGTTAGAGTTCTCAGAACATTGGTTACTTTTCCTCTGGAATAATGACTTGAGTCCAATAGAGAAGATGCGGGGTGTGGTAATACTTGGGTGGGCTACACAAAAGTGTTTAGTTTAAAAAATCATCATTCACCATGTGGGCATAAGGATTTATCTTTATGTAGGCATGCTCTTCTTTAATTAAAAATAGTGGATGGACCTAGAGCATATTATGCTCTGTGAAATAAGTCAGTCAGAGAAAGAAAATACCACATGATTTCACTTACATGTGGAATCCAAAGAAGAAAATAAATAGACAAAATTGAAACAGACTCATAGAGTTTGGGGGACTGGGTGAAAGAGGTGAAGGGATTGAAAAGTACAGATTGGTTGTAACAGAATAGTCGCAGGGATGTAAAGTACAGCATTGAGAATATAGTCAACAGGGCTGCAGTGAATATGTATGCTGCCAGTGGGTACTGGAAATATGGAGCGAAACACTTTGTAAAGTATATGATTATCTGACTGCCTATTTTGTGTGCCTGAAACCAATACAAGTAATATTGATGGGAAATGTTCAGTCATAGAGTTTTAAAAATGCAGAAGCTATTTAATAAAACTATATGGAACTAAAAAAATAATTCACAAAAAAAGTAAAAAAATAAGACTCATGTAGGAAAAGGTATTTGTCAATACATAAAACCAACAAATGATTACTATTTAAGCAATGTGTTGTGTTGGCCAAAAAGTTCATTTGTTTTTTCTGCAAGATGGCTCTTATACCACTTAGTTGTCTTAAGTTCATTTGAAACAATTTTGTTAGAGCGTATTGTGACAGCTGTCATATCAGCATGCATTAAAAAAACATCAAAATTGGTGAATTTTCATGTAGCATTTTAATATTGAAGATGAAGAAAAATAAACAACATTTTCAGCATGTTATTATGATTTATTATTTCAAGATAGGTAGAAATGCAACTGAAACACACATACACACACACAAAAGACCTGTGCAGTGTATGGAGAAGGTGCTGTCACTGATTAAATGTGTCAAAAGTGGTTTGGGAAGTTTTAAGCTGGAGATTTCTCACTGGATGATGCTCCATGGTCGAGTAGACCAGGTGAAGTTGATAGTGATAAAATAAAGACACTAATTGAGAACAATCAGCATTATACCCTGTAGGAGATAGGTGACATACTCAAAATATCCAAATCAATAAAGTTATTGGTGAAAATGAAAAATGTGTCTTTTATTTTAGGAAACAAAAACATACGGATTTTGGCCAACCCAATTGATAACTCTTATAAATCCAGAAGCAAAAATCAAACAAAAAAACCAAAAAAACTTGGAGAGAAATAAAAACAACCAAAAAGATTATACATGTATTTCACAGAGAAGGAAACAGAAAATACAGGTATTTTCAAAGGTTATTCTGACATGGCTGACAACTTGAGGTGGAACAATGTGTTTTTTCTATGGTGACTGAAGGTATGAGCGGTCCACTCAAGACCCTTTCAGCAGAGTGCAGTGCCATCTCTCCTATACCTCAGTAGCAGAGATGACAACTTGTTGCAAAAAGCAATCTGTTGTTTTCCTTTTTATTGACTTTTTGGAGTGACACTGGTTAACAAAACTATACACGTTTCAGGCCCATGATTCTACAACACATCATCTGTGAACTATATTGCGTGTTTGCCATCCCAAGTCAAGTCTCCATTCATCACCAGTTATCTTTCCTACACCCTCCTCCACCTCCCCCAAGCAATCACCATACTGTTGTTTGTATTCATGAAGTTTTTTTTCTGGCCAAATAGTATTCCATTGTGTAAATGTACTACAGCTTTTTTATTCACTTGTCTACTGTTGGATACTTGGGCTGCTTCAAAATCTTGGCTGTTGTAAATAAGGTTGCAATGCATATAGGGATAAGTATATTATTTTGAATTATTGTTTCATTTTTCTTCAAATAATGTCCCTGATGAACAGAGATGCTAAAATTCTCAACAAAATTATTCCAAACCAGCAAAGCATTAAAAAGATCATAGAAGTGGTGTTGGGAAAATGGAGACAACTGCATTTGAACATTAATTTAGAGATGATTAAAAATAAATAAAAAGAATCCCAGTGATACTTGTGAAAATAAACATGGCTGATTCCATAAGTAACAGTGAAACATATATGTAAATGGTCTAACTCTTGAAACAGGAAATATTGGCACATCATGTGTAATGAAGGCAGATCCCATGTTCATTTAAATGAACCACCCAGTCCAAACTTTTGTTTTGGGTCTGTTTTCAAAAATATCTGTAAAATAAACAGCATACTATCCTGACTCTCAAAAAACAAAACAAAACAAAACAGATCACACACCATGAATACGTAAGATTTATTATGGCAATGGGAGGTTGGTACAACATCTGAAAGTCAGTACACCAGATAAACAAAATGATCATGGTCATTATCAATAGATGCAGAAAAAAAAATGGTAAAATACAGCACCCATTTATGATAAAGTGGGAAGAGAGGGAACATACCTAAACATAATAAAGGTCATATAGAACAAACTCAGCTTCATATTCAATGTGAAAAAACTAAAAGCATTTTCTTTAAGATCAGAGACAAGAGAGGGATGTCCATTTTCACCACTCTTGTTCAGTATAGTAGTGGAAGTCCTACCCACAGCAATCAGACAACAATAAGAAATAAAAGGCAGTTGGATAAAAAAAAGAAGTAAAACTGTCATTATTTGCAGATGACGTGATATTACATACAGAGAACCCTGACAATTCCACCAAAATATCTATTAGAATTGATAAATTAATTCAGTAAAGTAGTAAGATACAAAAACAATATCCAGAAATCAGTTGTATTTTTATACACCAATAATGAACTATCAGAAAAGGAAACCAAAAGAACGATCTATCCACAACTGTTTCAAAAACATAATCAAATAACTAGGAATAAATATAATTAATGTAAAAGACCTGTACTTGGAAAATTATAAGACATTAAAGAAAAAATTGAAGAAGATACAAATAACCGGAAGCATATACTGTGTTCATGGATAGGAAGAACTAACATCATTAAAATGTCCCTACTACCCAAAGCAATCTACAGACTCAACACAGTATCTATCAACATACCAATGACACATTTTTCAAATTCAGAACAAATACTTCAAAAACATATATGTACTACAAAAGACCCCAAATAGCCTCAGCAATCTTGAGAAAGAAGAATGAAGTCGGAGAAATCATACTACCTAATATCAAACTATACTACAAGGCCATAGTAATCAAAGCAGCATGGTACTGGCATAAAAACAGACAAGTAGATCAGTGAAACATAGTAGAGAACCCAGAAATAAACCCATGCTTTTATAGTTAATTAATTGAAGAAGAAGGCAAAAACATACAATAGGTTAAAGACAATCTACTTAGTAAATGGTGTTGGAAATATTGAAAAGATACATTAAAAATGAAACTATTTTTTTATCTTTAAAAAAAAAATCCTGGATTCATTGATCCTTAGAATTGTGCTTTTAGTCTCTATGTCATTTAATTCTGCTCTGATCTTGGTTATTTCCTTCCTTCTACTTGCTCTGGGCTATTTTTGTTGTTGTTCCTCAAGTTATTGTAGGTGTAGAGTTAGGTTATTTGTTTGAAATGTTTCTATCTTTTTTAGGTAGGCCTGTATTGCTATGAACTTCTCTCTCAGGACTGCCTTCGTTGTGTCCCATAAATTTTGGGTTGTTGTGAGTTCATTTTCATTTGTTTCCCAAAACTTTTTGATTTCTTCCCTAATTTCCTCTTGACCCATTCGTTGTTTAATAGCATGCTATTCAATCTTCATGGTTTTGAGTGTTTTGGGTTTTTTCCCTTGGGGTTGGTTTTGAGTTTCAGTCCCTTGTGGTCAGAGAAAATGCTTGGGATGATTTCAATTTTGTTAAATTTGTTGAGGCTTGTTTTGTGTCCTATCATGTGGTCTATCTTTGAAAATGTTTCATGTGCATTTGAAAAGAATGTGTATTTAGCTTCTAAAAATAGCCTCTTCAACAAATGGTGTTGGGGAAATTGGACAGCTACATGCAAAAAAATGAAACTCGAGCACCAACTTACACCATACACCAAAATTAATTCAAGGTGGATAAAAGACTTAAATATAAGCTGTGCCACCATTAAAGTCCTAGAGGAGAACATTGGCAGGAAAATATCAGATATTTCACACAGCAACATTTTTACTGATATGTCCCCTAGAGCAAGGAATATAAAGGAAAGAATAAACAAATGGGATCTCATCAAAATTAAAAGTTTTTTCATGGCTAAAGAAAACAGTATTAAAATAAAAAGAGAACCAACTGTATGGGAAAACATATTTGCCAATGATACCTCAGACGAGGGTTTAATCTCCAAAATATACAAAGAACTTTCATGGCTCCACTCTAAGAAGACAAGCAACCCAATTAAAAATGGGCAAAGGACTTGAACAGACATTTCTCCAAGGAGGACATACAGAGGATCCAGAAACACATGAAAAGATGCTCAATATCGCTAACTATCAGAGAGATGCAAATTAAAACCACAATGAGATACCACTTTACACCAGTCAGAATGGCCATCATAAACAAAGCAACAAACAGCAAGTGTTGGAAAGATTGTGGAGAAAAGGGGACCCTAAACCATTGTTGCTTGGATTGCAGGCTGGTACAACCATTATGGAAAACTGTATGGAATTTTCTAAGAAAACTAAAAATGAATATGCCTTTTGACCCAGCAATTCCACTGCTAGGATCATATCCTAAGAACCCTGAAACACCAATCCAAAAGAACCTATGCACCCCAATGTTGATAGCAGCACAGTTTACAATAGCCAAGAGTTGGAAGTAACCTCGGTGCCCATCAGTAAATGAACAGATTCCAAAACTATGGTACATTTACATAATGGAAGTCTATGCAGCAGAAAGAAAGAAGGAGCTACTACTCTTTGCAACAGCATGGATGGAACTGGAAAGCATTATGCTGAGTGAAATAAGCCAACTGTTGAAGGACAAATACCATATGATCTCACCTTTAACAGGAAGCTAAACAACAAAACAAACAAGCAAGCAAAATATAACCAAAGACACTGAAATAGAGAACAGGCTGACAGTGACCAGAGGAGAGAGGGGAGGGAATTTCAGGGGAAAAGGGGAAGGATTTATAGGAACTAGTATAAAGGACACATGGACAACAACTAAGGGGGGTGGAAATGGGAGGGAGGTGGGGATCACTGAGGGGGGTGAGCTGGGATGGGAGTAAAAGAAAACTGTACTTGAACAACAATTAAATTAAAAAAATGAAACTAGACCACCTTGTTACATCATACACAAGAATGAACACAATTCAAAATGGATTGCTGACTTAAATGTTCAACTTAAAACTATAAAAATCATAGAAGGAAACATAGGCAGTAAAGCCTTAATTTTTGTAGCAATCTTTTTTTCTGATATATCACTTCAGGTAAGGGAAACAAAAGAAAAAATAAACAAATAGGGCTTCATCAAACTAAAAAGGTTTTACACAGTAAAATAAACCATCAACAAAATGAAAAAACAATCCACTGAATGGGAGAACATATTTGCCAATGATACACGTAGTAAGGGGTTAATATCCAAAATTTATAAACAACTCATACAAGTCAACACCAAAAACCAATCTAACTAAAATGAGTAAAGATCTGAGTAGACAATTTTCCAGAGGACATGCAGATGGCCAGTAGATACATGAAAAGATGCGCAATGTCACTAATCATCGGTGAAATGCAAATTAAAATGACAATGACATATCGCCTCACACCAGTGAGGATGTCACTCATCAATAAATCAGCACACAAACGTTGGAGTGGATGTAGAGAAGAGGAGACTGTCCGGCACTGTTGGTGGGAATGCAGACTGGTGCAGCCACTGGGAAAAGCAGGATGCAGTTACCTCAAAAAATTAAAAGTGGAACTGTGCTATGAGCCCATTAGTTTTCGAAGTATAACTTTTATCCTCACAAAGAATATCATAAGAGCATTAATGTCGTAGAAAATGTCACTCCTCTCTCCTTGACTGTCTTTGAAATAGGACCACAGTATTGCACTATCCACTAGGGTTACGGTTCTCAAACAAGATGATTCATATTCATGATGTTTTTAAACTTCATTTTGAAAAACCCTGCACTTGTATGACTCAGAAATAAACCCATAACAGCCTATTCCTTTGCTGATTAAAACACTGTTAAGGGGGAAGGTTACAGTACCCCGTGAAAAGGGTACTGTAATTTATTCTTGTGGTTTTATTGTTTTAATCTAATTTGTACTCCTAAGTTTTATTTATTTATTTTTCTCAGCCAAGGAAATGCTTATTGATTTTTAGAGACAAGGAAAGGGAGGGAGAGAGAGGGATGGAAACATGATGTGAAAGAAACATCCATCAGTGGTCTCTTGTACATGTCCCCAACCAGAGACTGAACTAGCAACCCAGACACGTGCCCTGAGCAGGAATCAAAACCCATGACCTTTCAGTTCACAGCGCAATGCTGCACACAATGGAGCCACACTGGCCCTGGCCCAAGGTATTTTATATCTACACCATGGGAAATAAAGTAAGGGTGAGTCTGTATTTTTTAGAGGTCCTGAAACACCTTAGCCTAGGCACACACACACACACACACCTTCACAACCTTTTAAATAATTTCCGAGTAATAAGCAAAGCCATATAATGTGGTTGGCAAAGAGTCTGTTTAGTTTTTTTTTTCCATAAAATAAGACACATTTTTCATTTTCACCAGTAACTTCACTGATTTGGGTATTTTGAGTATGTTGGTTATCTCCTGTGTAGTATAATGTTGATTGTTCTTGGTTTTATTGCTATCAACTTCAACTGGTCTACCCAACTGTGGAGCATTGTCCAGTGAGAAATCTGCAGCCTGAAACCTCACAAACCACTTTTGACACATTTGCTTCATTGTAGCACCTTCTCCAAACACTGCACAGATCTTTTTTTGCATTTCAGTTGTAGTTTTTACCATTCTTGAAAAAATAAAGCATAATGTACTGAAAATGTAGTATGTTTTCTTTTATCTTCAGTATTAAAATAGCTACACAAAAATTCACCAGTTTTGATGAGTTTTTAATGTTCACTGATATGACCGTGTCACAACACAATCACACAAAATTATTTCCAATGAAGTTAAAGACAAGTGCTAGCAGAGCCATTTTACAGGAAAAAAAAAACCAAATACACTTTTTGGCCAACCCAGTATTATTTGGCTCACCTTTAACTGGAACATAACCAACAAAAGAAAAAAGCAAACAAAATATAACCAGAGTAATTGAAAATAAGAACAATCTAACAATAGCCAGAGGGGAGGGGGAGGGAACAGTGGGGAGAAAGGTTTTCAGGAACTAGTATAAAGGACACATGGACAAAACCAAGGGGGAGGNATATGACCGTGTCACAACACAATCACACAAAATTATTTCCAATGAAGTTAAAGACAAGTGCTAGCAGAGCCATCTTACAGGAAAAAAAAAAACCAAATACACTTTTTGGCCAACCCAGTATTATTTGGCTCACCTTTAACTGGAACATAACCAACAAAAGAAAAAAAGCAAACAAAATATAACCAGAGTAATTGAAAATAAGAACAATCTAACAATAGCCAGAGGGGAGGGGGAGGGAACAGTGGGGAGAAAGGTTTTCAGGAACTAGTATAAAGGACACATGGACAAAACCAAGGGGGAGGGTGGAAGCAAGGGAGGGAGGTGGGTTTGGAGAGAGTGGCGGGGGAGAGGTTGGGAGAAAACACAGACAACTGTAATTGAACAACAACAAAATAATTGTAAAAAAGGGTAAAGCTGTTAAAACACAGAGGCTTCAAAGTGGAGTGGCTTGAAAGATAGAAGTTTATTTTTCTGAGAGAGTGGTGAGGTGAGCTCTAGGGTTATGGGTGCGCCCTGTCCATCAAGCATTTAGAGATCCAAGTCCCATCCATTTTGTCCTCCTCCACATATTAATGCTGCATGTGGTATTAACGCTCCCCCTTTCAGCCTACAGAAAAAGAAAAAGGGGAAGCTTGGTAAAAGCTATTTTTTTCTAAGCGAATGAAGCTGATCAATTAATTGCAGGTCATCCCTAGGTACAAGAAAGGCTGGGAAATGTACTTTCTATCTGGATTGCCATCTCTGGGCTTTAACTTCATTACTGTGGACAAATAGGAAGAGGAATCACAGATTTTGATAGACAGCTAGAAGACTCTATTGCAGGGTTGTGAATAATGTAGTCAGTACACATCTAACAACCTAGTACAGACTGGTGTGAAAGATAGATGGAGCTTAAACTGTGGCAATAACAGCCTTGTGTTAGGCCCAGCATTAGCCGTCCCTTTATTTTCCTTTCTCATCCCCCTTTAATGGGAAAAACTTTAGATAATTTACTTGCTTCTCTGACAGGCTTCCTCTCCCTTTCCCCAACAACAATGCCTGTCATGGATTTAATGATAAATAAACTAAATTGAAATACAGTAGACATTACTTAATAGAATGCTAAAGTAAATCCCTTTGGGATATAAAATATTCTACATTGTGCCTGCTAACCACTCTCTAACATAGAGTGCTCACAAGTCAAGTGTTTACTGTTTTGCTTAAAGTAAACTGTAAATCTTTTTGAAATAGGTGCCATTAACTAAGCCAGTCATTGGGGCCAGTGGGGGTACAAATAATGAGTTAGCATACAGAGATGATAATTGGTCAGAAAATAATAAATAGTGTCTGTGTACCAGTTAGTATTGTGTTGTACTGAAAATAAGAATGATCTCAAATCACTATGTCTTTAGTAAGATAGAACTTTGCTTCACTTTCACAGAAGAGAAATCTCCACCATATTTCAAAGGCAAATTCTATTCTCAAAGTCACGTTGTATTCACTAGCTGGCTTCTCAAATTCCAGAAGAAAAGAGAAAGGGAAGAAAAATGTCAGCTGCCTCAGGAGGTTCTTAAAAGCCCTACCCAGTGATTCCTCCTTGTACTTCATTGACTAAAGGGTCTGTGCCATCATGAAAATGTGATTTTATTTTGGCTGGGTATACCATTGCCCTCATAATGTGTCTGTTGTAATGTGTAATGTGTAATGTGTATAATGTGTAATGTGTCTGTTATCAAGAGCAAAGGGGAATAAGTAGGAGGAAATTCTTCTATCTAGGTGTATCCTGTCTTGGGTCAACTGCCTTTGCTGTGAAAACTATGATCAAGTCTTATGCACAGAGGTTACTGACCCCAAACCACAATCCAGAATTCTAGAGATAACTGTTTGGCTCACTAAACAGATCCTTTGCTGAAGCTCCGTGATCCTGAGCGCCTTAGAATAGAAGGAGAATGTGTTAGTTGGGTATCTTAAAAAGGATTGATGTGAAAGAGATTTGCTGGAAAAAGCACATGTGAGGGGAAAGAAGGGGGGCACTAGAGAAGGAGAGGGGAGCTCCGTCTTCTGATGGAGGAAGAGAATCAATGAAGTTGGTAAGTAGAAGTGGCAGTCTTTGTCCAGTTTCAAGAATACTTTAACCAGGCCAGTGGTTAAATTTGAGCTAAATTTAATCTTGAGCTAAATTTAAACAGAGTAATCCCTATCAGAGACATCCCCTATTTTTCAGAAGTAGGCTTATCTTAGCCTGGGCTCCCTGAGAAGTTCAGAACACAGCAACTGGGGTTATCCATCAATTACCGCCCCTATAGAAGGAGACATGAGCAGCCTATTTGGATGGCCAGAACTTCCACTTTGATGTAAAGATGTGTATAACTCACTCCCTCTCCAACTCCGGTCAGATATCAAGGAGAAACATCGGAAGGGTGAGAGATGAGAACAGCAGCAAATAAAAATTGTTTTTTTCAATTTCATGAAGTAAAAACCAAATTTATTACTGTGTAGTCTGGTTTTTCAGAGGCAGAAAAAAACATCCTTTGGCCAGGTAACCTATGTGCAATCATAGCAAGTGGGACACACATGGGAGGCAAGACATAAGCAAACAAACTAAAACTAAAACTAAAACAAATGTGACTTGGCTGGACCAGGGAGATCACACTCAGGGCAGCCTGCCTTCTTTAAACGCTGGAAGGGAATGAAAAGGGGCCAAAGAGAAAAGAAAGGGACCACTTCCCCTTTGGGAGCACTTTCAACATTGTTACCTCTCAAGCACAGTAGAAGCAAGTTAGGCCAAAGAGAACACCCATGTACTATGACCTCCTATGTCCATTTAATGAACTAATTTGGGGTTTTTGTTAATATTTTTAGACTGGTCATTGTGTTAGATATCTATTGTTTCACAAAAACTCACTCTAAGACTATCAACTTGAAGAACAAACATTTATTATCTCAGATTTTCTGAAGGCCAGGAAACTGGGAAGGCTTAGCTGGATCATCCTCATTTAGGGTTTCTGACTATATTCCAATTAAGTCGTTGAGCTGAAGGGGCTGGAGAATCCTCTTACAAGCTCTCTGGGGCGGTGGAGGGAGGACACTACACTTCGGGTGATTCCGTGTTGACATCTTATCACCCTGCTCACACCTCACAGCATCTGGCTTACTCCACAGTGAGTGAATCCAGAAAGAGAAGGAGTGCTTGAGACATGAGCGGCAGGCTCTTTATAACCAAACATTAGAAGTGACAACCCATTCTGCCATATTTTAAGTGATGAAAGGAAATCACTAAGTCTGATCCACATGCATGGAAAGGCAACGGAAGCATTCTCTCTTGAGGAGAGGAGTATCAAAGAACATGCAGACATATCTTAAAGTCATATTGGCCATACATTTATATGTCACAAAATATAAAAATGTATCAAAACCTCCCTAGGAACCCCAATTCTGTTTCTTGGGGTTATCAGTGTATTTGTTCTAGAGATAGACTATGAAGTCACAGGCAAATATGGCTAACAGTTGAACTTTCTTGAAAACTCTGTCCCCAGTGACAATGGCCCCACAAGACCGCCTAGCTTTGGCCAGGTCACATCAGCGCTCCTTGCTGTTCAGTTGTGGAGAAAAGACCTTTCCCCGTTCCTTTGGCTCTAAGCTCTTGCCAACTCTGGCCCATTTATAATTGTAGTACATGCCTTTGAAAACACTGGTTTAACAAAAGCTATTTAATTGTAGCCAGTTTTCCCCATTGGAACACTCTTTGTGGCTTTCTCTCACCACCAGCCAGTGCCTTAGGCGGTTCCTGGAAAGGACTAAATTGAGTTGCTTTTGTTATTAGCTGTGGTTTGTGAGTCAGCTTAGTGCTTCTAAAACAATTATAGAAGAAAGCTATTATTTTGCCTAGAAATTTGAGTATATTTAGAAGAAAATGAACCGTGTATTTTCTTCTGTCTGCCTTTGCTTTCCAAGCTCGTTTCAAAGAATGAAAGACTAAAACGACTGCAAAAAAAAGAGGGAGGAGGAAGAAAGGGATGGATTGAAAGTAAAAGAAAGTAAGAGCCAAAGATTGAGAAGTGGGGACAAGGACTCGATAGGACCATGGCCATGATGAAAGATTGGGGAAATGATATTTTAAATTTTACAGAATAAGCACTTAGATTATTTTGTTATCTTGAGATTTCCCAAAATGATAGAATTTGTGCTGACATACTATGCCAATCCATATTAGCCTGAAGAGATCAATTCTGAATAGCTTCATTCTTTTTAAAGATACGTAATTTGCTCTGTGACTATTCCTGAGAAAACGATGCAGTATAATAAAATCATTGTTTGTGTGTGTGTGTGTTTGTCCCAGATATGTCATACGTGGTTTTGATTCACAGTTTAAAAACAAACAATCTAAGCTGAAGCTGAAACCGAAACAGAAAGCATGGTTTCTTTGACCTACTTCATATGTAGCCAATAAGAGATTGAATTTCTCCTATGGTTCTAGTATCTGACCAATGTGGGTCTGTCTCATGCATCACAAATAGTTCAGAAACTTTTCATGTAAGTGATACTTACGAAGCAACCATATTTTACTTGTTGTTTGGCTAAAGACATATTCTAATTTAAGCCACCTTACATCCTTTTTGGAAGTAGGTAAATTATATTTAAATTGGTGTGTAGTGAACTTAGAATTTCACAGATTTTAGCAGACAAGCTAAGAAAATTGTCATCAGTGACATGTTTGTGATAGTTTCAGGAAGAACTTTGTATATCCAAATGTTCTAAAGCAATGAGCATAGGTGAGATTATTTTTTTAAAACAAAACCAAAAACAATTCTTCCTTAGTCTTTCAATCGCATTTTTACTCCAATTTATTTTGGAATAATTTTAAAGGTTAAAATATAACTCTATACAATCAAGTATAATTAAACCATAGTTACACAGTCAAAGTGCAAAGTTAAATGATTATTTTGAGAATTTTATCAATGTGAAATAAATGCCAATCTATCACTGGCATTCATTCTAGGTTAATTTTTTCTTACAGTGCAGATTTAGTCATAAATATTCCAAGTTCAAAAACTCTCAGCCTGCATTCTTGGTGATCTTGGTTCTGATCTTGACCTGTTTCAATAGCCCACAGTCGCTCCCACACCACATCAGACCTCCTATGGTCCAGGCAGAGTGCATTTCTGGGGTCCCAGGCACTGGTGTCCAAGAAGAGCAAAAGTGTTCTGCTGAACCCTTAGACATCACTGCTCTGTCAGGTTGTCTCACACTGAATGCAGGGTGAGTGCTTGTAGATGCTTTATTGTTCTGTTCTCTGGACTTCTGCTGGGACTTAGGCCTAAACACAGAGGTGAGGATACCTAGGATATCCCTAGGTTTAATTCTGATGATAGATTTTAGAGGGATCTATACAAGATCTAACTATGGTAACAAGACATTGAGTGGTCCCCAATGAACTAGAGATCTCTCTTGTGCTAGTAGGTGGGTTGTAGATTCCCTAGCTACTTAGAGTTCACCAAGAGATGATAAGATTCCCCGGTGAGAGCTCTTGGGAATGCTCCCCAAATTTGAAAGTGAAGGTCAAATTTTCGGGTTCATTTTTTCTGTATCTCTTTGTGTCTTCTGTAATAAGAAAGTAATTCTTACAAGAGGTATTTCAGCTGCAATTGTATTATAACACATTCAGGATGATAAGTTTCATCTATATAAACTGTTGTTATAACAATTAGGGTAGAATTGGAAAATAACATGACCCACTTCCATGTTGCCACTCCCATACTCCATCAATCTTCCTGAGTAAGTCTTTAAGAACGTTGGCCTCATTCCATTAACCCTGTCTTTTGGGGGAACATAACTCCCCAAAGTTTTCCCTGTGTGTGCTCAGAACTCAAAGACAATTTTAAGTTATGCCTCGACACCTTGTCTTCTGGTAATCATTTAGCCAAGTATCATCTTTATTCTCAACAGCTTCATAATCTTTTACTATCAACAGGAACCATTCCTGGTGTTATATTTACAGGAGAAGGAAACAAATAAAAATTACAGCAGAGGGAACATAAATTGGTGGTGAGCACAGACTTTTAAATCAATTTCACTTTAATACCTCTGACTATTACTGTCAAGAATTCCTTTTTAGGTCTCCGCAGTGACCCTCATACCCTGCTGAGTTACAGACGCACAATTGAACACACTTGAATGACTTACCTAACCTTAAATGCATTTAAATTAACGGACACTTTTCTAGAAATTGTCAACTTTGTTCAATCTGTCAAATGAAAATAAAGATTCAAACATAACCCTTCTGTTAAAGAGAATATCATACAGGTAGATATTCCTAATGGTAAGTAACAGAAAATACTCTGTGAGTCACTGCAATTAGAAGTAAAGGTGTGAGTAGCCAGAAACAGATGCACCCACCCCCATAGGAGCCCAGCATAATAATGTGATCCTACATTACAGATTAATAGCAGCTTCAGAGTGGTGGAAGTGGAGAAAAGAGAAAGCATTGAGGCTGGATGGTAAGCTTTTAAATGAATACTTCTTGTTCTACTATCTAATAAAAGTTGTGTCTTTGCAATGCTGTTTACCAATTCTTTGGTCAAATTTGTCTCAAAGACAAATGCATTGTCGGTATGTGTGATGGGATGGTGGTGGAGGGGAAAGTGTGTGAAAGTGAGATGGAATGATGTTTTCCAGAAACTGAAGAACATGGCCACATTCCCCTTGAAAGTTGATAAGGCACAGAATAGAGTCCCTTTGCTATGGAAAGTAACATTCACAGGGGCTGGGAATGACAACATGGACATATTAATAGGGCCATTATTCAGTGTATCACACAATAAATACAACTGGCTAATAATAAACATGAAAAGTCTCTTTCTTTACTGATTCTCAAAGAAATATACATTAAAATTAGATGATATTTGTCCTTTTTCAAATCGATGAAGCTTTGAAAATTATAGAAAGCTGGTGGCAATACTATAGGGCAAGAAACATCCATAAACAGGACAGAATGAAAGTCATCCATGACAGGTGTTCTTTAATATCACCGGTTACTTCTTGCTGGGGAGATGATTGGTAATCTGGATTTTCTTTTATGGGCTCAAGGTATTTTCAATATTTATTATCTTAAAAATTGAAGTCTATAGAAGATTTTTTGAAGATGCAATATTTCCAACCCCTAAAATAGCCCACTTAAAGGTTAGTGTGCTATTCTCTGCTACATTAGAACATTGAAGTTGACCGATAAATTTTGTCATTGTTGTGGATGTCACTTATCACCATACATTAGGATTTTCTAAAAAGAATTCAAATGATCTAACTGTGCAAATAGGAGTATGGCTCGTTGGCAACTTAAGTACCTTCTATTAAATGTTCAGGTCATATAATTTGTATAACATTATAAATGCATATACTATTATTTTAAGTTACAGATGATTCCAATAGTTTTGAAGAATTAAAGAAGAAAATATCTATGATTTCAATATTTTAAAAATAAAAATGTCACTTGTTAAAAACTAAAAGTAGAATCAGACTTTATATTAAAAGTTACAAAATCAGAGTTAAAATATGAACCACACATTTTATAAGTGTATTCTATAAAAATATTCATGGAGCTACCAGAGGCATACAGTCTTAGGATATTGGATTATTTTGCTGAAGCTTTTCACTGGTTGAGAGAATTTGAGCTCACACTGGAAGTTTTCCACTACTATAGAGATCTTGTTTTTGGTTTTATGTTAATTTTATTCTTCAATCACAGTTTGCATTCAACACTGTGTTAGTTTTGGATGTACAGTAGCATGGTTAGATAATCATATATGCACTTTACACAGTCATCCCCTCAATATTTCCAGTGTCCACCTGGTATTATACATAGTTATTACAAAATCACTTACCATATTCCCTATGCTGTATTCCACATCCTCGTGACTATTCTGTAACTACCAATTTGTACTTCTTAATCCCTTAACCTTTTTCCCCCTGACCCCTGAACACGTCTCCCCTCTGGTAACCCTCAATCAGTCTGTTCCCTATGTCCATTAGTCTGTCTCAATTTTGTTTAATCATTTATTTTGTCCTTTAGAATCCACATATAATTGAAATCACATGGTGTTTGTCTTCAGAGAACTTATTTTCCAAGTTAAATTGCAACATCACTGTAATTTTACACATAAAAAGTCACTTATGGGGCCCTGGCTGGTGTAGCTCAGTGGATTGAGCGCGGGCCTGCGAACCAGAGGACAGCGGTTCGATTCCCAGTCGGGGCACATGCCTGGGTTGCAGACCAGTTCCCTGCAGGCCAACTCCCAGCAGGGGACGCACGAAAGGCAACCATACATTGATGTTTCTCTCCCTCTCTCCTTCCCCTCTAAAGATAAGTAAATAAATAAATAAAATCTTAAAAAAAAAGTCACTTATGGGAAACTTTTCTAAGTACCATTTGAAGCATTAGATTTCCCAATTTGTTGACAAAATAATAAAGGAGAAATTCATTTATTCTTTCAATAAAAATTGAGTACCTCTGAAATAAAGACTGTGTTTGCACCTGAAAAGGCTCATTGTCAGAAGAGTTGTGAGTATAGTACCCTTGAAGCTTTGATTATTGGATAGTATCTATTGTTCCCTAAAGTTTATTTGAAGTTCCAGTGGTGGTAAATCTTTGGGGTTATAGCCATAACTTTTTTTTCTGTGTGAAGCATTAGGTTGTCCATAGTGAGGTTCATTATGTCTGACTTCAGGCAGTTTGGTGGCAGTTTAGTAGCTGTCTTCCTACCCCTCGTAAATTTATCATCACCTCTAATCCCCTGAGCATGCACATCTCTTTGTAACAGTTCTGGTGGAAAGGAGCTGTTTCCCATTTTATAGTATCAGACAGTCCATGCTCCAGCATTCAGTCCCATGTGATAAAATTGTTTTCCTATCCAAGTCACATGTCTGTTTACTACTTTCATTTTCTGGACTAGCAAAACAACTGACAGTTCTAACCATGTCTACCTTGGTCCATCGGACCTCTTGTTCCTAGACTCCCAAACCCTTCTCAAAGTCTCACAATTGAACTCCAGGAAGGAAATATGCAACGTAATTTATGTAGAGGATTATTAGACAGGTTGAAAATAATTTCAACTCAAATTGAGAATAATTAAAATTTCAAAAGGAACTCATATTAAGAAATCAAGAGACCAAGTTCTAGAAAGCTAGTTTAGATCTGCAACTGTTTTTTTTCCATACTTGTTAGAGCAGTTATAGGTAACATTCACTGTGGGACCAAGATTTCTACAGTGGGAGGATGTACAGTGGGTAGAATCTCTCTTACAGTGGAGATTTTGAGTGTTTGCCCTTCTCACTCATGCCCCTAACTCTGCCTAAGAGGTTTTGGCCTCAGAACTCATGGATTGAGCACCATATACAAAAATAAAATAAAAATGAATGTAAGACTTACAACCATAAAACTTCTAGAAGAAAACATAAGCAGTAAAATCTTGGACAGTCCTTTTAGCAATATTTTTTCCAATTTATCTCCTTAGGCATAGGAAACAAAAGAAAAAATAAATAAATGGGACTACATCAACTAAAATGTTTTTGCACGGCAAAGAAGACCATCAACAAAATCAAAAGGCAACAACTAAATGGAAGAAGATATTTGCCAATGACACATTCAATAAAGGGTTAATATCCAAAATTTATAAAGAACTTTCACAAGTCAATACCAAAAAAACGAGCAAGACCAAAATAAACAAGCGAACAAACAAACAAACAAAAAAAACTGCAAACAATCTGATTAAAAGAATGGGTAGAGGACCTGAACAGACACTTCTCCAAAGAGGACACACAGATGACCAATAAACATATGAAAAGATGTCCAATGCCACTAATCATCAGGAAAATGCAAATTAAAACCACAGTGAGATATGCCTCACATTTGTTAGAATAGCTATCATCAATATATCAGCAAATGACAAAGTTTGGCAAGGATGCAGAGAAAACAGAACCCTTGTGCACTATTAGTAGGAATTCAGATTGGTGTAGCCACTGTGGAAAAGAGTACAGAAGTTCATCAAAAAAATAAAAATGGAACTACCTTATGACCCAGTGATTTCATTTCTGAGTATATATCCGAAGAAATCCAAACACTAATTTGTTTTCTTTAAAGATTCTATTTATTTATTTTTAGAGAGAGGGGAAAGGAGGGAGAAAGAGGGAGCAAACATTAATGTGTGGTTGACTCTCACATGACCCCCACTGGGGACCTGGCCCACAACCCAGGCTTGTACACTGACTGGGAATCAAACCAATGACCCTTTGGTTCTCAGCCTGTGCTCAATCCACTGAGCTACCACAGCCAGGGCAAAACACTAATTTGAAAGAATATATGCACCTCTACGTTCATTACAGCATTACTTAAAATGGCCAACCCAAGTAACCATATGAAAGCAACCGAAGTAACCATTGATAGATGAGAGGATAAAAAAGCAGTGGTTCATATAGGCAGTGGAATATTACTTGGCCATAAAAAGAATGAAACTTCACCATTTGCAACAGCATGGATGCATGGATGGACCTAGAGGGTATTATACTAAGTAAACTAAGTCAGTCAGAGAATGACAGATACCATATTATTTCACTTACATGTGGAAGGAATCTAAAGAATAATATAAACAAATAAGCAAAACAGAAATAGAATGATAGATACAGAAAATAGAGTGATGACTGCCAGAGGGCAGGGGAGTTGGGGGACTGGGTAAAAATGAAGAAGGATTAAGAAGTACAAATTTGTAGTGACCAAATAATTGTGGGGATGTAAAGTACAGTATAGGAACTATAATTAATAATACTGTAATAATTGTGTATTATGCCAGGTAAATACTGGAAATATAAGAAGTGGGGTGGGAGTTGCTTTTTTAAAGTATACAATTGTCTAACTATTCTGCTGTACACTTGAAATTAATACAAAATAATGTTGAATGCAAACTATGATTGAAAAATAAAATATTTTCTGACCCAAAGAGACCTGGAGGACAAGTATACCAAAGTCTAGATCTTTCTGTGGAGGAAGAAATCAGAGAGGTATTTTGAAATACCTCTGGACTAGCAAAACAGCTGACAGTTCTACCCATGTCTACCCTGGTCAATCTGACCTCTTGCTCCTAGACTCTCAAACCCTTCTCAAAGTCTCACAATTGAACTCCAGGAAGGAAAAATGCAATGGGGAGAATTTTCCTTTTGGAGCTAGTGATTTTCTCCTTTTTCATCTACTGCATATTTCATCATATTAACTGAATTTTCTTCTTATGAGTTGTAAACCTGAAGCCATGGTCATCATTTCTGGAGGAAGGGTGGGACAGAGAGAGGGGAAGAGAAGAGAAGGGAAGGGGAGGGAAGGGAAGGGAAGGAGAGAGGAGAGAAGAGAGAAAGGGAGGAAGGGAGGAAGAGAGGAAGAAGAAAAAGAAAGCCTTTTAGCAGGTAAACTGTGAAACCAAAATATCCGGAAAGGACAAATTTAATAGTTGTGCAATAAATTCTGGCAAATATTTTATCTTAAATGTGTTTATTATTATGTTGTAAACATAGGAAATTTGCATAATATACAGAAGTTATTGTAACTTTAACAAGGTAAACATAAAAAAAGCTTTTTTGTATGAAAGGAAATGCTGAAAGGATCTTTTGATTTGTGAGGTCCATCTTAATCCTTTGAAGTCCCAGACACCCATTCTCTGGGGCAGACCCTGTTGGGACTGATGGAAGCTTCCCATGGGTGTGCATTATGAGTGGTTGAGCCTCAGGTGCACGACTGGCTGAGTTTAGGGGAAAATGTGATCCCTTTCCTGTGCTTTGAAGTGTCTCATGACTCTCTTGCAGAAGAAAGAGAAATTAAGAGGGCTGGAACATGTATAAAGGACACATGGACAAAACCAAAGTGGGTAGGATCAAGGGTGGGAAGTGGGCGTGGCTGGGGTTGGGGGAGAAGTAGGGGTAGTGGTTGTGGGGGTCTATGGAAACAACTGTACTTGAACAACAATAAAAACACATGGGAAAAGAAAGGGCTTCAGCCAAGTCCTAAGTAACAAGGTGAAAGAAAAAAGAATCTAAGCTCTCTGAGTAGTGGAAGAGATTGAGCAACATCATCTTTCCTTTCCCCACCTCCTTCTGACACATACTCAGTCCCTTGGTTACTTCTCCTGAAGTAGTTCAGGGCCTATTTTAGGCCAGGATGCTCATAGAACCATTCAGCTTCCTTCTAGGCCTCCACTCTACCCTCCCCCCTGATAAAAGGGATCAGGAATGAGTTCCATAAACTTGTCTTTAGCTCTGTCTGTGCATTCTAGCTGATCTTTGCAATTGACCACACTGGCTGTGACTGCTGTGATTTAAGGAGAAAATTGCCATCCCTAAACTCCACCAAACCTGAAATTTAAGTAGTTATTTGAATTAACCAGCAAGAATTACTCTAGTAATTAAAAGGACATCCTGTTATATGAATTCATTGCATCAAATTGCTCTCTTTATTGTTTGTAGGGGGGAAGAAAGATAACTTTTATTATTGGTCAAATAAGATGATGAAAGTAGCATGATGCAAAAGAGGACTAAAGGAGGTTGATAGGGTAAATGCCAGACCTGCTGGAACATGAACATATGCAAAATATGATAGCTGCTATTGTAACCCTTACAGCTGAACCAAAGGTAAATACAGAATGAATCTTTGATCTTAAGGCAGAGGTTGTTTGCTTTTTGCCAGATTATCTCTTCTCATAAGCATCTGATGCACAGGTTAGAGGTGGAGCTGGAAGAGATGCTCGCCACTATGCCGCCCAATTCTGGCAGAGCAGAAATGGAGGGACTAAAAGTATAAGGGGGCCCTTGTACCCACACAGATGCGGTGGCATTTGCCCCCTCTCAAATATATCAGGTACTTTGGGAAATTGACCTTTATTTCTGAGCCTCATGTGTACCACTTAATAATTTTTTTAAAAGTTACTTGATACACTCAGAGGACAGAATCTGTCGTGAGCTGTGTTGTCAATGTGGCAGCTTTCATTATGGTAGAAATGAAGCAACATAAGGGACCTTATTTAGCATCTTTAATTTTCCTTGCGAATCATTAGTGATGAGAACAAAATTAGGTCACCTGAAGGAAATCATTTAATCTTAAAAAAGAACCACTTAACAGGCATGTATTATCACCATTCAAAGGGAATTAATAAAGTGTTAGTGTTTACAACATTTCTCCCAGTGCAATGGAGAGGTATTCATTTGCACTGAAATTTGCATCGCATTAGAAATTTCACCCACATTTGAAAAGTGTGGTCAGATGAAAAAATATATGCACATATTATTATGACATTATTACACACATATGTAATGATAATATGTATTATATGTGTATATATATATATATATATATATATATATATATTCACACACATATATTCAGAGAGGAAGAGAGAATATCCTCAGGCTCCCCATTTCCAGCTTGAGTATGAGCAAGGTCATATTAGGGTTAGGTCATATTGGTCCTATCTGTTGTAACTCAGTGATCTCAGTTTAGGTCCAGCTGAGCTACCTCATCACATATATTATTTGGCCTTCTGAATTCATAGTAAATTAACTTTGAGTTATTGTAAACCTTGTGGACAGAGACCCACAGATGACATTCACTGGACAAGGTATTAAGTAGACCTGGTATTACCTCAGCTACCTAGAGAGCCACTGTATCATACAGAACAGATCATATAACATCTCTGGATTTTAGATTTTTTTATATACAAAAATGAAAGATTTGGACCCAATAGAAGTTCTTAAACTTAAAAGTGGTCATGGACCATTTTCAGAGTCAAGTGATGGTGTGGAACCTCATTCTGGGAAAACCTAAATAAATGTGTTATAGGGCTAAATTGTGGCTCTTGCATTTCATTCACAGGTTGAAGCCCCAACTTTCAATGTGACTGTATTTGGAAATGTGTCTTTTAAAGAGGTGATTAAGGTTAACTGAGGTAAAAAAGGTAAAACCCCAATCCAAAATGATGGTGTCCTTATAAAAAGAGGGAGACACCAATGATATTCACACACAGGAGAAAGGCCATGTTACAACACAGTGAAAAGAAGAAAAGCTTCAACAGAAAACAAATCTAACACCTTGACCTTGGTATTCCTTGAACTGTAAGAAACTAAATTTCTGTTGTTTAAGCAAGCACCCAGTCTGCAGTATATCATTACAATAGCCCTAAAAGACTAAAGAAAACACAAAGATACAAATACATAACATTTTTAGTTGCTTGCAGACTTCATTAGATCCATGCTCAGGTCAAAATCTTCCAGGTTATGTCTTCTAAAATGCACTTTTTTTTTCTCTAAAAGGTACTAGTTATCTGAACAGTAGCTTGAAGTCTTTAGCTTTCTATTTCATATGTATTCCTTAGAAATGTAGTGGGTGGATTAAGATCACTATAAATACACATTTGTCTGAAGTAAGAAAGCCCAATAGAGAAAAGCCAAGCACACAAGAAATGCCATACAGGATAATGGTTAGAAATTGTGCATGTTTTGAGACACTTAACCCTGTTTCTGTCTCTTCTTTCATACATTTTGACATACTGACCTTATGGAAAAGCACTAAACTGTCTCAGAATAAATTACAATTTTGCTCCCTGTTTGGATTATTTAAGTTTGAAATTGTGTATGCTAAGAAAAGATATTAAAGAAAAAACTAATGAATGAGGAAGATGCAATCACAATAATTACATTTTATGTTTTGGAGAACTATAAATCCTCAAGTACTCATGGAAAGATAATGCAATTAATAAACAAAGAAGTCAATTTGCACATGAAGGACACACAACCAACCAGAATTTATTATATAAGCCAAGTATCATACCATCATAGCAAACAACAATACCAATACAAGACCTATTGGAGTCCTGAATAACTATTACAAAGAAAAAATTCTTAGCTTTCAAGAATTGGTCAGAAAAGTTCTTTAACAATTACTTTGAGATTCATCTTAGTACCCAGTTGTATCTACATTTACCCTTTTTGATAACTCCTAATTCCTTTGCATAATTCATGTGATTCAGCAAAGATATCTCTAGTTCTGCTCCAGGTGGAGTGTGTGACCTATGTTAAGCCAAACAGAAGACTCTGGAAGATGTAGTGGGTTCAGTGGTAGGTTTGAGACTTAAGGCAAGCCAGTTGGAGAGAATATCAGCATGTTATAGAAAGTCTGTAGCTGTGTTGTTTGTACTAAACAAAAACAAAGAAGCAGGCAGCATCATGAGATGAGGAGAACTGGACTTAGAATAAGGCCAACACAGTAAATGGAGCAGGGAAATAGACAGAAACTCAGTCCTTGAACGTGTTTTCATCAATCTGTTTTGAAAGCCAACTCAATTCTAGACTTTTAGATGCATGACCTCCCCCCACTCACAAAAATTTCTTTATTGTTGACCTCAATTTGAGTCATAATTTCACTACTTGCCACAAAAACACCCTTATTAATGGCTATTCTTATATATGCTTACATTAGCATACTTGTACAATATCAGTATTTCTTTCTATTCCAAGGTTTGAACCTATAAGCAGTCAAATACCCATTTTGTCTATCTGCAATGTTCTCTCACCCTCAGTTTAGATATAATTTTTCCAATGTAATTATTACTTAGTTGACAATTATCTATTATTGCACCTGCAGTGTGCAAGGCATGATATGTAGGCACTGTGACAAAATTAGAATTGTGCATACAAGCAAGTGCCAGCCTTTCAGAAGCACCCACTCTAGGATGAGAGGTCAGGACCAAGATAGTTTACACACAGCTAGATCTTTGCCTTTTTTTCCCTTAAGGACTTTCTTTTCTCTATCAGAATCTGTACTGGAAGGCTGATTGTTAAGGAGTGATGAAGAAGGAGTCTAGTACATTGCCCAAGAATGCCTATGAGGCTGGGGAGTGGGTCTGGGCTCTGCTGTTCACATGCCAAGGGCACTTTAATCTGCAAGATGGTACATACCTTATAGAATTGTCTTGAGGGTAAAATGAGAAAAATCAACAAATATAGTGAGAGCTGAACAAATAGTAGCTAGTATAAGCTTGGAAAACTCTCGTTTTACAGGAAAGAATTTGAAGCCACCAGTAACTTGCCAGACCAAGGTTTTAGAGCAGTCCTTTGCCACCAGGCATCCGCGACGTGGTCTTCGTCTTCTTCCATGCACTGTGCACACATGATGTTATGCACGACAATATTGTAATGCCTTCAAAAATGGTAGGCACAGCATCTATAACCCCTCTCATTGTCTTGAAAAGAAGAAAATAATTCTTCAAGACTGTCTGTGCCCTGTTGTGGGCACCAGAGGCCAGACAGGGTCTAGGTCAGAATGTGGGTGTCACACTCAAGCTCAGGTATGCAGTTGTCTGATTTTTATAATATTCAGTGGGGAAGATAAGTTCAGAAGTGAAGGTTGGGGTCAAACAGACATGTGAAATGTTCAAGGTCCAGGACGGTGTTGGGTCTTGAGGTCAGAAAGGGCACAACAGTGGAACAGTGAAGAGTCCACCCACCCAGATAACGGTAAAAGCTCATGCTTCAACCCAACAATTAAGAGAGAGAGAGAGCAAACCAAAATACTGAAAATTTAGTTTATGAGCATGAACTCATGATTAAAAATAAAGCATTTTATCACCATACACTTCAATTATAAGTTATCAAGTGTTAATTATAATAAAACCATATTTAAGTCCATATGAGTACGCTCACTTCTTTTGAAAGAGATTGTGGATTTCCCACAGCCTTGTGACTTTTCTGAAATTAGACATTGCAATAATATGACAGATTCATCGTTCTAACCAAATCCCATTGGACTGAATGAAACTAGCATTCTAAACTTATCTTAGAAAAAAATGCCATTTACTTATTTGAAGGTTTTCTTCTTGCCCCAAATCTTTGAAAAAAATCAATAATTTATCACAAAGTAATTAACTCTCTAAACCAAAATTTTTCTTACATATATCAAAAGCCACCTGGACCTCACCTCCCTCCATCACCATTAATTTTCATTCCTAAGAGAAATGGAAGTGTGCTGATCAAAAAAATAAAAGCCCATTAGTTTCTGCTGGATTTCTTTTAAGATGGTTCCAAATTATATGGCTCACTTACATGAACCACAAGAGAATGTGTGGCTGAAAACCATATGTAGCACCAGCCAAAACCAAGATCATTTCTCAAAGAAACACATACTTCAGATTTGGGGAATGTTTTTAATTGCTTACGTGTCTCATCTGAGCCTTAGCCCTCATATCCTGGGTAAGCTGCCAATTTATAATCATGATTGGTCATCCTCACCTGTCTCTGATGCAGGTAGATTCTTAATGGCCTTCCAGGTAAAAATGCTTGACTATTTGCATGCTTCTAAATATATCAGTTAAAAAGGTACTTCAAGAAATAAAACTAGTCTGTTTCAGAGTGACTATATTATAAATGCAGATTAACTGTCCTGTAGACCTGCACAGTAATGAGACCTGGAATGCCTTGACCTGTGAATATACTATTGTTTCAAAGTCTCTGACTGAAAATAAAAAAAGAAGAGAGATATAAAAATTAGGCAGGCCTAATTCAGCCAACAGTTGGAAAAGTTGGAAAAGTGGTAAAAGTTAGCTTGAGACCTACATTTCCTTACCTTGAAGAATGAGAACTGCAAATAAGCTTTGGGCAATGAGTTGGAAGGGGGAAACACAAAGGAATTGAATTAGCCATCTCTACATATTGATTAACAGCTTTTAAGCCCATCAGTCATACTTTAATTTCTATATGTGGTGTGTTTAGCATGAGCTCCCAATCCACCTGATTTGATTACCACCCATAAAAGAATCAGAAGCTAGTGGCTAAAATTGTAATTAGAGTCAGGCAGTAATTTGTGCTGGGAGGGATGGGTGAGGGCAAAACCTCTTGCCCCTTCTGTTTAAATTTTTCAGTGTAGATGATGAATAATAATTACATTTTGGCCCATTGCCCCTTAGATAACAGAAAGCGTGTATGTCAAGGAATAATCAAAGATTTTAGATATTTGAACTCTATTTCTTCCTTTTCCATAAAGTGGTCAGAAAAAAAGCAAATTTATTACTCACACAGTCTCTAATTTCAATGGAATTGAAGAGTGGTCAGACGTGGGAACTGCCTTGAATACCCAATATATATCCCATTATATTTTTGTTCTGTGGACTAATAGCCTCAGAGAAAGGGGGGAAAAAGTAGTGTCTGTACCAGAATATAAATGAACACAAAATTCTCTTCTTAAAGTTTTAAAGAATATTAACTTTATATGACATTGCTGGAATAGATGTTTTCTGTGGAGGTTTTAATAACTGTGATTTTTTTGTTTAGTTTTATTGTAAATTGTAGTCCTAGGAAAGGGTCACTATTGCAATCTTTGTTCAAAGCATTTAGTTTATTTATAGGTCCAAGTCTTTACATTAATTTCTGGTTAAAAATATAGCTTTAGTGCTAGAGACAGATAACTTGAAAAACTTTAAGGCTTTTGGATTAGTTGTCCTATTATAAGATACACAGGGATATTATTTTGGAGATGTGTTTTGATAATTTGTTTTTAAAACCAACTAATTAAATCCAGGATGTGTGAAGAAAATTTTGGTGTTACATGAAATAAAACTGAAAAACAATTAACTGAGTGAAATGAGATTCGTCCCTCTAACATAAGGTGCCACCAGTTGAATCAGTTGCACCAAGTTCACAGGCGAATACTTGGAAGTGGGGGAAGCTGCCTGTTTTCCAGACACTGAACTCTTTCACTGCGTCCGTCCATCTCCACGGGAGTGCATATGTGTGATTGCATGCAGACTAAAACCCAAACAAAGCAAAACCATGCATGACAGTGATGACGGAAGCAGGTAAATGATCATATCACACCCTGCATCTTCCCATGAACCTTACCTCTGAGAACAGGTTTCTGTACCAAATCTCCTCTCTCTCCTTCCCCATTATAGCACATCTGTCATCCCAACCCATTCCTACCTTTCCTTCCAGCCATTGCTAATCTCTATAGGCCACCTGTTTCTAAAAGTTTAGTTCATTTCTTTCCTCATATTTTTGCCCATATTGATATCTTGGTTCTTTAACTACTTGTGCATTAATTAAAGCCGATCTTGGTATAGTAGAAAGAGCCCTAGCTTGGGATTTCATACTTGTCAATTACTAAAATAACTGACAAGGTAAGATAATACCTCTTAATATCTCTGAGCCTCCAGGTCCTGATAGGTAAAATGGGGAGGAGCTTGAGAGGGCCTTCAAACGTTAATCTTTGTACAGTTTTTTTCTGCACAAACAACTTAGCATTTTCATGTTTCCTGTTCAGCAGCAATTTCATGCGTGGATGAGCTGCCTCTCTAATTAGACTGTAAGATTTCCAGGAGCATAAACTGGGACTCTTTTCCTAATGTACCCTATAGCTTCTAGCACAGTTCTAAGTATAATATATGTATCCAATGAATGTTCTTTGGTTAGTTTACCGAAGCCCTTTTGGGAAGATTTTTATTTCATATTATTACTACCAAGAATACAGCTACATAAAGTAATTACCCAGGAAATTAATAGAGAGAACAAAATAAAAACAGAACAACACAACAAAAATGACTGCAATATTTGTTACCTGACATTTATCTACAATTGTAATTTGCTCCATGACCCTTACAATTGATATCAATAATTAAAAGTGAATTGGTGGGGGGGGTGGCTGTGGGAATAAACCTAAAGTTTGCTTTGAAGAAATGATTGTTAATTTGGGGAGGGGGAACAAATGGTGCCCTAAGAATCTGATGACAGCTTTGGGCTTTCTCCAAGGTTCACAGATTCCTTATAGCTTGTTATACAAATGCTATGTTTTCCCAAAGCCCATACATGGATACTCTATTTAATTTTTAAAAGGTTTTCTTTACAGGGGCTGTGCTGGAGAGGACAGTCACCACAGCTCCTTTGGAAATGGGAAACTCTCCTTTAGGATGTCTGGTTGGACCAGAGGTACGCACGTCTTAATAATCTTCGTAAGCTTCAGTTTAAACAAATAAAAAAAGCAAATTGTACAATTGTACTCCCTCCTCGGAGTTTGAAGTTGAGGCACAATTTTAAATTTAAATTAGTTAGTGGTCTATTCTGGAATCAGAAATTGTTCTGGTGTTGGGAGATGAAATGGACAGTTTTGGACACTAACAAGGAAGCAAAAGGAGTTCTGTAGAGGGACTGAAGAACAGAGAAACACATTCAGAGAAAAATAAAGAATAAGTTGCAGAGAAGCAAAATCACATAGCTTGTAAGTACAGGGAAGTATGGCTGAGATTGCTGGTTGCTTTTCAATGCTCAGGAGACGTGTTTGCATTGCATTTGCTATTCTGGGATGCTGTCCAAACTCTGAGGCTTCAACAACCTCTTCCCATCTTTCTCCCTCCCACTCTCACCACCACCACACATACACACCCCTCACACACACATGCACACACCCACACATATATTCACAGTCACCACTTTCTTGAACCAAGTTGAACTAAATTGGTCTTTTTCCCATTGCCAAGACCTCTTTGACTAGAAAAAGCAGTAATCTGTTTTCCATGCTGTTTATATAAGGTCGAAAATAGGATTATTTCTCAAGGTATAAATGTTTATGATATAGTAATTTTTGTAAGATACTTAAAAGATAAAGGCCCTAGTGATTGTTAAAGCTTTTTGTAATCCTAAATTTTAATATCTAGATTATTCTTTTTATATAATTTATAATATATATTTTATGAAAATAAAGAAAATTATATAATAGCAAAAAGTTTCTTAGTGTTTCAAAGAATGACATAAAAATATATGCTTCAAAAATAAAAGCTTCAATACAATTTTTTGAAAGGGAAACCCTTTTTGTACTATTGGCAGGAATGAAGATTCATGTAGCCACTGTGGAAAGCAGTATGGAGTTATCTCAAAAAATTCAAAATGGAACTGCCTATGACTCAGCAATTTCACTTCTGGTAATTTATCCAAAGAAACCTGAAACGAGTATTCAACAGAATATATGGTAAGCACCCATATGTTCATTCCAACATTATTTACAATGGCCAAGATTTGGAAGCAGCTGAAGTGCTCATCAACAGATGAATGTATAAAACAACTATCGTATATTTACATGGTGGAATATTACTTGACTATAAAAAAGAAGAAAACTTTACCCTTTGCCACAGCATGGGTAGACCTGGAGAATGTTATGCTAAGTGAAATAAGCCAGTCAGAGAAAGACAAATACCATGATTTCATTCATGTGTGGAATCTAATGAACAGACTGAACTAACAAGAAAAATAGAGACAGACTCATAGAGAGGGGGCTGACAGTTCTGGGCAAAAAGGTGTGGGCTGGAGGGATCCAGTGAAAAGGAAAAAGGACTCATGGACATGAACAACAGTGTGGTGAGTGCAGGGGTGGGGTGGTGGGTGGAGGTGAATGATGGTGGAAGGGGGTAAATGGTGAAAAAATACAATAAAACTTCCATCAAAAATAAATAAAAACTTTTAAAGAAGTCATTGTGGATATAAAGAAGCACAATGAAATGTATATATAGCAGCAAAAATTACATTTTTTATTCAAGAGGATACAATCTTCAATGAAGAATATTTTACAATATTTGAAACCTTTAGCTTTTGTATTATTATCCACATTTTCTGCATTTAATATCTCTACTTTTAAACATTTTTTCAGCTACTTGGTTGTATTGAAATTTTATACCTGCAAGTCCTACAATCTTGAGCTTAATTTATTCCATGGTATATATTCAAATAGAACATAGTAAATATTAACACAAATTCTGTTAACACTAAAGGGATTTTATGGGCTACTCCAATGTCCTACCAAGGACTACACTGAGAAATTTACTACTTCTTGAAAAGTGATATGTTCTACACTGTTCTTTTAATAAATTTACTTTTATTTGAGGAACTCCATGAAATGGAATCCATGCAATGAGAATTTAGTGTGGTTTTGTGACTGTTGTTGAGCATTTTCTCTCAGTAAAGAACTGTCAGATAGCTGGCCTACTCTTCCATTATGATTGGCTACATCAACTTTCCTTGTCCTGTTTGGAAGGGAGACTTTATTTTCTTTCCTAGGTAATACACAGAAATTACCAGTTGCTGTGGGAAACACTATGGAATGAATGGAAAAGAAGGGGGGTTGTGAGTCCCATGACCATCACAAAGAGGCAGTGACTCTCAGCTCAAGTATTCAGTAGATAGCAGGGTTTCTCCATCTACCCACCTATGGGGTTTGTTACTACTTCAAGATGATGAAAGTTGACTTTATTTTACTCTTACAACCTTTCTTTTGGTGAATTTCTGATCGTGGGAAGATGCAGTGACTTCATCTGGAACTAAAAAAGTGTGCTGATAAACATTTTGAGGTGTTTGAATAAAAGAAACCTTATTCCTTTGCTGAACTCTTTATTGTAAGAAATGTTCTTAAATGTGAGCAAGTGAAAAATTGTGCACCTACATTTCAAAAAGATGAATTGTCCATTAAAATTAATAACAGTGTGATATTTAGAAAACAGAAATTAATGAAAAGGCAGGCAAGTTGGATTTTTGACTCAACCACCCCAAACACTCATCATGTGTCTTTTTGGACAAGTCTTGGGCCTTCATTATGCCTCTGCATTCATACTGACTGGGGGAGTGATAATACCTTTCCTATTTTACAAGAGGGTTTGGATATGATTATATGATGACATGATTACCTTATAATATATAATAGAAGGTTAAAGATGGAAGAAATATTAATAATCATTCTGATCCCATTCATTTTGCATGTAAGATAACTGAAGCCCAGAGCTATGAAGTAACCAATTGTTTTCTCAACTTTCCATACATAGCTTGTTATTTATACTTATATTAGAAGACTTGAGTCACATGCATTAATTCTCTACTGTAATATCACCTTGACTAATCTATATGATCCTTGAGTACAAGGACAATATCATATATATATTTGCCTTTTCACATCCATTTTATTCCTAATTACCTCTTATTCAACATTCCTTAGGAAAGATTTTTCTGATCCCAAATTTGTTATATCTTTTCACCACATTCTATACTTTCTAGGTAGCACTATCACAATCATAAATGTACATATGTATTACATATTATATGTGCATATATATGTATATATAATTGTATAATTTTGTACATATATTTTAAATATTTAAATTTCCCCCAATTTAAATTGTTTCAATTTCCTCATCTGTAAAATGTGGATATTAAGAGTATCCAACTCATAAAATTATGTAAAGAACTTTTGAATTATTAACAAATACAGAACACAGAAATAATAATAATTACTACTACTACTAATTAATTTTTAGGCAAAGTGTTTTTCAGTTAAGATGATGGTAGAGATTAAAATATCTGCATAACAACCTGAACACAAAATAAAGTTATCTCTGTGCTTCACAATAGGTGGCTCATCCACAGGATACTCTTCCTTCTTTATTCTAGGGGCAAATATTCTACCACATAGAGTAACGCCAAGGTATACCAAAGAAAAATCACACAGGGGACCAGAGCCATTTAGCAAGAGGGTAAGTCATGAGCTTCTACAATACAATAGACTTTTTAAAAATATCACTGCAATCTGGTAGTATCCTGCTGAACAAACACCTTCTAAAAGTTATTCAGTTATTCTTCTCTCAAGTACTGGGTCAGCCAAAAAGTCCATATGATTTTTCTATAAAATAAAAGACACCTTTTTCATTTTACCAGTAACTTTATTGATTTGGATATTCTGAGTATGTTGGCTATCTCCCATGTGGTATAACATGGATTGTTCTCAGTTAATGTCTCTTTTTGATTGTTATCAACCTCAACAGATCTACTTGACCATGGAACATCATCTAGTGAGAAATCTCTAGCTTGGAACCTCGCAAACCACTTTAGACATGTTCAGTCAGTCCCAGCACTTTCTCCATACACTGTACAATTCTTTTTTGCATTTCTGTTGCATTTTTAACTTTCTTGAGATAATAAAAGTATCACGTGCCAAAAAGTATTGCTTATTTTTTCCATCCAATATTAAAATAGCTACACAAAAATTCACCAATTTTAATTAAGATTTTTTAAATACATGCTGATATGTCACAATGCAACCTAACAAAATTGTTTAGAATAAGTTAGGTGTTATAAGGCTGTCTTATGAAAAACAACAAACTTTTTGGCCAACCCAATATATTTGAATTTTTGCTAGACTCTGAATATACACAAAAATAAGACAGATAAAGGAACTTTCCTTTGAAAATTTCTTTCACTGAAGCACTGATGTAAGTTCAGCCAAATATAGAAAATTGAGGCAACCACAGGATACCTAAGTATTTCTTAGAAGCCAACTATCATATCTACTAGTAGAAGAAAGGTAGTAAAGGATTTAAAGGCTGTGATAATGCCCCCCAAAAAACACAACACAAAACATGTGGTTTTCTGCATAACTTGCAAAAGTAAATATTTTAGAGCTAAAAAGATTGATGTTATTTTGTGGGGAGTTTTTTTGCACTTTTTTATTTTNATTTCCTCATCTGTAAAATGTGGATATTAAGAGTATCCAACTCATAAAATTATGTAAAGAACTTTTGAATTATTAACAAATACAAAACACAGAAATAATAATAATTACTACTACTACTAATTAATTTTTAGGCAAAGTGTTTTTCAGTTAAGATGATGGTAGAGATTAAAATATCTGCATAACAACCTGAACACAAAATAAAGTTATCTCTGTGCTTCACAATAGGTGGCTCATCCACAGGATACTCTTCCTTCTTTATTCTAGGGACAAATATTCTACCACATAGAGTAACCCCAAGGTATACCAAAGAAAAATCACACAGGGGACCAGAGCCATTTAGCAAGAGGGTAAGTCATGAGCTTCTACAATACAATAGATTTTTTAAAAATATCACTGCAATCTGGTGGTATCCTGCTGAACAAACACCTTCTAAAAGTCATTCAGTTATTCTTCTCTCATGTACTGGGTCAGCCAAAAAGTCCATATGATTTTTCCATAAAATAAAAGACACATTTTTCATTTTACCAGTAACTTTATTGATTTGGATATTTTGAGTATGTTGGCTATCTCCCATGTGGTATAACATGGATTGTTCTCAGTTAATGTCTCTTTTTGATTGTTATCAACCTCAACAGATCTACTTGACCATGGAATATCATCTAGTGAGAAATCTCTAGCTTGGAACCTCGCAAACCACTTTAGACATGTTCAATCAGTCCCAGCACTTTCTCCATACACTGTACAATTCTTTTTTGCATTTCTGTTGCATTTTTAACTTTCTTGAGATAATAAAAGTATCACGTGCCAAAAAGTATTGCTTATTTTTTCCATCCAATATTAAAATAGCTACACAAAAATTCACCAATTTTAATTAAGATTTTTTAAATACATGCTGATATGTCACAATGCAACCTAACAAAATCGTTTAGAATAAGTTAGGTGTTATAAGGCTGTCTTATGAAAAACAACAAACTTTTTGGCCAACCCAATATATTTGAATTTTTGCTAGACTCTGAATATACACAAAAATAAGACAGATAAAGGAACTTTCCTTTGAAAATTTCTTTCACTGAAGCACTGATGTAAGTTCAGCCAAATATAGAAAATTGAGGCAACCACAGGATACCTAAGTATTTCTTAGAAGCCAACTATCATATCTACTAGTAAAAGAAAGGTAGTAAAGGATTTAAAGGCTGTGATAATGCCCCCCCAAAAACACAACACAAAACATGTGGTTTTCTGCATAACTTGCAAAAGTAAATATTTTAGAGCTAAAAAGATTGGTGTTATTTTGTGGGGAGTTTTTTTGCACTTTTTAATTTTTGTATTGTATTGATTATACCATTACAGTTGTTCTATTCCCCCCCTTCATTCTCCTCCACCCTGCACACCCCTCCCCCACCCTTCCCACCCCCCTTTAATTTATGACCACGTGTCTCAAGTTCTTTAGATTCAATATTTCCCCTACTATTCTTGCCCTCCCCCTATCTATTTTTTACTTACCATCTATGCTACTTATTTTCTGTATCTTCTCCCCCCTTCTTCTTCTCCCACTCCCCTGATGCTAACCCTCCATGTGTTCTTCATTTCTATGGTTCTGCTCCTGACCTAGCTGTCCTCTTGGTTTGCTTTTGTTTTAGGTGCGGTTGTTAGTACCTGTGAGTTAGCTGTCCTTTCACTGTTAAAAAAAACATTGGTGTTATTTTGGTTCTACCAATAATACTCATGAAATTGGGTAGCCTGATTCAAAATAAGGACTCCATAAATTGGTAATATCTTCAGAGCTGATAAGGAATAACAAGTTACAGATCTCTCTCTGAAAAACAGAATGAAAGGTTAAATATCTTGTAAATTTAAAGCCAATTAACATCATTGAGTATTTTGTTTCATGAATATGCCTAAATTTTAGACTTGAAACTACAATCTGTACATTTCTCTTTTAATGAAGACATAAAAAGTATTTCTATTTCATTGTTTATTGCAAAGTTAAACAGTCTTTCTAAATAAATCCAGTTGACAGATATGTGTGTATTTATGGAAGCTAACTTTGAACTACTGAGGTGGCACTTAGCATTAAAATGTTTGATACAGGGAGGGGAAAAGAAGTCGTTATTATGCTGAAGAAGAATTTTGTGGCTTTTTCTGGAAAGTAATTTCTGAGTATAATTTACTCCTTGGGTCATTTTACAATGGCTATAACTCTGCTCTATAAAGGTGATTCTAGCCGACTACAATCAATCCAGTAAATACTGATGAATTGAATATTTCCAGTTTAGGAGATGCATCTGCTAAAGCTAAGTTCCCTCACAGAATAAAATCTTTTAACTGGATACTCACTTTTCCTAGAATGTTCATACATATATGTGTGTATATATATGTGTGTGTGTGTATTTATATAATTTTCTCTTTGTTTATAGAAAATCAGCAAATGTATTCCTGAATAAATTGCATTTTCTTGATGTTTGGTATGATTAGTTTTGTATTTTCATGGTATAATAAGTGTTGTTTTAAGTGAAGATATTAAGGCATAAATAAAAGTTAAAAGTAGCAGGGAGTCTTATCCTACAGTTATATAAGTGTTACTGTCACTCAAAGTTCTGCTGCCCACTGCCCATAAACTCTGGAGGCAGAGGTTTGGTGAAAAAAGAAAGAAGTTTTTTTTTTTAAGGCTTTTGGAAGAACAACAGGTTTTTGGAAGAACAATAGGCTTCTGCCTCAAAGTCCATTCTCCTTAAAACACCGAAAGGCAAACAACTGCTCCACCTCTTGCCAGGTCAGTTCAAGAATGTGCCTGAAATCCTTTCTCCCATTTAAAAATATACTGCTCTTTTGACAAAAGGGGAAGAAGCATAAAATGGAGCAAAAATAGCCTCTTCAACAAATGGTGTTGGGAGATCTGGACAGCTACATGAAAAAAAAAATGAAACTTGATCATCAACTTACACCATACACAAAAATGAATTCAAGGTGGACAAAATACTTAAATAAAAGTTGTGACATCATAAAAGTCCTAGAGGAAAGCATCAGCAGGAAAATCTCAAACCTTCCACATAGCAATGTCTTCACAGATATGTCGCCTAAAACAAGGGACATAAAGGAAAGAATAAACAAATGGGACCTCATCACATTAAAAAGCTCCTGCATGGCTTAAGAAAACAGCATTAAAATGAAAAAAGAGCCAATTGTGTGGGAAAACATATTTGACAATGACATCTCGGACAAGTGCTTGATCTCCAAACTGTATAAAGAACTCACACGATTCCACTCCAGGAAGACAAAAAAAAAAACAATTAAAAAATGGGCAAAAACCTTGAATAGACACTTCTCCAAGGAGGACATACAGAGGGCCCAGAGACATATGAAAAAATGCCCAGCATCACTAGCCATCAGAGAGATGCAAATTAAAACCACAATGAGATATCAACTCACACCAATCTGAATGGCCAATATATACAAACCAACAAACAGCGCTGGAGATGATGAATAGAAAAGGAAACCCTAGTGCACTGTTGGTGGGAATGCAGACTGGTGCAACCATTGTGGAGAATAGTATGGAATTTCTTCAGAAAACTAAAAATGGAACTGCCTTTTGACCCAGGAATTCCACTGCTGGAATTATACCCCAAGAGCCCTGAAACACCAATCCAAAAGAACCTATGCACCCCAGTGTTCATGGCAGCACAATTTACAATAGCCAAGTGCTGGAAGCAACCTAAGTGCCCATCAGCAAATAAGTGGATCAAAAAACTATGGTACATTTACACAATGGAATACTACACAGCAGAGAGAAAGAAAGAGCTTATACCCTCTGGGACAGCACGGATGGAACTGGAGAGCATTGTGCTAAGTGAAATAAGCCAGGTGGTGAGGGACAAATAGCATATGATATCACCTTTAACTGGAACATAATCAACAAAAGAAAAAAAGCAAACAAAACATAACCAGAGTCTTTGAAATTAAGAACAATCTAACAATAGCCAGAGGGGAGCAGGGAGGGGACAGTAGGGAAAGGGTTTTCAGGAACTAGTATAAAGGACACATGGACAAAACCAAGGGGAAGGGTGGAAGCAAGGGAGGGAGGGGAATTTGAAGGGTGGGGGAAGGGATGGGAGAAAATATGGACAGTTATAATTGAACAACAATAAAATAAATTTAAAAATATATATACCATTATTTGTGATATGCAGGTGGCTGCAGCATGATTATGCAGGTGGCTTGGTGGGGTCCTGGTCACAGTCTGGCTTCAGGCATCTCTCTCTAGTCTGTGTGTGCCTGGCTGGGCAGGGCCCACTAGTTGCCAGCATTGCTACTGCTTTTTATGCAAGGAGGGGCCCGGGGCTTATACCCTGGCAAAGCCATCTCTGGGCCCACCCACCTGGGAATGCTCTAGCCCTCATCCAGGACCAAGCTAGCAAAGGGAAGGAAAGGGTAAATTTCCACATGCACTCCATGTGGAAAATGCACTCCAGATACACTCCATCTTTAAATCCTTTGCCCCCAAATCCCACATGCTGTGGGAGTGTTCATTTGTCAACCAATACAAGCCAACATCTACGACAGGGTTAGCTCAGACTGTGCCTGTCCTTCTGCCACCATGATCCAGAAGCAGATAGGAGGGTTTTTTGGCATGCAGGGACACAGCATCTCTGCCCAGGGTGGGGTGTGACCCTGATACACGTGTGTTGTGAAATTTTCAGTCCACGCAGGCTCTGTGCAAGCTGGGTCACAAGCTGGGTCACTCACTCATCCTTACCCAGGATGTGGAGTCACACACCAGCTGCTGCTTCAGCCCCCTGCCTTGGGGCTCCCTCCAACCTCTCCCTCACTTGGGGAGTGAAGCCTTTTGCACAGAATGGGGGTTCCTGCACCTCCCAGCAATCTGGCCAAACTTTTCCCCCACTACATGGGCAGAAAACAACTATTTTTGAGGGAGATTATCACCTGGGAAACATTAAAAATTTCTGGACTTTTTTTCCAGCTATTTGACTGAATAATTATAAATTTTAACCAGTATTTACTATAATGATCTTCTACATAGGACATGGTATTAGGTGCTATGAGGAAACAAAAATTGAACAAGATATATTTCTTTATCCTTAAGACACTTCAAATGTACTGGTGGAGATATAGGCACACAAATAATTTGAATAAAAGATAATATATAATTCACAGTGACAGAAGTATAATACAAAGATGTTATTAACCTAGAAATAAAATGTCAAAGTGAGAGGCAAGGAGCATTTGTTCATATGAGATCTAAAAGAATAGCTATGTGGGGAGCACTGACTCAGGCAGAAACCCAACCAGTGTCCTCATAAGGAGGTGAAGGCAGGGAGCATTTGAGAGAAAGGAAAGGAGAACAATTGCAGGGATAGAAGGAAGAAATTTCTACGGGTGTTAATAAGGTAAGAAAGCATTTTCTATAGGTGCACATAAGCTAATATAGTGATGCTCATGAAACAAAGGGACGTACAGTTTTGATTTGATTTAAGCTAGTTTTATGATGATCGTATTTTCCTTCTCCCTCTCAGCACACTTCACTGATCTCATCTTGCCTCTCACCTCGCTGGCCTTTAACCCCTGAGCCAGCAGAAGACAATAGCTTGGTTCTGACTCGGGGTCACAAGGTTTAAGTCCCTGGCATGTTAAAAATAACATCTTTTTTAAAAATTTTATTTAATTATTTTTCAAGTACAGTTTTCTGTCTATTACTCCCATCTCATTCCACCCCGAAGATCCCCCTCCCTCCCATTTCCACCCTTCTTAGTTGTTGTCCATGTATCCTTTATATTTGTTCCTCTAAATACCTCCCCTATTTCCCCTGAAATTCCCTCCCCTCTCCCCTCTCGTCTTAATACAAGTTCTGTTTCAGCTCCTAATCCCTGAGGTAGGATGACATTTTTGCTACCTCTCTTTGAAATCTGTTCTGGAAGTGGGAGCTGACCTTGCAGTTGTCCTTAAGACCTGAAGAAATGATTTATTATACTTACCTCACCTCTGACCAATCAGCTCCTAACAAGCACCCCAAACCTGTAACCCACTATTATGCTATAAAATCTGTAACCTACATGCCATTGAGGCATCATGTCTTTCAGGCACAAGCTCACCCATGTCCAGTTTGGCCAATTCTAATAAATTCATAAACTAATTTCCTCCCCCTTTTAAAATAGGAAACCCCTGCACATGTGTTTTTTGGTCAGAGCACCCTGGCAGATTGTCTTAATCATTGAGGCAAATAATACTAAATCTAAAGAATATCTTTAATCTTCAGACTTGTAGTCATAACATCTGCTTTCCTGTTGGCTTTTCAAATAGTTGTTTGGAATACAGTGCAGCTTTAGGCCCAGTGCAAAGTTATTTTGCCCACTTTGAACATCCCAAAAGTTTGAGGACTAAGACACATAAAGCAATTTCTGGGATGGCAGTTTCATTTCCAGTTTCAAGTGGCTTCCTTTATTTTTTACAATGTGTACAGAGACAAAGATGAGTTTATAGTAGGAAAAGACAAAAATTAGGTAAAGCATTAGGAGAACAATGACATTCCAGGTCTACCTTGAAAACTGAGTTGAACGTTGGCATAAGGAATGTGGAGGAGGGCTCTTGGAGAAAGGAGCAGAGGACACAATGGTGTGGAACTGAGGAAATCCAACATGTGACAGACAGTTAGACAGACACAGCAGGGATGATAGGCCAGAGACAGACGGTCAACAGGGTGGAAAGCCCCAGGTGCCTCATAATGAGCAAAACTGGAAAAGCAAGGACCTCTCCTCCAGCGTAGACTTTCTTCTCTTGGCATATTGCTGGTATGTGGTTTAGACCTCCTAACCTTTCATATCACTGGTCACATGGTTCAGACACTCCTCTGACCTTTCATCCCCTGGCATGTTGCTAAACATGCAGGTTAGATCCCCTTAGAGGGGGAACAAGCAAGGGGAATGAAGAATAGACCTTAAGCCTTAAGCCCCAAGGACAATGTGGCTCTGAACCACATCACGTACACCTAGGTCTCAGCTATGTTTCAGCTCCAGGCCCAGAAAAGCAGAAAAACCCAACAAGGGACACTATGGCTGACATGAGGACCAGCTGCATTGACTAATGACCCCCTGCCCTGGCACTGACTAATGAGTGGAGACCACAACCCTGAAAGGACACACCTGGAAAGCTGATTCATATTCTAGTGAGATCCTCCCCTGAAATCTCCCCTAAAATCTCTACCCTTAAAAGCCCTTAGGAAGGAGGACTCAGCTCACTGTCCCTCGCTGGAGCACACTCACAACTTTCCCCTCCTCCTTCCCTTCCCCTGAGAAGTGTTACCTCCACCTTCACCTCCTCTAAGCTCCAAGGGCCCTGCTTTTTTCTCTGCAATTTGTTTCCTAAGCCCAAGTTTTCTATAGCCCACTTCTTCTGCCTCTGTGACTTTCTGGATAAACTTTCTCTTATAGTTAGGGTCTTGGCTCTGAACTCTTTCTTAGCCAGAATTCAAGTACAAGATTGCTGAACCAAGGTCTAGTCTGACCCCACTGGTCTAACACCTGGTGCAATTGTTCTCCCTGCTACCCATAAAAGCATGTAAATGAACTAGCAGAAAAGTGAAGTTGGTAAAATTTGGTTTCTTTGGTGTTTAATCATGTTGTGTACATAAAGTAGCTGTTTATGGGACTAAATCGAAGTGAGCTGGAATTCAAAATCCATAAACAAAGAACCATTTATTAACACAACATTATTTTGAGACAAGTATAGTTCTATAAACACAAGGTGTTTAGTACTTCCTGAAATCAACCATTGCCTTTTCTTGCCTTTAGGCTGGAAGGTACCTATGATTTACTCTGTTTAAATGGCATATGGGGAAAGAACTTTCTACAACTTTCTTGTGGAGAAAAAATTAACATATTTTGCAGGAGCATAAGTTATGGAAAGTCCTCCATATGCCATTTAAGTTTCTTCAAATTCAGCATGAATGACTGAAGATATAATATATGGACTTCATTTCATCATAATTTGTAATATTTTACTAGCATTAATATGCTGGGAAACCCATGCAGGAGTGCAGTCTGTTATGAGACATCTAGATGCTAGTAATAAAATACTTTGATCAAATAAAGAATTTATAAAAGCAAATTAGCAAAGCCCATGAGCCTTGCAATTTGTTAGCTTAGTGTCACTAAAACCAGAATAATGCTTTAATGTGGAGTTAAGGACAAAGCAATTATAGGTCCATGGGTCAGGGATCTTGACTCGGCAACCCTCTGGCTGCATACTTTTGGACAAGGGTCCCACAACTCTGTCCCTTAGCTTGTATAAAATGGCAGTCACTCGGGTCTTTGAAATTCTAGATAACTTTTAAAGCAACAAAATGAGCATTAAACATTTTTGTTGTTGTTGTTCAGTTTAAAACTCCTCCAGACTGTCAAGATTAAAACAAAGGAGCAGAGCCATAAATTTGAAGACTTAAAAGTGAAAAGAATGTGTCAAAACAATATTGTTTTCCTGATTCCTTTCTAAAGGTGTAAATTGCAATCTGACACAATTGCCATTCTAAGTTGCTATACTTGGTTGTTTTGTTTAAAAATGGATTTAATCAGACAAATAACTCCATAAAACAGAAAAACAGATGGGCCATCAACTTCTCAATGTGCAAGCCCAGTAAAACAGTCTTTTAGCCTCAGGTCAGGCAATACTGACCCAACTGCAAGGGAAATTATCAGGGAGAAATTTTAGAAAGTTGTTTACTAGTATGGTCTCATGAACACCATGAACAGAGGTAGATGTTACCATCCTCAAATATTTAGTATACTCTAATTTATAATAAAAATCAACACTTTGGACATTGTCAATAAATCTTGGGTGGGTTTCCTTCAAATTACAGTATTAATTTGCTGACCTTAACACCAGCTTCTAAAACTATCTTTTAATACTCATGGACATGTGGTGACATCGAGTCTCATCCACTTGTTCCTACTGTAACATTTTTGAAGCCCATGCAGTTTTGTTCAATAGAAAACCACTGGCCCAAATGAAGTCACTCATGTGAAAGTCCATGACACCAAACCTAGACTTTGGTGCAAAAAGGGGCCACACGCTATACCTGACATGCCAAGGGGAAGCCTACCTGGTGGCCTTACAAACTCAGAGACCAAAAGTAACCACATGGGATGGTCTGAACATAAAAACAAACAAACAAACAAAAAAACTTCTGACCAAAAATGAGTCATGGGAGGTAGTCATGTCTGAGGCCAGTAGCCTCCTTGACAAAGGTCAGTCTTCGCTGGAAGTAAGCCTGTCTGTCGTGTTTTTGTATTCAAATACTTCCCTTTGAAATGTCAGAGTGATCTCCTATTCCAGACCCTCAGTCACAGCCTCTCACCAGAGCCCACCACAGGACCCCTCATTGTTACCTTGTTTCCCAAATGCACTATAAATGTGTTCCGCTGCCCACCCATGTACAAGACAGGCATTTCTTTGTTTTGCTTTCTATCTAATCTCACAGATTTTCCCACTCTGCTTCCTCCTGCCTCCCTAACCTGCCACCACTGGATTTCACGTACCCTCACTTACGTCTCCTCATTTGATTCTAGTGTATAAAATAATCTGCGAAACGGCCATTCTCCAGAGGATTTCCTTCATCTGCTAAGATTTTGCTTTGCAGCAATTGTCATCAGTTTGGTTCAAATAAACTCTTATAACACTTTTTTTTGGCTGATGTTCCTTCAGCAACATTTCTATACCTGACCTCATTGCTGCTTCAAGCTTTCCTGCAAACACAATCTTAATCAACTAGCCTAGAACTTCCTGGTCAAGCCCCAGGAAGGTAATCTGTCACTTGGGCCCTCTCCATCCCCCTAGAAGAAAGAGGCAGCTTACATGATAAAAACTCTGGTTTCCTTCGCTCCAAAAGAGGACGTTCTGGCCTAAAAACAAACCTTTCTTTTCTTTTGTTAATAGCTCCCTTGACCCACCCATTTTTCTATTAAAAACCTCCTACTTTTTACAGTCCCACCAGTGCCCTTCTAGTTGCCAGATGGACTATTCATGAATTCGTGAAGTGCTTAATAAAATCAATTAGACCTTCATAGTTACTTGGTTGAATTTTATCTTTTAACACAGTTCAGAAGTTTTTTCTGTTTGGGTTATTTGATTGTATGGGATAAAACAGAGTAGCAGTTGAAAAAATAAGATTTAAAATGTGTGTTTACTATAGAAGTTAACTCTTTTGAAATTATGTGATTACCAATTTAAGCAGAGATCTTCGATTCCTATTCTATCCTTATTTTTGTACATAAAATTAATGTTTTATTTGATTCTAGTTGCAAATCATTTATATTGACAAATGTCAACATTCTTATACATTATATTATATGTATGTGAACATATTACTTTCAACCATGCAAATTTTCATTTCATAGGTAAAAAAGCAATTGAATATCACCAATTAATTTTTTTTTTAATTGGAACATACAAGCACATGAATCACTGACAGTGATTTCCTTGTTGGACAGAAGCTTTGCATGCTTTTACTTTGCATCTATTTATTTATATCCCCCACAGCTGAGTCTAGTGCCATTGACAGTTTAGTAAGTGTTTGATAAATACTTGGTGATGAATTGTTGTCAGAGTGGTTAAATAGACCGTGAGACTGACTTCTGAGTGGCTCAACCAAATGCAAAGATATAAGATGTGCACAGCCATCACAGACAGAAAATATGTAGACAAAGAAGCCTGGGTGAGAAAGAGGGAAATGAATATCATGTGTGTGTATGTGTCTGTGCGTGTATTTTTAAGAAATGTAAATGAAGAAGTGGATGGTGCTGGGCTGTCCAAAAAGAAGAAAGAGAGCAAACGAAGTGAACAAGAAGAACAGAGACAGAATCATGGACACAGAGCGTGTTTTGATGGTTGCCAGTTGGGAAGGGGTGTGGGCAAATGGGTGAAAAGGTGAAGGGATTAAGAAGTCCAACTAGGGAGTTACAGAACAGCCATGGGGAGGTAAAGTAGAGCATAGGAGATGAAGTAGCCAAAGAACCTATGCATGATGCATAGACATGAGCTATGGTGCGGGGAATGCCTGAGGAAGTGAGGGGTGCTGGGTGAAAGGGGGCAAAGGGAGAAAAATTGAGACAACTGTAATAGCATAATCAATACAATATAATTAAGAAAAAAAGTACAAATTTTCCATCCAAAGCCACCATAGCAGAAACATGCTGAAGTATTGGTTGTCTTCAGAAGGATCATTGTTCTAGTGCACACCCTAATTAGTTCTTTCTGAACCGAAGATGCTAATTAAAATATATATACACACGGCATGAAACGGATACTGATGTTTGTTCTGTGATGAATGGGCTCGACACCCAAGATTGTCATCGAGTTCAAACCCCTGAGGAGAAAAGATTCTGTGTCTGTGTGTGCTAGGTACAATCCCCAAATGGCAAAAATGGGTAAATTAATATGCACACATATGTGCAAATTCAGATAAAGATGTCAATTTCAGGTAGCAAGAAGAATTCACCAGCACTGACTACTATTGAGCAGAAGCAATCAGGGAAGAGCAAGCAGGTTTTAAATTTAGACATTCCAGTAGATAATTTTTTTAGGTAGATTTTCCAGGCTAAGTTCCATGTAAAATCAAGTCTTTTTAAGCAAGTGAAATATGGAAAATGAGACTGTTCAGACATCTTGGCCAGGTAATATGAAGTTTCTGACAGACTAGGAAAAAAAAAATCTCTTTCCTTCCTTGGCTCTTTCCAAGAGCTAAGTCAGAATTTTGTCAGCAAATAAATTGCTCTGATGTGTCCCAGGTTTTTACATTTTTGTTTCTTGTTGGACATTAATTCCTTTACATATTTAGGTGGAGGGGTATAGAGCAGAAACAGCCAGTATCAGTGTGCCATGGTGTTTTGACTGCAAAAAAGTGGAACTGAGTTATTGGAAGACAGAAGAGAAGCCATGGAGACAAAGAGCATGAAGTTCGGAGTCAGATGGTCCTGGGATTTAACCTTGACTTCTCTAATTTCACTTGTGTGGTCTTAGGTGGCTTACTTATCTTCTGAGACTTGTTTTATGATCTATAAAATGGAAATAGCAATTCTAACCTGTTGTGATGATTAAGTGATACAATGCAGGTAAAACAGTTAAAACATACTAGTAAGTGCCCAATAAATAGTAACTATTTAAAAAAGGCCTTTTGGATTGTTGCTTTGAGCTCACACTGCAAGGAAACCAACAGCTCACAAGGATCAGGGACTTAGGTAGACACATGCCACACAATGAAGACCTCAGCAATGATTAAATGAAAGGCATGCTCTTGGGCAGGAGGGGTGAGGCCACAATTAGGAGGAAGCTAAGCTCATACAGACAACCAACATTCACACTGGGCTTTTCATTTGGGGCCCACCTCGAAGTCCATTCATCACATCTGGAAACAACACACGCATTTAAGTTGCCAAGCATTGTTGCTTCTATTTTCAACTCAAACTTTTTCCAAAATTTACTTCTCTTAAGATCTCTCTGGTCTCGCACTAGTAAGCAAAATTGGACTATTACTACTCCAAGACTGAAATGCGTGCTTCATCGTTACATAGTTTGGGAACCGGTCTCAGATTTGCCAACATGACTTTGTCTCCTTTCAACATTAGTCTTAGGTTCTCACCACATTGACTAAATATTAAATACATTTGCTACTTCTGAGATATTGTTGTCATGCACACCACCCAATCAGCCCAACTCGTCTTGCACTTATTACTCAGTTGAGACAAAGAAAGTCGTTTTCTCCCTTAATAAATTCTCTGCTTACAACTAGAAAATGAGGTGAACTTTTACTTTAATTTTATGTTTCCCATCTCTCCGTTCATTTAAAAATATTTACTGACCACCAGCTCTGTGTCAGGAATTGTCCCAGCCCCTGAAGGTATAGTAGAGGGTCAAGCTGACACAGTTCCTGTAAGAGACTGGTTACAAAATCTAATACCACTAAATGTGTAGACAGATATTTTTGACCACTGCCTGTCTAGATGTCGTTTTTTTTATTTTTAAATTTCATTTCTTTCTTTTACTTTGTGGAGAGAGCCAAATGTGTATCAATATAGAATATATCATAACATAAAAGTAGACTTTTAGAAAACTCCCTTTTGCCTAACTTCCTGAGACATGAATTGGTAAGCAGTGTTCTCTGTCATATGGTATCTCTGTCAGACTTAGATTGCTAAGTAGCATGAAACCTGCAAAATCTCTCTCCTCATCACTTTGTAAATGTAACTTCACTAGAAGGTGAGTCCCTTGAGGGAATGGACTCTGTTTCCTTCCCAGCTGTATTCCTGGAACATGAACATCAACTGCGTATGATGCATAGGAACCACTGTATATGTTTTGTTATTTGAGTAGACAAGTGAATGAACACATATGTGTTGTAAAAACAAAATAGCTGCTTTCTAAATATTTTATTCTGGCCCTGGCTGGTGTAGCTCAGTGGATTGAGGGCGAGCCTGAGAACTACACGATCGTGGTTCGATTCCCCATCAGGGCACATGCCTGGGTTGCAGGCCAGTTCCCAGCAGGGGACTCACAAGAGGCAACCATACATTGATATTTCTCTCCTTCTCTCCTTCCCTTCCCCTCTGAAGATAAATAAATAAAATTTTAAAAAATATATAAAAAATAAATATTTTATTCTGAATTATAAAAAATAACATATCATGCATATTTTTTTCTTTTAAGAACCACCATCCCATCCGAAGTATTATTTCTATTAGTGATGCATATTCACCACCCTTCGTCTTAGTTTTCTCTTTTCTGACAGAGACAATATGAAACTGTGTATTCTTGGGAAAATAATTTTTTGATTTACTGAAAATTTTTTTTTGCCAAGGTGATTTCAACCAGCTGGTAGACCGAGTGTGTCAAGCATTGTGTGCTACTCTGTGTCCCTTAAACAGCTGTTCACAGAAACATAGAATACTGTGGTGGAAATCCACCTCCTTAGAGATCATCTAGCCGAGTCTGATCCATGAACTCTCACTTCAGTTTCACCAGTATCTTCAGTATCTGAATTTTCTTTTGTCCTGGTTAAACATTTCCCATCTCTTTTATCCATTTTTCTGCAGGCCATAGTTCTACACCCCTTCAACATTTTGTCATTTGCCTACCAATTCAATAGTAACGGTTCCTGGTAAAGGTCATTTTCAGATAATGTGAGTTCAGTACTAAAACCTGAATCTAAGTCAGGGCTCTGAGAGGCATGTGTGCAGGAGTGACTCCCAGGGACAGGATTCCAGAAGTTCAAGGTGGAGGATGCTCCAAGGAGAAGTGATCACAATGTTCAGGATCCTGCTGTCTTATTTGCCACTAGTTTGACACTCTGGTGGAGAATGTTCATCTCTGCTTGGCAGGCGTTGCGGGTCACGACCTGGGAAAATACCGATGTTCAGGAAGGCAGTGTTGCTGACTGCTTCCACTCTCCTTTCTTCTTGGGTTCAGGACCGTGGAAGTCAATGCGCCAAGGATTCAGTGATGGCAGCGCCTGCTGCTTCAGGTGTGGGGCGGCTCACGGACAGTTTGTTCTAGGGGTTGGATGTCACTGGGATGTTGTCACTAATGTGTCCTGAAAGTGAAAGATCAAAGACAAAGCGCTTTCTTCATCTAGTTCCCCCTTAAATTCAGTGGTCATGAGCTCGTCTTAAAACCAACAAATTGACGGCTTGAGGGTTTACAGGCAGAACTGAAGCCAGGTATACGAAAAGTGCTGCGGATACCTACAAGCATGTGGAGTCTCTCAGTAAAAACTGCGGAAAGATATTCTGGGTACTTTTCTCTTCCTTCCGCAGACTTTGATCAAAAAACAAGGAGAAAATAAAACTTTGTAACTCAATTCCAAGTGTTTCTTTAAAGGAGGCTCTGTAGATGGTGAAGAGCCAGATCTATTAGTTCACTTTCAAGCGAATGCTCCCAAAGTACGATGTGATCTCACTGTGGTTAAAAATATATATCTGTTAAAGGCACAGAGAAGAAGAATATCTACTGAATAGGATATTTAGAATGAAAACCTGGACACAAACTGTGCTGTCCACTTTGAAATCATATGAAAAGCAGTAAAGTGAATGGCACTGTGTAGCAAAATGCCTGACTGATATGCCTTCTCATTGAAGATAATGAAAGTCCAGCTGGGAGGGCTTGCTGGGGCTTCTGAAAATTCTGCATCTCCTCTGCACACCCTCCAGCCCACTCGCGTCTCATGGCCTTATTTGACACTGTCCCATCGTATAGGGAAAGCTGGAGCCCATCATTTCTATGACATGACCTTCTAGCTCTAGCGCCACTGTGCAGCTCAGCCATTCGTAACTGGGACTTTTTCTTATTGTCGCTGTTGAAACTACAGAGGATTAAAGAATTCCCAAAGTTCAGCCTGGGTAATCCCTTCTATTGAATTAACTCACTGAATGGCTTTCCGGGTATATTTGTTTCCAGAAAGAAAAACACCTATCTCAAATCCCTAAACCTGGAGGTAACATTTTATTTATTGTGCAGATAACATTATTAATAACTTGTGCACATGTGTGTATGCATGAATGTGTATGCTCTTTACATGTTCACAGCTTATCCCGTGAGAAATCTAAATGAAAAATTTTTTTAAAAACTCTAGTTTTTCACAAACTATAATTACTTTAATTATAGGATAATTATATAAATAATGCATTTGCATGTATGTTTCAGTTTTCTTTGTTTTCTAAATATTATCATCTTTCAGTGTTTTCAGACGTGTAAACAGGAAACATTTTTGTTTAGATGAAGAGCAGGTGAACTGCCTCTGATCCAAGTAGAGACAATCAAAAGATGATTAGGCTATTGAAAACTGCCTAACTAGGTGCTAATTTTTAAGTGAGCAGGTGTACTTAGTCATTATAACTTTAAAATGAAAATATATTTGAATTAACGCACCTTCTTCCCCAACATTAAAATAACATTAGAGGTCTGGCTGCCAGTGACTAAATCTAGCAAAGGCAAAGAGGTGGAAATTCAAGGCTGAGGCAGCCTGTCACTCCAGAATGAACAGGAATTAAAGAAAAAACTCCAGGCTTTAAAAAAAATGTTAAAACAGTTTTACGACACTTTACTGATTTTCTTAAAATATGGCCCAAACATTTGAGCATAGTAAAAAGATTAATATTTTGATTATTATTAAAGGATGATTAACTTTGCACAGCAATTGCACAAAGTAAGAGAGCTCTTTTAATTACTATGGGAAGAAATGATTCAGTGTTTGTTTTTTCTTTCTTGATTCAGTTGTTTTTCTTGTTGTCACTGACATGCACCAATGCATTCTTAGATATGCATGTGGAACACACAAGAACCTGATTTAAAATAAAAAAAATATGCTATACTTGTGACTAAGCATGAACATTAAATTTCAAGGTACTGTGACATACATAATACTCATTTAATTCACATATGGCTGCACCTGAAACTGAAAGCCCTGTTTTTGTCAAAAATTTATGCAACAAGCTAAATGTACATACCATTTGGTATGGGGCTATTTTAGATCTATTGAACACTATGGGAGAATGTCAACTGTTTCTAAGTTTCCAGGTGATGTTCAGAACACTTAGCAGTGTAATAAATTTGTCTTCAGTACACAAAAATATACTTCAGTGATTCGAAAGAGTTGAAAAGCTTGTGAAAAGAGAAAATACAAAGCTACTAAGTCAAACATATATTAAAAGAATCTGGATGAACTCTGTTCACTATTTGAGTGGGTCTGTGGTGTGGTGTGATGTAGTGAACTTCCAACTATGGCTCATGAACCTTCAAATATTGCTAGTGGTCTCAGCCTGACTTCTCCACACTTTGACTTCAAGGTACCAGTAGGCTCTACTTTGCATGTTCTATAATGGGTTTGCTCTACTGAGTGCTTCCTTAATTGCTTCATATTTTGTTCTATAATGATAGAGCTAGGTTGGTGCAATTTTTTGTGCCCTATTCTTCTTTTTTTGCCTTGTCATAAGAGAAATAAAGCACGATTGCACTTGATTCTGTTTTGTGCTGGCATGCTGCATTTGTAGAAAAGTGTGACTGGCAAATGTTCCCAAGGTGTAATAAATTGTGTCCATCAGAATCGATAGTTTGCCTGAAGCTGCAAAAAAAGAGGTTGCTGGAGCAAGAAATGCCGGCCCCATAAACTACCATTTTGAATAAACTCAGAGTGCAGAGAGAACTTGGAGGCTAAAGAAGGTGAAGGTAATGGACCAGCTAATACTAGGCTAGGAGAATCTTCACCATGGACCAAGACTGACAGCAGTGCAGCAAAGGAATCATTACAGAGGAGTTCAGCAGGTCTTGATATTAGTGTTAATGATTTTCCAAGTGGCGTGAACCTATCCCTTTATTTTTATTCAAATACTACGGCATGGCATGTGCTGTATGCCCACGTAGTGATTAATATGAATTGACATAACAGCAGTTCCTGACCTCAATCAATGCTTGTATGTTTTTGACACCTCCAAGATTAACCTGTAGCATAGAACCTCAACGATGTGTGTTGTTTAGACATCCAACTCAACTGATCCTCTACTGGTAGGATTATTTTATTCCTCACCACTTTTGACTTTTCCCAGTCCTTTCCCTTCTTTCCTTCTTGAAGTCCTGATGCTGTCTAATTTAGCCCCTTCATCTCCTTTCCCTTTTCTCCGCAGACTGGTGCAGTGCAGAGTCTGTGGGACTCCTAATTTCCATAATTACATTTTCAGGATATACTTCAAATTAGGTTTTGAAAATATATGCATGAGTCTTGCTTTAGTCCTTCATGCACTGAAACACGCCCTGACATTGTCTCTGCCTATGGAAAAACAAGTGGCTACAAAAGGGAACTTTTTAACATTGGCTTATTTTTTAACACTTACGTATTGGACATTTGTGACTATTTAATAAGGGAGTAAATCAAGCATTCAACCTGTCTGTAACTGAAAAATGATAAAGCTGAAGCTCACCTGGCTGGTGTAGCTCAGTGGATTGAGCATGGGTCTGCAAACCAAAGAATCATGGTTCGATTCCCAGTCAGGACACATGCCTGGGTTCCCAGTTCTCAGCAGGGAACGTATGAGAGGAAACCATATATTGACCTTTCTCTTCCTTTCTCCTCCCCTTCTAAAGATAAATAAATAAAATCTTTAAAAAAACTGAAGCTCAGAGGAGTTGAGTAGACTGGCAAGAACATGCATCTAGTAAGTACTAAACTGGACTTACAATGAAACGAAGAACAAGCCTGTTTCTACTGTGTCATGAAATCTTCCCACTGCCCTTTTTTTAGAAACAGAAAATTTCAAAAACAATTACTGAATATATTAGAGGCAGTAAAAAAAAGAGAAGATCTAAGATTTGGCCAGAGATAAAGATATGGGTCCCCTATCACCAATTTTTAAAGTCCTGTCAGTGGATCAGATGAGACGACCAGAAAACTGTGTAACTTAGAACACACCAGTTTTTCCCTCTGTGGGCATGTCTTTCTTGAGTTATACTTCCTTCTTTCCTTCAACTTTTATTTCGGTCAGTTGAAAGAAATATTTCTGTTAAAATGACTTTTGGCCTTGCCGTGGTGAAGACATTGTCCTTTGGAATCAGGTACACATTTTTCTTTCTTGGAGCACTAATGAGATTTTTTACATTCTGATTATAAGCATAATAAAAATAACATTGAATTTTCTCCTCTCATGACTTTCCTTCCTTTCTTTTTTATTGTACATTTTATTTTATTTTTGTCCATTATTATAAGGTATCCCAGATCATATTATAAGTGAAAGTGTGAGGTATAAGTGAGTTAACTTATCTGTGCCATTCCGATGTCCATTATAAGCCTGTTCATCATGTGTTGACCCTGTTTTGACCCGGATACATTCAAACCAGGTCCTGTTGAGTTTTTATACTGTTTATAATTTAAGCTTTCATGTTCCTCAGAGGTCCTATCTCATTCCATTCTGTTAGGTGGCATAGACATCCATTCACACAGGCCCAGAGCCTGCCCCATTGCCTGCCTCATCTCCTGCCCCAGAGCAGGTCTTTCAGAGCTTCTCTCCAAAAAAGATGGGGAACAAGGTATGCCTTCTCACAGAAGGAATTCTCCTACTCACTGTGAGAGAATAAATATTCATTTTGTTGAAGAAATAATCAAAGCAATACCTACATTTCAGGAGAGTCCTTCAGGAAAGCTCAAGGAATTATACCATTTCTCATGCCTTATTTCATAATTGCCACTACTGAAACATGATATGGATATCTCCTTACATTCACTCTTCAAACGGTACATACATGTATAGCATTCTTATTCATCAAAGAGGAAATGTGTCTTCCCTTGAAATATCTTTCTACTCACAGTCAAATGAAGAAGACAGATGTCTGAGTTGGTTGCCTAACTTCCACTATTTAACTCTTCATTTGAAATTATAGTTGGGAAGTAAGTAGTTAATAAGGTGAGGAGACAGTGCCCCTGGGGCCTTCTCAGGCTCCAGAGATGATCCAGAAACCAGTGGCTCTGGCATCCTCATACTGTCAAAATTAGGCCTCAGTCACCAACACTAGCCAACACAGTAAACGTAAGATGCTCCATGTTCACTTAGAGCTTCTCCCGTCCAGGTGGTGCACAGTGCCATAATGCTTGCATACACAGGCACTGACAGAAGCATGATACAAACTGGAAAATCAGCAACAACAAAAGGCAACATTTTTAAATTATATTTCATTGATTATGTTATTACAGTTGTCCTGATTTTTCCCCTTTGTTCCCCCCCACCCAGCACCCACTCCCTCAGGTCAATCCCCCACCATTGTTCACATCCATGGGTCATGTGTATAAGTTCTTCAGCACTCCCTTTCCTCTGCTGTCCTTTACATCCCCATGGCTATTCTGTAACTACCTATTGGTACTTCTTAATCCCCTCACCTCTCCAACAATTCCCCCCACCCCTCCTGCCATCTGGCAGCCATCGAAACATCCTCCATATCCATGATTCTGTCTCTGTTCTCCTTGTTTTCTTAGTTTTTAAATTCAATTATTGATAGATAGGTATCTATTACCATTTTATTGGTCATAATTTTGATCTTCTTTTTAAAAATAAAGTCCCTTTAACATTTCATATTAAATGGCTTGGTGATGATGAGCTCCTTTACTTTTTTATTATGTGGGAAGCTCTTTATCTGCCTTTCAATCCTAAACGATATCTTCGCTGGGTAGAGCAATCTTGGCTGTAGGTCCCTGCTTTTCATGACTTTGAATATTTCTTGTAAATCCCTTCTAGCCCGATGTTTCTTCTGGGGAATCACCTGATAGTTTTGTGGAAACTCCCCTGTAGGTAACTAACTTCTTTTCTCTTGCTAATTTAAATATTCTCTCTTTATTTCTAACCTTTCGCATTTTAATTATGACATGTTTTGGAATGGGCCTTTTTGCATCCATCTTATTTGGGACTCTCTGTGCTTCCTGGACTTGCATGTCTATTTTTTTTCCGTCAAATTAGGGAAGCTTTCTTTAGTTATTTTTTCAGAAAGATTTATCAGGAGGCTGTGTGACCAAGAGGCAAAGATTAGAGCAATGCAGCTGCAAAGCAAAGGATACCTGGAGGCACCTGCAGTTAAAGAAGACAAGGGAGGATTTTCCCCTAGAGCCTGTGGTGTGAGCATGGCTCTGCTGACCCTCGGATTCAGGCTTCTAGAATCTGTGATTCTAGAATCTGTGATTCTAGAAGTTCTTTTCTCCAGAATACTGACAGAATAAATTTTTGTTGTTTGAAACCACCAAGTTTTCAGTAATTTGTTAAGCAGCTTCAGAAAACTAATTCAGTAGGGATTTTAAACATTTTTTCTTTAAGAAGAATTTTTAAAAATATTTTATTAATTTATTTATTTTCAAGGAGAGTGGAAGAGAGGGAGAAAGAGAGGGAGAGAAACATCAATGTGTGGTTGCCTCCTATGCACCTCCAGCTGGCTACCTGGCCCACAACCCAGGCAGGTGCCTTGCCTGGGAGTCGAACCAGCCACCCTTTGGTTAACAGGCTGGCACTCAATCCATTGAGTCATGCCAGCCAGGGCAACCTTAAGTAGCACCTCTAACCAGGGGAGTTTTAAAGAATTCTCTGAAGATACATGGAAGATGGATATAAGAGTGACAGGGCTGGCGGAAAATTCATGCCAAAAATCCAAACAAGAAATGATAGGATTTTAAACTACCATTTTTAAAACCACTGTTGGCCTGGACCAGGGTGTGAGGGATAGGAGTGGTAGATACTCAAGATGCTATAGGTATACAACCTGGAGGGTGTGTTAAGTGGTTTCAGAGAATAATGAGGGGAAATGTTAAGATTATTTTTTAGATCCACCTTAGTGCCTTGAGATTGATATCATTCATTGAGAGAGCCATTAAGAAGAAACAGACATTCTGCTTCTAAAGTGCCTCTGGACTTCAAGGTGGAGAGCTAGTAGACACTGAGGATACAAGTCTGGCACTCACGAGAGACAGAGGTTGTAGATGCCTGTTTGGAGCCTGTCAGAGGAGAGTGGTAGCTGAATCTCAGAGAGAAAGGGAAATTGTTCTGAGAAAGAGCAAGGTTCAGAGCAGTGTAAAGAGAAAACACTAGAGAGAATTTAGTCCTCAGCCAGCATTGAAATGTGTGAAGACTGATAAGAAGGAATTGAGAAAAATTAAGAGTAATTGAAAAATAATTGAGACCCAGGCCAAGAAGTGGGGAGGTGGTCAGTGGTGTTGAGTATCACAGAGTCATCAAGGACAGATGAAGACTGGCTTGGATTTGGAGATTAATTCTTAGGAAAGGTCCTACGGTGTGGTGGACAGTGGGACGTGGCTACTTGAAGGTAAAAGGTGAAGGGGATTAGAGATCTGCAGAAGAATATTCTTTAAAGAGCATAACAGTGAAGAAAAATGGAAACTAATTAGAGAAAACGTGGGCAGTAGAGGGAAAATATATGTATAAAGAGAGATACTTAGGTGCATTTATAGACAGCAGAGAAGGACTCACGAGGGTCAAGTAAAGAGGGAGGGGCTAAAAATAGAAGGACCAAGCAAAATTAAGAATATAGCAGCTATAGCAAGTGTAGAGGGAGTGAGAAGGGGATAGCTTTAAAAGGCCAGGATGAAGTCAGGAAGTAAAGAACACACAGATTTCTGTACTGGACTGGAGGCTAGACGAGTCTTAGTGTCGATTACATCTAGGTAGTTAGGGAGGGGAAAATGGAGGAACTGCCCAACTCACAGCCTGCTTTTGTCTTTCTAAAATAGGAGCTAGCACTTTTCAGTGGGATGGGCAGTGACAACAGCCCTGCAAACACTGGTAAAGATTTGAAATTTTCACGATGAAAGCTTAGTGGAGACAAACAGAGCTTTTTCTCTCTTCTCCTTTGTTGAAGTTCATTTAGCCAAAAAACCATCTCTACCAATTCATGGCCACTATTTCCTCAAGATTTGACTCAGGGATTACTTCCTGCCTTTTTGACAGAATTAAACTCTTCTCTGCCAAACTATATATATCTGCCTATTAGACTGAATATCATATTTCAGTTCACAAATTTTACTCTATGGATCAGAGCTTTGCTTTACATCCATTTTTATTCCTCCCATGGCTCACAAATTGTGCTAAAACTAAACACAATGTAGTTGATTTATCAGGGTCCATGGCCTTTATGTAGGGTGCCCGTGTGTTTCCATTTATATGTATATATGTATTCTAGGTAACATAATCGGTATCATATAAAAGAGGAAACCAAGATTCAGAGAAGTGGAGTCAACCCCCAATGCCACCCACCTTGATAGTAATAAGACAAGGTTTGGGCCAACATCCAGACACTCTCCAGCCTGCCCTTCTCAAACACGAAGGCCACAGGGAACTCAGCTGTGATCAAAGATCTTTGATATCAAAATAATAGACACCATACTCCCATTAAACTTATCTGTATTGAAATCCATGTACGTTCCCTTGAACTTATTCATATTTGAATTTTGCCACTGCCTTTGAAGACACCCTGTACTATAAGACTATGATGTAGAAGTTATTCAAGGCAGTAAAGATAACTGGAATATAAAACTATGTACTGAACCTCATACAGCATTGGGTTCTCTTTGTTTTATTTTGTTTGATTATGAGTCATGGGTACTATAAGGACTATAGTACTATAGTCCATGTCACATGTACTATATGTGACATGTTTCTGGCACAGCCTCTCTTGCCCTTGTTCACACATGGCTTTTTTAAGACTCCATGTCAAACCACATTTAATAACCCAAGTAGCTCACTATAACCCTAAAGCAACTCATTTTTTTTTTGCTCAAAATCTCCCAAATATATAAGTAAAAGGGAAAAGTCTTCCACATATCTATGTTAGGCATGTTTATGCATTATTGACAAATAAAATGGATTAGGAAGTGACATGAATTCACTGATGAACATTTTGTTTCCCACCAAGCATTTTTGAAAGTACTCAGAAAGGGTCCATTCTCCTGCAGTGTTAGCGTTGACAGCACCAGCAGTTACACCACAATTAGGCCCACCATGGTGATGTATAATACAGTTGTTATTGCACATAATGGAGAGCATTCTTTTGGCATAATAGATGTTTGTTTCTTATAGCAGGTATGAATGTGCTTTAACATATCTCCCTTTAAAGGGCTAGTGTAGATGCACCCGCAGGTATGTATGTTTTGTATAAGGTTTGGTGAGCAGCTTGATTTAGTAGCTGCTTTCTGTATTCACTTTTGTCCTCCTAATAGCTCTAATTATAAACTGCACAGTTTTCTCTTCCTTCCTTCCTTGCTGTTCTTTGTCATTGCAGTGCTCAGAGATATTTAAACAGTGAAGCTGTTTATAGTTCATTAAACACTTTAAGCTGTTGTTCTAAAGTTTTACACTATTTTTGTATTTTCCAAGTCATTTCCCTCTGCTGTCATATGAAATCATGCAACCCAACTCAATGGACAACATCAGATAGGCACTTTCTATGGGTAATCAGCAGGGCAAACAGCAATAAATGTATCGGAGACTTCGGCTTCTATTTTAAATTGTGTTTGGTATGCCATTTGGATATTTAGATATTTAGATTTTTTCATGATCCTCTATACTTCTTCTTAAAGGAGTAATTTGCTTCTTAAGTAAAATAAACTAGCCAAAAGGGAATATTAACTCATATTATGACAGGGTTCATCATAGAAAATGTGACTATTGGAAAGCTGAGTGATTTCCTGTAGTTTTCCATGGTAGAAGGAGATGGGGTAATTGCTCCAGTACATGACCAACGATGACAGTATTACAATTTAGAGGGAGAGAGATTTACCAGCGTTAACGTTGCCATAGAACATATAGGAGACTCATAGTGTCTCGCATCAAAGGGAGGCTGTCTGAAGTCAGTTGGACTAGTCACATTTTGACTGTTACTTCTTAATGTTCTAGAATGGGTCCTGTATCAACCACTGTGGAAGACTATGTAGACCTAGCTAATTTAAAATTCCTTCCCCACCTTTCTGTGAAAAATTAAACTGAGTGGTTAGGAATTTATTGATTGTTGTTAAAAACAGATGAATCATTGTTCCCATCATATTAATGTATCGAGCAAAGACACAGGATTATATTGAACACGCTTAAGAAAACACGGTTTTGTATTAGATACAAAAGCAACTTACCAAGAACCAGGTTTAAAATGCCGGAGCAAAATAGAGAAATGTTGCAGCGTAAAGGAAATTTTAAGGCGACATTGACTCTCCTAACAATGACTGATTGGAGACTCTGGAGGCTGCCTTCTTCTCTACGGAGAAGCTACCTTTTTGGGGTGGGGGGTCACCCTAATGTGCAGTTTGCAAGTGACCTGCCATCAGCAGGCCCCCTTCAATGTTTGCTCCTGCAACTGTATAAAATCTGAGTCAATTTCCTTCTCATTCTCCTTCTCATTCTCATTCTTTATCTATGTATTAAACAAAATAACAAATCTCATTTTTACAAATTTGATTTTATAAACCCTAAGATTTCTGATCCAATATATATCACTCATGAAAAATATTAAAGTCTGTGAGTATTGCTTCTCTTGATTTTAATTCATGCTAACATGTACTTAACTACACAGTTTGCTGAAACTATGTGTATACTGTATGCATTGGTGGAATAATGACCCAAAGCAAAAAAAAAACAACCCTCATTTATATTAAAAGTCACTATAGGACATAAATTCTGCAGCTGTCAGTTCCTTTTTTTACATTATATCTTATAAATTTATCTCACTATGTCTGTTGGATTGGCCAAAAAGTTCAATTTTTTTTCATAAGATGGTTTTAGTAGCACTTACTTGTTTTTAACTTCATTGGAGACAATTTTTTTAGATTGTATTGAGACAGCTGTCATATCAGCATGCATTAAAAAAGTACCAACATTTATGAATTTTTGCATAGCTATTTTAATATTGAAGATGGAGGTAATAGATAACATTTTCAGCATATAATGCCTTATTACTTCAAGAAAGGTAAATATGCAGCTGAAATGCAAAAAAAAGATTTGTGCAGTGTATGGAGAGGGTACTGTGACTGATTGAATGTGTCAAAAGTGGTTTGCAAAGTTTCATGCTGGAAATTTCTCACTGGACAATGCTCCATGGCTAGGCAAATGGGTTGAAATTGATCATGATTAAACCCAGACATAAATTGAGAACAATCAATGTTATACCATGCAGGAGAGAGCTGACATACTCAACATATTCAAATCAATAAAGTTATTAGTAAGAATGAAAATATGTCTTTTATTCTATGGAAAAACATTAAATACAGACTCTTTGGTCAACCCAATATATATATATATATATATATATATATATATATNCCGATCTGGTCAACCCAATATATATATATATATATATATATATATATATATATATATAAGATTGGGAATGATATCTAACACAAACAATGACATGAGGTCAAACAAGTATTTTTTAAGTATGAAAACACTATGTGAACTATAAAATCTACCTAAATCAGTGATTTTCAATGAGTGCGCCACAAGAATTTTGAAAAAAAAATGCAATACCTATCGATTCAGCCAGGGGCACTGACCTCTTTTGCTTTACATTGTCAAAGAAAACCTGACAATAGCCAACCCAACAATTGCTGTCTAGTGTACATGAATCAAAATTAGACCCGTTTTTTGTCAGATCAGTGAAAAATATATTTTTTTGGTGTGCTGCAGAATTTTGGTAATTGGTTTATGTGTGCCATGAGATGGGAAAAGTTGAAAATTGCTGATGTGAATATATGCTGTAATGCTTTTCAAAACTAGGAATCCTATTTTCCCACTGTGTGAGAAAGTTAGTAAGACACCGACTGGAAAGAAACTGAGCAGCGCGCAGAAGGCTTGTTTTAAGCATGAAAGCAGGTCTAGCGTCTCACTGTGAATCTGAGCTGCGGCCAGCTCCAAGCGCACCGCCCCGACCGCCCGTTCTGAGCCCCAATCCCTGTTACGCTACTACCGTCTCTCCCCAGCGTAGCTTACCTCTAGCATACCCTGCCATTGACTGGCATTTTGTGATTATTGTTTACTTTCTCTCTTTCCCTACTAGAATGTAATCTTCCTGAGGGCAGGCATCGTTGCTTGTTTTACTTACAAAGGCCTAAAAGAGCGCCCAAATGGATATGAGACGCTCAGTAAATATCTGTCAACTAAACAAGTGGATGGTTCAACATTCGCCAGGGTTGGAAAGGCAGAGAGTTGCCCATGGAAAAGGCATGCCAGAAGGAACGTTTAGGAAAAGCTCTAAAGAACAGAAAACAATGTGCCAGTCCTATTCACATCCCAATATTTTCACACTTGCTTTTCCCTGTGATTGGCACATTTTCTCTGAGGGGAGGGGCCAGAAGTAAAGAGACAGTAGCAGAGGGGAGCAATCTCTGGCCTGGAAGTCCAACAAGCTGTGGTCCTGATAGTCCAATGAACGAGTTCGTTCAAGGGCCATTTGTAGGATATAGTGTCAAGCCCTAGGCTGGATGATACCAAGATTTTAAAGACAAAGAAGTTGACACTCTAGTTCTCTGGAGGGTCACAACAAATGCTCACTATCCCTTCGCACGATTATTCCCAAAATCTCTGACCCATCATGAAACCCTCACCTAGTTAGTGGCCCAGCTTCTGTTCTTGCCCTGCCCACACCTGAACTTCACCCTAAATGGTCTATTCTCAAAGAAGCAGTCAGTAGGGTCAGTGAATTTCACTTCCTTGCTTAGAATCTCCTCGTATTTCCTAATCTCCCTGTGAATAAAAGCCACAGGCCTTCCAGGGGTCCACTGCATGGAGTCACCCAGTTGCAGCCTCTTCCTAGCCTCCTCTCCTGCTTCTTCCTCCCATTCACTTAGCTCCAGACAGACTGGCCTTTCTGCCTGTGCTCAAATGTGTCAGTTCTGCTTGAACATCAAGGTTTTCACCCTTGCTTTCCCCTCAGATTGAAGTGCTTTTCTCCCCAATAGTGACAGAGCTCCTTCCCTACTTTTATTCAATTTTCTGTTCAACTGGCACTTAATCAGGAAATCTGGTGACAACTCACCATAAAATAGTGTACCTGACCACACTTTCTTTGTACCTCTTCGTCTGTTTTAATGACTAGGACTAATGATTAGGACTGATACTTAGCAGCTGCTCAATAAATATTTATTGAATTAATGAAGGTGCTACTTACTAATAAAAATGGCAAAGTTAAAAATTATACAGCTAGCTTAAAGGAAGAATATAAACTAGAAAGATGCTTAATTATTTAACAGAATGTTTTGAGTGAGAAAGGACAGACATAACGATTATTCGACAGATGCTGTTGTGAGAGCTAAATGATAATTTAGAAAAATAATATGGAGATACCCACTTAACAGTGTACCGTGTACGGTTCCTGGCATTGAGTAATAATGGACATCACTCCAGAATTTATTGGGAGGATATTGATAATCATAATCACTAGGAGGCAATGATATCAAATGGGGAATGGGAGAGGGGCAGGGCCTCCTTAGAAAACTGTGAAGTAGGACCAGGAAACACAAACTCTCACTGGGCAAAGGACCCAGTCAGCACCTGTCCACTCCAATAATTTGTTTCTGACCTTGAATGTTTGGTAATAATAGGTGAGGTGTGTGATCTCTTCATGAGGAGAAACTACTCAAAATAAATTTATATTGAAATGAGAAATGTAAGTATTTAAGGAACCTGAAAATAGTGGGGAATTTTTAGTTACTTTAGAATTCTTATACTGAGTTCTTAAGTTTTTTACAATAAACATATTTTTAATAATGCAATATAACTATTATAAAAGAAATTTTCCCTTTTAAGCAAATTGCTATCTTTACTATTAATATGTTGTGGGAGATGTGATTTATTATTTTATTTTTCTCTCTTTGAGGAATCCTGGAAGAAAATGTAGCCTGACTATAGTACTTCATATAAATTTATATTTTGTCTGAGTTTTTGGTCAGTTTTCATCTCAAAGATAATGTCCATATATCTTAAGGTATGGCAGCTCTTGAAAGCCTTGGGTTTCAATATAAAAATAAAAAACTGGAAACAACATAAATATTTAAACACAGAGGGTTGGTTAAACCAATAGTAGGCCTGTATAATACATGCATGTATTTATGTTTGCATGTAGATAAAAGAGATCCTGACGCTGTACCACAAACCGTTTCACACATGCAGAGTGTGGGCAGTGATGATGGAGGGAAATACTTTTGTTAGTTACATGTGTTACAGTGAACAAGAATTTTATTTTAATTACAGATTTTATAAATGGAAGTAGAGTCAGATAGCCTACACAGAAAGGTAGAGAGATGCAAAGGTATTGACAGTGGCTTAATCTTAAATATTTCAAAACAATATACTAGGAAATATCACTTATAAACATTAAACAAAGCTGACATGAAAGTAGCTCAAACTGGGAAAAATGATTACCACTGGATGACATGATTATAAAAGAATTTTATTTAATTTTCTTGCTTTCCATGTGTTTGATGAACATACAACACTGACCAGATCTATCTTTAAAAGTGAAACCCTCTTTTCCACAGAAATAGAAGGGATTGTAGGAAATTACTATGAAAAACTGTATGCCAAGAAATTTGAAAACCTAGGTGACATGGACAAATTTCTAGAAAAATATAATCTTCCAAAACTCAATGAAGAAGAAGTAGAAAGCCTGAACAGACCAATAACAGCAGATGAAATTGAAGCAGTAATCAAAAAACTCCCATCACACAAAAGCCCTGGACCAGATGGTTTCATAGGAGAATTCTACAAAACATTTAAGGAAGAGCTAACCCCTATTCTTCACAGACTATTCCAAAAAATCCAAAATGATGGGAAACTCCCAAACTCTTTTTATGAACCCGGCATCATCCTAATTCCAAAACCAGATAAAGACACAACAAAGAAAGAAAACTTCAGGCCAATATCGCTGATGAACATAAACACTAAAATCCTCAACAAAATATTGGCAAACTGCATCCAACAATACATTAAAAAGATCATACACCATGACCAAGTGGGATTCATCCCAGGGATGCAAGGATGGTTCAATATTCCCAAATCAGTAAATGTAATGCATCACATAAACAAAAGCAAAGACAAAAACCACATGATCATATCAATAGATGTGGAAAAAGCTTTTCATTAAGGTACAACACCCATTTATAATAAAGGTACTCAGCAAAGAGGGAATAGAGGGAGCATTCCTCAATATAATAAAGGCCATATATGAAAGACCAACAGCCAACATCATACTCAATGGGCAAAAACTAAAAGCTTTTCCACTAAGATCAGGAACAAGACAAGGTTGTCCACTTTCACCACTTCTATTTAATATAGTATTGGAAGTTTTAGCCTCAGCAATCAGGCAAGAAAAGGAAATAAAAGGCATTCAAATTGGAAAGGAGGAAACAAAACTGTCATTGTTTGCAGATGACATGATAGTGTACATGGAAAATCCTATAGACTCTACCAAAAAACTGCTGGAACTAATAAATGAATTTGGCATAACAGCGGGATACAAAGTTAATATCCAGAAATCAAAGGCATTTTTGTATACCAACAATGAAGCAGCAGAAGCAGAAATCAGGAAAAAAATCCCATTCGATATAGCAAAAAGAAAAATAAAATATCTGGGAATAAACCTAACCAAGGAGGTAAAAGACCTGTATGCAGAAAACTACACAACACTGAAGAAGGAAATCAAGGAAGACACAAATAAATGGAAACATATACCGTGTTCATGGATTGGAAGAATTAACATCATCAAAATGTCCATACTACGCAAAGCAATTTACAGATTCAATGCAATACCTATTAAAGTACCAATGGCATATTTCACAGACATAGAACAAACACTTCAAAATTTATATGGAACCATAAAAGACCCCGAATAGCAGCTGCAATGTTAAGAAAGAAGAACAAAGTAGGAGGGATCACAATAACTGATATCAAACTGTATTACAAGGCCACTGTAATCAAAACAGCCTGGTACTGGCATAAAAACAGGCACATTGACCAATGGAATAGAACAGAAAACCCAGAAATAAACCCAACTCTCTATAGTCAATTAATATTCGACAAAGGGGGCAGTAACATAAAATGAGGTAAAGATAGCCTCTTCAACAAATGGTGTTGGGAGAACTGGTCAGCTACATGCAAAAAAATGAAACTCGAGCACCAACTTACACCCTACACTAAAATAAATTCAAGGTGGATAAAAGACTTAAATATAAGCCGTGACACCATTAAAGTCCTAGAGGAGAACATTGGCAGGAAAATATCAGATATTTCAGGCAGCAACATTTTTACTGATATGTCCCCTAGAGCAAGGAATATAAAGGAAAGAATAAACAAATGGGCTCTCATTAAAATGGTGTGACTAAAGAAAACAGCATTAAAATAAAAAGACAGCCAACTGTATGGGAAAACATATTTGCCAATGATACCTCAGACAAAGGTTTAATCTCCAAAATATACAAAGAACTTACTCTACTCCACTCTGAGAAGACAAGCAACCCAGGTAAAAAATTGGCAAGGGACTTGAACAGACATTTCTCCAAGGAGGACATACAGAGGATCCAGAGACACATGAAGAGGTGCTCAATAACTCTTGCTATCAGAGAGATGCAAATTAGAACCACAATGAGACACCACTTTACACCAGTGAGAATGGCTGTCATAAACAAAGCAATAAACAACAAATGTTGGAGAGGATGTGGGGAAAAGGGAACTCTGGTCCACTGTTGGTGGGATTGCAGGCTGGTACAACCATTATGGTAAACAGTATGGAATTTTCTCAGAAAACTGAAATTGGACCTGCCTTGTGACCCAGCAATTCCACTGCTAGGATTGTATCCTAAGAACCCTAAAACACTAGACCCAAAGAACATATGCACCCCAATGTTCATAGCAACACAATTTACAATAGCCAAGAGTTGGAAGCAACCTAGGTGCCCATCAGTAAATGAATAGACCAAAAAACTATGGTACATATACACAATGGAATTCTATGCAGCATAAAGAAAGAAGGAGCTCCTACCTTTTGCAACAGCATGGATGGAACTGGAAAGCATTATGCTGAGTGAAATAAGCCAGGTGTTGAAGGACAAATACCATATGACCTCACCTTTAACAGGAAGCTAAACAACAAAACAAACAAGCAAGCAAAATATAACCAGAGACACTGAAATAGAGAACAGGCTGACAGTGAGCAGAGGGGAGAGGGGAGGGAATTTCAGGGAAAATAGGGGAGGGATTTAGAGGAGCCTATAGAAAGGATACATGGACAACAACTGAGAAGGGTGGAAATGGGAGGGAGGGGGAAGCACGAGGGGTGGGATGATATGGGAGTAATAGACAGAAAACTGTACTTGAAAAATAATTAAATAAAAGAAATAAAAATATAAAACCCTCTCTTCAAAATAAAATCTCAAGGAAAATATATTAATTTTGCATCTAGAATATAATAAAAATTAAACTTTATAAAAATGGAAACTTTTATTGCAGAAAGAGGTCATAAAATAGAAGTACTCAAAAATCTCAAAAGATAAATTGTCAAAGACCACAAAGAGGTAATCTATTTTGAGGACAAATAGCTAGAGATAACATACAGAAATAAATATTTTTTTAATTAACAAAATGCAAGTTAAAGCAAGGTTACTCTTTATAGATTAAATTAGCTAAAATTTTAAATTATTACTCCTTTGAAGGAACAGTGAAGCTGAAATACTTGCACATTTCTGGCTGCACTCATTCATTGAGTGGGCATTTGTGCAGAGCCAAGTTCCGGAAACAGAATGCTTCAGTGCGCATCACACCCTACCACTTTCTCATTGTGCACCCTGGTGTAATCTCACCTGTCCTGTAAAACGGGGATAATACTAGTACCTCCTAGTATGGCCTATTGGGAGCATTTAATGATTCAATACCCATAAATCTTTTAGAATAGCAAACATTTAATAACTATTGACTATTAATTATTTACTATATCTCAACCAGAATTTCAGCAGGAAATAGATACACATAAAGTATCATGTCAAGGAAAATGTATTTCAAAAGGATTATTCACAAAGTTGTGTGCAGAGTGAAAGGGAGCCACAAGGGACAATTGAAGCTAAGGACTAGGCTGTTATCAGCCCTAGTCCTGAGGGATACTGCATGGGAGGAATTACTGAAACACAGAAGAATAGTTACATAAGAAAGGAGTCCCAAAGAGAAGAAATCTGTCAGGAGGCACCACCAGTCTGAGGCAAGTTCGTAAGTAAGGACTAGGGGGGTATGTGTCTGGACTTTTTACTTCTCTTCTGTTGCCAAGGTTCCTCATTGGCTGAACCCAGCTATTAGCCTGTGAGGAGCCAACTGATTGAGTCCACCTGGTCCCACCTCCTGGGCAGAAAACAAGGTGCAAAAAGAGAAAATGTGAAGCATATCTGGCATGGTTATGTCACAGGCCCTCTTTGAGAAAGAAGCAAAGGCAGGTCATGAAGGGCTGTAACCCCACCAGACACTTCGGCTTTCTCCAAGGACTCTCTGGAGAGCCATTGTGTTCCTTTTCTTTTCCTTGCAGAGTACCTCCACTAGTTTCCTCCAACCTAAAGGTCAGTGGAGCAAAGGCCCTCAAGATCTACTTCCTAAGAAGCATTATCAAAATATTAAAGCAGAATTATTTTGGAGTCTGGGGGCTAATCCCAGTCGATCAACAGCTGTTAGTGATCACTGGGCTGGGACTTGGATATTTTGACCAAGTGGATAAGGGCAGCCCACAGAACATCAGAGGAAACTCAGATGAGTTTGAAAGCCCTGTGTAAGACAGGGGTGACTGTGATGTGGCAAAGACCTCATTATCAAGAACAAATCGCCCTGGCTGGTGTGGCTCGGTGGATTGAGCACAGGTCTGCGAACCACACAATCGCAGTTCGATTCCCAGTCAGGGCACATGCCTGGGTTGCAGGCCAGTTCCCAGAAGGGGACTCACGAGAGGCAACCATACATTGATGTTTCTCTCCTTCTCTCCTTCCCTTCCCCTCTAAAGATAAATAAATAAAATCTTTTTTAAAAAAAGAACAAATCATTTCATGGCTGACTAGTGGTTATTGACCAGTGATCAATCATGGTTTGACCAATGGTTAACTTCTACCAGGTTGAAGTATATTCTTATCATAAGTAAATTTCATATCCTAAAAGTACAAATAAGAAATATAGAAAGCTAATAAATAAAGTGGTGTATTAGACATATTAGTGAATATTCAATTAAAGAATATATACTTAGTAAAAAGATGGATGCAAATATATAGGTATTCCATGGTTATAATATCTGAACAAACTCAAAAAATAATTTGAATCACCATTGTACTTAAAGTTTTTGTTTGTTTGCTTATGTGTTAAGGAAATGAACTCAAAGTCCAATGAGGAACAGGTGTATTCAACTAAAGTTGAAATTTCTCTTAGCCATTATATGAAAGTACATACACCTCCTCCATAAAAGATCTCAGATTTAAAATATAACAGGAAATGATAACAGTGAAAATCTCCAGACTCTTCTCATTTTCACCCCAGGATGCCTTTGGTACCTATTCTCAACTCCTCACTTCTTTTCTCCCATTGTCTGTTCTGCCAGCTCCTCTTCCTCTTTCTCTCACTGGATCTTCATTGAGACTGGCTCCAGGAAGCAAAAAAAAAAGAAGCAGTCTGATAGTATGTCTCCCCTATCCCTGCGTCATTTCATGTTCCTTCACACTAGGACACTTTTGTACAGAAATAGCAGAGGAGACTCACCATCATTGGGAAGACCATAATGCTTAGCCTTGTGGGGGAAGTAAGGGATAAGAAATATAGATCACTTGATAATACCCATAATAACTTCAAGGATAAAGGACATGTTATAATCATCCCATAGTTCATATTCTTTTCTCTGGACTTCCCCAGAAATGATTCCCTTTTCCCCCTTAATTCTAAATTTCCAACAATGTAGAATAAAAAGACCCCCCAAAATCACTTTTATCCTACCAATAGGTGGAAAAATATTCCTGGCCCAAACTTTGTAAATAATGCCTTTACTTAAATTTACTACTGCTACTTTTATTTCTAAATAGTCATCGTCACGTGGTTCTGTTTATTGAAGTAGATTATCAAAATGCATGACACAGTCTTTCCATTAACTCCTTCACATTAATGAGTTGTTATTTAGTAAATTACTATTTCCAGCACTGATAGGAATGAAGACATTGGCCTGAATGATTTTTCAATGTGCCTATTAATAAACACCTAAGGCATATATTAAAATTCTAGAATATGAGGTCTATAGGAAGTACATAAGAATGTGGATTTTTTAGAAATGTGCATTAACACTTTCATGACTATAGCATAATGCTCAATAAACCCCTTGTCTAGGTTTTTTTTACCACTCTGATTTTTACTATATATCAATTTGCAGTAATTTTTTCCCTGTAGTCTTTGAATCTCTAAAAGGTTTCTGTCTTGGTTGGCTTCCCTTTCCTTGTTTTCTGGTTAGAGAAGGCAGACTTTTCTTGCAATCTCTTTTTGTATCTGCACGTACTGGCATTTCTAGCTTCTCCAGTTCCTAATGTGAGGCAAGAAGAAAATCCAGAGAACTTGCCGCCATGTCACCCCTTGGGTGCTGAGCTCCCTGGCTGGTCTGCCACCTTCTTGCCACCTCCCAGAATCCTCTTTGGTTTGTTTTATACGTAATGACCAAGGTTTTATGTTCTACTTAGTGGAAGGAATAGAAAAAATTATGCCCACTTCATCTTCCCAGTAAGGGAAGCCTCCAGATGTTATTTTTTAAGAATGACTCTTCTGGGAGTGATTGCAAATAATTTTCCCATTGGCAATCTTACATGAAAGTCAATCTTAGAATGAGAGAAAAACTCGAATTGTTTGAAGAAAAGATATTTCGTTTTCCATAAGTTGAGCTCTTTAGTACTCTTGCCATGAAACAGTGTATAAAGTACTGAATTTAGGTGTAGTATGGTCCTGAACCTTGATCTTTTTGTATTGCTAACACAAGGATGAGAGTAAGAATGCTATGAAGGTTGTCTAATTGGCTAACAACATGAAACTGGCTACCACTACTCTCCCCTCCTTGTATCTAACAAGATACATTACCCTTGGTAGAAAAATATTATTTCTCACTGCTTGATAAATGAAATTTCCAAGATTGACAATGGTTGTCCCTTTAATAAAGATTACACCCATTACCCATTGAAGAAATATACTGAGTAACTACTGTCTTCTTGGCATAATAGGAACTAGGCAGGGCTGATAACATAATTTGTGGGTACAAATCAAAAATGAAAGTGTGGAGCTGCTTATTCAAAAAGCAAGATAAATACCATTAAAAGCAGTAATATATACAACTCCCTTTCACACTCGCTTTCTTGACTTGTCCTGGTGTGTTGCATCTGCTATTTAATGTTGAACTCATTCAGGCAATAAAACACTCCACTTCCCAGAGTACCCCAACTCCTCATCTGCTCTTCTTCCCACAGGCTTGCTGCCATAGCCCACAACTGACAGGCCATTATTGGGAATTTTGTTAAATATTGGGTAGTGAAAGAAGTTTATTTACAGATGTGGGGAGAATGTGGTAAGGGCCCTCCAGCTGGCCAGCCAGGGACAATCAGTGGAAATGGAAAATAGGCACCTAAGCCAGGTCCTAAGGAAGCAGATCTGTGTGTGTATGTGTGTGCTTATGTGTGGGGGGCTGGGGGGATGGAGAGGACACTTGCCTGAACCACACACGAGGAAAGTATGGTGCCTGATTTTGAGGTAGAGAACTGGCTTGGATCCTGAAGTTAGAAGAAAATATAGATGAGTCTGAATGAGGTGTGTGTGTGTGACCCCAAGGGAGGTACAGTGGCAGTGGGGGCTGCTGAGGCTTCATCCTCCAGCAAATTCCATCACTGCTGTGGGACTCAGCACCATTTCCACTGTTCTCAGAAGCAGCTTGCCCAGGCTCAGCAAGCCGGGTCACAGGCTCTTGACCTTGACTGCCCTCCACTCCTGGACCTGGTGTCTTCTCCTCATTCAGATTCCCTCAGCAAGGGCATCAGTTCCTTCTGTTCTCTGTGTAAAGCCTGCCAGGCCTCCTGCCAGGCCTGGCTCTACAGCTGTAACTCCCCACCTGGCTGTGCCCAGTCAGGATGGCATCTGCCAGCTGTCTGTTCTTGGCCTCTGGTTTCTGCACACAGAGCTTCAGGACATCCTATTGCTATAGCAGATAGGACACCATGGGTCTGTACAGGTCTTTCGCCATAGTGACAGTAGGGTGCCAAGCTGGCTTCTCAAGATCTTTGCCCTTATCTGTAATTGTATCCAGCATTCAAAACAGCTTCCAGGTTCTCCTCTGCTTTTCTACCAGGGCACACTTGGTACCTATTCTGGTGCAGATGAGAAGCTTGGTAGTCACCTGTAAATGCACTATGGTATTTCTAGCCTTGGACAAGGACAGCTGCTATCATGCCTTGCCCCAAGACACAGGAGGCCATATATCAAATCCTCACTCTCCCTAAACACAGGTACCCACCAGGGTGGAGGGTAGCGAAGGTTGTCGGACATGGCACCCAGAGTAGCAGGAATGGGGCACTAGGCAATCAAGAACCCATGTCAGGTAGGCAGGAGGTGGGATCACATGTGAGCGAAGGATCCAAGCATGTGTCGCACGCTCCATTGTCCCATAGAACTTTAATGACAAGACACACATCAATTCCAAGATAAAATTGCTAAGAATTTTAAGATGCCATCCACGAAGCATTAAACCCTAAGCATGAGATCCTTCTTAGCACAGCTTCCGGCGTGGTTGCTCTGGTCCCTGCAGTGAAGCTGGCCCTGGCACCAGGGACACAATAGCATAACACCTTGAAAGTCTTTGAACAACTTCAAAGGAATTGGTTTAAAGTGTAAAACTGTAGTCTCTGAAGCATATAGTTCATGTCTTTTGTTAACACACTCAAGAAATTTGACTATTTTTTAACTAAATTGTAGTGTTGTTTTGACATTTGGAAGACATTAACACTTTCAAGCGGCTTTGATGAGATGGGTCTGTTGACTTTCTTCATCATATCTTGGGATTATGGTAAAGACACTTATTCTACTCTCATAAATTTCTTAGTGATCTCATTAATATTCTGTAATTACTTCTTCAAGACAGAAACAAAGTTCCACGACTCGATAGGGACTATTTTACTTCATCTAGAACAAAGAAGCTATAACATATTTACTGCCAGTGGGGAGCTGAAAATTCTCAAATGGCTCTCATAGACTCATAAGCATCCTTATTCCACTTTTCCACTTTAAGTAGTTTTTTTCCACAAGTGATATTCAGCATTAATTAATTCTTTGGGCTGACTCAATATGCTCATCGACATGAATGCCTAACAGAATTAAATATATTGGATTGCCTTCTAATTTCTTTCTAATTTTCTTGTAAAATATATATTTAAAATGTTCAGTTAAGTTAATAAAGCTAAAAATGTAGATTTTATAGTACACTTGAATTTGGGCATGAATTCTAATAATAGTGTTAATGATGTCAATAGTATGATAACTTTTATTGAAAGCTGTTTTTGTGTCAGACGATGTGTTACAGGGTTTATGTATCCATACCACATTTAACATTTACTATAGACTTTCAACGTTGCAAAGTAGAAATTATTGTTTCCATTTTACAGATAAAGAAATTGAGGCACAGCAGAGTTTTATAATCGCCCCAAAATATCTTCCCTTTCAAAGAAAGCAATGCCCTCATTGCTACACAATTGTTCAAAAAAACTTGTTTTTAACATCCATGATGCTCATGGATGACTGGTGGTCATAGGTTACTCACCACTTGCTGTTGTTTGATGGTTTTGTTTGTTCATATATTTAGACATTATAATACATAAAAGTACCTCATATCAAGAATAAAGTTAATTTATAGGAACATCTGAACAAATTGGCTTAAGATATTCATTTACTCGTCCTAAAAATAATGAAATTTGACCACAACACTCTTGATAAGGCAGATTTGTCCATCTTTGAACTCTTGGATGGAGGTAAATGAATAGACCAAAGGACATCTTTAGAGAACGCAGTTATCACAGAACCTTTTTGTCCTCAGTGACTGACTGACTCTCCATGCAAGAGTTCAAAGATGGGCAAATCTGCTTAACAAGAGTGTTGTGGTCAAATTTCATTATTTCTAGGACAAGTGAATGAATATCTTAAGCCAATTTGTTCACAATGAAATACTACAAAGCAGAGAGAAAGAGGTCCTCCTACCCTTTGTGACAGCATGGATGGAACTGGAAAGCATTCTGGCTAAGTGAAATAAGCCAGACAGTGAAAGACAAATACTATATGATCTCACCTTTAACTGGAACATAATTAACAAAAGAAAAAAGCAAAAAAAATATAACCAGAGACATTGAAATCAAGAACAATCTAACAATAACCAGAGGGGAGCGGGGAGGGGACAATGGGGAGAAGGGTTTTCAGGAACTACTGTAAAGGACACATGGACAAAACCAAAGGGGAGGGTGGAAGCAAGGGGGGAAGTAGGTTTGGCTGGGGTGGGGGTAAAATGCAGACAACTATAATTGAACAGCAATAAAATAATTTAAACAAACAAACAAATAAAAAGATGTCCTTTGGCACAGACCTCAAAGACACAAAGTAGTAAGGACTAGGGGTAGGCTATTTTTAATGTTTACATTACAAAGTTAATCAGGATTTGCTTTTTGTTCTCTTTGTTCTAGTGCCTCTATGAACTCTGACCAATTCCACAATTTTTATGTGGAACTTACCTGGAATGTTACCTTGGATCTCTAGAAATAACAGACCTGGGATTGCCACATGGTATCATTTTTTTATCTTTAGTGGTTAGAATGTACTCAAGATATTTACTTACCCATTTATTTAATACTATCAAACCTCATAATTCTTTAGTATTTGGAAAATGTTTGAACTAAATATATTTGAAGGAGTTTACTTAGACTGTTCCTCTCTTCTATTAAAATGTTATTTGTAAGTTTTGAAGAAAAAGAACATAATAGAAATCTGATAATTTTTATTGATACCTGTATTTTCTATACTAAGAGGTAATTTAGTTTATGGTTAAGGAATACAGACTATGAAATTACCTTGGCTCATTTTGAATTTCCATTCTTTCTTACTTGCTGTTAAACACTAAGAGAGTTGTTTAAATCCTCTGGTCTCAGTGTCCTCATCATTACCATATGCAGAATTATTCATGACAGTGCCTGGTAAACTTTATTGAGCACTAACTACTAATATTGTTTGGTTCATACTATTGTTAAAGTTAAAAGCAACTTCCCCAAACATCGAGTCTTACAGTTAATCCTCGACATACAGGTAGGAAAATGAGGGTTCCAAATTTTCATGATCTACATCTTGGAATCTGTCAACAGATACATTAAGACTAAATATATAGCCTCATTCTTGGTAAGATCTTTTTCCTTTACCCAACATGTGTGGATAACTAATGTTTTTCCACTAATCTGAGTACAAGGTTTAGTAATTGTCAGCCTTTCTTGAGTTGCTGATACATTCATGTGCAATTATTTAAATCCTCTGTATAAAGTGCCTCCCAGAACTGTTCTGCCTGCCTCATGCTCAGCCTTCAGGATTCAGCTTACTCTATGACTCCTTATTGGAAAGTTTTCATTGAACAACATCCTGACTGTTCCATGGTTGGGTTATACCTCCTTTTAATTGCTTTTTTCAGGACCCTGTGTTTAACCAAATTATTCCACTGGATATATTTGCTGAATTTCTTACATTTCTTCCCAAATAGATTATTAGCTCTTTGGGGAAGGAACTGTACCTTCTACACTAGAGCACCTTTCATTTATTAATTGAAAATGATAAATGAAAGGTAAATGATAAATAAAATTAAAAATAAAAAGTATAATTTATTTTTCAGTTAGAGTTGATGATATTCAATATAGTTTCAAATTGGTTTCAGGTGTATAGCATATAGGGGTTAGACATTTATATGATTCACAAGTGGTTCCCCAATAAATCTAGTATCCACGTGCATCATACACAGTTATTACAATACAACTGACTATATTCCTGATGATATACTTTATATCCTCATGACTATTTTTTAACATTTTTAATAGATTTTATTTATCTATTTTTAGAGAGGGGAAGGGAGGGAGAAAGAGAGAGAGAGAAACATCAATGTGTGGTTGCCTCTCAGATGCCCCCCACTGGGGACCTGGCCCACCACCCAGGCATGTGCCTTGACTTGGAATCAAACCTGTGACCCTTTCATTTGCAGCCTTTGCTCAGTCCACTGAGCTGTGCTAGCCAGGGCCCCATGACTATTTTGTAACTATCAATTAGAACTTTTTTTTTCCAGAGTAAAAATTTTATTTTTTTTTGCTTTTTAAAAATTGTTCAGGAACAGTTGTCTCCATTTTCCCGCCACCACTTTCCCCCACCCTGCCCACCCCTACCTCCCACCTTCAATCCTACCCTCTTTGGCTTTGTCCATGTGTCCTTTATACAGGTTCCCTGATAACCCTTCCCCTTCTTCCCCCTGTTTTCCCCACCCCTCTTCCTCTCTGGTTACTGTCAGTTCATTCTTTATTTCAATGTCTCTGGTTTTATTTTGCTTGCTTGTTTGTTCTGTTGATTAGGTTTCACTTATAGGTGAGATCATATGGTGTTTGTCTTTCACTGACTGGATTGTTTCACTTAGCATAATGCTCTCCAATTCTATCTATGTTTTAGTGACGGGAAGGAATTCTTTCTTTCTTTCCGATGCATAGTATTCCATTGTGTAAATGTACCAGAGTTTTTTTATCCATTCATTTACTGATGGGCACTTAGGTTGCTTCCAGCACTTGTAAATTGTGCTGCTATGAACATTGGGGTGCATAGGTTCTTTTGAATTGGTGTTTTGGGATTCTTAGGGTATAATCCCAGCAGTGATATTACTGGATGAAAAGGCAGTTCCATTTTTAGATTTCTGAGGAAAATTCCATGCTATTTTTCACAGTGGCTGCATCAGTTTGCATTCCCACCAACAATGTACTAGGGTTCCCTGTTTTCCGCAACCTTACCAGCAGTTGTTGTTTGTTCATTTGTTTATGATGGCCATTCTGACCAGTGGGAGGTGCTATCTCATTGTGGTTTTAATTAGCATCTCTCTGATGGCTAGCGATGCTGAGCATCCTTTCATGTCTCTGAACCTTCTGTATGCCCTCCTTGGAGATGTGTCTGTTCAGGTAATTTGCCCATTTTTTAATTGGGTTGTTTGTTTTCCTAGAGTGGAATTGTGTGAGTTTTTTAATATATTTTGGAGATCAAGCCCTTGTCTGAAGTATCATGGGCAAATATGTTTTCCCATATGGCTGGTTCCCTTTTTATTTGCTGATGTTTTCTTTAGTCATGTGAAAGCTTTTAATTTGGATGAGGTCCAATTTGTTTATTCTTTCCTCTATGTCCCTTGCTCTGGGGGACATATTGGTGAAAATATTGCTGTTTGGAATATCTGAGATTTTCCTGCCTATGTTCTCCTCTAGGACTTTCACTTCTAATCCCTTGACTTTTTTTCACCCAGTCTCCCAACCCCACTTCCCTCTGGCAACCATCAGTTTGTTCTTTGTACCTATTAGTCTGTTCCTGTTTGGTTTGTTCATGTATTTTGTCGTTTAGATCTACATGTGAGTAAAATCGTATGGCATTTGTCTTTCTCTGACTGTCTCATTTCACTTAGCATAGTACTTTCTCGGTTCATACATAATGTCACAAATGGTAAGATTTCACTCTTCGTTATGTAGCCTGCCTTTCAATTAAAGGAGACACTATTTGACCGGCCTGGAGTCGAGGACCAACATAAGATATTCGTCTGCTACCCTTGATCACACCCTTTGCCTCTCCTACCCTTCTTCTCTCTTTCGTCCCGTCTTCACCTTTGCCACGCACAAAGAGTGGCAAGATTCCTTCACACACAAGCAGAATTTTTTCCCTCAATTTTCCTATATTTGGGCCAGATCGTTAACTCGTAGCAGAGTAAACCGTACAACCACTTGGTCAGTACATAATTTAGCCAATGCTTCTTTTGCTGTTGATCAGAGTATTCAACACTGTAACTTCCCACAGCATTTTCCATGAAAGATAATGAGACAATCTGTGAAACAAAAATAGTACCATAGAATCCTAATAACAAGTTTATAGGAAAAAAAAGAAAGAATCTTGTGTTTAAATAGGGTGAAGAAATGCTCATGGCATTGCTCCCTCTTATACATTATGACATGCTGTGGCATGTTAAAAGACCTATGAATGCCTGTAGTTAACGACAAACAAACAAAAATGTTCACATACATGTTTAATCTGACTTGTCTCAAATTATTCAATCATGGCATCTTAGGTATAGCATCTCACGGTTCTCGCCTTTGGTTCACACCTGGGAAATCACGTTCATTACTAAAGCCACAACTGCGTATGCCATGAACTGTCCCCGCCTACACAGAAGACTATCTGGACGGATATTCCAATGTGTAGGTTTTTTTAAAGGTTCTCCCTTGTCAAATTGTCTTGTAATTTTCAATGACTTGGGACATCATTTTGACTGATCCTTAAATAAGTGTTTGAAAAAGAGACACTAAAATGTGTATGGTAGTATATGACATAGTATTAGTAAGAATATCGTAGCTTTTTTTCTGAGTCCTGGCAGACCTTCCTATAAGCTTCTTATTTATTCACTTTTTAGAAGGAACTCATTATATTTTGGGTGTTAATGGAATTTGTTGTCATTTTTATTATTAATTTTTCTTTGTTTAGTAATTTTAATATGTCTTTCATAGACAGGCAGAAAAACAGGGGAGTCATAGTCCAGCATGGAACTCTTGGACATTCAATTTTGATGGTCAAGGAACAGTCCTGGTGGCTCAATGTTTTTTGCATTGTGGAGTACTTTAAGTTTAATTTATTTGCAATGTTTCCTTTGTATTTTTATTAAACATTCTACATTTTCATTCATTCTCTATGACTGACAGGTGGGTTTATGTCTCCTATACATGTTTTCCTTGCTAATATCTGTAATTAAATAGTCAGAGAAACTAGAAACTAGTTTGTACCACATTTTCAAAGGAAAATGCTTTCTTCAAGCTGAGTTTTATTTCTCATCTAAAAGGTTACACAGTATTTGATGATTTACTTATATGGGGAGACAATAGCAACCCATATTTCAAAGACGACAATGACTTAGTGTTTTCTTGATAATCATAGGGGCCTAGGTTCCTGGAATAAGATCATTTCCAGATCCCTTTCCTTGGTCACAGTCATCACTCCTGTCACTCAAACACAGATCAGTTGTATCAAATAGAAACTTTGTCCAATTGTATTTTTCTTCCTCAGCTTCGTATTGACTTGACAGATGATTATGTTTTATGAAGACTTAGCAGAATTTCAAAATTAAATTTTGATCATGGTGCCTCAAAAGAATTGATTGATGCTTTAAAAATTTCTTTCCATGCCATTCCTAATCCTTTAACTGATCCAATGTAGAGAGGCTATCTTGAATTCAGAACTGACCCTATCCTGAACAGTGTTGATTAGAACTCATTCTGCTAGATTTTCATCCTTCTAGGATAAACGTGTCTTCTGCATGTGTAAAGCTCCATAAGCTGTTGCTGGCTTGGCACTTTCCTGGTTAGAATGGACTCTTTTCTTATTGGCTACCTGTGAGCCTAGTTGCACGCCTCTGGTTTGTGGATACACCCAAGTGTTGTCATACTTTCTCATCTTCATTCTTAGAGTGTCACAGTCTTCCCCTCAGACCTGAAGAAGGGAATCAAATGAATCAAAGTTACCTACATTTCCAGGTCATGAGCAGGAGGCATGGAGAAAGTAATAGCCCTGCTTAATCTACCCAGCAGTAACAGGTGGTACCATGAAAAGTACATCCTCTTGGCCTATCCTAAATCTGAGCTAGAGATGTAAATGCTCAATCTCATGAATGAGCTTTCTTCACTTCTTGGTTCTGCTATTCCTCACCACCAGTCTTATAAAAAATGTGCTTGGATGTTTGAAGTAGTTTTCTTGTTTTTGTCTGTGAATTGTAATGCTCCTCTGTTCTCATCATCAGTAACCTTTTTCCTTATGATTCACATTTTCCTCCTCTTCAGGCATCTCTTTCTTCCTCCCAGGCATCTCTTTCCTAGATAACAAAATCTCCAAGATCACATCTTCCATTTTCCTTGAAATTCTTTAAGGTGCTTAGTCGGGCAGGGGCTCTGTTTTTTCCTCCTTTGCTGCACACAAAGGATGGAATGCAAATATTTTCCCTCCAGGGAGGTTCTGGGAAGGGGATGAGTTTTTCTGTGGCTAATGATTTGTACTCTGGGTTTAACAATCCATCAAAGTCCATTAAGTAATATCAGGAGAAAAAGAGGATCCTAGAGAAAGGTAGAAGATGAGGAAAAGATTTTCCTGAGACTAGACATGGTCAAGAAAAGTAAACCAGGGAAACAGGAGGTTTGCTGAAGGGAAGCCTGGGAGACCAGGGACAGGTGGCAGGGAACGTGACCAATAAGGGAAAGCTCAGGCGTGGGTGAGAAATTGCATCTAGTAAAGGACCCCCAGAGAGGCCTTGTTCCAGGCTCCAGAAAGCACCAGAGCTGTATCTCAGCTCATAGGCCACTCCTCATTCCAGCCTTCGCTGGATCTGGCCTTGTTCCTTCCTCTGCTCAGGGACTAAGAATGTGGCGCTTCTGGTGCCTGTGAGTTTACCTGTAACATTCAGCACCTTACCATCTCTCCTCCTGTCTATGCCTGCTACTGTGTTAGACCACTGATATCCATCTGTAGAGAAGGTTTTGGCATACAGTATCTGTATGTCATCTCTGAGGTTCTTATGTACAACACAGATTTTTCTCTCCTGATTTCAACTTCCTATTTGCATATCTACTCAAGTGTCGTGGACAAAGTTAATACATGCCACAAAGTTAATACATGCCAAAGCCAGCTTCAGATTTGCCTCATCTTAACACATGGCATTTCTCTATCCACCCAAAAGTTATCCTAGCCATATTCAAATTATATAATTTAAAGAGTATTTAATAAAGAACTACTTACAAAGGTGAGGATAAAGTTTAGGAAATCATCAAGTAACATTGCAGTAAAAACCCAGGATCCATTTATGGGCCTGAAGAGGCAAGAGAAAAGAGTAGTGACTGAGCTCTGTGGACAGGAGCATTGTGTGGAAAAGCCTGGACAAGTCTTGTGACTTTCAGTGACTGTGGGTGGTCTCTGCATGGTGTGGAGACATGGGTTGCAAATGGAATCTCAAAGTCACTCTGCTCAGCACTTCAGAACTCTGCCCTGTTCCAGAGGCCATGAAGCAAGGAAAAATATGTAAATAAGCACACAAAAACTAAAAAAAAAAAAAAAAACCAAAAAAACCAAACAACAAAAAACCACTGTTGGTATAATCTTAGAGGGTACGCTTCTAAGGACACAGAGAAGAGTAGGGAAGAGTAAAGAGTGAATCGGGACAGACAAAATAAATAGAGCACAGCCACAAACATTTTCTTGACTCATATCTATTCCTCCCCATCAATAACCTCCTCAAAACTGTGTTCCAGTGTGTCCTTAAAGTAAAAGCAAACAGACAAACAAACAAACAAAGAGGTAAGGGTTGTAACATTAAACAAAATGGAACTTGGAGAAGAGACCAAGCCCAAGACTCCTGGGCTGGGACAGTGGTTAATGTTTTCCCCGTAGCCTTTGTCCAATGCCAGCACACAGGGGACCTCTTAAGTGTTTGTTGACTGCCTTCAACTCTCAGCCACTCAGGAGCTGACATTCTTTCTGGCTTATTCAGTTCAGTGAGAGCATGAAGTGCCTCTTGAAGACCGGATCTGCTGTTCTCACTCACATACTGACATATAAACAAATGTTTTACTTAGGTTCCATTATTTTTTCATCAAAATGCTTTGAAAAAATATGATTGACACCACCAAGTTGATTCCATGGAGGACAAACAATCTTCAAAGCAGAGTTCCTCTTCCTGATTTGGTTCAATAGCTTGCAACATTAAATTCATAAAATGAATTACTCCTGCCTCTGACTGACTTGTATTCTCTTTCTTTTTACATAATCAATCATGGATTAAAGTGGGTAACACAGGTCATTTGGTATAGATCAATTTCTCTATAAAACCACAGAAAGGAAGGTCAGAAAGAAAAGGATGAAGACTTTCTAGATTGACAAAATAAAAGCTTTGCAAGGAAAATCTTAACAACTTCTCTCATTGGCTCCCCAAAATTTTCATTCTCATCTCTTTCTAAATTATTGTGGGGGTTGTAAGCCTTATCTTCATTGACAATTTTCTCTTCAACTGATGGACCCTAAATTCTCTTCCTTTAAATATGAGCTGGGCTTAGTGATACTTTTAACACTGGAAGAGGTAAGAGTGAAACTTCTTATGTGACTTCCAAGGCTGGCTCTTTCTTTTTTGGGACACAGACACTTGGAGCCCTGAGATGCAATGTGAGAAGTCTGGCTGTACTGAAGTTGCCGCTTAGAGATAGAGACAAATCAGGGAGCCTCTGCTATTTTAGCCTCCAGCTGTTCATGTCAGGGAGTGAGGAGCCTCTGAGAGGATTCCATTCTCCCCAGTGTCTGACTGTAACCACATGAGAGACCCTGACCAAAAAACATCTGGTGAGTTTGATCAAACCCTAGGACCATGAGACATAATTCTAATAAATGGCTGCTGTTACTTCACTCCACTAATTTGGGGTTAGCTTGTCATATAGCAACAGTACCCAGAGCAGTGGTGTCTGCCCAAAACTTTAAATAATGAATGGCCCTTGTCCAAGCCCTGGACCTTCTTCAGTGATCTCATGTTCCCCATTACTTTCAGTAGCATTTGTATGTAGTGATGGTTAACTTCATGTGTCAACTTGACTGGGCCATGGGGTGCCCAGACTTTTGGCCAGACATTATTCTGGGTGAGTCTGAAAATATTTCTAGGTGAGATTCACATTTCAACCAGTAGATTGAGTAAAGCAGATTGTCCTTAATGTGAGTGGGCCTTACCCAAGCAATTGAAGACCTGAACAGAACAAACAGGCTGAGTAAGAGGAAACTCCTCCTGTTTTACTTTATGAACTGGAACATTGGTTTTTTCTGACCTTCAGACTTGGACTGAAACATTGGTTCTTCTTGTATCTCCAAACTGCCAGTCTTTAGACTGGTAACTACACCATTGGCTCTCCTGGATCTCCAGAATGCTGATTGCAGGTCTTTGGACTTCTCAGCTTCTGCAATCATATGATCTTATTACTTATAACAAATCTCTCTCTCTCTCATTCTCTCTCTCTCTCTCTTATTGATCAATCAATAAGAGAGAAAGATCAATCAATAAGATCAGTCAATCATCTTATTGATTCTGTTTTTCTGGAGAACTCTAATAGGCGTAGCATCGCTGATTTTTATCTTAAGTGAAGATTTATTTTCTGGGTTTCAATTCCACATTTGCATATCTTCTCAAGTGTCACGAGCATCACAGAAGTAAACAAACCCCCAAATGACCCTTCATCTTTCCTATCTTAGTGAGTGACAGCTCACTCTATCCAGCTTCTTAAGCCATAAATCTAGAAGTTACTCTAGACAAACTCTTTTCCCTTATGTCTCCAAACCAGTGCACCACCAAAACCAAACAATTATTTTTCTATATAATTGCAACTCTAAATTATTTATTCCCCACTGATAACAGTTTAGTCCAAGTAGCAGTTATCTATATACAATAATTTCTTAATATTCCCTTTGCTTCTAATCTTGCCATCTCCATTGCTGCCACTCTACAATCTATTTTTCATATAATAGCCAGAATAATTTTTTGAAAGTAAATCATACAGCTTCATCTCCCTGTTTCAGAATATTAAATTAAGGCTAAAATTCCATACACTCTCACTGGTTCTGTGAGACTACGTGATTTGTCCTGGGTTTTCTGTCCAACTTCATCTTGACTCACTTTCTTCCTTGCATACCCAGTCTAGTGTTAATTTCTCAGCAATTTCATAAGCTATCTGGAAAGTTTTTTTGTATCTGCTATTACTTCTGTGTGGAGAACCATTCCTCCCTACTCCACCCCCACCCTTATCTTTAAAATTAACTCTCATCTTAGGTAGTTCTTATTCATCTCTCCAGTTGCAGTTTATTTTTTTAACTTTTCTTTTATTGTTTTTAAGTACAGCTGTCCCCATTTCTCCCCAGTGCCTCTTTCTCAAGTGGTATCACTGACATCCACCTCCAATAGGATTTGGTTTTTATATTAGTCTTCTTTAAAAATGCTATTGTTTTTACTTATAGATATTTTCACAATTAGAGACTATATGCACACTTCTTTTGTTCATTTGGTTTTTAAGTTATTTCTGTTACCACTCTATAAATTCCATGACAATGGAGATCAAGTTTCCTTTGTTCACAATTGAACACTCAGAGTTTAGTAGTTTTCAGAGTACAGTAGGTGCTCAGTATATATTAGTTAAGTGACTAAAATTTGTTCCTTTATTTAATGTTTGTGAGGGACTTGGTGCTTTCAAGAAAACAACTTTACCTGGACACTATGTGATCATGTAGATAGATATCTCAGAGGAAAAATTCTCCACTAGAGGATAAACATTTCAAGAACTTCCCTTAGAGGAAAGCCAAAGCCTTAGTTAGACTGGTCTTCAGAAGAGTCACAGAACCTCAGATCACTTCGACTTACTAATCTCTAAATTGGTTCCTCCACTTTTCTGTAATTTCTTTGTAGCCGTTTCCTAATAATGACCAAGCTTCCATTCTACCGGTTGAGCAGAGCCAGGATCAACCAAACGAACAAAAATTGTAAAATTATTAGTAAGGATGTTTTTTCTAAATTGTACCAAGGAGCATAAAATTATTTTTAATAAAAAATTAATAAAATAAAATTTTTATTTTATTAAATTAAATAAAATTTATTAAAATTTTTACTTAATAAAAATAAAAATTTTATTCTACTATTCGAAAAATTTTTATCCCTAGCTTTATAACCACCAAAAACAACAACACAACAAAAACAGAACAAAAACCATTTCATAGTTCGGATAGTATATTGATACCTTTTGGCATTTCTCCATAGCCAGAGACCAAGAATTCTTAAAGCTAGGTAAAAATTAAATTAAACATTTATATAGAAAAACCACCACCACCACCACCACCAAATATTCAAAGGCAAGGCACAATGAAATGACCATTCTCTCTTTGTACAATGTCATCATAGTTCAGACTCCTGACTTGCTGCAATCACAACGCTAACAGAAATTCTATTGTGGGATGTAGGTCAGAAATCAGATCCATGAAGACACAGAGTGCAGAAAATATCGTTTGGTGAATATCTGTCACATGCATAAAGCTCCTCACCATTTTTGCTGTATCCATAACTATTCAAAATAAAATAGATCAAAAAACATCATTCAATCACATTTCTTTCCTCCTAGGATATCAGAGACAACCTGGTTTTCTCCTGCTGCCCAGAGCCTGATATCAGCATCTTTTTTTTTAACCTGCAGGATTGTGATTAGTATTTTCCCCTCTGTCAATACTTTTGGTAAAGAATTAACCAAATAAATTAAAACAACAGATAAAAGAGCATATGAATGAATTAGGCATTGCTTCTGCTCATCACCTTCCCTTCTGTAAATGACAGATTAGCTGCTCATCTAAAATCTGTCAAGCAAATGCTTTGAGAATCCAGATAATTAAAAAAAAATTATAAGACAGCCTTGCTAAGTAGAAATAGATGACAGCTCTATATTCTGTAGCTGCATTTATTGAAGTAAAGCTTGAGGCCAATAATTTCAAATGTTTGAGATGAGAAATTTTCAAAGTTATTGTTTTTTTAAAAATACTTATTTTTCGCTCTTTGAAATAGTCTCCTTGAGTCTTAATCTTTAATGTTGTTTTCTTTTCAAATTATTTATTGGATAGTTAAATGGTTTCTTTTCAAACAAAAATTCCATGATTTGTGTTTATATTTCCAGATAGTGATTCCAAAAAAAATGGTATTGCAGAATTTTACAAGTTTTATGTATTGTGGGGGAAAAAAGCAATTCTTGGTAAATTATGCTCCAGAAAAATTTCCATAAACATGAGGCAACCAGTCATTTATAAGGGTCACTCAATCATTCATCTCTCTTCCCTCTCCACATTAAGCTTGGGACTTGTCAAAGAGAAGCAGAGTTGGAAATTTCTTAAAGATGGTAAGATAAACTTCATGAAGGTCCCTACAATAGGACAGAGAGACTACAGTACAAACTAAGCTCAACTGCCAACAGTGCAGAGATTACTGGAAGTTTTAAAGGAAGAATGAGAGTGAAGAGAAAAGGAACAAACAGGATCTGAAGTAGTAAGAAAAAGTATAATTTACAAAAATTATGTAGGGGACTATTTTTCCAAGAACTGTTTGGCAAGGCAAGTGTTTGATCAGAGTGTATTGAAAAAAATTAATTACTTTTGTCCACTTGAGTTTTCCCAGACAGAACTTAAAAAGGAAACTCAATCATAACAGGTATGTTAGAAACTGTTAGCTGTTAGAAGATATACTGGTCAAGACTCCCTGTATATGTGTGTATGCTTGAGTTGGTGGGTGGAGAATAAAATCATTTGTGCTGAGAGTTTGCAGGGTTTTTTAAAAGATTTTATTTATTTATCCTTAGAGGGGAAGGGAAGGAGAGAGGGAGAGAAATGTCAATGTATGGTTGCCTCTCATGCGTCCCCTGCTGGGAACTGGCCTGCAACCCAGGCATGTGCCCTGACTGGGAATTGAACCATGGTCCTTTGCTTCACAGGCCCATGCTCAATCCACTGAGCTACACCAGCCAGGGTGTGAGAGTTTGCAGTTTTCATAGTCCAAAGTTGAGGCATTGTCAAGAACAAAGGTCAAAAATAAATAAAATCAGAAATGAAGAGGAGAGATTACAACTGATACCACAGACATAAAAAGAATTGTAAGAATTTACTATGAACAACTACATGCCAAGAAATTTGAAAACCTGGGTGAATTGGACAAATTTCTAAGAAAATATAATTTTTCAAAACTGAATCAAGAAGAGCAGAAAGTCTGAACTGACCCATAATAGCTAATGAAATTGAAGAAGTAACTAAAAAAAACTCCCAGCACACAAAAGCTCTGGACTGGATGGTTTCACAGAAGAATTGTACAAAACATTTTAGGATGAGCTATCCCCATATCCCTCTCAAACTATTCCAAACAACCCAGGAAGATGTAAGACTTTCAAACCCTTTTTGTGAGGCCAGCATCATCCTAATCTCCAAACCAGGTAAACACACAAAAAAGGAAGAAAACTATAGGCCAATATTGCTGATAAACATAGACACTGAAATCTTCAACAAAATATTGGGAAACTGCATCCAGCAACACATTAAATAGATCATACACCATGACCAAGTGGGATTCATCTCAGGGATGCAAGGATGGTACAATATTCACAAATCAATAAACACAGCATATCACATAAACAAAAGAAAAATCACATATTAATTTTTCTACACATATTAATAGGTGTAGGAAAAGCATTTGATAAGGTACAGAACCCATTTATGATAAAAACACTCAGCAAAGTGGGAGTAGAGGAGCATATCTCAACATAATAAAGACCATATATGCAAAACCTACAGCCAACACCATACTCAACAGGCAAAAACTAAAGAGCTTTCCCACTAAGATCAGAACAAGACAAGGTTGTCTACTTTCACCACTTCTATTTAGCATAATATTGGAAGTCCTAGACACAGCAATCAGACAAGATAAAGAAATAAAGGGCATCCAAATTGGAAAGGAGGAAGTGAAACTGTCATTGTTTGTAGATGACATGATAGTATACATAGAAATTCCTGCAGGCTCCACCAAAAAATTACTCAACATAATAAGTGAATTAGGCAAAACAACAGGATACAAAGTCAATATGCAAAAAATCAAAGACATTTTGAACACCAACGACAACATATAAGAAACAGGAATCAGGAAAAAATCCCGTTTGCTATGGCAAAAAGAGAAATAAAGTATCTAGTAATAAACTTAACCAAGGAGGTAAAAGACCTGTCCTCAGAAAACTACACAACACTGGAGAAAGAAATTAAGGAAGACACAAATAAATGGAAGCATATACCATGTTCATGGATTAGAAGAATTAACATCATCAAAATGTCCATAGTACCCAAAGAAATGTATAGATTCAATGCAATACCTTTTAAAATATCAATGACATACTTCACAGATATAGATCAATCATTTCAAAAATGTATATGGAACCATAAATGACCCTGAAGAGCTGCAGCAATTTTGAGAAAGAAGAACAAAGTAGGACAGATCACAATACCTGATATTAAACTATATTACGAGGCCGCTATAATCAAAACGGCCTGGTACTGGCACAAGAACAGACACATAAATCAATGGAATAGAATAGAGAGCCCATAAATAAACCCAAATGTCTATGGTCAATCAATATTCGACAAAAGGAATAGGAGCATAAAATGGAGTAAAAAATAGCCTCTTCAACAAATGGTGTTGGATGATCTTGACAGCTATAAGCAAAGAAATGACACTTGACCACCAACTTACACCATATACAAAAATAAACTCAAGATGAATAAAAGATTTAAATATAAGTCACGATACCATAAAAATCCTATGGAAAAACATAGGTGGGAAAATCTCAGATATCCTATGCAGCACTATTTTCACAGATATGTCTCCTAGAGCAAGGGACATAAAGGAAAGAACAAACAAATGGGACTATATCAAATTAAAAAGTTTCTGCATGGCTAAAGAAAATATGAATGAAATGAAAAAAGTGACTTCCAGTAAAGATGGAGGCATAGATATATACACTGTGCCTCCTCACACAATCAAAAGAAGGACACCAATAAATTTAAAAAACAGAAAACAACCAGAACTGCCATAACTGTATGGGCATCTGACAATAAAGAATTAAAGGAGAAACATTCATCCAGACCAGTAGGATGGGCAGAGATGGGCATCTAGGGCAGAGAAAAGTTGTGGCAAGGCAGCAGCTGCAGGACCAGGGTAGGCAAAGCAGAGGCTGGCTGAGTGGGTGGTCTCACATTTGCCTGTGGATAAACTTGGGAGGAACAACTGGGGAGCAAGACAGACCTTGCAACCCAAAGTTTCAGTGCAGGGAAATAAAGCCTCAAAACCTCTAACTAAAAAAACCTGAGGGGGTTGAGGCAATGGGAGAAACTCCCAGCCTCACAGGAGAGTTCAGTGGAAAGATCCATGGGGTCCTAGAATGTACACAACTCCACCCACCCAGGAATCAGTCCCAGAAGGGCCCACTTGCTTGTGGATAGTGGAGGAAGTGACTGAAAGCTGGCAGATAGCTGAGCAAGTGGCACTGTTCCCTCTCAAATGCCTCCCTCACAGACAGCACCACTACACAGCAATGTGGGTTACTCTGCCCTGGTGAATACCTAAGGCTCTGCCCCTTACTACAAAACAGGTGTGCTGAGACACACACACACACACACACACACACTCACACACACACACACACAAAATATGACCCAAATGAAAGAACAGATCAAAGCTCCAGAAAAAATACAACTAAGCAACAAAGAGTTGGCCAACCTATCAGATTCACAGTTCAAAACACTGGTAATCAGAGTGCTCATAGAATTGGTTGAGTATGATTGCAAAATAGAAGAAAAGGTGGAGGCTATGAAAAGTGTTATAAAGGAAAATATATTGGAAACCAACAGTGAAGGGAAGGAAACCGGAACTCAAATTAATCATTTGGAGCAGAAGGAAGGAATAAATATTCAACCAGAACAGAATAAAGAAACAAGAATTTAAAAAAATGAGGAGAGGCTTAGGGACATCTTGGACAAATTTAAATGCCCCAACATCCAAATTATCGGGGTTTCAGAAGAAGAGGAAAAGCAAGCAATTGAAAACTTATTTGAAAACATAATGAAAGAGAACTTACCCAATCTTGCAAAGGAAATCGACTTCCAGGAAGTCCAGGAAGCTCAGAAAGTCCCAAAAAGTTGGACCCAAGGAAGCACACACCAAGGCACATTGTAATGACATTACCCAAGATAAAGATAAAGAGACAAACTTAAAAGCAGCAAAAGAAAAGGAGACAGTTTCTTACAAAGGAGTGCCAATAAGACTATCAGCTGATTTCTCAAAAGAAACCTTGCAGGTAAGAAGGAACTGGCAAGAAGTATTCAAAGAGATGAAACACAAGGACCTACATCTAAGATTACTCTATCCAGCAAAGCTATCACTTAGAATGGAAGGGTAGATAAAGTGCTTCCCAGAAAAGGTAAAGCTAAAGGAGTTAATCATTACCAAGCCCTTATTATGTGAAATGTTAAAGAGACCTTTCTAAGAAAAAGAAGATAAAAATGTGAAAAGTAAAATGACCACAAACTCAAAACTGTCAACAACCATACCTAAAAACAAAACAAAACAAAATGAAAACAAAAGTGAACTAAGCAAACAACTACAACAGGAACAGAATCACAGAAATGGAGATCATATGGAGGGTTATCAGAGGGGAAGGAGGAGAAATGGGAAAAAGGTACAAGGAATAAGTAGCATAAACAATAGGTAGAAAACAGACAGGGGACAGTTAAGAATATTATAGGAAGTGTAAATGCCAAAGAATATGGACACGAACTAAGGTGGAGAGGACTGAGAAGGGTGTGCAGGGTGAGAGGAATAAAGGGGGGAAGATGGAGCAACTGTAATAGCATAATCAATAAAATATATTTAAAAATAAATTTAATGGCAGTAAAAAACAAAATGAATAGGGAACCAATTGTATGTTTTTTCAATGATATCTTGGACAAGGATTTGATCTTCAAAATATATAAAGAACTCATAGAACTCCACACCAGGAAGACAAACTATCCAATAAAAAAATATTCAAAGGCCTGAACAGACACTTCTCCAAAGAGGACATACAAAGGGCCCAGAGACATTTGAAAGGATGCTCAACATTAAGACATCGGAGACATGTAAATTAAAACTACAATGAAATACCACTTCACACTGGTCAGAATGGTCATCATAAATCAAAAATCAACAAGTGCTGGTGAGGTTGTGGAGAAAAGGGAATCCTAGTATGTTGTTGGTGGGAAGGCGGACTGGTGTAGCCACTGTGGAAAACAGTGTGGAATCTCCAAAAAACTAAAAATAGATCTGCCTTTTACCCAGTAATATCACTGCTAGGATTATACCCCAAGAATCCTGAAACATCAATTCCAAAGAATCTATGCTCTCCAATGTTCACAGCAGTGCAATTTACAATAGCCAAGTGCTGGAAACAGACTGAGTGCCCATCGGTTAACTAATGGATCAAAAATCTGTGGTACATTTGTACAATGAAATACTATGCAGCAGAAATAAAGAAGGAAATTTTTCCACCCTTCATGACAGCAGGTATGGAACTAGAGAGCATTATGTTAAGTAGAGTAAGACAGGCAGTGAGGGACAAATACCATATAATCTCACCTTTAAGTGGGACCTAATCAATAAAACAAACAAGCTAGGAAAATAGAACCAAGGCATGGAAATAAAGAACAAACTGATAGTAACCAGAGGGGATGAGAAACAGGGGTAATGGAAGAGAGAAGGGGAAGGTTCTTCAAGGAACATGTATAAAGGGCCCATGAACAAAGACTATGAGGTAGGGGGAGTACTGCAGGTGGGAGGAGGGTGTGGGCAGGGCAAGGGAGAGTAATGGAGGAAATGGGAACAACTATAATTGAACAACAATAAAAAAGAACAAGAGTCAGAGGAGCTTGACTAAAGACATTTGGCCAACCAAAGGGGGTCCTTGCTAAACTTTCACTTCTCTAGTGTGGAGTGCAGTGAGCAATTTGAACAACAGTCACCAGTCTCTGATTTAGTGATGTGAGTCACCCTGCATTCTAGGATTGACTCTCGGTTTACTGTAGAATTAAGCCTAAGGGAGACAAACTAACAAAGACTATGCAGAATAAAAATGTTACTCATGGTGCTCACCAGGTCCCCACACCTACCTACGGAAATTGTTAAAATATTTTTCAGGATACAGAGCAGTGGGACCAAGTTCATCCTTGAAATTTCCAGTTGGTTCTTTTACTCTGTTTCATTTTTAGTGTTGTAGGCAAGGTAAGGACTTGGCCATTTATTTGCAATGAATATTTAAAACTTTGGAGGAAAAAACACAATTTTTATAATGTTTGTTTGTTATAATTCTCTGAAAGATGTTAAGAATTGGGGAGTGCTGTCACTTTTTTCTTCAGCTGCAGGTTATCTACCAATATTTATGTCTATCAGAGAGAAGACATTGTTCTAGAAACTAGAGATGTGGAGGTGAATATATAAGAGGGAATGAGATATATTTCCTTTAAGGAGCTTCCAGTCTAGAATAGAAATTTTTATGAAATTAACTCTAGTATAGTTCAGAAAATGTTAAGTGACTTCACAAAAGAAAATTCATTAAAAGTGTTGCCAGGAAGTAGATATTTGCCTTTCGCTTGAAGAATTTACAACTACTTGTAAAATGTAGACTAGTGAGAACTGAAGAGCATTCTAGAAAGGCATACGGGTGTTTGAAGGGACAAAGGAGATGCAATATGAGGTTATAAGAAAAAGCAAATTGTTTTGTTGCTCTGAAGTACAAAGTATCTGAAAGAGGGTAATAGGAAATATTGAAGTGACCAGATACCACTGAATGCCATGGGAGAACTAACATTTAATGTGTACAGAAGAGTGTGCAGGCCCCTTACATATATTTCATTTCATCTTCAGTACAACTCTATGAAAAATTTTCACAAGGTTATCAGGGCCCATCATGAAGAGACCCGAAGAGTATTGGGAAGAAGCATATGCAATTTTAAATAGGATGGTCGGGGAAGGCTCACTAAATAGCAACTATTTGAGTCAAAATCTTAAGGAGGTGGGTAAGCAAATGATAGAGATACCTATATGAAGAACATTCCAGAAAAAAGAATAAGCAAGTGCAAAGACCCCGTGGAGGGAATGGAGTTGGCATAGTAGAAGCTGAAAGATGAGAGAGGGACCAGAGTAGGCTATAAAGTCAGGAAACTAACAGCAATGGGTCTTGCAGGCTATTACAAGAACATTTTTACTATTAGTGGGGAGGTTGTAAGTGGAGAACACTGAAATAACAGGTTTGGGGAGGATCCCAGTTCTTTCTGTATTACTTGCATACTAGTGGGGTGGAAATGGCAAAAGCAGCAAGGAGACTGTTAAACCAGGCTCGAGCTAATGGGGGCTGGGCCAGAGTAGTAGATCGAACCTGAACTTTGGCTTCATTGACATAATTCTTTGAGCTACCTGAGACACAATCGATAAAAAAGGCGAGGTGCAAAGCAAAAAAAAGTAGTACACATCATTGTTTCTAAGCAAAAAAGTAAGTTCATGGTGATAGCATTTGTGGAGGTTGTGTTGCAGAATGAGTAAGTGAAAATTCAAGGAGGGAAGGCTAGGAGAACCTGGGCCTCCTGTCTGCCTTTTGTAAGAACAGACTCCATCTACAATTACATAGAGAGTGAATGAGAAGAAAGTGGAAGAGAAGAAGGAGGAGGAGAAAAGTAAGAGAAAGGAGAGGGGGAAGAGGAAGAAAAGAAAGGACTGCAGTAGAGAGGGTGTCATGACCGAGCAGAAGTGGGAAGGGGAAGATCATAAGGTGGAGGGGATGTCAACACATAATTGATTGGACTGAATTTATGAACCAGGTAGAGAACTCAAGGGAAACGAAGTTTATCACTACCATGGAGGACAAAAGCAATGAAGAGTACTAATGATGAGGTGAGGGCCCTATGCTAATATGTTTGTAAAATTTAATACAATTCAAATAAACTGAATGCAATTAGTAGATCCCCTTTTTCTGTCAGAGACTGGGGTAGAGGTATACAAACTTGAGTCAGCAACATTGATTTCCACTTTCTCGAGAGTTCAGTCTAGTCACTAGTCTCTAGTGGGAAAGAGAGACAATTAAACACACATTCATAACCATTTACCATGTATTTTCAGTGAGGAAAGATACAGGCAAAGAAAATTCAAGAAAGGAGTAAATAGAGACCGTGGGTGAGAGGGAAATTATCTTGGGACCTAAATCACACCAGTACAACTAGTTACAGCTCTGTACCTCTAGCTGTTCTAAACTTCAATTTACTCAAATGCAAGATACATGGGTGGGGCACTATGACTTCAAGGTTCTTGAACATTCAAAGTGTCTAACCTATTGCCCTGCATATTTATCAGGGCAAAGTTTAAATAAAGCTTCAGCTTCTTGGAGAAGAATTAGCAGCTGACCAACATCTTCAACATTGGTTTTGGTTCGTATTTATTTTATTACCAAACTTACATTAAAATAAATTTAGTAATTGTTTGAAACAAAGACTCATCACTCAGAAAGCAATAATTCAACTGTATCATGATTAAGACTTTGAAAAACCAAGGAATAATTTTCTCCAATGTGTTTTTCTTCTCTTTTACAAAAACTTTTGTTCAGTGTCAAGTGCAATGTTAGATACTAATTTGATTCTCTACATTATGAAACAGTCTTTAACACAGTATTGAGATATGAGGTTATCTAGAGGACTGGTTTGGGGTGAAATGCTGCTTTGTTTTCCTAAATTGCCCAGAATGGAAATAACTGGTTGAATTGTTGATACCCAGATAAAGGTAAGATATTATAATACTGAAGAGGAGAAGTAAAAGAGGGAGGAGGAGAAGGAGGAGGAGGAGCAGAAGAAACTTTGTTTCCTAAAGAATAAACATCAGGTATTAGATAGTACTCTTAGGAAATAAAAAATGAGATAAGCTCCTCTTTCTTGAACAAAAAAAAAATTTACCCCCTTCAGATACAAAGTCCTCTCTGTGTGAACCAGTCAAGGTTTCAAAATGGCGGCACTAAAAGTGAAATGAATTGCTACCCGGTTATGACCTAAACCAAAAGCAATGCCAAATCATTTTTCTACTAGAACTAATGAAATCACAACTGAGTTATATGAAGATGGAAAATACAACTTTCTTTTAAAGTCCTGCTGGCTGCCTCTGTTGTTTTTCACTCTCCACCTGCTGTTCAAAATTCTCTGGCTTTTCATTTGTACTTTGAAAGACTTTGTACTGGATTAACTATTCAAATTTAACTGAAAATGCCAGTCAGATATATTTAGTCTTGTTTGAGAATATTTTTTTCTTTGTCATAATTTTGGTTTTTTGATGTCAAGGCCAGTCTGTTCTATCTTCACTTCCCAAATTGTCAACCTTGCAGCTATGTTTTTGTTTGGTCACTAATGCCACCAATTGTTCCACTGACCGTCCCCCGCCACTCCTCTTATCTTTTATTTGTCCTACACTTTCATTTTTCTATTGTGTTCACATTTCTGTCAGTCTAGAAGTGGGACCTCTTTCTTTGTATCAGTTCCCAAGTATATAATTATTCTTATCTCTTCCTCACAGTGACCCATGTAGATCCCCACTAGCTAATACTGGCTAAGAAAACATTCTCTTTTGAATGTATTATGTTTTTTTAAAATTTTATTTATTTATCTTTAGAAGGGAAGGGAAGGAGAGAAACATCAATGCATGGTTGCCTCTCGTGAGTCCCCTGCTGGGAACTGGCCCGCAACACAGGCATGTGCCCTGACTGGGAATCGAACTGCGATCGTGTGGTTCGAAGGCCCACGCTCAATCCACTGAGCTACACCAGCCAGGGCTTGAATGTATTATGTTAAAGAGCATAAAAACCTGTCCATATCAGCCCTTGTAGGGAGTACAAAGTATCCTAGAGATTGCTGCTCAAAGGGAACATTTTAGCTTTCACTGTCCCACCACCCTGCTTACCCTACTTTCCTCCACATGGAGAGTAAGCCATTTTTGTGACAAGGGCAATGGCTTCTTTTGCCCATCCCTGCTGTGTGTTTCCGTTGGCACTGCCAAGTTCCAGGCACCAAGTAGAAGTGGTCTGTGGCATCTGCCATATAGCTACTAAAACCCAGACATGGCAACATGTCTGTCTACATATCCTGCACCCACCCGTTCGTATGACAAAGAAAGACACACTCCAGAAAAGCAACCCAACTGCCATCAATGATCTTCTCAAATCCTACTTTTATGCTGAGAAACAAAGCAGAAACGCAGAATATTTTCAATTACTCAGCTTTGTTGTAGGAAGGATTCCAGGCGGTAAGGGGAGATCTGAGCCCCAAATAGACAGAGGCTTAACTTTGCAGGTGTTCAGAGCAGATGTACACCCCTGTATAAAATCTGAGGGATCCTGGATACATCCCTAAATCTAATAGCACTCTATGTGAACTGTTTGCAATGTCAACAATAGAGGTCCAACCCTTTGCAGGACTTACGCTACCTGATAAAATCCAATACCTCTGGGATATATTTTTAAGTGTATTCATCAATATCACGGTAAAGCAAAAGGGTTTTACAGTTCCCCTTGTGAAATTCAGCGTGTTTTTATTTATGGTAGGTCAAAAAGTACTTTTCACTGAATAGAAGAAGAGAAAGAATAATAAAGGAATGTGACTAAGAAGGGTAAGGCCATTCAAGAAAACTGACTTGTGGACAAGGACAGTTCAGTGTAAACATTGATCTACTTGGCAGTGCTTGCTCCACGTTCTGGAATTTTCACCCATGTTTTATTTTCCTCGAGCTGCGTTAAGAGCAGACATTGTTAAAGAACTCGACTTTCCCCTATTTTTGACAGGATATTATATTCTTTTAAACCTAAATAAAATAGCACAGTATAGTAAATTTTACTTCCATGTAAAAGCACAACATTTCCATTATTATTTGAGGTTTAAAGTAAATTTCTTAAGACTTTGCACATTTATTTCTCAGAGCTCTCTCCATGTTGTTAATTATACAGAAATATATGATTTCATCTTAGAAAAATCTAAGCACATACTTTCAGTAACTAGTATTTATATGTTATATATTTTATTTTTTCAGGATTTATGATTTTATTATTTTTTTACATTTTTAAATTGTTGTTCAAGTACAGTTCTCCCCATTTTGTATTTTAAATAATAATTAGAAATTAATGAGACAAACACTTAAAGCATATACTACAAAAAGAGAAAAAGGAGAAAAAATGAAAATCAAAGAAAGTTAGCATTCTTTTATATAGTTTTTTCTGAGCTTAGTCTATTTCTCTAGATTATGAAAATAAATGTCATTTGTAACATTTTTATCACGATCAGATTCCTGATACTTAGTATTGCAAAAACAAAACTTGTTTATTCTTTACAATCATAAATAAAAAAACATATTGAATTTACCAATCTAATTATTTCTTGTTTTTCAGAATGCTCAGATTCTATCAGACCTAGAAAACTTCTAAAGCAATTTCACTCTCAAATTTATCTTTATCTTTATACCCTCTTGGTATAGCTTCTTGTTGGATTTTCTCTGTCATATGTAATATGCATATGTTACCATAATTTTTTGCCATCAATTAATCTCCTTCAGGAAGTCTATAAGTAAACAAATTAGCAAAATGACTTTAAAAAATATGTTAGACTATATTATAAACAATTAAGAAAAAATAATGAGGCCAGACTTCTGGTTTCCACTATGTGACCCAAAGAGAACATTCTGGTCTATCTGGCCTCATGGTTTTTTTCTTGTTTGTTTGTTTGTTTGTTTGTTTTTCAGGTAGGTTACAATGTGAAAATTTTAGGTCCTTTTTAGGCCAAGAATTCTACACTAAAAAGCAGATGATTAATTCTATGGATAACATATTAGATTATATCAAAATATTTATATAAAAATAGAGCAAAAGTTAATTTGGGGCTGGGAAAATAAATGATAAACAAATTATTCACTTTATGAAAAATATTGGACTTAATTTTTTGGAAATAAGAAAATGAGGCTATCTCTTCCTAAGAGATTCATATTTATATTATATTTTCTACTATAAAATATCTACGCTAAATATACAAGTACAAAACTCTTATATTTTATTTGTTAACTTACTTTTATTTAAAAATACTGACTTCATTAGCTTCACTGAAGAATTATTTACAATATTTTAAGTCCACAATTTGATGATTTTTAAAAATTCGGGTAAAATTTATGACATAATATTTACCAATTTAACCATTTTAATATGTACGAATAACTGGTTTTAATCACCACTGTCTAATTCCAGAACATTTTTATTACCCAATAAGAAACTCTATTCTGAGTAAGCAGTTGGCCTATTCATCCTTCCTTTAGCTCCTAGTGATTACTCATCTACTTTTTGTCTATATAATTTTCTTATTCTGGCCATTTGATATAAATGGAATCGTATAATATGAGATCTTTTGTGCTTGGCTTTCTTTGGAGATTTAGTCATGTCGTATCATGTACAAGCATTTTACTCCTTTTTATGGACAGATAGTTCACTATATGTACACACCATATTTTGTTTTTCAGTTCATCAGTTGATAGGAATTGGGTTGTTTCTACTTTTTGGCTGCTGTGAATAGCGTACTATGAACATTTGCGTGCAGGGGTTTTTTATAGACAGTTGTTTTTATTTCCCTTCGTCATAGGCAGGAGGTAGGTTGGAATTGCTGGGCCATACGGTAATTGTACGTGTAACTTTTTGAGGAACTACTAAGCTGTTTACCACAGCTACTGAAACATTTTTCCACTGCCACAGGCAGTGGGTTGATTGCTATAAGGATTCCAATTTCTTTACATCCTTGCCAATTCTTGCAATTCTCCATTTTGTTAAGAATGATCCTCCCAGTGTGTATGAAGTGATACCTCAGTTTTCATTTGCACATCTCTAATAATGAATGTTTTGAACATCTTTTTAAGTGTATAGTGGTCATTTCTATATTTTCTCTGTAAATGTTTATTTAAATCCACTGCTTATGTTTTAATTGGATTGTTTGTATTTTTGTTGTCAAATTTAAGGATACTTTCTAGATTCTGGATACTAGACCCTTATTACATTTAATATTTGCACATATTTTCTCTTAGTCTGCAGACTGTCTTAACGTTTTGGATAGTATTATTCGATATGCAAGTTTTTAATTCTGATGAAGTCCAATTTGTCTACTTTTTCTTTCGTTGCTTTTAGTGTCACAGTTAAGGAACTATTTCCTATCCAAAGTCATGATTTATACCTATATTTCCTTTCAAAAGTTGTACAGTTTTAGCTCATAGGTTTACTAAGATCCATTTTTAGTTAACTTTTGCATATGCTATGAGGTAAGCATTCAAGCTCATTCTTTGGGATGTAGATATTCAGTTATCTTAGTACCATTTCTTCAAAAGAAACCCTATTTTTTCTCATTGAATGGCCTTGGAGCCCCTGTCAAAAGTTAACTGACTAAAAATACCATGACCTATTTATAGACTCTCAATTCAATTCTATTCCATTGATCTATTTGTCTACTCTTATATCAACAGCACACTGCTTTGATTATAGTAACTTTGTTGTAAGTATTGTAATAAAGACATGTGAGTCTTTCATCTTTGTTCTTTTTTCCAATTTTTAAAAATTATTTGGGATACCTTGACATTCAGTATAAATTTTTTAATCAACTTGTACATTTCTGCAAAATGGCCAATGGGATTTTGACAGGGATTGCATTGAATTCATAGATCAATTTGGAGAGTATTGTCATCTTAAAAATATTAAGTCTTGCAATCATGATGTCTTTCCACTTATTTAGGTGTTCTTTATTTTACTTCCAACATATTTTGTACTTTTCAGTGTACATGTCTTACCTTTCCTTGATTAAATTTATTTCTAAGTAATTTTTATTTTAATGTAAATGAAAGTTTTTTAAAGTTATATCTGTGCTAATACATAGAAATATGATGAATTTTTGAGTGCTGATATTGCATCCAGCAACTTTGCTGAAGTACTTTCTCATATTCAATTGAGTTGATGTGAAAATACTTATAATTTTTGCATTTTTGTGTGTGTTTATTTTAGGGTTATTTTTGTGTGTGGATTCTCAGGGTTTTCTATATACAAGATCATTGTAACTGTGAATAGAAATAGCTTTATTTTTTTCTTTACAATATACATGTCTTTTACTTGTCTTTCTTGCTGAGTTGTCTTTGCTAGAATTTTCTGTACAATGTTCAATAGAAGTGATGAGAGTGCGTATGTTGGGGCACACCTTCAACACTCAGCCAGGAAGCTCACAATTGTGCTACTTTCTGTTTTCACTCAGCCTGAAGGTCAGCCAGATATACACAGAAGTTAGGGTCTTTTTGACATCTTTTCTGGGTATACCCATGGCTTTCTAGATTCCCAGAAATATGTCAGAGCTTCTCAAACTTCTTTTCCCCGAGCTTCCCATTTTCCAGCCTTTCTTCCTAGGCATCTGGTTACTCTGTTGTTGTCTATCCCTTCTCTTACTCATTGACCTAAACAGCAGAAACCAGCACTTTAGAAAATATTTTTAACAAAGGCCCCACCTCAGTACTGGGAGATTTCAGTTACCAGAGACAAAGCGGACTTTGACTCAGTCTTCCAGCAGCCACCAGACAGTTTAAACAGACTATCACAGTTCTTTGAGAATAAGGCTCGTTCTGCTACTCTCTGGTCTGAACATATGTGCTGGCTACGAGCTGCTGGTCAAGGCTCTGGCAAGCAGTGGAGTGAGGGGTATTACCAGGGTCAATTTAAATGCCACAAAGCTATCCTATCATGATTAATTTTCCTTTTTTCTTAATCTGATGGTTATCTTTACTATTTTTCTCTGTTATCAATTATTTCCCCCTACACCCTCCTCTCTCCAGCAACACCACACTGTTGCCCATATTTTTCTAATTGTTTCCCACATTTTTGCAAGCTTTTGGCTAATTTCAAGTTTCAAAAAAGTTGATTCTGATTGTTTTTATTTTATTCATTTTTTGTAGAGTGATGGGCTTTTAAAATTTCCTACTGTGCCATTTTTGCTGATGTCACTCAATTTGATGACTTTTTGACAGGTGTATAAAATTATGTATCCCTCACCATAAGATAAATGTGATGAAAGAGAATCAGAGCCAATGTCTCATTCCAACTCATTCCATAATAATCCTAACCTTTTCATAAAATATGTAGTAGCAAGAAGTGCATAAATGATAAGTATTAAAGAGCAAAAAAATGAGCAAACATAATAGTTTGGAAAATAGTGCCCAGGAGAATTATGTAAAGGTCATAGAATATGAATAAATATTAATGCACTTATCATGCAAAATTGGAAGAAATGTGCTGTTACAACTGAAATATTATTCAAAGACAAGCATTGTAATTAAGGGTTTCCTTTTCCCATGGCAGTGGTAGAGAAATGCAGGTTTATTCTCAGCCTTTAGCCACTTCATAATTATTTTAAAAATTCAAATGTAACTCTTGTTGCAATAATGCTTAAAGACTGAATGAATAGCCAGTTAATTCCTCAAAAGGACAGCGTTCTATCTGTTAAACATTCCTGTTTCTGCCTAGCATGTTCAGGAATGCTGTCAAATCAATTAGCTGTTTTAACTCTCAGAAAATTACCACTAACTAAAAACAATTTCAACTTGTTTTTTTTTTTTTCAGGGAAACTGGCCATTTTTTAATAACCCATACATAATGACTATTTATATTTAGGTTAAATGTTCTTTCTCCTCTTCAAATTTCCTTTACATTATCTTAACACATCAGAATAGTTTGTGGGGACTTGCATTTGAGACTTGAGATCAATGTGGACCCAAAAGAGCTACCCAACTCATCATTGTATGACACTGGTATTAGCTCCAAGATACAGTAAAAGTAAAACTGAGAAATACTTAGAGAGGCAACATGCCTGCGACCCATCTGTCAGACAAAGAAATGGTTATCTAAGATTTATTCTGCCAAAGAGCTTCCTAAAATAAGAATAGATTCAGAAATCAGATCTACCCCAAATATAATACGTGTTTTCTCTAGTTTACTTTGCATTTTAAATTTTGCTTATAGCAAAAGTACATATTAAATGTCTTTGGGCCACTAGAGAAGAAAAAGAAACATCTATAATTTTATATTCTTTTTCTAGACTAAGTAATAAAAACTTTCAAGAATAATATACTTAACTTTGATTTTTTTTTTCTTAATGATTGAAAAAGTCAAAAATAAAGGATTCTGAAAAAGCATTAGCTGGTTGGGTTAAAGTTAAAGAATTGCTTAGTTTTCCATAGGCATGTAAGCAGAGTAAACATTAAAATAATGCACATGAGTGTTTTTAAAATTTTGCAAGTTCATTAAGTAAAATGTCAAAGTAAAGTAGGTCATGGAGGAAAAAACATTAAGAATTGTACATTAATATTCATGTCAAAGTATAACTTGCCATGTGAAAACTGAACCATAAGAGCTATAAATGTACATATAAAAATTATTTCTTCAACAATAAAAAAATAATAAACAGTAGAAGCAGATGAATTGAAGTGCTGAGTAGTGAAAGCAAAAGAGGCTCATTTTCCTTATACGTAGTCCAAGTATAAAATTTTTAATGTTTTGGGAGTACAAGCAGAGTTTTGTTATTTTTATATCTTCTAAAAAGTATGTGTATTATCAGGCAAATAAGGGCTACTCAGTAGAGGCTTATTGAAATAAGCTAAATTCAGATTAAAGTCCTAATAACTATTTCTTATACTATTATCATCAGTCTTTATATTACTATGATTTTTATTTTGGTTAGTATGGAAGAGGACAGAGAGAAATCTTTATGAGAAAAATATTTTAAGTTTGAGCCAGAAGAAAATATGTTCCAGAGACACTCACATAGCATACTATTTCTTTTTTTAAATATTTTATTTGTTTGTTTTTAGACAGGAAGGAAAGAGAAGGAGAATGAGAGGGAGAGAAGTAGCAATGTATGGTTGCCTCTCATGCGGCCCACACTAGCCCAGGCACGTGCCCTGACTGGGAATAGAATTGGCAACCCTTTGGTTCCCACAGCCCAGGCTCAATCCACTGAGCTACACCAGCTAGGGCTAGCATACTATTTCTAAAACAAACATTTAGGATTTTCAAATGGGTACAGACACAAACATCAAAACACTTTTTACCACGCCACGATATTTCTTGCTTCTGTGTCTTTTTGCTCATAGACCTCTTTTCACACAGTGTTTCCCTCATTTCTTTGCCCAGTCAAATGCTATTCCTCTTTCAAGACATTTCCACTCTCACCTCCTCTAGGAAAGCTTGCCTGTTGTTGGGGTTGCATTAAGTGCTCCCCTTCTGTAGCTCATGTCAGTTTTTATCTGTCTTGCCAAGAGCTTGTAAGTGCTTTAAGAAAAGCAATGATATACCAATATTGTTTTCTTGTGCCTCTCCTAGTCCTTGGAAAACAGACTATCACTATTTGTTCAATTAATTACGTGCAGGGTGGAGGGGAATGAAGGAGGGAATAGAATAACTATAATTGTATAATCAATAAAATATATTTTTTAAAAAAGAAGAAAGTCTCCCTCCTTGCATGAAGAAAAGGAAACATTGTATCACCTAAGCCAGGGTACCCAGGCTGAGAGAAATCTGCACAAATGGTCCTTGTTAAAATAATTCTTAGGTGGGAGAAGGGTTTTCAGGAACTACTACAAAGGACACATGGACAAAACCAAGGGGGAGGGTGGAAGCAAGAGAGGGAAGTGGGTTTGGAGGGGGTGTGAGAACATACAGGCAACTGTAATTGAACAACAATAAAATGATTTTAAAAATTTAAGAAAAAGGAAATCCCAACTCTATTTTGTAAATAGTTATTTCCTTATTTAGTCCTGCTAATATATTTACTGATAAAGGTAATAACACCTCTGATACAATATTATTCATCCATCACCAGAACATACGTTATGGTTTTGGGTTTTGTGTCACTTCAGGAAATGTCCTAACTTTCCAGTCCATAAAAAGGTGTTGGGCAGAATGGGGGAAATTTAGCATTTACTTTTTCTCAGGAAAAATACCCTAAAGTTACAGAGAAAATGTGAAACAGAAATGCAATTTTGATCTTCAGTGAAACAGAGACAGCTAAAATTTTGAGCTATAAAATCAGAATGACTCTCCAAACAGTGAAAATTAAAGGGTTGAAAATGTAAAGAGAGAAGCCACCTACGACAACATATTACAGAAAAAGCTAATACAGTGTACTTCTCCAGGGTGAGGCTCAAAACCAGAAATTCTGTTATAAGAGAAATAACTTTATGAGCGGGTAGGCATACCTGGACTTGGTTTGGCCCTGAGAAGAATCTGAAAATCACAGAGACAGGCCATATTTGTAGGAAATCATCTGTCAAAGAGGCAGAGCTGAGTAATCTCCACATTGTATGCAGACTAAAAAATAAAAATTGCAATGTCATTTGGTGTCATAAGAAGAATCTCTGCTGGCATAAAATATGGCCATGGGCTTCTCTGGACACAAATCCCCTAAAAATAGCTGGTCAAAAAGAAATAATAGCTCTTAATAAATAGCAATAATGAAAAAAGAGTTTATAGGAAGATAACCAACACACGCACATTCACAGATGCAGGCACACACACACAACCAGAGAAACGGAAGGAAAAGCAAATGGCAAACGAAGAATATTTAACAGAAAAAAATGCTTCACATGAAAACAGGCCCAACATTGTCCTAGGAATTAAAAAAAATTAATAGTATGAGTATGTTTATAATAGGAAAACACAAAATAAGACACCAAACTCAGAAAAGAAATGGCAATGGGTAGAAAATAAAGTGTTCATTAGTAAAAGTCAAGAAAAAAGTATAAGAAAAATAAAATAATATAGAAATTAATGACCTTCATTTATAAAACCAGCCACTTGGAAGATATAATGGAAGAAAAGTCAACAATTTAGTAGTTGCAATATTCATAAAATATTTAGAACAGAATGAAAAAAGAAATATTTGTAATCTTAAAAATACTATTGGTAAAATGTTACTATAGGCCCCAAAAGGAGACTTAAACAAATGGAAAGTTACATTTTTAAAATACTTATCATCATACATCATACTCACATTAACAAATAGATGTCAATTCTACTTACATTAACATATACATTTATGTGACTACCAAAAAAACCCCAGCATACTTTTTAATCAGACAAGCTAATACTTAAATTTATATACAAAACTTTAACTAGCAATAATAACTAAAACATTCTGAAGAGTCGTGAGGAATAACTTGCCCTAATAGATATCAAAATGCATTATAAAGTGATAACATTTAAAATAGCTTTGCACTGACATGTGAATATACAAATCAACAGAACAGAATAGAAAATAAACAAATGTATCCAAATGCATTTAAAAATGAATGATAAAATCAATATTTCAAAACAAGAAAGTAATATTATTTTTAAAATAGTGGTAAACCAACAGAACAGAATAGCTGTTTGGGAAAACAAACAAAAATGCTGGATCTAAACTACTCTTTATTCAGATCTGATTCCATTTAGATCAATGACATAAGTGTAAAAATAAAAATGCAGCTGTAAATTACTAGAAAAAAATAAAAATTTTAACTCTAGGAAAGTTAAGGTTTTCCTAAGTATGAAATACATCTTGAAGTCATTAAAAGAAATGATTGAATAAGTCAACTCCATAAAAATAATTCCTTCATGATTCAGAATAAAGTAAAAAAGACAAACACTAATCTGAGAAAGAAAAATGATAATTTCTAGAATATCAAAGTTCCGGTTCTTAACAGAAATGTTTCATACAAATTTATAAAGAAGATTCTAACAATATAATAGAGAAATGTACAAAAGATATGAAAAACACTTCATAGAAAAGAAAAATGCTTAACTAACAGTGCAGACTGAAAGTGTAATGAGATGCTACTACTTTCACTTCCGAGAAGGGCAGACATGCAATTGGACATTGGCACAGTCCAATGATGTGCTGTGTTAGCAGAGGTCCTGGGGGAAACAGACCCTCTCACACAGATGCTGGTGGAAATGCATTCCATGCAACCCTCTAAAAAGGGTAAGTTGGCAGTAGAAATGAAAAATGTGGATATTTTTAAACTCAGGGATTCTATTTCTAGAAATGTATCCAATTGAAAACTCAGAGATGTGCAACTGAACATGTAAGATGTTATTCATTTAAACGACTTGCTATAACTTAATTGTATAATTTCATAGAAGATGGGTCAAATACATTTTTGTGCCCATATATTAGAAAAATATTCTGCCATTTAAAAAGAATAAATTAGTATTTATAACCGAATATAAAAGCTGCAAAATTAAGAGGAAAAAACTTATGATGTTAAATGGTAAATTAAGTAAGCTGAAATTTGCATTAAAAAGAGATTAACATATATACGCTGTATTTACCCATATTTACATAGAATATTTCTGAAAGAATGTTGACAGATGAAACAGCAATGGTTATTTCTTCAGAGAGAATTCTGAAGGCTGGGAGACAGAGCCATGAGAGAATTTCTATACACAGAATAATTTTTACATTTCAAATCCTATAACGTGGGTTTATTTATTTATTTTTATTAAAGAAGGGAAAGGATTGTGTAGGAAGCAGCACAGCAAGCAGTAACACCATAAGCTGGAAGCTAGGAGCCAGATTGGTCCACATGGACCAATCCAGACCAACCCAGACTCTGCCACTTCCTGGTTGGGTGACTTTTTTCTCATCTTTAAAATGGGAGTAATAATCTTACCTACCCAATAAGGCTCTTATGAAGACTAAACTAATTAACACATGAAAGGCAAGCACTGTATTGGTCTTTTTTCATTAAAATAATGGAGTAAAACACACGCACAAATACAGACACAGCAGTTATGTGTAATAAAGCAGAGCTGACTGGACTCAGAATGGTGGGGCAGTTTAGAAAAAAGACCACAGGCAAACTGGATTCAGGACCATGACTGAGTGTCTAGGACAGCACCCACCAAACTTATGAGGGAGAGAAGTAGGATACTTATCAGCTTTGCGTTTGCCATCTTGGTCCTGTAGTTTCTGGACACTGCAGACACCACCATTATAAAATGTGAACATAATATGGAGTTTAGGAAGAAAACAATTATTAGTTAAGAAGCAAATAAAATCATACAAGGATGGCTAGCTCTGATGACCTCTGAACGCATGAGCCAGGTAGAGCTGAACAGAATGCACCACAGACATAAAAGCAGGTGAGAGAGCCAGCTTGCAGAGGGGCAGAGAAGACCCTCTGAGGGGCCTGGGCCGGAAAATAGTATTAGAAATGGAAGTTTCCTGAGCTCGACCTCTGGTATCAGCAGCTCTTGCTTTGAGCTAAGCCACACCCACCAGACCAAGTTACTGAGCAGAGAGAAAATAGACCCCTCAGGCTGCCTAGATTTGTCTCCCTTTGATATTATAAGTTTGTATATTTTATATTTCCTTCCTGAAAAAAAAAACCCCACAGAATCTGGTGCGAGTCAGGGCAGTAAGTTCTCTGGGTACAAGCTCCTCTCACTTACCTTAACACACTTGTCTAATTGGTGAGTCGTCCTGGTCAGGTCACATTAACAAATTCAAAGTTTGGTTTTCATTCTGGTATTTCTAGAGATCACTGGAAAGGTATAGATTGCATCTCTTTTCATCCACAGAGATGTTAAACTTATTAGGATTCGTTACTTTGTATAATTACACAATTATTTTCAAATTGAAAGTAGGTCTTCATCTTTAGGCAAGAATTAAAAAAAATAAAACCTTCTAAATTCCTCATGCATATACAGATTTAAGTAAGATTTGTTGAATAACTATGGTGGGCAAATACAAAAGTATCTTCTCACATGTTCCCTTTCAGAAAAGAGAATGCAGTGGATGAGACATAAATTCAATTCAGTGGTCTTGCTGTGAGTTGACCTTAGGCTGATCCAAAATTTCTTCTTCATGGCTTTTCCTTGCACATGTTCTTCCAATCCCTGACACATTTTCACACTAATGTACAGTGGATTTTTTCTTTTTCTATTTATTATTATTATTATTATTATTGGCTCTTGGACCTATCTCTTAACAGTTTTTACTTTGTTTCTTTGAAATAGAAAAAAGTTTGCTTAGGTTTTATTTTTGCACTAGCCTCTCTCATCTCCTTATGCTAAATCAAAGTTGTCCATCACCTATTGCCTCAAATAGTCTCTTTTTTGTAAACAGAGGCAAATAGACACCTCTTACTCGGGCCGTGGGGGATAGGATAGCTCGTAAGAATAAAAAGAGCCCTTAGGACATTCTTAGCATAGAGTAGTGATTAACTTTTCAACTTCAACCTTCTAGCCAACAATCTGCTCTGGCACACTCACCACCTTTAAAATACAGTCTACTCAGACTATTCAGCAAATATCTGAGCCAGCAAATTAAAGCTCTTAGTTGCTAATCAGTGGCTGTGTTTTTGTTTTTGGCATTTTGTGTGTGTGTATGCATGTGGTTTTCCATGTGGGATTTTTGGAGATGTGTAAAGAGTTCTCCAAGATTATTTTAGAAGTTGCTGTTCAAAGCTCTCTTAATCTGGAATAAAGTGGTTATGAATAAGGATGTACAAGTCACTATCAATTTTCTTCAAGCTGGTCTATGCCTTTACCCTTCTGCTGCATGTGATGACACGCATTGCAGCCTGTGTGAAAATGCCCCATCCGCCTGTAGGAAAAGCTTAATAATTTATTTGCAGTCCATCTTCCTCTAGACAAGTGCATGCCGTGTATTTGCTGAGTTGTGTAACCAGCTCCGAGAGCAGGCGCATGGCCAGCTGCAGATGGTTATTTCTGACATCTTTCCATTTTCCATGGTATTGATAGCTAGCCCCTGAATGCCTGTTCTGCATTTTCCAAACAAAACCAGAAGTGAGGAATCAATTGTGTGTTGTTAGGAGGAAATGTCATGACCTTGATTATAACTGTCATTTTTGAAGGGAAAATTATAGATATGAAATTCTGCAGGGTCAGATCCAATGCATAGTACATCTAATTTAGAAGGGCATTCTCTGTTCTGTGGGCAAATTTTCCGAGCCTTCAAGCCTTCAAATTGAGAGAGAACCCTTCAGTCATTCCTTGTGCTGTAGTCAAAATCCTTTACTTTTATGCTAGTATCACATAAGAGGTATAGGTGGGGGGAGGGAAACCCTTATAAGATAAGGGGGAGATACATTCATAAAAGGATCTAAATTAAATTTACATTGAAAAAAGTCAAGAAAGTTATTGAACTTATAAAAATCTTATATTTTGATCAATTTGTTTACTTACTTTTTACTAACTCTGCTTCCATTTACAAAAAAGAATGGAACTTACCAATGTTATGATCTTTTGCTCTAGAATGGAATGCAATATTGGATATTATTGCAATTATTGGATAGTGGTTGGGAAATATCCAAATAACCTCATATCAGGCCTTTTTACTGTAGTCTCAGGGCATAGGCTCCAAGGGCCAAGTAGAAAGGCCCTGACATGCCACCGTATTCCCCTATAGTCATCTTTACCTTCCTTTTGTCTTTTTTGAATCAATAAACTCCAAAAGACTACGAATGCACAACACCTGTCTGTGGGAAATCCAACAGAGTCTCTGGAAATAAAACCAGAAGAAAACAAAAAGAATCACCTATGCATATTGAATTGCTTCATGGAACATTCTGGTTAGTACCACCTGGTTTAATGCAGACTCATGGCTAGTGTTCATTTCCCTGGCTTAGGAGTCGTTTGGCAGAATGAGACTATGTTCTCTCTCCCACCTATTTTCTGCAGAGATTTCACACTTTGGCTAAATGTAGTGCCATGCCACACTGAGAAGAATGATGTTTTAAACTCCTTTTACAGTGTTTGTGCAAAATGCTAAGAGACCAAGGGGTCAGGTTTTTGTTTTTGTTTTTAGCTGAAATGTAGTTCTTGAACTTTTGTAGTCAGTTTTAGAAAAGCTCACCATTATTTTTTTGCATGCAGAATAACTTTATGTCAGTCACCTTGGGATGTCCTTGAGAAGAACCAATCCTCCAAATGAGGTTTGACATGTGGCTCTTGTGCTCAGTTGTAGAACCTACATGGAAAATTTTCACCATAAAGTGACATTCTTTCTAAAGTCTGGTACCATCTGTTTATATCCTACACAACACTTGCTTCTTTTTGGTCATTATATTGAAAGGGAAAGAAATAGCTCGAGCACTCTGAAAGACACTGGTCTATCTCTGGAAGTACACCCCACATGTGATCCATTACACTCAGTCCTTTCTAGACCACTTGGATTCTTGATAGGAACTTTTCAGAGCATGTCCAGAGAGCATGGAGCCATCCTGTATGTATGTACAACAGAAAACTATTCTAAACAATTGGACTCTTCACAACTGGTGATGTGATAACACAGGCCAAATGCTCATTGTAAACCCACCTATCGGTCTACCGGTGCTGTCAGCAAAGACCTTAATGAGCTCAGAGAGTAATACCAATGGCTCAGAAAATGCCATCAATCAGATGTGGAAACAGAAATGTGCAGAAGAGAAGTAGAATGAAAAGGTGGAACAGAAAGGAGACACATTCAAACTACTAAAATGACATAAGTGAATTGTTTCATTATGAAAAGTGAAAAATTATACTTATATAAGCAAAAATAAAACATTGTACATGAAAGCATCAAGACTGTGAAGGATCAGGGACTTTATCTTCTCTACATCTAACAAGTTAGCTTGCTCCTTATGGATTCTAGGACTTTATTATTTATAACATAGAGGCAATGAGCTTCAGGCTGGGCTCTATTTGACCCCCACCAGTGTGACACATAGGTGTTACGCAGATAGTGGGTTTACATTACAGAGGATGAATCCTGATTTGGGATCCCAAATCTTTTACCAAGCAAACCTTCCAAGCATTGCCTCAGAGACATTATTCTTGTTATTCTGGACCACAAACAAACCTGTCCTGCGCTTCAGAGTGAGGCACCCTCTCTGTGAAGAGATGAGTAAGGGTGCACTCTGCTTCTAAGCAAGGTGAAGTCTTCCCGTGTTTGCCATTGTTGCTGACAGCTTCTCCACAGGTACTACCTTAATACATTTCATAGTTCCTGCAGTGTCTGTTTTTCTGTGTGCTGGCACTCAGCGAACAAATTGTAAAATAAAACCATACATTTTGGAGACGTTTTTTTAATTGAAGTCACAATTTTGCTTATCCATTGGTTCCTTTTAGACGCATTGCACAACTTCTTGTTGCCCAGGCAATACGGCAATATATGGTAGGCTTCTCATTTCCAAAAAATGATCTCACTACACATGTACATATACATTACACATATATTGTAATCTACACATAAGCACATTCACTAATATGTCACCTGAATTATAAAAAATACATTTTGTCCTGGACAATGTGTCAATTTTATGATCGTGGTAAAAAAAATGTTTCTAAAGACCCACTGACACATTTGTTCATCTCATAAGAGAGACAAATATCACTGTTTCCTTGCATTGTACATTTGAATATATAATTGAATCAATTCTACATTTTAGTGAAATTGAATTATTGAATGTGGACATATTGAGGTACCCCAGTCTAAGCGTAGGAAGTGAGATAAATGAAGCACCAAGCTTCTCACATCCTTGCTTTGTAACAAATAGTAGCAAAAGGAGGATTTTGAACTGGTTGGACAATAGACCCAGTAGCTCTACCAAGAGAAAGTGTTTAACAACTACTCAGTGGTGGGCACTGCCCTCTGAAACTGGATGCTGCAGTGGGGGTTAGAGGGTAGTCATGTCTCTCACATAACTAAATGTACTATGTCAATTAGACAAAAAAATTACAAGAAATAATTTCTCAGAATGAGTTTTAAAAGTAAAACTACCCTGATCATCACTCAAAAAAACTAAGATACTTTCTTCAAAACAAGTACCACTATTATAATTAATACATTTCTTGACTAAGGGAAATAAAACTTGACACCTTAGGGACTACTAGGTCTGGAATTTCACTCATCAGTAACACTGATTAGTTCTGCTTTTGTAACAGTGGAAAATCATAATGGTGGGGAATTGTGACCCACCCCACTATTGTCTTGACATTATTTCTGCAAGTGCCAACTCTGACTAATATGCGGCTTGTAGATGAACAGCATGTTTGTGGAAGAATCCTAGGAGCTGACTTCAAAAGATATGGCCCCCAACCTTCATGCATCCCAGCCCCAGGAGATTTGCTGACCTTCAACCATGGAACCAGCCTGACAGGAAGTCAGGATGACGTGAAGCCAGGATGACTAAACCAGGATGAAGCGCACTGGACCTTCACCTGCCTTATCGGAATGGACTGTTGTTTGTCGGCACACAGAGAGCTTTGTAACCCCCTCTCCTGATCTCTTTGTTCTGTTCCCCTCTCCCTCCTTATAAAAACCTCTGCTTCCACTGACAGATGGAGATGGGCTTTGTGACATGAGTCCCCCATCTCACAGGAGGTAGGTTTTGAGATGCGAGTCTCCCATCTTCCAGATGGCTGGCATGTGCAAGGAAATCACTTTCGTCTACGTCAGCACGTGCCTATGGAGCATTGGCTCTCATAGCGCTGGGCAGCCAGACCTGCATTCAGATACACTTCCACATTTAGTGCTCAAAAAGTTGGGGGTTAATTATTCTCATTGACCTCGAAGATGTTTCCTTGCTCCCAGGGCTTTAGAATTCAAGATATTCATTTGAGAAGAATAAATAAGTTAAATTAATAAAATGATATTTTCAAACATCTTTATAGAGTTCACAAACAAGCAAAATATAACCAAAGACACTGAAATAGAGAACAGGCTGACAGTGACCAGAGGGGAGAGGGGAGGGAATTTCAGGGGAAATAGGGGAGGGATTTAGAGGAACATATATAAAGGATACATGGACAACAACTGAGAAGGGTGGAAATGGGAGGGAGGGGGGAGCACGAGGGTGGGATGGAATGGGAGTAATAGACAGAAAACTGTACTTGAATAATAATTAAATAAATAAATTGGGGAAAAATGTGTTCTTTGAATTGAATCAATGTGTTAAACTTTAGAAAAAGGAGATGGTTTAAAATACTACTACTAAATATCATAGGAAATGCTATAGGTCAAAAAGAAAGCTTTTCTTAAAAGTTTGTTCAGTGCTTTTTAATATCAAAAAATACAAACAGGGCAGTCAACTGCATAATTTCAAAAGTCAAAATATTTTCAATTTTAGGGGTCTTAACGTTATTCTCACATGAAATTCTATATATTGGTAATTCTTCCTTTTTTACAACCAATTCAGCAAATTGCTACACATATACATGTATAAAACATATACATATCAGAAAATGTAGCTCACGTACTTTCTTAGTGTATGATAAAATGAATTTGACTATTTTTGTCATTCTGAAAAAAATTGAAAGTGTATCATATCAAAGCTCCGTGAGAGCAGTGACTATGGCTATTTTCTTCACTACTGTTTTCTCAGTGTGGGCACATAACAGGAACAAATTTTGTTAAGTGAATGACTGAAGTAGCCATCCTGTGGCAATGGAATTCTATTGAGAAGCAGGCACTTTTAAAAGCACCTTTTTTTGTAAATCGGTTTCTTCATCCGGAGCCTTGACAGTTCAAATAGTTTCATATTTCTTTTCTATTACTTGTGTCTCCAAGTATACCACTATAATTTGAATAGCCTCATTCTTTATAGTGCATTTCAATGCAAACACAAATAGATTATTATCTCCCTAATAAGTTGTCTCCTTTGGGGGTTTTAAAAAAGTATCTTATCCACACTTTTTAAAAATGCTACTGGTGTCATTCTCTTCCTCTGATAAACAGGAATCTAATACATTGCATTGAAATGTAACTTAAAATAATAAAATAATTTAACTGATAGAAACTGTAAGATAATATTTAGTTAACTTTGGCAATGGTTTATCACAATTACAATAGATGATACTTGTTTTTGAACTAGACAAAATTAATTTGATCAAGTATATCTACCGTATATTTTAAATTCTTGTTCCACTGGAGTCAGTGTATTTGAATCTGATAGCTGCTGGGTTATGGCAAAGGGCTACAATGATCCCAGGTGTTTTATTAGACAGAAGAGGGGATTAGTGCTTTCAACACTATCTTCCCTGTCATATATTGTGTTAATAGAGAGAGGTCCATGCATTCTTCTTGGCCCACCTGTTTCACCTTAGAGGCAGCTTGATGCCAAGCATAAACCATGGGGGGGGGGAGGTAAATAACACGGGCCATGCATTCTAACCTACCTCTGAATCATCTTTATAAAATTCCAACATCTTAAAAAATAGATTATCATACATGGACATGGAAGCTGGGCAGTGAACAGGGCTGTTGGGAAAAAAATAACTGATCCATTTTAAATGTGGTGTTGGAAGAGAGCTCCATGGCTACCTTGGACCACCAGAAAGACCAACCAGTGAGGCCTGGAGCAAATGAAAACTGAAACACCACTGGGAGCAACGATGACAAAACCAAAGTTGTCAGACTTCTGGCACATCCTGAGAAGACAGACTGCTTTGGAAAAAAAACAATAATGCTGGGAAAAAATGGAAGGAAGCAGGAGAAGAGGAAGACCAAATATGAGGAGGATTGACTCCATAGAAGAAGCCACAGACCTGAATCTCCAGGAGCTGTGCCAGGAGCTGAGGACAGGATGCTGTGGATGTCATTCATTCATCCATAGGGGTGAACAGGAGTCGGAATCAACTCAACAGTATGCACCACAGAAAAACAGATTTTTTCCTTATTTGAATTACTCAACAAAACAGGAAATACCTGTGCATACAATTGTTTACTTCATTTATTCATTAAAAGTTCTAATGTAAGTTATTATGTTCAAATATTTTTAACTTTGAGGGTGCAGTTGTTGCTATAACCATAAAAACCTTAAAGTAAAATACAGCAACAGGTAATCTCATATATCTGAAAATTATCCATTTACAAAAATATTTGCTCTCAAAGACATATCAGTATGATAGTTTTCAGTGTCATTAAATTGTGCTGGAAAAGAATTATTTCTAAAAAATGATTATGTAACATGATTAATATTTATTCTAAAATACTAGAAGAAAAAGGAAACTACCATTTATTACATTATGAACACAATTATATCAAATGTCTAGAGAAAAGTGAGTGGGAGAAAGTACATCAAAATACAAACTGTGATTATTCAGATAAGTGAAATGGAAGTATTTTTCCTTCCTACTATTTTCATCCACTAACTTTTTTACAATTAACACTATTGTTTCATAACTATATTTTAAAATTATTATAAAATTATCTAGGTTCAATTCTATATATAGATGGTCTTGTTTTCCACTTTAATTTTTTCCAATGTAATTTTGTTTCCTGTTTTAATCCTTTTATTTTGTGAGTTATTCTACTGTCTTTATTATTCTTTTTTTTTCTTTTCTCAGAATATGTTCTGTCCCAGCTCCTGTCATTGTTTCACAGCTTTCTTCTTACTTGCTGCTAGAACTTGTCATATCCTGATTCATTGTTCCATCTCCAAACTTGCTGATGGCTCAGCCAGTTTGCACCTATCATCTACTCACCTTTCCCCTGACCCTTCAACCTTCCCTATTTCTAAAGATAGAATGTTAAATTAATAGCAAACAAACAACTTGTTAATGATGTGATTTATCATCTTCTAATCTGTTCTCTCAAAGATCTTTTGCAACAATAGAAATTCTGTTGACCAGGCAGCCCCTATGGAATTACCTTCTTTCCATATACCCCAAAGGGTTCTGACCAGCTTGTTTTGTCTTTATAGTGTTTTGAAATTAATAACCATTATTTTCCCCTTCCTCCTTTTAGTCTAGTTTCTATTTTGCAAAGTTTTTCTCCTCTACCTTCTTGCATACTGCAATCAGCCCCATCACTCCCCATTTTCTTTTCCAAAAGTTTAAAAGTTGTCCTAAGTGACAGAGCACAGTACCAAAGGAACCCCTTGACTGAGAAGCCAAGTAATGAATAATATGGTCTTCAAAGCAGATAGACCTGGGCCTGATTCTCACCTATGTGACTTCTCTGAATGGCTCAACCTCTCTACACCTTAAGACTAGCTCATTTTCAAAAAGAGGCAATCATGTTCTCACAAACTGCCGTGGGCACTGAGTGACTGACAGGGAGTGAACATTCTCTGTAACCAATAAAATACTTCCCACCCTTGCACTTGGGCATCTGATCCATACCTTTCCTTTTCTTTCTCAACATCTTCCATGTTCTTTCCTCCAAGATATTGTGTTCCAGCTGCACTGAAAAGTATGTAACTACCTGAAAATGCCATGCTTGTTTTTGGTGTTGAGCTCTCCCGGAATATTATCAATCCTCTCTTAACATGGCAACATTTTTCTCTTTCTTCAAATGTCAATGGCAGTGTTGGAATCTCCAAAATCTTTCCCTACCACTCTCACTGTGTCACCCCACCTACAGCTTTGGTAGCAGCTTTCTCTGTGCGTCCCTCTGCTCTTTGTGTTTTCTCTATAATCCTTGCATGATTCTTTCCCTATCTCAGCTGCTCTTCAAGTTTCTGAGTTTTTTGAATGCAGAGCCTTTGTCTCTTATCTCGATACCCCAGTGTCAAATCAAGTATCTGGTGTGCTGCAGATATTCTATAAAACATTAGACAAATGAAAAATAAATGAATACCAATAAAAAGTATTTGCATCAAAGGATTATTCAATTTTATCTGTGAATTGCATTGAATTGAAATTCAGAAAAATAAATTGATCCATCTATCCATCCTCCATGTGGGTATTATCCATGTACATTCAAGTAAAGAACATAGTCAATGTAAAAAAACATTATACGGCGCATGCCCAGGAAGGAAAGACCATAGATTTCAGGAATATCATTGTGTTTGGTCATTCGTCAGCTAAGTGTTAAATAATTAATATGAAATATATGCAATTCCAAAAGAGAGCAGTTTGACTCGAAAACAGTAAACCTGCACAAGGAAGCCTAAATAATTATTGTTCACTTCTAGACAGTTCCTTGAATTGGATTCGTATTGAGCGAAGGCTATCTGAATTAGAGACAGCTGTAGAATCTAAGTGTTGTGCAGCATACAGAATCAGATTGAGTGCTCGAGAGTCTGCACCCTAGGAAATTGATTTGACGACTATGTCAATTACTTCTGGCACTGAGCTTTCTGTGGGTTGCATTGCCACTGCTCTTCTGGTCAGCTGTGACTGCTTCCCCATCCACGCCTATTGTTTTAGATTTATTTACTGCACTGGCAATCATAAATCATGGACTTTTTTCTATACCATCTGGAAACTCTGATGTCATTGTTTGGGTCACTTTTGATTACTCGCTCTTATTCTCAGCTATTGCCAAGGCTGATATATCTTGAATTATGAAACACTTCCGCCACAAGCTGACCTATTTGTAAGCAACCTTTCAGCATCTACATATATTTATTTTACCCAAAACTTAGCTGTGCAAAATAAAAAGTGTATTTAGTAAGTTTTTAAAGAATCATTCCTTTGGTTGTGATACTGAATTTTTAAAGCTCACAGTTTGTCTAACAATTTGCTTCTTAACTGACTGTACATTTTCATCATTCTGACAAGGTCAGATTTAACACACTGATCATCACCTTTTCCTTGGAGCTGGGAATGTAGTTTTCTCAATATTCTCACCCAACCTTTGTTCCTACCGTAAGATTCCATTTTGAACCTAAAATCAGAGTGAAGGTTGTCTTGATTTTGGTGGGATTTTTTTGTTTTCATTTCTTACTTTTATTTTTGCAGATAGTCTTTAAACAATGAGCAAAGATATTTCCATCTATGTTTTGGTGTTCACTATTCTACAAACTGGGATTAAATACTGCAATACTTTCCCAACAAATTCCGGAAAACTCCTTGATGGTAATTTCTTTTTTTTTCTGACCAAATGATGCTGACGCCTACCTGTATTGAGAGCATCAGCAGATTACTTTCATTTTACGCAGATGGTTCACCGGCAGTCCAGATCAAATCTGAAATTGTGCTATCAAGCAGTTTTTATCCAGAGAAGCAATTTGAATATTGGAATTTTGTTGAATTTCCCAGACCACAGCTGCTTGCATCTGACATCTGCTTCAATTTTTTGAGCAGCCGTTTTTTTTTCCCTGGCAATATCAAGGTTGTGTTTCATAGGGCTGTGCTTTCATATCTACTTAGTCTTTATCAAGTATCTTTTCTAAATGGGGTAGCAATCTATATCACATGGTGGGCTGTAGAATCCTGATTCTTTTCCACTGCCCCCCTTAAAAATCAAATGCTACCTTTAAAATGATTAGGGGCATCTCCATTTTTCTACACATTGTCCCCATACAAGAAACTTCGTAGACTATCTTTTATTGGACTCACTGTCAAGTTGAAATAGTATTGTTAGAATGATCTTAAATAAGTACATAAATCACCCACGAGTCTTCAGTGGCTATAGGAATACTACATGTTTTTCTTACTACTCAAGTGTCTTAGGGAGGCTGTAGATAAAAATAGAGTTCATTTTCTTCCAAGACAAAGCCCCCATGAATGTGGTCTAATTAACTTTACATATTGATATACCTAAATGACCATTTCCCATCTTTGACAGTGGTGCCTGCCTACATAATGTCATTACAAGTAATATCTGCTCACTTTCTGTTATGTTCTATGTCCAGTGCTCCAATAAGAATGATAGGATCAAGGCAGACATTTGAAACATTTATATCCTGTTTGTTGTTCTACCATCATCCTTTCCAAATGCAGAATGACACAACTGATATGACACAAACAGTAAATTTGGGATTTGAAGTGGTAGGTTGTTTCAGTAATTGCTTGTTTCTAAATAAGTTTTAATCTGCCCATAAGATGTACAGAGTGTTCGCTCTTAACAGCTGGTCATGTTTTCAGATCATGGAGGTAACAGATCTTGCAAGAAAGCAAAATATAATATTCTGAGATCACCTGTGTTGCCATCTAAAAGAAGCTATAAAAAGCATAACATTTTATCTTTGTTGTTAAAAGGGTGGATATTAGTGTGTCATACTTTTGTTTTTAAAGAAAAATATAATAAAGGATGTCCTTGGCAGGGTGTAATATTACTTTAGACATGTACCTGTTATGTTCTCGTATTTCTCTTCCTGCCTATGTAAACAGCTGGGAAGAAGGGTAGTGAAAACTTTAACTGATTGGTGGTGTTTTTTGTCAAGAAAGCCCAGAAAGAGGGGATCCCTTAATATTTCCCTATACACATTTGAAATTTTTCATTAGCTTTTCAGAGCAGGATAATCAGAGTATTTGTGTCTAAGGTTCCATACATAATAGATCTTCAAACTGTAACAAAGTGAAAAGGACAACATGCGACAGAAGGCTGGTACTGAGGGGCTTCCAGTAATAAGACTCTACTTTATAGATTTTCACAATCAGCAGCAATGTGGAAAGCCAGGAAGACAAAGCAACAGGACGCAATTCTGAAGATCAAAATTGGATGTTCAAGTCAGAGGACATGGGGTCATTTCCCTAGTCGGTTAATAGTAAGAGTTGAGTTGAACACAAAACAGGGCCAACTGAAAAGTTATTTTCTGGAACCGAGTAGACTTTGAAAGCCAAACTTCTCTTGTTTGTTTGTCTTGTGTTGTTTTATGCTCACCAAAATAAATAAAAACCATTTTTTGATTATTGGTTGTCCTCAAAAGAGCAACAATAAATGAAAAGTGAGATAAGTGAGTCAGAAAGACATCAAAGAGACACGCCTTATAATGCTGCTTAACCTTTTATGAAGATTGCTATTATATGGCGATGCACAGAACAGTGGATATTGGGTTCATTACATCAATACTATCTTGGCACTTTCTGAGGTCACACCAGTCATCTTTTATTCATGTTGTCGCTGGGAATGGAGGTTATGCTAATAGAGCTGGGTCAGACACACCAAGGCACAAGGAGGGGTTGAACATAAATCCCAGCCCGCAGGCTCATCAGCAGTCAGGACTGCGGCAATGAAGCCGCACCAAACAAGGGCAGGAGGGCCCACTTTGAAATCTTTGTCCTCTGTCCCTCAGAGGACCAAATGGCAGGCAAATCCCATGTGCCCTATTCATTCACCCTCCTATTCAGTCATTCATTCATGCCCACTAACAAAACGAAAATGGCAAAGTGGAAATAAAAGTTCTCATGTCAACCCTTCCCAAAATAAGGTATGCCTATGCCATTTATAAAGTTTTACAAGCCATATTTGTGTTCAGAGAGCTGTGAAACCTATGAAATATTATCATGTAGTTTTAAAAAAACATTTATTCATCTTAAAATTTACCATTATTTTTTTTTCTTTCAGTTCTTCCTTTCAGTTCAGCAATCTCTACCATCTCACTAAATAAAGCTTGGCTTATTTGGTCTGTGGCCCATGTTGTATTATCTTGTGATAAATGACTGAGATACCATTCAAAAGGAGATATTTCAATGGGTTTTCCAAGGGAATTTTGTTTTTTAGTTTACTATGCTATGCTTAAAGGCACATTATTATCTACAATCAGTTAATACTTTAAAATTATTTTAAGCAAATTTTAAAATAACTTCAGAAATAAAATTCTTAAAGAGAGATTACCATAAATGCTTCATTTATCAAGTTTATAAAAAAACAATAACTTTATATGTCTCACTAATAACAAACAACATGATATCACTACGGGCTGGCTACATGTGGTTATATTTAACTGATGGGGTAAAACATATACTTCTCATTAAATTATTACACATTTAAAAATGATCAAATCTTTATTTCTAATCGACAGATAAAGATTTAATAATTCAGTTTAAAATACACTTTAAAACAGAATAACTGGTCCTGTAAAATGTTCTGCCGACCATATATTATTATTATATTATAAATAATTGATATATTATTTTATATCAATAATATGTGACATAAAGTAACATTAAAGTAGCTAATGAACTTCAATATACATACTGCTCTATTATTTATAATGAATCTAAGTAAAATGTCAGTAAGTACAGGAGCTAGTGCTGATAATGACAAAACCAGGTTTGTCAACAACAGTGCTAAAACCAATGTGCTTAATTAAAAACGTGAAGTCAATTAAAAACAAAATAACAGTGCAGCATGTACAAATGCTGGAATAATCATTAGGCCTTGCTGAATAATGGAAGAGTATAGAATTTTTTTAATGGAACAGCAGGGGTGATACATTACACAAAGCAACAATCTACAACAATATGACAATCGAATTACTTCAGCCCCATTAGGCAGGTGCAGAGGCATAATTAACATGAATTTTTTCTAATGAAAAGGAAAAAAAAACAATAAAACTTTTTTCTCTAATAACACTAAAGTTTAAACCTCTGCCTACCCTGCATTAAAAATGATAATCTATGACAGCACAAACCTAAGATTGTTAAAAATGAGGATGTAAGAGGGAGAGGAGGTTTCTGTGCTTCCCCATACAGAGTGATGTGGGATAAGTACATGCACAGTCCTTGGGGTATGATGGTAACTTTTAATGTACTTTGCCTGTATGCATTGCTTTTGATTTTTAAAGCTTTAAAACAAAATAATAAGGGATTTGCTGCAGTTTTTGACTGTTTAATCTAATTCCCAGATAAAAGGCATCCCATAAAGCCCTAGGCAATATTTGTTATCTTATTTCCAGCTAAAATTCAAAACCAATTGTGACCTCTAGTTTAGAATGAAGAGCGTCTGCTTAGTAAAATGCCAATAGAAATGAAAGCAACCTCACATTTCTTCATGAAGGGCAAGGAGTTTAAGATCTCTTTGCTAGTTTCGCTGGCAAAAATGTCATCTTACTTTAAGACAGTTGTGATAAAAACCTTGTTCTTTCGTTTACTTCCAATGGGAACCATTTAATTTATACTGAGATAAATGGCTATGTACATAAAAGAAAATAACTTTTCATTTCTTTCCTTACCATCAAGAAATTAAAAAATGAAAACTCTTTATCCTCAGATAACCTCTTCAATTTAGATAGATCTGAATCAACTGATTCGCGTGGAGGTTTTCATAAGCTGGATGGCTTAGTTTGGAAAAGATGGTTGTTTGCCCTCATAGGAAGGCTTTTATCTTCAGGCTTGAACCACTTGACTAGTGAGTTCCAGTCCATACTCAGTTTCTAAGGAAGTTCAGCTATCATCACTTTGAAAAAAAGGAAACATCAAATTGCTCAAAACTCCATAGGTACAAAAGTTCTCCTGAAGGTCAGTGTGTAGTGAATGGAAGGAACAAAACAAAACCCACTGATTCTGTTATTGTAAAGTTCTGTCAGTTGGGGGGTAGATATCTACGGGAGGGTGGACATGGCTGAGGATGGGAAATGAAAGTCATTGCTCTATGGAAGCCATGACTTTGAAATTCCAAAATAATCTTTCTGTATTTTCTCCTTGGAAAGAGAAAAGAATTGTTGATGGAGAAAAGAAAAAAACTTTTTAAATCTTAGTTTGCTCCTTTCCTCGTCTTTTTTTTTTCACTAGAATAAACAAAGAATCTGACAGGAAATCTTCAATTTCCAACTATTATCAATTCTCAGTTTCCCAAAATCTGATGCTTGAATTGATATAATATCAAGATATTTTATATATATGAAAGTTTTAGCCTCAATGTGAGACATGCATTCAAGTATTTTTCCATGAAGTCTGAAACTGAAAGTATTAAATTTCTAATTGGGTGTTTGGTCAAAATATCTATTTTTGTTATCTCCAATCACACAGCTTAGCAAAATATCAGAATAAAAGCTTTTAGGCAGCTTAAAATTAAAGCCAACCTTCTCAGTTTCTGAAGGAGCCACAGTAAGCATGTAAGTAAAATAAAATATTGTTTAAACATATTATCTTTATTGATAACATCAACATAGAGACTAGTAACATATTTTAAGATACATTAAGTATTAACATAATAAATTAGTTGATATTTTAGAACACAAGTGTAACAGCAGGTAAAAGCCTAGATGAGTGTTCATAAGAACACAAGTAAACTGAGGGAGTCAGAGCAACCCAGGTCTAAGTAGATCGATGTTTCTTAGTAGCGTGTGGCTTGGCCTGGTAAGGTAAAAAGGGACACACAGAATCCAATTGCATAAGGTCATCAAATGGATGTTAGATTAATAAGAAATGGCTACACCATGGCCTTTGCTGAGAAAGCATTGAAAGATTGACGGACTGGAATTTAATCCATGTGTGTGTCCTAAAGAAATTTGGCAATTTCTCTCTTACCAATTCCCTTTTTTGAAAAACAAGAAATTTTGTTCTTGTTTATTCTGTTAGAGTTGTTCCAATTTTCTCCCCTTTGCTGTCCTCCATCCTGCCCCATACCCAACTCTCACAGTCCATCCCCAACCCTCTTCCATGTCCATGGGTCATTTGTACGTGTTCTTTGACTAGTCCCTTCACCTTCTTTCCACCATTCCCCCTTTCCCCTTTTCCTCTGGTTGCTGTCAGTCTGTTCCCTGTTTCTATGTCTCTGGTCCTGTTTTTCTCATTAGTTTCTTTGGTTCATAAGAGTCATCTTATAAGGGATATCATATGGTATTTGTTTTTCATGGACTGGCTTATTTCCCTTAGCATAATTGTCTCCAGTTCCATCCAAACTGTTGCAAAGGCCAGAAATTCCTTCTTCTTTCTTTCTGCTTTATAGTATTCTATTATGTAGATGAACTACAGTTTTTAAATCCATTCATCTACTGTTGGGCCCTTAGGCTATTTCCAACAGTTGGCTATTGTAAATAGCACTGCTATAAACATCAGGGTGAATAAATTCTTTTGAATTGGTGTTTTGAGATTCTTAAATATATTCCCAGCAATGGAATCACTGGATCATAAGGCAGTTTCATTTTTAATTTTTTTAGGAAATCCCATACTGCTTTCCACAGTGGCTGCACCAGTTTGCATTTCCACCAGTAAGGTTCTCTTTTCTCCACATCCTCCCCAGCACTTGTTGCTTGTTGATTTATTAATGATAGCCATTCTGACAGGTGTGAGGTGATATCTCATTGCAATTTTAATTGGCATCTCTCTAATGGGTAGTAATGTGGAGCATTTTTTCACATGCCTATGGGAACTCTGTATGTCCTCCTTGGAGAGGTGTCTATTCACGTCTTCTGACCATTTTTGGATTGCACTTTTTGTCTTCCCGGTGTTGAGTTGTGCCGCAGCCCGCTGCAGCAGGCGTCGTCACAAGGTGAGGCGAGGGACTTAAAAAATGGAGAGGACCATAAGCTCTGATGGCATTATGGCGAATTTATTCAAGCAACAGCTGTCTTAAATACAAACTGTTAATGCCTAAAGCAAGACTGCAGGGAACTAGAAACAATGTTGTTTTTCAAAGTTCGTGCACTCCCTTAAGCTATCAAAAGGGCAAGAAGTTCTCATAACCATCTGGGAACATGACACCTGCGCCAGGGTCTTGTTGTGTCTTTCAAGGCTGGGAACTAGAAGGTTAGGAAAGTGTCAAGGTACCCGCCGGCTCCAGGGATCAGAAACCAAGTTCATCCACCATTCTCACAGTGGAGAACTCTGTCCTTGGTCCCATTATGGCCTGGCGGGCCCCCACAGAGTTGTATGTATGAGTTTTTAATATATTTTTGAGAGTAAACCCTTGTCTGATGTATCACTGGCAAATAAGTTTTCCCATATTTCAGTTCCCTTTTCAATGATGATGGTTTCTTTAGCCATGCAGAAGATTTTTAAGTTGATGTAATCCCATTTGTTTATTTTTCCCTTTCCCTAGGAAAAATAGTGTCAAAAAGATTGCTACATGGGATGTCTAAAATTTCACTGCCTGTTTTCCTCTAGGACTATTATTTTATAAAGATTTATATTTAAGTTTTTCATACATTTTGAGTTTATTCTGATCTAGTTTCATTTTTTTACATGGACCATTGTAGTTCTCCCAACACCACTTATTGAAGAGGCTGTTTTTACTCCACTGTTTGTGCTCCCTTTGTCAAATACTAATTGACAATAGAGACATGGATTTGTTTCTGGGCTCTCTGTTCTATTGCATTCATCTATGTGTCTGTGTTTATGCCAGTACCAGACTGTTCTGATTACAGTGGACTTGTAGTATAGTTTGATACAAGTATTGTAATCCCTCCAACTTAGTTCTTCTTTCTCGAGATTGCTGTAGCTATTCAGGATTTTTTGGTTCCATATGAATTTTTGAAGTATTTGTTCTAGATCTGAAAAACATGCCATTGGTATTTTAATAGGGATCACATTAAATGTATAGATTGCTTTTGGTAGTATGGGCATTTTAATGATGTCAATTCTTCCAATCCATGAAAAAGGTATAGGCTTCCATTTATTTGTATCTTCCATTTTTTTATTCAGTGTTCTATAGTTTTTTCAAGTACAGGTGTCTTACCTCTTTGGTCAAGTTTATTCCTAGGTACTTGATTACTCTTTTGCTACTACAGTAAATGAGATTTTCTCTTACCAGTTCTTGATGGTCTTTAAGAAGACAAGGCTAGTTATAGAATATTGTTTTTTGAATATCATCAAGGGGGTATAAACACCAGGGATGCTACCATGACCAACTAACATCCTTACAGCATTATGTAGTCAAACTTAAAGACATAGACATCTTCCCAGAGATTTATGTATTGCCCACTTCTATGGGCAACCTCAGATTTCTGTTGAAACATAAATGCGCAGTGTAAGCTTTGAAATATACTACTCATTACCAAAAATAAGTCATGCTTACATGTGGGTCAAATCAATGTATTTTTAAAACATGAAAATCTCTGATTAACACTTTTTTTCACATGTTATGATTCAAAAATCTTAACATGTTCACTATATGTGAAAGTGTAAGAAAGAAGTTTAATAAAATGGATCAGAAAATATTAGGGGTATTTATAAAAAGAGAATCAGTTAAAAAAGACACTTATCTGATCTGTTGAAATTGGCGCATTTTATTTCTTCCCTTGAAGGAATAAAATTATATACAAAGCAGATCTCATTTTGAATTTCAGCAGCATATCTGCTGGACAGTTCCATGCAAACCTGAGAACAGAATGGTAGGACCCCCACTACCAGCAGACCTTGCCTTTTTAATTATTGCCCTAACATCTTTTCCAAACCAACACATTTAATCCTCAGAACAGATCTTTGGAGAAAGAACTAATATTACCCCCATTTTATAGGTAAGAAATGAAAAATGAAGTAGCTTACTGAAGGTTGGTAGAACACCATAATATAGCTAGAATTTTTACCCAGTAAATTATAGACCTGGGATTTCAACCTATCTCTAAAGATTGTCCGACAATGGAATCTCTACTTGTAATTCAGTATATATAATACCTCATATAGGTAGGGAAACCATCTTACTTTTCCCAAACACCTTTGTTTAAACAAAACACTGATATTTTGACATTTGTTATAATGAGGTCCCAATGTGGTCCTGCAATAACTTCTCTCCCACAGTGCCTACCATGTTACATTTTGGTGGACTTTGTAATTCATTCAATTCTCCTCAATGTTGGATTACTATTAAAAATACCCATATATGTATACAATGTGTTCATAGAAAACCCTAAGGTTTACAATAACAATTTCTATTGTGAATCAGTATTTAAGTGATTGATTGACAATGATACATAGAAGTTGATTCACAACTATCTTTTGTAGAAGCTGCCTCAACAGGTACAATCAATCAGGGCCCTTAGCATTCAGAAAGAGATATATACACATTTCCGGAGAAATGGTGAGGTAATCATCCCAAAAGGTTATTTGGGAGAAACATTGAAAAGAACGTGTCTTAATAAGATTATAATAGAAAGAATATAAGTGTTATATAATAAAATTAGCAATGCCTCAGTTGTCAGAATAGACATTCTTTTTGCTACTCAGATTTGTCTACTGGTCTAGAATGTAAGAATTTATGTCTAAGTGCTAGGGAAAGAAATTCTGAAAAGTAAAATAAAATATACTAAAAAGATTATTTTACACACATGCACACTATAGAAATTTGAATTCAGAGAAAAACTACTTTGTGGCCAGTTTTGGAGTATGACACAAGCCTGGAAAAGGGGTTTTCTCTCCTCCCTAAGAGGGCATAGTGAAGCAAAGAACCCTCGAGGCCCTTGACCTTGACATATGGCTGACACATCCAGGCTCTCAGCAGGGACAGCCCAACTTCACAGGCAAGTGCAGCAGCCCTCTCTGCATACAGTTCAGAGGCACAATAGCTCTTTGCTTTTAGTGGGCTCCCAGGGTATTCTGAGCTATGGGAAACAACACTAATAATTTTGACTCAACTAGAGTTCAAGCCCTTGATGATGGACACTAGTAGCAGAGGCCAGGATGAAGCGCTTTCCCGGAGATTCTCAAGCACCCCTGCTTCGGTAGGGTCCATTAGTAAAGAGCTGGATTAGAAGAGGAGAAAAAAGCGCTGATGCCCAATGTCAGTCCCTGGCCTGGAATCAGTTCTTGACAAAGTTCTTACTAGTCTCCTTAATTGTAAAATTGCCAAGACTGAATTTTTCATAGGTCGAAGATTATATATTTCAAGATTTCTTTCAGTTTGAGATATTTTCTTTTTGTGTGTGTTAATTAAAAGGTTTTTAATTCAGAAAATGTTAATAATTAAAGCCAGTAGGCTATTTTACTTTTTAAGGCACTTCAGTGAGAAAAGTTTTAAAGTTCTTAACCATGCAAAAATTGCTATTTTCAAAAAAGATATCAAATATGATTCTAATACTTTAATCAATACCAGATTATGGTATTTTAATGAACTCTACATTTTAATAAGTATATGGCATAGATCCTTTTCTTAACACTAAGTAAATTTCTACTTGAAAATGTATTTAAATATTTTTTGCATACATATTCTTCTATTTATTCTTAAGAGATTAATTTTGTCTAATTAAAATTCTTACTGGGATATTTCAGAGTACAATATCCAGCAATAAGTTACTTGTAAATGTAATCTGGCAACTTTTCTTAAAATATAAAAACAAATATTTACCATTCCTCCAATATAAATTATATAAATTAATACAGTTTTATCTTGGCAAAATATCAGCTTACACCTTATTTAGTAACTGCATATTTTTCAAAGGTGAAAATAGGCACCACGCATAAATATCTCTATGAAATACAGCCTTCCAGGATTATCTTTTTTTCTGAAGACTAACACATTCTCCAAGAAACAAATTTATACTTCAGAAAAAAACTATGATATATTCAAACATACTAGATATAATTTTAAATGTGATTTTAAAGGTATATTCCCCAAAAGAGATTGTTAGAAAATATGTTAAGATAACTATTTTGTCTTCTGTCAATCAATGACCCAGTTTTTCACAATTTAGATGTCAAATCACTATACTTTAAAAATCTTTTTATTTTGGTATTATCGATTGAACATTTTGTTTTCCTGAATGGGTTCTTTTCTTCATTCACAAGTCGTCTTTCTCTAAAGCTTTTACATTGTCAGAAAATTCAATATACTTACTATATTTTCATTGTTATTACCAGTTTACCATAAGTAGATAGAATTGCATAAATTAGGAATGAGATGTGTTTACTGATTTTAGCTCTTTTTCCTTTTTTAAAAATAAACCCACATATTCTTCCATGGCTGTCATCAAATTCTTTGTATTATAACAAAGCAGTCATAAAATGATCATAAGAGATACAGGTATACAGAAACTTAAAAGCTAATTTTTAATACTCTATTTTGTCTTTCCTTCAACTATTACAGGATATGAAAAGAAAAGCAGTCTTTGTAGTGACAAAGCTGACCAATGTACCCCTGGGGGAAAAGATTCATTTTCAAGACTGGAAAAGACAGATTTTTACACTTTAAGTATAGGTGTAAAATTCATAATTAACCTCCTGAAACGAGCTTTAATCTCTGATTAGTGATGGCAAGGTACACTGCACAATATTCACGATGGCATAACTATATGTACCAACATATTCATACATATATAAATTTGACATTTAAATCAAAATGGATTTAAGCAGGAGGTAAGGTCGAATATCTTAGAGCTGGAAATGTGTAAGTCAAATATGACAGGGGGTAGTTTCCACTTCTGGCTAAAATCTGTAAATGAATTATTTTTGTTAATCCAGACATTTACACAATCCCTGTGTGCAGTTCTTCAAAAATCTATTGAAAGTTACAAAATTTAGTGTATGTGTATGTGTGTGTGTGTGTATATATCTCACAGTTAGATTTCAGAACATTATGCAAAGATTATTTTCATTCTGATCATATTTATTTCAGTTTAAATTAAGGTTTGGAGCTCATGTCTGTATTGAAAAAAATAAAATTCAATGAATTCAGAAAATCCAGAAATTATAGAATGGATATATATATATATATTCTATAATATATACAGGGTGAGGAAAAAGCAGGTTTATAGTTATTTGTATGGAAAATAATATGATAATTAATAAGTAATACAATGATAAACTTTTGTATAATCACAACTTTAAACCTACTTTTATCCCACCCTGCATTTTAATATGTTATATTATATATCAATTATATTATTTATGTGCATTATATAAATATATTTACATAAAAAATATATAATTATTGTATATAAAGTATATTTAAAAAGCATAAAGACAAAAACATTCAGCAATCCTCTGAAAAGACAATGTATCATGGTCAAATAGAACTTAAGGAGGCTTGCTATTCATTTCTTTAATTTAACCTATTTAAATAGCTAGCTCATTTTTTTTATAGTGTTTGGTTTCTCTTTGGAATAATTTAATGTGTTTTCTTTGAGTATTAGTGTTTAGATACATTAAAGTAGCTAAATATGTATCTATTATATATGACCCAGTCATTCAGAAAAGAAAAATTTATCTAATAAACCCTTTCTATTAATAAGGACATGCAAGTAACATAACAATGAGAACCACTTTCTACTCACCAGGTTAGAAAAAATTAAAAAGACAAATGGTATTAATTGTTCATGAGGATGCATGGAAGCAGTTCTATCATGCTCTCCTGCTCCAAATGTGAATTGCTATACCTTTCCTAAGACTTTAAACAATTCTTATTAAAATGTACAACACACATGTCTAATCCAATAGAAAATTTAAAAAAATAAAAACCACTTTATAAAGTGGAAGTCTGAATATCAAATAAACTTGTGAAATAGTGCTGGGAATATAAATAGGAGAAATTACCTAAGAGAAAAATTTGAAAATATTTAGAAGAACTGAATATATACATATAATTTTACTTTTACTAGGGAAATTTGAACAAAATCACACAAAAACACAAATTTGTGTTTAGGAAGCTTCCAGACCATTCTGTTTTCAAATTTCTTCAGAATTTGCTGTGTGATGGTTAATTATATATGTCAACTTGAGTGGGTCTTGGGCTAACCAGAGATTTGGTCAAACGTTATTCTGGGTGTGTCTATGAGGATGTTTTTGGATGACATTGTCATTTCAACTAGTAGATTGAGCAAAACAGATTGCCCTCTCTAATACAGGTGGGCCTCATCCAATCAGTTGAAGGCCTGAGTAAAACAAAAAGCCTGACTCTCTAACTAGTAAGGGCTGGGGTGACTCTACCTGACTGCATGAGCTGGGATATCCCTATTTTCCTGTCTGCAGACTCAAACCAAAACATTGGTTTTCCTTGAAATCTGGGTCTGTTGGCTTTCAGACTGAAACAGGCAGTATCAACCCTCCTGGCTTTCAGGCCTTCCAATCAGACTAGAACTACACTCTAGGCTCTCCCAGGTCTCTGGCTTTCTGACTGAAGATACTGGCAATTCTCAGTCTCTATAATTTCATGAACCAATCCCTTAAAATAAATCTTCCTTCCTCTTTACATATATATATATATATATATATATATATATATATATATGGAGAACCCTATTAGTGCCATGAGTGCACAAGTTACTTTGAGGTAGTACTGTTTGTAATAGCAAAAAATAAATAGGAATAGCTTAAATATCCATTAAAAGGAAACTGGATAAATTGTAGAATAAACAAAGATATTCTATAACTCTGGAAATGAAGTAACTGGAGATTAATGTTAAAAACATAACATTGAGTGAAATGAGAAAGTTTTGGAAGGTTACTTAATATAACATTTACAAAGGGGGCCCCCAAAATCCAGAATTTATTTATTAAAAATTGTGTATTTATTCTTACATGTTTAAACTTCAGTCATCTTCTAAGTACTCTCCATTTGATGCAATACACCTACTGAGACATTTTTCCCACTGCTCAAAACAGTTTTTGAATTCCTTGATTTTGATGCCTTTTAGTGTTTTTGCCATTTTTTGTTTTACTTCTTCCATATTGGCAAAACATTTCCCGTTTAGGGCTTTTTCCATCTGGAGAAACAAACAAACAAACAAGTCATTTAGGGGGAGATCAGGTAAATAGGGACGGTGGGGCACAGGATCATACCACTTGGGACCAAAAACTGCTAAACACTCAGCACGGTGTGGACAGGTGCTTGAGCACAAAATGGGCAAACACACTGAACTAGTCTTCCAAAAATATTAACTGAAGCCAAATTCAGCCCCTCCTCACAAAACCAGCTAGTACACTGATACAGATGGGCTCCTAGAACACTCACTGAGTAGGGGAAACCTGTAACAAAAGGGGCCTCTAAAAGTTAATTCTGGATTTTTGGGTCTCTTCTTGTATGTAAATTTTATATTTTTTTTAAATATAAAATTTAAATATTTTATGGGAATATACGTATACTATAAATGTAGAAAAACATTCATAGAAATTAAAACACCACATTCATAAAAGTTAGCTCTTAAGAGGAAATGGAGAAAATTGAAGATAGTAGAATCAGAGTATATCATCTGTTTTTGAGATATATTCTTATCTTAAACTATGTGGTTAGTCTGTGAATGTTTATTGTTGTTATACCATTTAAAATATGTCAAATATTTATTGTAATAAAATAGATGAAACATATTTCTGGCAACATGCTAAACTAGTTGTTCAGAGTAATACATTAAGCTATAGCACATAAAATCACTGAAGAAATAATGTCACATTTTATATATTAAATTTATAGCAGAGCGGTATATAGGAAAGACATCTCCTCACAAATCAGCAACAGAAAGAAGGCAAGAGCTCAGAGGAGCTGAGGAGTGTGCAGCCAGAGTTTGCTCAGATACTGTGCTTGTCAATGACTCAGAAGAGGCAGAGCTTGGGGCCTGAGCAGGGTAGGAGGGCAGAGTGCCTGTCTCTGCATGAAACGAAAATTCTGGAAAAGCTACATTTAGGAGAAGTTCTTGGGAAAATTACCCAACAAAGCATGAGGGTACGTGCCCTGGCCTAGTGGCTGTGTTGGTTGGATTGCTGTCCCATACACCTTAGTCACACACCCAGGTTGCAGGTTGGTTCCTGCCGCCGCCCGAGGCAGCAAGGGTGGTCGCGAGGTGAGGTGATGGACTTAATTAAAAGAATGGAGAGGTCCAAGTGCTCTGCTGGCAAATGGCGACTTTATTCAAGGAACTGCTGGCTTATATGCAGAACTGCAGTGGCCTGAGAACAATGCTGTTTTCCAAAAGTTTGTACACTCCCGAAAGCTATCAAGAGGGCAAGATGTTCTCATATCCTGAGAACATTAGCCCACAGATAACAGTGTCCTCATTACTATCACTTCCTTGGAACATGACGCATATGCCAAGATCTTGTTCTTTCCTTCAAGGCTGAGAAGGAGAAGGTCCGGAAGATGTCAAGATACCCGCCGGCTCCAGGGACCAGAAACCAAGTCCCGCCACCATTTTCACAGTGGGGGCTCTGTCCTTGGTCCCCTGCAGCCTGGCGGGCTCCCACAGGTTCCCTGGTAGGGGTGTGTATGGGAGGCAATAGATTGATGTTTCTCTCTCACATCGATGTCTCTCTCTGTCTCTCTCAATCTCTCAATCTGTCTCCTGTCCTCTCTCTAAAACCAATTAACTTGTCTTCAAATGAAGATTAAACAAACAAAAACAAAAGTGAGGGCATTACTCCATGGCCTCTTCCAGGCTTGGCCTAGCAAAGCAGGGGGGAAAAAAAAACTCCCCAAAAACAGAATGGTATGGAAGCTTCCTAAACACAAATCTTGACTCATGAAGGTTTGTGGTCTGAATTCATAATAAGTGTGTGTCCCAAAGACCATAATCCAATATTTTAATAATGTTGCTTCTAGGTTATTTGTGCTACCATGTTATTGTTAGAAGTAAAAGATAATCCTCAAAAAATCCCCCTGCCACACACACAGAACAACTACTATAAGCTCGTATTTTAAAATCATTAAAATAGATGAAGAATTAAAGCTACCACAAAAAATGTTATTCTTCCCTTCTCCGACAAGGGTCAGGTCTGCCTTTCAGCTTCTATTCAGAGGCCAAGAGCACCAACCGTGCCCATGCTCTCCAGTGATACCTGGCTTCACCAGGGCACAGAAACAGAAGTCAGAGGCTTGGGGCCACATTAACAGTCACACCTGCATGGGTATTCTCTGCCTTAGGTGAACTAATACTGCTCCTATCTAAAGCCAACCCTCCCTTATTGCAGTAAGATACAAAATACCATCCCTTCTCACCTGTACAAATAGAGTGCACCAGAAACTTTCCTCCTCTTTTTACTATTCCTACATCTTCCTTCCCTCCCTTTCCTTATTTAGCATAATAAATAGGCTCTCGTTTATTCATTATAAACATAAAACAAAATTAAAATCACTTTACCCCATTTTCTTTTTTACACACTGCCCTCTTCAAAGCAAAAACTTGTCTGGCAAGCTGTCTATTCTAGTGTCTCTCCTCTCTCTCTCTCTCACATACACACATGCACAGACAGACAGACACACATGTACACACACACCCTTCCAATTCTCTCTTGTATCTCTTTCAATAATGTTGTCCTCAGCTAATCCATGCAAATGCACTTGTCATGGTCCTCAAGGACCTCTGTATTATAAAATGCAATGAAAATTGTATTTTTCTTACTAGTGTTATTTGTCATTTTGTCACCATGTCCTTTTAGATAAGTTCTCTGCCTTTGGCCTACTAGAAATATCAACAGAACAGGCCTAAAACTTAACTCCTAATCATTTGCCTTCCTTCCCATTATACATGCTCCACTCAGTCTTCTCTCCATCTTGATTTGTGGCAAGCCCTGTGGCTCAAACTAAAACCTTGGAATTATCTTTCATTCTTCTTTTCTCTGTCAGAGCCCACATCTATCAGCACCCTGCTAAAATACCAGAATCTAATGTGTCTTAGAAAATTGAGTGAATACAAAAATATAATGTAGAACAGAGTTCGTAGACAAAAATGGCGGATGAGTTGGGATAGGAGTAATTGGAGTTCAAGTGTTCTGTAGTCCTAGTATTATTTGGGACAGGAGGAAAAATGTTAATTAATATTAGGTGTTTGTTGAAGTAAATAAGCCTATACAAATTCTGACATGACTTCCAATGCTTTCAATCTACAGAGAGAAAAGAACTAGAATGGAGATATAAATAAAAAGCTCAATCTAAAAGAGGCAAAGAAGGAGAGAACAAAAATGTCAAAATAATGGGAAAAAGTAATTAAAAATAAAATCACTAAATTAAAGCATAGAAACTCATCCAAATGTGTCAAAAGCCACTGTAGATACGTGCTCTAAAAGCTCAGGTTGGAAGACAAAAAGTGGTTGGATTAGAAAAATATAAATAAAAGCCAGTCATATTTTGTACAAAAGAGACATACCTAAAACAAAAGACCTAACTTTACATTATAATATTCTGAGTGGCCAATTTAAAATGAACAGAAGAGAAAACACCATTCAACCGTCCCTGCACTTATGGTCGTTGAAACAACTTTTGAGTCACAGGAAGCCCTGTGACTGCGGGGCCGCAGAACCATGGTGAGTAATGCGTTCCCAGCACTGAATACGTCGCACCAGGAAACTGCAGCAGCAAGAAGATCTATGTTGATTTGACAAAAGCTGGTGTGAAGAACATTGCATTTTGAATAATAAAAGTATTTCTGCCTTTTTCTCCAAGTGGGAAATATGAAATGAGATAGGGACAGTGTTTATGACACTAAAGAACAAGGAGCAAGATACACTGACTGGACAATAAAATATCTCGGTCCTTCTTCTCGACCAATTATTTTAAACTCCCTCCATAAATGGCCATAGTGCCTAGGCTCATGAATTTTGCAATATAATTTTTCAATTCAAATCCTTTATATAAGCAGGGATCCAGGTTCTCCACATTCTAGAATTTTTCAAAACTCTGTTGAAGCCATGCTTAGTCCTTTGAATCACTATTTATTCAGCCATGTTATTTGGCTATAGTAAGAGAATTATTATTTTCATGTTTAAATGTTGGAACTAAAAGAGAATATTTAATGACTTATCCAAAATTATGGCAGGCAATCTAGCAATGGAAAAATCTGGTTAATATTCTAATGCTCCTTCTATTTTTAGATTGTAAAATGATAGTACAGTAATCTTTTAGCTTAGGAACAACTAATAGAAAAGAGTATAGCATATTTTAATCAAGTGGCATAAGCTCCTAGTGCTGCATTTGTAAGATTGATTGCCTGAAAATTTCTTGACTGGGGTGTATAATCCTGAGCAGCAGTGCCATTGAAAGGCGGAAGATTATCGTGTGGAAAGAACTGGGGGTCAGGTGTTTGGAGTGGAGCTGTGCCCTTCTTTCTCCTTTCCTGTCCTGTGTAAAATAAAGAGGCATCTTAAGAATCAACTTATATACACAAGAACCCAGATAAAGTGGATATCAATGTGGTACAATCAATAACCATGGGTTATTTTGAAGCCACATAAATTGAGGTTTGAATCTTGGCTTCTGTCACTTTTGAGCTGTGTGACTATGGATGTTATTTAACTTTTCTGAGACCTAGGTACACTGAGTTATAAGTGTGAAATATGAAGTTATACAAGATTGGAAACATGGTCAGAGTCTGCAGCATAAGTGGGTATTTGATTCAAGATAGTTATTACTATTATTTCATTATATTGGTATTTTGCTGATGTGGGTCATTATATAAATAATAATTATTTTTAGTGTCATTAAGTTGAGAATAGAACAATGTATGTTTGGAAGAGAGTTTGGTAACTATTTCATCACTGTTAGGTACCTCATGGTATAATAATGGCTTGAAAAAGTTCAATATGCTTCCAAAGAGCATAAATTAATTGAGCGGTTTAGGGAATGCAAATGAGATAAAGAAATAGATTATATGTTATCTAAGGTTGAAAAGACATGCAACTGTTTCTGCATAATATTAGAAATTATACTTGGATGCTCACAGTCAAATTTTAGTGATAAAAAGGTAGTTAAAACAGATGTTAGATTTAATTGACTAGTAAATTTAAGGAAACTGATTGATTCATCCAAATCACTTGAACAAGCGGGCAGCCACAAGTACATGTGTGGAAAATCTTACAAATCCTCTTTTCCTCCCAATTCACATCAATTCTCCTTTGCATTTGAAACTTTTTTTTATTTCTTTTAGTCAGAAGCAACCACCCAGCTTTAAATTATGTAGTAAGCACAGAATGCCTTCTTACATCATGGGGAAGAAAATTAACAACCAACTCCAGGCCTAACATATCTATTACTAGAATTTTGACTGATGAGAGAAAGTTTGTAAAAATATTATTAACACTGTCTGGTGAATAAGCAAATTGTTCTCTGGTGTTGCTACATATATTATAATTCCCATGGTTTTATTATTTTTATCATAATGGCTCAATATATTTCTTGAAATATAAATGTCTTATCTTTTAATATTTTTAATAACTTATCTGAAAAACATCCTTAAATCATCACCGTATTTATGCTTTCTTCAGCGGATAGTTATCATGTAGGAATGTAAAAATTGGATAAAATTTAGCAATTTTGAATATTTGTTCAATTTAGCATATGCTTTATATATTTTTATTTATGATCCCACCTGCCTGGTTATGACCACTTGTGGTTATGACCGAGTTACTGAAAGCAAACCCTGGCTTCCTACTGTGGACAATTGAAAACTGGAGAAAATACTCTACCTAAGAGTGTTCAGACTGTGATGTCAAAGAGAAGAGAACTGCAAAAATTGAATCCTAAACTTTCTGACTTTAGGCACCTGAAAGTGTATGGCAAACTCAAGCAGAGCCAAGATGAAGAGACAGATGGAAGTTCAAAGAGCTGGGAGAGACTGGACATTGTGGAGAAGAGTACTGGGAGAATAGGGAGAAAAATGGCTCCAGACATCAGCACCTGGGTCTTGTTCAGTCTTTAGCTGACTACTGAGCTGCCGGTGCATAGAGTGAGACTATAAGATGTCAAGAAAGAAACCACTACCGAGAAAAAGAACTCAAAGACTAAAACTATGAAACTTATAAGTAAAAAACAGGAGAAAGTCTTTGCTCCCTTGAGGTAGTTAGATAGCTTAGAATGACATAGAAAACACTAAGAATAAAAGAAAATAATTAATAGATCTATTATAATTCTCAAAATTAGCATAATTACATGAAAAATATACCATTATGAAAATAAAAAGGCAAGTCACAAACAAGGAAGAATTATTCACAACACATATATCTGAAAAAGACTGTTATCTAGAATATCTATGAAGAAGTCTTACAATACATTGGTAAGAAAATAGACAACCTGGGAAATAAACCCAACCAAGGAAGTATAAGACCTATGCTCAGAAAACTACACAACACTGAAGAAAAAAATAAGGAAGGAAGATACAAATAAATGGAAGCACATAGTCCATCGATGGATTAGAAGAATTAACATCATCAAAATGTTCATAGTACTCAGATTTCTGAATATTGACTTTGTATCCCTCTGTTTTGCCAAATTCACTTACTAGGTTGAGTGGTTTTTTGTGGAGTCTATAGGATTTTCTATGTACACTGTCATGTCATTTGCAATGACAGTTTTGCTTCCTCCTTTCAAATTTGGATGCCTTTTATTTGATTTTCTTGTCTGATTGCTGTGACTAGGACTTCCAATACTATGTTGAATAGGAGTGGTGAGAATGGGCATCCTTGTCTTGTTCCTGATCTTAGAGGGAAAGCTCTAAGTTTCTGCCCATTGAGTATGATGTTGGCTGTATGTCTCTCATATATGGCCTTTATTATGTTGAAGAATGCTCCCTCTATTCCCACTTTAATAGGTGTTTTTATCATAAATAGGTATTGTACGTTATCAAATGCTTTTCCTGCATCCGTGGAAAGGATCATGTGATTTTTGTCTTTTATTTTATGTGGTGTATTGTGAATATGGTACCATCCTTGCATCCCTGGGATGAATCCCATTTGATCATGCCATATGACCCTAAGAATCCTGAAACACCAACCCAAAAGAACCTATGCACTTGAATGTTCATAGCAGCACAATTTGCAATAGCCAAGTACTGGAAGCAACCTAAGTGCCCATTAGTAAATGAGTAGATCAAAAAATTATGGTACATTTACACAATGGAATACTATGCAGCAGAGAAAAAGAAGAAGCTACTACCCTTTGTGACACCATGGATAAAACTGGAGAGCATTATGCTAAGTGAACCAAGCCAGGTGCTGAAGGACAAATACCATATGATCTCACCTTTAACAGGAACCTAAACAACAAAACAAAGAAGCAAGCAAAATATAACCAGAGATATTTAAATTAAGAATGAACTGATAGTAACCAGAAGGGAGGTGGGAGGGGATAATGGGGAGAGGGGTTTTCAGGAACAACTTTAAAGGACACATGGACAAAACCAAGGTGAAATGGAAGCAAGGGAGGGAGGTGGGTTTGGCTGGGGTGGGGAGGAGTGGTGGGGGTAAATGTAGACAACTGTAATTGAACAAGAACATAATATTTAAAAAAAGACTTGGGGGAAAAAAAGAAAATTCCTTGATGTCAAGGAACATGCATAAAGGACCCATGGAGAAAAACAACCTGGGGTAGGGGGGGATTGAATGTGAAAGGTGGGGGTGGGTAGGGCAGGGGACACTAATGTGGAGAAAATGGGGACAACTTTAATTGAACAACAATGAAAAAACCAACCCTGTAAAAATAAAATGTCCATAGTGCTCAAAGCAATTTATAGATTCAATATAATCCCTATTAAAATGCCAATGACATATTTCACAGCTACAGAACAAACACTTCAAAATTTATATGGAACCATAAGTGACCTTCAATAGCAGCAGCAATTTTGAGAAAGTAGGAGGAATTGTAATACCTGATATCAAACTATATTACAAGGCCATGGTAATCAAAACAACCTGGTACTGGCATAAGAACAGGCACATAGATCAATGGAACAGAATAGAGAGCCCAGAAATACCCCATGTCACCATGGTCAATTAATATTCCACAAAGGGGGAAGGAGCATAAAATGGTCTAAAAATACCCTATTCAACAAGTAGTGTTGGCAGATCTGGACAGCTACATACAAAAAAATGAAACACAACCACCAACTTACACTGTGCACAAAAATAAACTCATGATGGATAAAAGACTTATATAATTTGCCACACCATAAAAGTCCTAGAGGACAACATAGGCAGGAAAGTCTCAGATATTCCACACAGCAATATTTTCATTGATATGTCCCCCAGAGCAAGGGACATAGACAAAAGAACAAACAAATGGGATCTCATCAACTTAAAAAGCTTCTACACAGCTAAGAAAATATCAGCAAAATGAAAAGGGAACCAAATGTATAGGAAAATATATTTGCTAATGACACCTCAGACTAGGCTTTGATCTCCAAATATATATAAAGAACTCACACGACTGCACACGAGGAAGGCAAACAAACTAATTAAAAAATGGGCAAAGGACCTAAACAGACACTTCTCCAAGGAGGACAAACAGAGGGCCCAGAGACATTTGAAAGGATGATCAGCATCACTAGCCATCAAGAGAGATGCCAATTAAAACCACAGTGAGATACCACTTCACACCAGTCAGAATGGCCATCATAAACAACTAAACGAACAATAAGTGCTAGCTGGTGAGGTGTGGAGAAAAGGAACCCTAGTACACTGTTGGTGGGAATACAGACTGGTGCAGCCACTGTGGAAAACAGTATGAAATTTCCTCAGAAAACTAAAAATGGAACTGCCTTTTCACCCAGCAATTCCACTACTGGGATTATACCCTAAGAATCCCGAAACACCCATTCAAAACAACTTATGCATTCCAATATTCATAGCAGCACAATTTACAATAGCCAAGAGCTAGAAACAGCATAAGTGCCCATCAATAAATGAATAGGTCAAAAAACTATGGTACGTTTACACAATGGAATTCTACACAGCAGGAAAAAAGAAGGAGCTCCCAGCTTTTGCAACAGCATGGACGGAATTGAAGAGCATTATGCTAAGTGAAATAAGCCAGGTGGTAAAAAACAAATACCATATGATCTCACCTATGAGTGGAACCTAAACAACAAAACAAATAAGCAAGCAAAATAGAACCAGAGACATGGAAAAAGCACAAACTGACAGTAATCAGGAGGGGAACAGTGATAATGTGGGAAAGGGGACGGGTCATCAGGGAAACTGTATGAAGGACATGGACAAAGCCAAAGAAGGTTAGAATTGAGGGTAGAGGATGGGAATGGACGGGGATGGAAGAGTGGTGGGAGGAAAATGGAGACAACTCTACTTGAATAACAATAAAAAAACTGAAAAAAATAAGGATAAAATAGACAACCCCATTTTGAAAATGTGCAAAAGATTTCAACAGTCACATCACAAAAGGGGGATAAAGCGGCTAGTATGCACACAGTGTGATGCTCAATGTCATTAGTCACCAGTATTCATTAGGGAAATGTAAATTAAAGCCTCAGTGACTTTTTACCAAACGCACAAAAAAGCCTAAAATTAAAAAAGACTGATAATAACGAGTATTGGTGAGGACAAAGAGCTGCTGCAATCGCCATATAATATATGTTAGTGGGAGTATAAAATAGTTCACTTACTTTGGAAACCATATTGGCAATTTCTTAGAAAGGTAAACATTCACTTACTATACATACAACCCACCAATGTTACCTCTTAATATCTAAAATAAATAATAATATTTGTTCACAGAATGACTTGTACATCGACATCCATTGAGATTTTATTAATAACGGACAAAATTCCGAAGAACACAAATGTCCCTCCAGCATATTGCTCAGAAGTAAAAGGGAGTAAACTACTGAGATATGCAACAATATAGGTGTCTTAAAAGCATATGCTGAATCAAAACAAAATGAGTATTCTATTGTATGATTTCATTGATGTGAAATTGTAGCTTAGGCCAACTAATCTACAGTTACAGAAAGCAGAGCAGTGGTTGGTCAGGGTGGGAGAAAATGTGACAGAATGCAAATTGACATAATATAAATTTTAAGGGTAAAATTTTATCCCATTGGGAAGGTGGTAACAGAGGTGTATGGTGTGTAAGAAATCTCTTAGTTCTTCTTAAATTATACTTTCTTAATGTTGATTTAAAAGTAAAAAGTAACCATAAAACTTATAACTGCATTTATAAAATATGACATTGTATAAGAATGTAATCTTTAAACATATCAAAATTCTTCAATGTATCATTTTTGTCATATACATATATATTTTTATTTAATGAGCTTGAAGGGTGGTTTTTTTTTTCAGTTTCATGTTATGTGAGATAGATTTACTTTGTTGCTTGTTCTAAAACTTTTTATCCTGAACAAATGCCTCTTCTCTGTAGGGAACAATGTAATTACCAACTGTACAGACTAATCACTATGAATTAAACATTTTCTTTTAGATAATACAGTTTAAACCATCTTGAATATTATACAAATTATTGGTAAAATTAATTAAAGACTAGAAAAAAGTAATTATAATTTTTGATGCATGAATTGATAGGGATAAAGTAAGAACTGATCTGAGCTTCATCTAAAACTAGCACTAAATTAAACAAAATCCTAAAACTTTACTTGAGTTTTTAATTGATCTTTACACACCAGTGCACTTCCAAGTACCCTATTTTTACTGAGGACTGTAAGCAGAAAATTCCTCAAGGAAAGATAGTATGGTACTTGTGAAAAGACAGAAATCATCCATAGATAAATTCCAAAATATATATGACGTGGTTTCTTTTCTAAGTCCTATATATTCTTAAAGGAATTTATTTTTAAATGAAATGTCTAAAAGTGTTTCCATGGACCAAGGAGAAAGCGAATCTTTTGAGGATGCTAGTTAAGTAATATTAAAGGATCAATCCCCAAATGGGATTTCTAAAAATGTGTACAGGCATTCTGATCAGCCTTGTACCATGTTACCAAAAGCACAGATAGTGGAACTGTGTACTCACCTTGCACATGCCCATAACAACTGAAGTGCAAGGCAGGGACGTGATTCAGATATGCACGTTTCACTTCATGTAGCCCTGCATCGTTGACATTTCCCTGTTGACATATATTCCACTAATGAAACATACATTCCATTAATTGGCAATGACTATGTGGGTTTTGACATAAATGTTTTTATTTTATTTTTATGTGTAAAATTAGTACATATATCTATTTCTAACCATCAGAAAATACAACACATTTATAATGAAAAACAGTATCTTTTCCTGCATTTCTGCTGGCTCTCCCACAATAGAGGCCAGGCATCCTTTCCCACCTGTTTCATTGCATCTTCTTATATTTAACTTCACAATTCTAAATAATATAACATTCTTTAGAAGTGGTATATTTATAATAATATAGCTTTATTGTTAAATCATATTCTTTATAACTTTATTTTTTTACTAATAAATTTTGACCCCAGTGCTGCTGGGGTACTCTGCCATGTTAAAATCTGGGATTAGGTGCCTTGTGGGCACAACCCTCATTCTAGGACTTCTGTTCCTTTTCCCCTGGGGGAATCCTTTCTTTCCTGGACCTAATAGCCCTCCTTTCTCTCATGTTTTAGCTCATGCTTCCTGAGAGTTTGTGGGGAATACTTTTTTAGATGTTGTCTATTTTTGCTGTTTATTGCTCCCTCATCACCGTTAAGTTGTTTGAGTCCAAAATAATGTAAAACACAGATTTCTTTTGTATTTTTATTTTATTTTTTATTGTATTCTTTACATTACATTTTAGTCCCCTTATGCCCACTCCCCCCCAACAATCCCCACAGTTTTCCATGTCCAGGAGTCCCTTTTCCTTTATGCTCCATCCCTCTACCCTCTAACCTCGCCCATCCCCAACAGCTGCCATCCTGCCCTCCATCTATGAGTCTGTCCCCACTGTCCTTGTTAATCCAGTTTGTTCATTAGATTACACATAAGAGTAAAATCATATGTTTTTTTTCTCTGACTGGCTTATTTTACTTAGCATAATGTTCTCTAGGTCTGCCCATACTGTTGCAAAGGGCAAAATGTTCTTTTTTATGGCTAACTAGTACCCCATTGTGTAAATATCCCATAGTTGCTTTATCCATTCATCTACTGATGGACACTTGGGCTGCTTCCATACCTTGGTAATTGTAAACAACACTGAAATGAATGTAGGGGTACTTGTGTTTTTTCAAACTAATGTTTTAGGTTCCTTTGGATATATTCCCAGAAGTAGGATCACTGGGTCAAAAGGCAGATCCACTTTTAATTTTCTCAGATATCTCCATACTGCTTCCCACAGTAGCTGCACTAATCTACTTTCCCATCAGCAGTGTAAAAGATTTCCCTTTTCTCCATATCCTGCCCAGCACTTGTTTGTTGATTTATTGATGGCAGCCATTCTGACAGGTGTAAGATAGTATGTCATTGTGGTTTTAATTTGCATTTCTCTGAGGATTAGTGATGCTGAGTATCTTACATGTCTACTGGCCATCTGCATATTCTCCTTGGGCAAGTAACTATTCAGGTGCTTCCCCTGTTTTTTAATTGGGTCCTTTGTTTGTTTTGGTGTTAAGGTTCATAAGTACTTTATAGATTTCAGATATTAACCCCTTATTAGATGTATCAGTGAATACGTTCTCCCATTCTGTGGGTTATCTTTTCATTCTATTGATGGATTTCTCTGTTGTGAAAAAACTTTTTAGTTTGATGTAGTCCCATTTGATTTTTGTCATTGTTGCCCTTGCCTGAGGAGATATATCAAAAAAGATATTGCTATGAAAATCGTTCGAGATTTTACTGCTTATGTTTTCTTCTAGAATTTTTAATATTTGAGTACAACATTTAAGTTATTTACATTTGAGTTTATTCTTGTGTATTGTGTAAGAAGGTGGTCTAGTTTCATTTTTTGCATGCATCTGCCAAATTTTTCCAATACTTTTACTGAATAGACTACTTTTATTCCGTTGTATGTTTTTTCCTTTTGTCAGATATTAATTGACCATAAAGGTGTGAATTTATTCCTGGGACCTCCATTTTGTTGTATTGATCTATGTGTCTGTTTTTATTTCAGTAGCATTCTGTTTTGATTATTATGGTCTTGTAGTATATTTTGATATCAGGTAGCATGATTCTTCCAACTTTGTTCTTCTTTCTCAAGATTGCTGTGGCTATTCAGGGTCTTTTGTGGTTCTATATAAGTTTTTTTAAATACTGGTTCTAGTTTTAGGAAATATACTATTGGCATTTTGATAGAAATTGCATCGAATCTGTAGATTGCTTTGAGTAGTGTAAACATTTTAAAAATATTAAAACTTCCTATACATGAACACACTTTATGTTTCCCCTTATTTGTATCTCCTTCAATTTTTTTCTTCAGTGTCTTATGGTTTTCCAAGCACAAATCTTTTATACCCTTGGTTAAATTTATTCCTAGGTATTTTATGTTTTTAAGCAATTGCAAATGGAATTATTTCCTTAGCTTTCCAATAGTTCATTATTGATGTNCTTGTATTATATTTTGATATCAGGTAGCATGATTCTTCCAACTTTGTTCTTCTTTCTCAAGATTGCTGTGGCTATTCAGGGTCTTTTGTGGTTCTACATAAGTTTTTTTAAATACTGGTTCTAGTTTTAGGAAATATACTATTGGCATTTTGATAGAAATTGCATCGAATCTGTAGATTGCTTTGAGTAGTGTAAACATTTTAAAAATATTAAAACTTCCTATACATGAACACACTTTATGTTTCCCCTTATTTGTATCTCCTTCAATTTTTTTCTTCAGTGTCTTATGGTTTTCCAAGCACAAATCTTTTATACCCTTGGTTAAATTTATTCCTAGGTATTTTATGTTTTTAAGCAATTGCAAATGGAATTATTTCCTTAGCTTTCCAATAGTTCATTATTGATGTATAAAAATGCTGCTGATTTCTGTATATTAATTTGTATCTTGCTACTTTACTGAATTCATTTATCAATTTTAGTATTTTTTTGTGGAGTCTTTAGGATTCTCTATATACAGTCTTATGCCATCTGTAAATAATGACAGTTTTAGTTATTTATTTCCAATTTGGACGTCTTCATTTCTTCTTCTTCTCCGATTGCTTGAGTAGGGCTTTCAGTACTATGTTTAATAAGAGTGTTGAAAGCAGACATCCTGTCTTGTACTGATCTTAATGAAAATGCTTGCAGTTTTTGCTCATTGAGTATGAGGTTGGCTGTGGGTTTATCATATATGGCCTATTTCCTTTGCCAGATTGGGGAAGTTCTTCATTATTTTTTCGAACAAGTTTTCAATTTCTTTTTCTTCCTCTCCTCCTTCTGGCAGCCCTGTGATTCAGATGTTGGAATATTTAAAGTTGTCCCAGAGTTTTCTAAGCCTCTCCTCTTTTTTCTGAATTCGTGTTTCTTCATTCTGTTCTGGTTGGATGTTTATTTATTCCTTCTGCTCCAAATCATTGATTTAAGTCCCAGTTTTTTTTCTCTCCGCCATTGGTTCCCCATTTTCCTTATTTCACTTTGCATAGCCTTCACTTTTTTTTTCTCTATTTTGTGGCCATACTCCACCATTTCTGTGAACATCCTGATTACCAGTGTTTTGAACTATGCATCTGAGAAGTTATCTATCTCTTCAACACTTAGTTCTGTTTTTGGAGCTTTGATCTATTCTTTCATTTGGGCCATATTTTTTGTCTCAGTGTGCCTGTTGCATTATAAGGGGTGGAGCCTTAGGTGTTCACCAGGATGGGGCAACCCACGTTGCTGCATTGTGGTGCTATATGTGGGGAGGGTTCTAAGAAGGAACAATGCCACTTGCTCAGCTCTTGGCCAGCTTTCAGTAACTTCTCCTGCTACCCACAAGCAAATTGGGCCCTGCTGGTGGTGATTCCTGGGTGGGTGGGCTTATACTAGTTCTAGGACCCTGCGGGTCTCTCCAACAAACTCTTCTGTGAGACTGGGAGTTTCTCCCACCACCACAATGCCCAAAGCTTTTTACAGCCAGAGGTTTTGAAGCTTTATTTCCCTGCACTGGAGCCCTGGGTTGTGTGATCTGTTTCACTCCCCATTTGTTCCTTCCCGTTTATCCACACACAAATGTGGGACCACCTGGTCCTCCAGCCACCACCTTGCTGCATGTGCTCTCTGCCCTGACTGCTCTTCTCCGTCCCTCCTAACAGTCTGAAAGAATGTTTCTTCTTTAACTCCTTGGTTGTCAGACTTCCATACAGTTCGATTTCCAGGCATCTTTGGTTATTTTTTGTTTTTATATTTGTTGTTGTCCTTCTTTTGGTTGTGTGCAGAGGCAAAATGTATCTATGTATCTCTACATCTTGGCTGGAAGTTTCTATTATTTTTATCTTTGATTTTGTTTCTAATATGAACACTTTATTTCTTCCTTACCACTTGATTAGGTTTATGCAGTTTTTGTACATTTTCTGCCCCACTCTCTTGCCTTCCTAACCACCTTTTATATAGTTAGAATGCAGGCATGTTTATTGTTTATAATGCTCTTATACCCAGGAGTGCTATAAGTACTGGCCATAATGAGCAAGGATATACATGTCACATATTATAAGCCAGGTACTACAAGTGAGAAATATCTTTTTTAAATCTGTTTCTTTTTTTAGGATTTCATTTATTTATTTTTAGAGAGGGAAAGGGAAGGAGAAAGAGAGGAAGAAAAATATCGATGTGTGGTTGTCTCTTGCATACTCTCAACTGGGGACCTGGCCCACAACCCTGGCATATGCCCTAGACTGGGAATTGAACTGGTGACTCTTTGGTTCATTGGCTGGCATTCAGTCCACTGATCCACACCAGCCAGGCTGAAATACTCCTAATGTTAACAAAATCTTTTTTAATTTGACAATGGAAAATTCTATTCTCATTTTATAGGTGAGAAGACTAATTCTCAAAATTCTCTTTTTTCTGTAAGGTCTCACGCTTCTTATGAGTGAATATAATTCACATCTGTTTAGCTCCAAAGCTCATACTCTTTCTAAGGTATCACAGCTACCCTGTGTAGAGTGTATTCTTTTATTATGAATGCTATTTTTAAAGTCTTTTCTACTGGACTATATGCTTTTTTTAGGTCTTTTACTTCTTTTATATTGTCCAAGCACAAATTGCCATAGCAGATGATAAATATTGATTGACTGGTTGAAGTTTTTGACAAAATTTCTCAAAATAAGAATAGGCAGGTAGCAAACGTATGTTCAACATGGATGGGCTATAAGTTTCTTTTGATTCAAAATTATGTTCACTGGACAATAGTCCCTTGATGAGAGAAAATAGCTCTAGAAAAATGATCTAGTAACAATGAGGTGATTTTCTTCTCAAAAAATGTCCTCAGTTCAATCATACGTGGGCATTATATTTTACTGATATCCTCTGAAAAGTCAGGAAATAGTTGGCTATCTTTATAATTTTTTTCAAAATGAATTCAGTGAGCTTTCAGTCCTCATTGCCATCAAGGCTGCAGTCACAAAGTGGGAGCGTTCATTAAATTACTGGACAGTGTAGACTGAAAGAAACTTCCCCTCGTCCAAAAAGGAAAAGAATGAAAGAACTTTGAGTAAAGGAAAAGATTTATGGCCTAGCTTATTGTGTCTCGTCAGTATATTTCCCATATATTCACCACATAATTGTTCAGATCTTTATTTTGATTAAGGAGATAGGGTATCTTCATCATAAAATATAAGCATTTCATCTTTGGTTATAACTGAATCTTAGAGATTAACTAAAAATACAAGTGAAATAGACATAAATCCATAGAAGGAATAGCTATTCTAAGGAAAACTATTTTTTTGTTCAGTTTTCAATGTACACGGGAATTTATAGATAACTATTATAAAGCTCTAAGTGACTGTGAGCCCTCTTATATGTGTGAGTATACGGCAAGATGGTAGCGACCTGCAATATATAAGCCATGACTTTGAAATATAGCCAGATTTTAACCCCAGATTGTTTACTGATAAGTAAATCTTTTTCAATCAGTAAATTTTATTAAGCTATTGTTTTCTGAACATTTATCCTATAAGTAAAATAAGATTAGATTTTATATTTTAAGCTTTAGCAACTATGATTAGTTGCATTTGTGTCAATACATTCAAATACACAAATTTTAAGTGGAATCCAATGATCTCTTAATGTTAACTATGGTTTTTATCAACTCATTTTCCTGTGTGTTCTTTAAACATTTTATCATTTTGTTTCCCTGTTACTTTTTATGAATATTTTTAACGAATAGTTGTCATGCTCTACAATCTTCCAAATTAGGTCATCATGTTACTGTGCCTGTCAATATTGTAACTAAACACTATTATCCCTGTTAATATAAATCAATCAACATTTCATTTATGGTATAAAATTCTATTACTGTCCATTAAGTTCCTCAAAAAGGAAGACCTTAATCTATGAGACATCATTCTTTTGTATGTAGCTAGAAAATGCCTTCAAATTCTCTGGGCACTTTAGTGTTGTGTTTAGAAGCTGGATGTGATCAAAGAAAAACACTATATGGATAAGATTGGCCATATCAATGGAGCTTTAGAAAATGTCTATCAAATAGTACATAAATAAAATTCTCAAATGAAAGGCAAAATTATAAAAACATCAAGACTAATGCTACTTATTTAAAATAATATGACAATAGTTTATAAACTAACAAACTGCTTATTTTATGATTTTTAAGGTAAACATCTGAGGATTATTTTTTTAAACTATGTGGGTGTTTTTCTGGTTATTTATGTGATATATAAGTCAAATTCCAAAACAGTTACTCTCATCTAGATGGACCCTGATTTACTATAACACTGATTCCTTGCTTATTATTAAGTTAATTTTATTTTCTCAGCTATAAAAGTCATTGGACAGCCTTTGCTATTGTGGCTTTGTTCTTGCAAGGGATATGAAATTAAGAGTCAGTTTGGATAAACTCAGGTATGATAGGAAACTGACTTCTGTATCAGAGTGGCTTATTGGATCTGTTTCCATGTTTGTTTTCTGAATTCAGTGGCTAATTTGGTTTCTAATCATGCTTTTGACCCCATTTCCAGACTGTTTGTGGTAACAGGGAGAAGAAAGGCCCTGCAGTAGGTAATTAAGTCTGCAAAAGCAGGGCTGCTTACTTTTCATTGCAGCAGATAATCAGAGTGCTGTTGCTCAAGTGTAAAATGCAGAAATTAATGATCCTATATAATACAGATTAGGGCTTTCATTTTAAAAACTATCAGTGCAGAAGAACAAAGGTAGGAAGAACAGCATGATATTTGGAATTCCAATATATAGTAAGGCTGGCAAATTTTAAAAGAGGCTTCTACGCGTAAGACTAATCTAAATTCGCCTTGTGTTCTAAGGTGATTGATTAGTTCAGAACTCAAATACATTACTGCCCCATCGCATCATTGAAAAGGCACAATTAGACACATTTGTTCATGTCTTTTCACTTGTAAACATGGTCTATTGTTCATTCAGCTCAAATAGAGTGAGAGCATTTAGCATACTGAGTATTGCATAGTAGGTACTCAATAAATATTATAGCATTTACATAAAAAATAGTTTCCATGAAGAGATAATAAAGCAATATCCTAGAGTCATAAAAATAGAATATACACATATGTAAAAAGCTCATCATCTTGTAAAAGTGTCCACTTACTATTCTTTTACCAAGATATTTTCTCTGCTAGAGCTCAATGTATTATAAAACTACTGTTGCTGTAGAAGGGCATTAGTTTACAGTGTATCCTTTATAGAAAAAAAATGACTTCCAACAAAACTGTAATGTTTGTTGATAATACTTAATGCCAAAAAATGTGTACATGGCACAACATGAACCAATGATTCAATCCTCAGTGTATATAAACATACTGATATACTTCAGCATGATCAATTTAGTTAATGACCAAATCAATACGTTATCAGCGTTCTTTTCTAAATTGTTAGATTGTTTTGATTATATGTTCCAAAAAGATGCACCACATCTTTTTGCTATTAGTTATTTTTTAAATAACTAATGATTTTTTCAAAGACTTTATTTATTTTATTTTTAGACAAAGGGGAATCGAGGGACAGAGAAAGGGAGAGAGACATCAATGTGTGGTTGCCTATTGCATGTCCCCTTCACTGGGGACCTGGCCTGCAACTCGGCCACGAGCCCTGACTGGGAATCCACCTGGTGACCCTTTGGTTCACAGGCCTGCACTCAATCCACTCAGCCACACCAGCCAGAGCTATGTCTCATTTATTATCAGTAATAAGCTGGTTAATTTGGTAAACATTTTATTAAGACAATGAGAATGAAGAATTCTATTCTTTAGATTACATACAGAGAAACAGACACAGTGAAAATGACAACACAATTTTCAGTTATAGAAAAAGCCCACATCGGTACAAATGTATCACCTTGTTTTCTAATGTATTCAAGTTTTCACCAGACCCTTATCAGTGTCTCTTGGTTCAGAAAATATAGTTAGAGGAGCCCTGAAACACTGCTTTAAAAGGTAGAGTTAAGACCAGAGTTGGAAACGAAGTGATGCGGAACGAGAAGGCGTTCCTCCCGCTTAGCAGTTGGTAAAGCATGTGGTGTGTTGATCTGGCACGGTGCTAAGCTTGTATTAGAAAATCCGCGAACACAGGAAAGCAGAATTTGTTGCATACTTGTAATCATTCTAAACTATTTATAAAATATGCTGCGCAGCATTGTTTTCTAAACAGAGAAGAGTGGAGCTTTGGAATGTCTTCTCCATCAGAGGACTGGTACCTTAAAATGCCGAGAACAATGAAGTAAGCCCAGAAGTTACAGTGATGAAATCTACAGCTATATTAAAGCCCAAGCACCTGGGCTTTGCAGTTCAATTTTCCACACTGGCCAGTTCCCACTAGTGTTTACTGAGGGTAACCAAAAAGTACTGTAAATGTCAATGAAATCTTGCTTTCCAAGTTATGTTCAATAACTGTAAAGCCATCACCGTGATGAACTCATGTCTCATCTCACTAACACATGAGGTTGTGCAGCTGTTCACAGCCCAATTAATTTATTTTTGCCCTATCAATTATGCGGGTAGGTTTTTATTCTCATAGATTTCTAAAAGCAAAATTAAAATCACTGCTTGTTATTTTTAACCAAAATGATGCTATTCAGCTTGAGACGCCATAATCATTAGACAAACTAGGTTCTTAGCAGGTGCCTCTTCTTGCTATGTTAACTGGAAGTGGCTAGTCTGGCCTCTGACCCATGGAGAGAATCTAAGAGAGAGGACTCAGAGGCTGTTGCTCTGATGGTGAATTGAGTAGGAATTAGGGTTTCTGACTTTGACAACCCCAACAGTTTCTTAGGCTCAGTTTTATAGTTTTGATGTTCATGAAAGATTTGTAGTCGAAAAAGCGCCAAGACAGTTATTCACTAATAAGTCCAAGCTTGTGAGACAGTTGCTCTCCAAGGGCTGGCAGACAGTGAGGGAGAGCTGGTGACTGGCAGCAGAGTGGGTCTGGCTTTGGCAGCAACATGAACTGGCAGTACTGTGGGTACTGGGAGGAGAGACCCCAGTACCTCAACGCCAAAGATAAAAAGACTGAGGAAGAAAGAAAGCCTAATTTCCCTCTTGTTCATGAATCGGTTTATTCATATCATTTGGTTTGAGATTCAGGCTCATTAATGTAATTACATAAAACAAATAATACAAGTGAAAAGATGAACTACTATGTGGGAGTTGTTTTGTTTTCAACAACCACTGCTCAGGTTTTGTGTTTTTCATAACTAATCATCCCTACAGGTGGACTTATTTAATCTCCACCTTGTAGATGAGAGCACAGAATTAGGGAAGTTACGTGACTGGGCATTGCCATTCAGCTAATACATTGAAAAGCTGGGATTGTAATGTTCAGTTTGACAAGTGAACAAGAACCAGTAAAAATGAACTTAAAAAGAAGCAGCATTACGAAAAGGTAGTGTCCACTTCTTTTTGTCACTTTTAACCATTCTTCACTGCCCTATATGAAAGGCTACAAAAAGGCTCTTGGATACACCTGTGATTCTCAGCTAAAATATTCTTCTCTCTCTTTAAAAAAAATGTATCTACCTGTTTTTCCCCAATCTAATGCTATAGCTTTGTGCCAAACTTGAATAGCTTGTCTTTTTTTTTTCCAAGCCACTATTGACTTCTTGGATTAATTATTTTTTACTTTATGTAATTCAACTCAGAATCCATGCCTTCATAACTGCAAGTGAAGTGAAATAGAATTTGTCTTATTAAGTAATGAAATGTATTACAAAGCTACCGTAAATGGAGAATTTTTGACCTTGAGTTATAAATTGGTATTTCAATAGTAACACATGTTATTATTTTTTGTAAGAATTTAATATTTAGTGAAATTAATATAATCTATCAGTATGGAAGAATAATATTCAATAAAGTATTTAAAAACTAGTTAGAGGATTGAGATGTGGTATTTAAGATCCTAATCTCATCTATATATTAAAATAAATCCCATATGTATTCAATAATTAAATAAGAACAAAATCATATCACAGGAGAGATTGATAAAAGCAATGGGATATTTATGAAACAGTAAAATAGTTTATTCTGAACCAAACATATTCTGAATAAGTTAGAAAGTAAAAACAATAATGCCAAACACTGGCACACATTGGTATTTATTTTGTGTCAAGTTTGGTCCTAAGAACTTTTCTGGTTACTTCACTTAATATCCACATTTTCTATGACAAAATTAATATTATCCTCATTTTACAAATGAGAGAATAAGTGCTAATAAAGGCTAAATAACTGGTCCAAGCTTACCTAGTTAATTTCAGAGCTCATATTCACCCCTGTTGATTCTAAACTCTGTGCTATTAATGACTATATTCTACAGAAATATTTTAAACATTGATGATTTCTCATGTAACAAAAGTGAAGAAATAGACTAAAGGAAAAATATATACCACAGAAAAGACAGGGAAAAGTTATTATTTTGTAAGAAGCATATTTAATAATTTTCAAAAGAGTAAAATTCGAAGCTGCTAAATTAATGGAGATAGACATAATCATTATTTCTTAGTGGGCACTGTAAAACTGATATGCATGACCTTGGAGAAGCTACTTGCTTACATACAAAATTCATCACAGTGTTCAGAACAGATTTCAACAGATGTGTTTTTAAAAATACTACTTATCTCAGATTCTCCCATCTCAAATAAAAAATATATGGGGAACACATAAAAACAAAATAGACCAAAAATTCTGACAGTTAACTGCTGGACAAAATCAGGAAAGATTTTTATTAACTATGCATTCTATGTCCATATAATTTTAGAATGAAACTTGATAAATCCTTTCAAATATTCCACCTCAAGAAAAACAAACCCACCAGTTTAAAGGAACATGATAAAATCTAATATCTTTCACACATGGACAACAACTGGGGGGGGTGGAAATGGGAGGGAGGTGGGGAGCACTGGGGGGTGGGTTGGGATAGGAGTAAAAGACAGAAAACTGTACTTGAACAACAATTAAATAAATTATTTTAAAAATGTAAAAAAAAAGAAATCTAATATTTTTTTCTTTTCTGAGATGCTCCAACCCAGCCCCACCACAGGCATCCATTTTTTTGTAGTAAGGAAACCTGGCTGATGACTCCTTTACTACTTTTTGAGGAGATCAGTGTATTGTTCTCTTTCTCTTTTAGACATTTTCTTTCCACATCTATTTGGAGAACCTAATTCCTACAAAATGAGAGGAGGGAGAGCAATGGTCAAAGCAGGTTTTCATGTTGCCAGCCTTGCTCTGAGGCAGCCCTTGCAGACTTCCTCACCCGAGATGAGCACATCCCTAGATGGTCTATGGCAACAGGAGGAGCCTGTGTACTAGGGCCTCCCTGGGGTTTTAGTTTCTCCTAAACTCCATTGCATCAGAATAAGATATCAGCTAAGGGGCATAGGATAAAATTACACCTCAGTGCTGTGGAAGCCACAGGATAAATGCTTGCTGATGCTAGAGATTGGCCTAGAAGCAGAATCCACCAACATGCCCTCCAGCTAGCATTGTAACAAAAGACTTAATGAGCACCCAAAAG